>NW_027271671.1:0-687500 GCF_040938485.1 Diadema antillarum
GTGTCTGCCTCTCTGTCTGTCTGTTTGTCTGTCTGTCTGTCTATGTCTATCTCTCTGCTTATGTTGCCCTCTCCAAAGTCCTTTTTCTGTTTCTCCTCTTCTTTCCCTTTTTATCCAATACCTTTTTCTGTCATTTACGCCACCATAAACTGATTTTGACACCCAGTTGACAGTGCACACAAACACAAGTGGTGTCCGATAATGTAAACTAGGCACTCTGATTTCGTCAATTATCCCCCTCCCCACCCCCATCACATTGGTTTATTGCAGCAGAGTGACTCTACTCCCCACCCCCTCTGCTTGTGACAATAAACCGAAGCTATTACTTTGCACTTATCCCCCTCAACTTGATAGTGTGATATTCTTGCATCAGAAATCTAGTTAACTTCCTCACCTTGCTTTGATAGATGTTAACAAGCCGACACAGTGTGTCCAAATGCTATCTCCAGTACCTTGTATAGACAGACAGACATACAGTATTACATACTATCATTTCATAACTCTTGCATTTTTTCCCCAAGAAAATTGTTGTGTCCAGTAGCATGACTTTTAGAATCAACATGATCCCACATGAGGAAAGTACATGCTTGCACTGCTCCTGCTACAATGGTATTAGTGTAAAACCCCTTCAGAACCAGCAGCCTAAAATCCCTTTTCTTTACGTTGAATAGGCCTACACATACTATGTTGCACCAGTTGGACTGAAAGAGCAGGCATGATATTCTGTAGATTTAAATCTGATTTTTATTTCTCAAGTCTGTACACACTTTGTTATTTTCATATATAAAAATCACCTTGAAATTTTGATAGCCAATTTTTCTTTTTCTCAAAAACATCAATATCATTCCTGGGCACTGTTTTATGAAGAGTTGAAATTGATTATAATAGTTGATTTCAACTGTAAGTCTATGGCAGCCTGTGTAGTAAGGAAATTTAAAATCGATTTTATCTTTTGATAAAACGGGGCCCTGAGAAGAGATAACTGTGATTTTCACAAACCTGTTTCACTGATTGAGGCTCTTTGTAGGAAGAGTCAGAGTTTGTTCCACACATACCAATGTAGGTGGTGCCATTCAAAAGTTAGTGAGGAGGGGGTAAAAAATCTTTCTCTCGTGGGAGTATTTACTTTTCTTTTAGTTTTTTTTCACAGGTTTCTGGAATAATAAGCTTTAAAAAGTATAACATGCCCCCACCCACTGATCTTTTCAACCTGTTCTCTCTCTGAAACCGATGAAGAGGATTCCAGCCAAGCTTTGGCTTTTTACTACTTACTCATCTTTAAAAGATAAACTTTTATGCTGTTGTTAGTTCTTCTCCCTTCCTTTGTGTCACTATCCAAGTGAAGCTGCAAAAGGGTTAAAAACAAACAAACAACAGCAACAAGAAGCAAACCAACCAACCTCTGGCATCTTTTGAAAAAGATTTGGTTGGGGGCATACTTTTACATGCGCATGAATACTTCTCTGCAATGATAGTTTGCTGTCACTTGCATGCAAAGACCAGAGTTTTCTGATTCATGGTATTGTTAAATGGTAGAGATCTAGCAAGAAGATGTGACGCTGGACAGTTTGCATATTGCTGATGCTTCCAGGGAATATTTGTGGTCCTACCTTCACATCAAATACCCCATTCATACTGATAAAAAAGGGGATTCTAAAGCCTCCTGTAGCAGCCTCAAGCAGGCTCTCGGCACAGTATGAACAGACAGAATTCAGAAAAAGAGATCCAGTCAGGTCAGGTTCTGAAATCAACCTCTTGGGGGTAGTTTCATAGCCTCCTACAGCAGACTCGAAGAGCCTTGGCTGCAGTATAAATGTCAGGGGGTTCGAGAAGCCGCGTTTTTGCTGACCCGGAAGTTATCACAAAAGGTCATCACCAGCTTATGTAAACAACCCAGAGGGTCATGACCAACTGCCACTGATGAACGCTGTACAACTTGCACAGGTTTCGCATGCAATCACGTTTGAGGTCAAGTAAGAAATTCAAAAGCTCCACCATGTGTCTAAGGGGAACTCAGTTACCATGGCGACAGAGCCAGTCGGGCCTGCTTGGATGAAACCAGTCTGAGCAGTATAAATGGCCGAGAGACCACTTTTAGGATGGGCTTTCGAATCTCTTTGGGGAGGCTCCAAAACCCATCCAAAGTATAAACAGGGCATGAGATAGGAGCAAGACATTGGAATACTAAGTAACGGAGAGCAAGAAGAAATGTCTCCAGTTTCTCTTTTATAAACACCGGGAGCATCGGTAGTTTGATAGGTCAGAAGTGAAGTTATGTTTGGATCTTGCAAAATGTAGATGAAAGCACGTTTTTGGTTTTTTTTTTTGTTTTTGTTTTTTTCATTTGACCTGGCTGGGTCCTCTATTATTTGTTGTCTGTGAACTTGTTATTACATCATCAACACTTTTTATTAGAATTTCATGATGAAAGAATGATAATTTTGTAGGTGAGCATTTCCCTGATGCGCCAGGGACCGATTTGTTGACAAAAATGATTTCATTTAAAAAAAAAGAAGATGACATCTCTTGCTTTCTTGATGGAACAAAATGAAGCATGTGGTGTTGCAACAAGGGGTAGGCCTACGTGCATGTTGTTGTGAAAGAAAAAGCTATCGATTTTTTTGTTTTCAACATTTTGTTTGTCTAACGCTAGCCTCTTTGGTCTTTGTGGTATCTTTTTGTCGATAAGAATGTTCTCCATCAATTCATGTTTTCTGTCTTTTCTCATCTCTTTTCGCTCTCTCTTTCCTTCTTTCCTCTCGAACTCTTCCCCAAGCCCCATCTACTTGGTTTGGTGTGTGTGTGTGTGTTTTTCTTTTCTTCTTCTTTTTATCGTGGGGGGGGGGGGGGGGGGGGGTTTGTGGGCCATTCTGTCAGCCGCAAAAAGATTGTGCATATGAATAGCTAAGTGGCGGGATAATCTTGCCCCATTACTATTCACAAGGATGCTCGAAAGAGCTTGGAGCTTGCCTACTTTTACTTATCTCCTGTGCTTCATAAAGAGGATAGCACGAAGAGACTTAGTCTAGGCCGGACAAGACCTCTGTCAGAGTAGAACAATTGTTAGATTCTCTTTAGAGAGAAGAGAGAGAGAGAGTTCTCAAAATGGTCTTTAGCTCAGGGATGAGAGGGTGTTTTTTTTTTTTTTTTTTTGTACTGTCTGGAATTCAATTGATACATATTGTCCCCTGTCCCCTACTCTTGTTTTTTTTTATAGTCTCTTAGCCTTTTCAGGGATGAGCCATTGTCCAGTGGGCCACAATGGATTCCGCTCACAAAGAGCGCATCTTGTTTGTGACGACCCACGGATAAATGCTCTCTCTCTCTCGCTCTATCTCTCTCTTTCATCTTTCTCTCTATCTCTGACCGGATGATTTGGAGTTTGTGTGGCTTGCTTTGAGGCATCTGTTAGGCGCTCCTCTATTGGTCACACTTTCAATCTTCATTGGTCATTCTTCTTCCATACCATCTCACAAGGACTGTTAAAGCAAAGGTTTCCACATCACCATAACAAGAGTGCTATCTCCCCCCCCCCCCCCCACACACACTTACTATTCAGCCCATATATTCTAGTGTTTCGTATATATGTGGGCCCAGTTTGGATGAGAATAAGTTTCATATTACCCCTCAATCCCATTCACCTAGATGATTACATACAAGTGACCATTTCTCACTGGCTTTATTTCCCATGCAAAGGTGTTCAATCGTTGACATTCATCTGTATGTCTACCCTCAGATTGTAGGGCTTAGTGGAATCATATTGCATTAAGTATATTTGTTTGTGTTAGTGGATTTTGTTAATTGCATGAGGATGCAGTCATTCCGATTCCACCGTTGTTCTCCCACTGGTGGAAAATGCGGGTCCAGTGCCATTCCTTCCTCTAGTCTGGTCAGTCGGCCGAATTCCTACATGGGAGAGTCCAGCCATGCTTTCATAATGACATGTTTATTTGCTTCCCTTGGTCGGTCGGCGTAGATGAATGGCTTCGCGGATAAGCAGACCAGGAGCGTTATGCATGAAATCTCTGCACCCCTCCGAGAAAAGGAATTCTGAGCAAGCCGCATGCACAATGGTCCATGCTGCCCCCCACCCCACCACCACCCCCCACCCTCCTCGTCTTCGCTAGGGGAATTGTTGTTCACCCTTCGGCTGGGTCTTCTCTTTTTCTCCAGTCTGCTGAATAGCACATAGGCCTTGATTGCGCATTGGGCACTGACCAGGCGAATAGCTTTTAGTACGGTTTCTGCTATGTCTCAAAGGGCCACTTTTTTTTCTTTTTTAATCAAAAAAAGGACAGAGTAAATGATCCATCTATTTCATATGACTGACTGACTACCCAGGAAGCGTAAAAACTTTGCTGCGAAATTAGAAAGGAGCTGCTTGGATTGTAAGGTGGGGCTGGGCAGTGAGAGAAAAAGACCCCCCCCCAAAAAAAAAAAGAAAAAAAAAAGAAAAAGAAAAGAAGACACACAAACACACAAACAAGTTTGAATTGTAACAATCGAGCAAGGCAATAGATTGATTGAGTTGGGAGCATAACTGGACAAGCATTTAGAAAAGGGTAGTTTTAATGTCGGTATCAAAGCAATTTTGGCAAGGAGTTGTCTTGGCCGTACACTTTGCATCCTGAGCAAAGGACTCACTGTACCTCCTTCCATTTCGTATACCGAATTTCACGTTGTCATGAATCAATATTTTGTTTATTAGTGTGTGTGTGTCATGATTCTGATAAAGTTGAGTGCATCACAATATGCATTTCATAGAAACAGCCTCCTCTCCCAAAACTATTTAAGTGACATCCTCGGAACATGAAACATTGTCATAGCGCAATGTGGGGAAAGATTATCAGTAGATGGCCTACACTGTACATGTAATTCTCCTGTCATGCAGCAGAGTCTGTAGTTTAGCTTCTGGATGAGCATCACTAGCTACAGGAGGGCATGTTCCCCCTTCCCCCCACCCCCACCCCTCCAAACACGCACAAACCGTACAAGGCTATTTGTCAAAACTCGAGCCCTGTTCAACCATACCTAGCTGCACCCATGCATCAGTGGCAGATGATTGCCCACTGTGTCTCTCTATGTCATGACTGAGGCATTATGATTGCCATGATTACAAGATCATCCGACTGCAGAGACAGTTCTGCTGCCCCCTATCAAAATGCATGAACCTGTCCTCCCGAGGCAGAAGGCATAAATGCCATATTAACGACACCTTGGCCGTGTCATTTCGCTGAAAGTCGGATTGGACTGTTGTTATGTCACCATTACTGGGGCCAAGGTAGTTTGGAGCGATGCTGTTTTTGTCATGAATGATTTATAATGTGGCTCATTTGAAGGGATGGGGGGGGGGAGAAGCTATAAAAACAAACAGAAAAAAGGTAGAAATGAATGATAGAAATGATGGCAAGAGGAATGATGATGAAGACTGTGGCTTCTCCGCCCCCTGAGGACTGGTGGGGAGGGGGAGGGGGAAGGGAGAAGGGGGGCAGTGGAGATGGAGGAATGGCTTGGATGCCTGAAATAGCGATTCCGCTCACTCATTTCTGTGATTAATGATGCTGCCACACCTTCAAAACTCTGTTACTCCTAGCGGTGCATGGAAGGTTACGATAACAGCTGTGGGAGGGCAGAGAGGGATGGGGTTCAATCCAAAGACCAGGCGCTGTATCCTGGGGTGACAGGGGCGTGATGTGAAAATCGGTAGAGTTCAACTTTACTCAGTTTTTGCACTTCCTTTTTTTTTTTTTTTTTGAAGGGGACGGCATTTCCTGGAAGACTTCTTAAGATATATTGTATGAACATATTGTTTTCACCAACATATTGTCATTTGTTACTCAGCTGCTCTTCATTGTGTACTTGTTGCATTCGTTAATGTACCGTACCTGTGGCTTATCTATCTGTCTTTTATCTCTGTCTCTTTCTGTACCATGCAGGCTGAAGGTGAAGATGAGCTGAAGAAGAGGCAACTGATAGAACTGGCCCTCATGAAAGGAACGTACAGAGACAACACCAGCAAGCTACAAGCCACCAGTGTTGCAGCCACAACGCCACTTAGTGAGTCACCACTCCAGTCCACGTCTTGCAATTTGAAGATGTCTGCTGCAAGAACCCACAGGGGGAGACTATTTCTTGTTGAAGATTGGGATGGGTAGAGGGGGAATATATGTCACCAAAGTGATAACCAACTCCATCAGATACTTTGGTAGGGAGGGGGGGGGGAGGGGTTGATGATGCATTCTCAAGATTTGCAAAGGTGTGCAGGAGATGTTAAGGGTGGTACTTCAATGCTATCATGGTGAGGTATAATGCCATAGTTAGAAGGCTTTCTAAAATACATGGACATATGAAAATGCCTTGGGAAACCTCTCTTGTACACCTCATCAGAGAGTGAAATAATGAATTTTATAAAGCTGGAAAGAAAAGGCAAACTGGGTGATCTTGGGTCTTAGAGGGCGTGTTTAGTGAAGTTAGGATAACTTGCCGTTGATGTGTGCTAGCAGAGAGAATTCTATCTGGTAAATGGTGGGGAGCTATAGGGCTCACACGGGTAAATAATTCCCATAGAGACGTGTGTTAAAATTCAAATTTCAAAAAATTCTGTAAAATAGCTGGGAGAAATGAGGTGTTTCATCTTCACTAACCTGAATAAGTGAGATATTACCTTTTATCCATCAAATTGCCAGGGTGGGTTCTTCTGCTCTAATTCTGTCCAGGGGTCCGCAAAGCGAGACTACGAGTTCTTGTCACTCAAAAAAAATCACCTATTTTCCGTACACGTACCCAATGAAATATAGTCCCCTCAAATTCCATCAGAAAAGCTTTCATCTTCCAACCAAAATGCAGTTTGTAGAAGAATTCATACTCAATATCTACAGCTATTCAGTTTTTTTGCCACACTACATCATTGATTTTTAATTAATTTTTTTCTTCATTTATTTTGGTATCTTTGGTATGAATTTGTGAAGGGGTCTGGGACAGTCCATTTTATTTACAGGTGTGAGCCCTATAGTGAGCTGGCAGTCAATCGTGCATTTGTGCCAATCCACTGTAGCCCCCTCTGTTGGTGCCATCTAGCAGTTTTGTCAGTGTAAAGTCTGTGAGGGAGTAAATGGTGAACCAAACTCCTCTGATATTGCAGACAGACAGATGGTATTAGCACCCCCCCCCCCCCCATTCATTGAAAATTTAGAAGGGCTTCCATTTTAATACAACTTGACCCAAATTGGATAAACAAAACCCTGCTATTGTTGTAGCCATTTGATACTGTTCATAGAGTTGTTATCCTTATGAACTTATTTGCGTCAAATTAGAATCACCCACCCCTCCCCCCACACAGAAAAAAACTGAGAAGAATAACTAAGAAAAATAAGTAACAATAACTAGGGGAAGATTCGCCATCTTTTTTGGTGTTTGTTTGTTTTAACTTTCAAGGGAGTTTTAAATGGAATTCTGTTCACAGTGTACTCTTTTGTGCAGAGAAGAAGATGCAATGCAAAGTAAATTCATCATTTGTAGCATCATTCAAGAACAAGCACAGAAGAACAAGTTCAAGCCAACTGCATATTAGTTGTTGGTGATCACTTGAAGTACATGTTTATGAGGTCCACCTAAAATGTGATTAGTATGCAGTGAGCTACATCTTACCTCTTCTCTTGCTGTGCACCCCCTACAGCCTCACCTCGCACATTGCCAGCTCCCGCCGGTGCCTTAGTCCCACAGCCTCTCCGGTCTCCAACGCCAGCCGCCCAGGCACACCTCCTGGCACCGTCCCTCCTGCCGCGGATGGCGGCGACAACGATGGTCAATGGTCTCGGCGCGCTGCCGACCACGCCCATGATGCCCACCCACGACGGATCCAACATTCTCATGCCGCTGGACCCGTACCAGCAGTACGCCTTCACCCCTTCGATGCTGGAGTACCCACCAGGCATCTCGGACGGCACACTCGGTATGTTCATGGCTGCCACCGTGCATTAGTGGGAGGGGCTGCTGGGGGTTCGGGGCTTAGCAGCCTCATGCCCCCCCAACTCTCCTACCATGCCATCACCACCACCCCTTTTCGTTGAGAGGAAGGGGTCTAGTTTCACCTCTTTTGTGACTCAGTCACATCAAACATTTCAAGTGGTCAGTCAGTAAAGTGATCAGCCCACTTGACCCATGGCAGGGGACCAAAGACCAGGATAGCTCAATTATATGCAAATTTGTGACAGTTCACACAGATATTCCTTTGTGTCACTACCAGGCAAATATAACTGAGCAGAGATTGCTACAATTCCTACTTTCACTGTAACATCTGATCCTCATTGGCTAGAAGACTCCCATTCCTCGTCCAGTGGGTAAGTGGGTGCCGAGCTCTGCAAAGGGGGATGCAGCAGTCCACATAGCGGGAGATGTTTGGGGGTGGGGATGAGGAAAAGTGGAGGTTAGAGAAGCAATCTTTTGTAGGTGGTATGATGTCCATCTCTTGTTGGATCTTATGCTGAATTGTTCTCAGTCAAGAATTAAATTATTTCGTTCCCCTCCTCCGTGTGCTATTGTTATAAAAGGGGGAAACACTATCAATAGGGACTTCTATGCCAGGGGTCTGCGTCAGTGCAATTCACAGTTATGCCTTCCATCGCCCAAATTGGGATAACTCTTTTGAGTAGAGCCAAATGTTTCAAATCCTCACCCCCACCCGTAGAAACATCTTAAATCTTGTTCAAGATAGTTTAGCAAGATTTTGTTAGTTATCTCTCAAAATCTGATCAACTGGGCTGTTGTAAAACTCAAAAGGGGAAAAACGTGCCATCAATCCGTCTTCAATCAATGCCGATATCACGTATGGCAATGTGTGCTTCCATTTTCAGAGAGTGTGTGAAATAAGGATAAAACCCTGTGTGTGATGTGTGTTCATGTTTGTAGAGTCTAGGCGAAATGTATCTCGTTCGCACAAGATTTATATTCGGTTCGCCTTCTCCTCAAAGTTACCTTGACATTACAATTGGACAAAACATGAGTCAACTCAGATGGTACAGAAGGGTAAATTCTGTGGCGTTGAATACTGCTGAATGTTTCAATCTATGATGTGCAAATATGAAAACCTATGCTTGTACTGTCGTAAGATTTTTTTTTTTTTTAAATGCACCTTTCAATTGTCTTTCTCCTGACATAATCTGGAGATGAATTTGTGTCAAGGAAATTTTTCATGACATCAATCATTGTTGAGAAGAATTGTCAAAGTCTTTCAGTATCTATATGTATAAGTAGATGAATACATTGATATATATTTTTGTACGGAGAAAGTTAAGAGTCTAAGGGAATACAGAAAACCTTGGATGAATTGTGTGTTTATAACTCAAAAACTGTTACAACTCGACTTGTTGGAACCTGGACATTCCTTTTATTTTCTGTTGGTTTTAATCAAACCCTTTGCATTAAAGCTTTGCTAATCATGTAACATATTCACAGCGAAATCGCAGGTTAAATTACATATACGGGGGTTGTGTTCAAGCACCAGGCATGCTTTAGCTTTTCACTAGAATTATTTCTTTCTATCTTTTTTTCTAATCATGATAATAATCAGACTCCATTTCCCCCTTCAGAATGATCAAAAGCCTATGACTACTTCAAGATGCCATTCATCAGCTCCTCAGAAGCAGAATTTGTTTATTAAAAATGCAGTTAACATCCATCTAGTTCTTAAACATAATTAATTCTTACTGTCATAATTAATTCTTACTGTCATAATTTCACCTGCTTTTCTTAATTGTTAGATTTTTGTCTATCAAGTCTTCAGCTAGAAACTGTTCAATTCCTAGACTAGATTTAGAAAACAAATGTGTGTTGATTGATACAATTTTCATATCAGATAATTGGCATGAGAGTCCATAAAAATACACACGCACAAAAACTAAAGAATCAGGAAAATTTCTAAATCGGAACTTACTAGCTGATGGATTTACAATATTAGTATGTTCCCTGTGAAGATGGTTTTGTGTAGATATTATAATATAATGTCATGAGCAGTTGTATACCCATTGTCTAACATGTTTATTCTATTTCCTCCTTAATCCTCCATTTGTGTGGGAAAACAACAACAAAATCCCAACTTGCCATTCATTGGAATTTGAAAAAAAAAAATAAAAATGAAAAATTACGAATCCACACAAATGTCTCGGCAACGCCCCCCCCTCCCACCACCTTTTGATGGACTAATGGTGTAATGTGGATTTGTGATGCCACGCCTCCTCCCGGGTGCATGTCATGTCCCCCCTCCGAACCCCACCCCCAGGTGCCGCACCAAAGCTGCGAAGGACAGTCCGGGAGCACCCATACCAGAGAGCCTTAATTGATGCAAGAGGTTAGTTTCTGCTCTCGTCTTATTTGATATTGTGACATACTCTTTTTTTCTTTCATTTCTTTTTTTTTATAAAAAAAAAGGTCATCAACTTCCCCCCCAAACAAAGCTTCTGTAGTTTTGTTTTTTTTCTTTGTATTCCACAGATATTTTTCAGGTGAAATTTGGTGATTCTTCTACAGCAAAGCCCATCTCTAATCCCATTTTAGTGCTTGTTCTGTGGGGTCATCTCATCTAGAATGTCCTGCTATGGTTACACATTCAGGTGGTTGGGCAGGGCAAAAAAAAGTCTCCGTGAGGAAAATTGAAAAAACTGTATTTCTGTAGCAATTCATTGCCAAGTTTGTAACAGCGCAGCACAATGATGTCTAAAAGATCACAGAGAACTGTTACCCGCGTGACTTTTCGGTGCTCACCGACCTCTTTGGCAACTTGTCGCTTAAAACTCAAAGATCGTTGCAAATTTTTGGATTGAGGAATCAGTCTCTCTGTCCTTGACAGATAAAAACCTCGTCGGAGACAGTTTCCCTGGTTTCAGCACAGAATGTGTGACCATGGGGGCAGACATCATCACATTAATTCCTTGTCTTTTTCCCTTACATTTCTCCCCCTCTTCCCAGCAGGCTTCCAAAGTGCGGCGCAATGCGTAGGACAAGAATTAATGATTGTGTTTCCTCCTTCGTACTAACAAGTTTTTAATCTTTGCAGATGTGAGCTGATGTGATTCCCCAGTTTTCTTTCTCTTTCCTACCAGGAAACCATTTTTGTTTGTGTGTTGTCATTTTTGTACGATTATGTATGTCACCTACATGATTGAAAGTATGACATTAAGTCAGAGACGGTGTGTTTTTCTTATTTATGAACCTGTTGTCGGAGTGACGATACAAAGTGTGTGTTGGCATATACAGGGTAATTAGTGTAGAACTGTAAGCTCTGCATATTGTTTTATTGTGCCTGTACATGTGACCTGCTGTACCATTTAAACCTGGATTACGTGGCCCAGTACAGTTGCGCCGATGTTCATCAGGTTTGATTGTTGGTATAGAATGCACTTTGGTCCAATACCCAATGGTGCACAGAAAATCCGAAAATTTGGTTATAAAAATTTGTGACATAATCTTTGTGCTCCGCTTCGACGAGCACATGAGCAGTCATTTCACACAGAGCTAATCGGTTCTAGATGTATTGGGGCCACATTGTCCAGGCCAAGTTGGTCTAGAGATCGCATGTACACAGCTAAGCTGTGTGATATACAGATAAGACTTGCAATAAGCTACATGTACAATTGGATTGACAGTGGTAATAGAGACAGGACAATTATAAAACTCGCACAAATTGGACAAATTATGATTAATCTATTGCTACATGAACTTTTCTTTTTTTTTTGTAAATAAGCATTGGCTATGAAGCAAAGGAGGGAACCAGTGGACAGTGTGGTATGTCTAAGGACGTACTGGAAGTAGGAGGCCCAATATGAATAATGTGGTCATTTGATGAGATACACATTTCATATCATAGGGAATAGCAATTGATCGTCTGTATTCGCAGTAAAATGTTGGCCGTTGACATAGAAGTGATTCTAATAGTAGCATTTTTAGTTGCTATTGTCTATGATATGGGGGCGTGAGATGTTGAAGGATACTGAGCAATGTACGAGAGTGATGAGGAAAAAAAAAGATGTTGTGTAAGTGTTACAGCAAGAATATGCTTTGTTATGTTTTTGTACTATATTAAAGAATATGAATATATATGTATATGTGGGACCATTTTCTGAATGGATATTATCTTTTGCACGTTATTTGTATATTTAAGTATGTTAGAAATATCATTTTGCCATTTTTATTTACATATGTATGTCTGCACTCTTAAGACAGCAAAAGTGAGTTTACCATTTTTATTTCAAAGTCTTTCTAAATTTTGGTATTTTCATAGGGCATGCATATTTCTTTTTTAGATTCCACCCATTACACTGTAGGCGATATTATTTGAAGATGACAACTTGGTATGTATTGGGTTACAATATAGTAGGATGTAGAAGGTTCAGCTATTTTTGTATATTTTCATTTGCATAGCTACATCTGTCTTTGATTACATGTAGGTTGTGGTTTTATCAATATATATATATTTTTTTAAATTCCCTTTTGAAACTCTGCATTACAGACATATAGCAGGGTATGTTGAGATGAAGGATTCAATGGCGATAAGAGATGAAATTTTCCAGTATTGATATTTGTGTGCTAAGAGGGCGTGTACAATGTTAGAGGGCGCAGAATTGCTACTCTGCAGTGACTGTGAGAATGAGGACCAGAGGTTTCAGTAACGAAGCAGATGATCACTCCCTTTAATTTGTCTGCTGCATGTAAAATATGTAAGAGCAGTTTATGACAAATTTATCAAGTTATGTGATGGACAGGTCTGCTTTTCTCAAAAGACACCCATTTGATGCAAAATATGGCAAGAACAAAACAAAATCGCACCTTACTTGACCTTCTGAAAGATAACTTTCCATCGAAGACACCTAGCATGAAATCTGGACTCCAACCTTTATTGTCAGCACAGGTTTTTATCTTAAAAACCTTGTAATTTATGCATCTTTTTTTAAAGAGGAAAGACAAAATTGAAGTCGTACATTACTATTTTGACACGCACAAAAATAAGAAGAGAATGAATATAATAAGTGGATATGTGACTACTTGTATTGAGGAAAAGTATTATATGTCAGCATGTCAACAATCAAATAAATATATTTGATGGCTCAAATGAGGCAACAAAACGAAACAAAATGGCCGACCGAAGTGGATTTTTCTTATTCGTTTCGAGTCTTCTGTCATGTCTGGAGGGTGTGATGTACTACAAAGTGTTGCGGGGGGAATGACTGCTGCCGTGAGATGAGAGGCATTCTCGCGTCGGTCATCAAAAGCATTCTCAGGAAGGTTTTTGTTTCGTTATATCACTGTGCATTTTGGATAGGAAAATCTGGAATATTTTCAAATCCATTCTCCCTCCAAAAAAGCATGATGCATCCGTGGGCACCGTCAAAAAAAAATCTACCATTCTTGCCTCCGTTGCCTTCTTTTTTTAATGCTCTTTATCCCCCAAGATGGGTCTTGCAAAAACAAATAAAAAAGAAAGAAAGATCAAAGTATGGTTATTACCATACACAATCTGTCATCATACTTCTGTTTTGCTTTTGTGTGACTTCACAATGAGTTCTGGTTGCACCAACTCTGCTAATTGTGTGTTCTTCCTGACTTTCCCAATTTGATGATCGACCGTGAAGATGAAGCACAGACTGGTTACTTAACAGGTATGATTAATCGCAGATGACCGTGGCTATTCACATTACTTTTCAGTTGATTTTTTTTCTTTTTTTTTTTTGCTTGATTACCCCCCTTAACTCCACTTCAGCACCTTGTAGAGGCTTGACTGCATGCGGAAAGGGTTTTGCGGGAGTGACATCTTTCACCATTTTCATCCTCATCAGCATATTATCACGACTTAAGCTGTCTTATAAGAGTGTTCACACAAGACTCCTTTTAATTCCTCCCAAGAGCACGACTTCTTACCCCACCATCAAATTGATTCATCTCGATTCCTGACACCCCTCGAGTAGATTTCTCAAAACGATTCTTTGCTGTAGTGAAATACAACTAGTACTACTACTACTGCTTCTACCCCTACTTCTCTGTTGGTTGTAAAGATTTTTAGAAATGGAAAAGTACTGTGATATTTGGTTATTGGACCAAAGTTTCTTCGGCGATCACCTAAATGGTAAGGTTGAGGCAACATTTGAGTTTGGTTTTCAACCAAACACACCATGAGCACGTTCATTTAAGTTGGGGTTGGTGCTGTGGGCTTGAGTTCACACGGACGGACATGTGGTTGGAAGTGGTGCTTTTTTGGGGTGGACAAAAGGAACCTGTGTGAACACTCTCTGAAGGATATGTGTATGTTTCATTGCATTTGTGTCCTAACCCCTTTTTTTTCTTCCCACAGGGATAACATCACTGTGTTGAAGGAGAAAAGAAGGAAATATCCACATGAATAGATATTTTCTTGGTTTTGCCATATGCTCACCATAATTTTTAACTGCTTCTTAACTAAACAAAAAAAAAAAAGTTGCTGTTAACTTGCCATTGAGTATCATTTAATACTGATATGATTTTTGTTCTCTTACCTTCTCTCTCTCTCTCTTTCTTATGTACAGATATACCCTGCAGTTGACATATCAATGCATTTACTTAACACATTGATATCATGTGTATGAATATATGCATCTTAATTTGTGATTTATATATTGAGCCTTATTTTGGGGTTTTTAATGGACATTATGAAATGGTTCTGGTCATCATATAATACTTTTTTCATCTGACTTCTACTCTGGAAGGCTTATCAGTGAACGAGAAGCCGGCACAGATTTTTTTTTTTTTTTTTCCAACAAAACCCCCATTGTATATGATTTTTTTTTTCTTTAGAGGATGGAAGAATGAAAAAGTAAGCAAACAAATAAAAAAAAAATGAACAATTCTTGCCATAATTTTTTTGTTATTTTTTATTATTTTTTAAAGGCTCCCACTTCAATGCAGGGTGTATCTCAATGAATTGATACACATCTAATTCTTTTTTTCTCCTTTTTTGTTGTGTCCTGCATTGGAATTCATTAGCTGCTTTCAAGTGTTGACCTATCTGAAGGTTTTTCATCATGTGTAGTCCCGCAACCACTCAATATTTCTGTCACTCCTTATTCTTTCTTTTTTTTTGTATATTCCTCCCTTCTCTGCTTGCAAGTCTGCATGAATATTAATCTCACATCATCAAGGACAGTCTGCAGCAGATCTTTTTTTTCCCCCAACCCTTGTACTTTTTTATTCTTCTTTTTCTTTTTCATTCTTCTTCTTCATGCTTTCTATCTTTGTTTGGTCTCTTTCCGCTGAGGCAATTTCATCTTGGCCCCGTTTGATAAAAAGACTTGTTATGGTAGTTGCTATCAATGACGGCATAACCATGGCAACCGACAGACATCCAAAGGGCTGATTGGCTGTTGCCATGGCGATTGCGGTTATGTTGTGAGTTGCTATGAGAATGAGTCTTTTGTTCAGTGGGACCCAGGACCTGTCCTTGCTTACTCAGCAGAAGCCGATCTTAACCCCCAATGATCAGTCTGTGGTTCTGTGTTTTTTTGGTTTTTTTGGAACTCTTTTTCACGTGTGAACACACCACAGTGGAGAATGGCCTTCTAAACTGGTTTTGCGTTGTGGAACCCAGATTAGCCTATATGCATATGATGTGCGTGTGCGTGTTGACAGTTATTACCTCTCATATTTGCTGCAGGAATTGGAGATTCTCACGCCATCACATTGTCTTCATACATTTTGATTTTTTTTTTTTTGAAGTAGAAGATACTAACTCAAATCATAAAAGTCTTGATTAATTCTTCCTTTTTTTGTACTAATTTGTCATGGCAAGTATCTTGCACTCACAGATTTTGTTACCAAGTTGTTTCCTGTCGTTGAGAATCGAAAGGAGACAACAGAATGCATCCATGCACTGATTATAGAAATGCAAAATAGTTCTGAGCGTTCCTTACCACATCCAGCATTTATATACTTACCTATTTAAAAACAAAATGGATCTCAAGACCGTTAATCAATCATGATAGTGTATAATAGCACATACTGCCAAGTCGTCTTCTCTTTCGTTAGGTTAGTGTTTCCTTTTACATTTCTGTCACCAAAAGTAGTTTTTTGTCTTTTTTTTTTTTTTTTTGAGCATGCATACGCTGTCTTGTTTCTATTCATGCAAACTCCCAACTTTCTTGCAAATACAATAATTCACATTGTGGAAATTCTACAAACTTCATCTGCCCGGTCTTTTTTTTTTAAAACCTGACTTCACAGCATGTTGGATTGTTAGAATTTATAACAAACAAACAAAAAGAAAGGAGCTTGTTCTAATAAAAATCTGTATATTAACATCTTTGTTCCCATTACAGTGATGTTTTGTATATCATAATTTGAGTATCTTTTTTTTTCCTTTGGCTATGGTATTCATTGTTTAAGCTCCATATATTAACACTCGCTGCTTCTGTCATTTTGAACCCCTGTAATCACAAATTATATCAAAGTCAGGACAAAAAGAAGTGGGAAAGAGGAATTAAAGAGAAAAAATTATTACCACAAGTTTGTGACTGTCTTACAAACAAACAAAACAAGAACAAAAATGAACCCCAAAAATCACATCAAGTAATTTGTTTATTTTCATTTATCGTGACACACTTTGTGAGCCAATATCCTTGCCATGATAAATCTTTTGCAATTCTGTGAAAACATATGAAACTCTTTGTACGTAATTGTAGACAAATGTCTCTGTATATTGACGACACATGCTCATGATTTTATTTGTATGCCTATTATATTGAGACCAGAATTTCATGAAATGAGAAATGTCTCTCAGTCATTTGCTTTTCACTAGTCACACATGCATTGTTTAATCATCTTTGCCAAACTGCATATATGACCCTGAATATACCAGACTTTGATGGTATACTGATTGAATAATCCAGTGATGAAATTATAGTGAGTTTAAATTCTTAACAAAAAAGAGAGAAAAAAAAATGTATGACAAAGGGCAAATATCTGGTCAATACTAACATGAGGTTCTTTTCTGTTGTTTTTTTATCTTCCCAAATTTTGGTTTTCATTAACCTGTGCCAACCAGCCGCCGCTGGCAACTAGCGTAGCCTGAACTAACATGCATCCTACGCACTCCAAGTACTCTTCTTCGTTTTATCTTCCCGTGCCATCAATGACCTTTGAACTCATCTGACCTGACCTCCATTGCGTTCAGTTGCCTCGTCCTTAAAGTGCAAGCTGCACACACACACACTCGCACACTGGTGGTACTCATTGCTGAGTTTGTTCATTTTATCTAAACTGGTATTTTTTTTATACAGTCATAATATATATGAATATTTATATTTATAATACTAGTGACATCGCTATGTAGAAAGATCCAGGGCCTAACCATTTTGCTTTGTTTACTGTTTTGGTGTAGCCATAGGTGTGTTTTTGTGCTTGAAGCAAGACAAAGAAAAAAAAACAACATTCACACCATGTATTGTTTACTACTACTACTACCACTACTTTTACTACCACTACTAAAAGAGTCTGCATTTTCTTGTATCTTTATGTACTTTTCAACTGGAATATCAGCTAGAGTAATTTCAAGTTATAGCGTTGTGTTTATCCACTAATGAGTAATTTGTATTGCCTAGGCTGTGCCATGCCCAAGGGAATGTTAATCATCTGAATTACTCTTTGCAAATATCACCCACATGCCCTGTGATTATTAATGTGTCTGTTACGTTCATTGACCTTAAATAATATGAAGGAGGTGCATCGCACTGGAACACTGCCCTAAGTTTTGAGGTGTGATGGCAGAGAATTTTTCAGCGGTGATTTCGTTTGGTTGTTCTGAAATGTTTTCCCTTTAGGAAACTTTGAAATCGCTTACTAAAGCAGTGGTTCAATTTCCCGCTGTTGATTGGAATGTGTGTATCTGGTGCAAGGGAAGTTACGGTAATTTTTTGTTTTCCATCTATTGAGTGTTCTATTCTGATGGAGGATATCTTGACTGATGAATCTAAGGACTGAACTGAAAAAAAAAGCTATTTCATTACTCTCCCAATGGTCTCTTCTTATTTTTTGTGGAGGCGGTAATGATGGTATGCACACATAATGTGTATCGTCCGTCATTGCTGCACAATGCAAGACTGTTCAAAAGTGCCATTTGCCAAAATTAATGATCAGAGCAAGCTCCTGATCTATTTCTAAGAACTCTTGACATGCCAATTACATTTTGTATTATTTGTGAGATAAAAAGAGGGAGGTTGGGTGGATTAGGCTGAGAGTAAATCGTGACTTCTTTAGCTGCTGTGGGAATGAAAATTGTAAGGTGGAGATATTCTGTCCAGAATCAAGACCATATTTTCCACACAGTAACCTTCTACAAGGTTGGTTTTTTTTTTTCTTCACAATATTTGGGGGAGGGAGATGTGGATGTTATTTTAATTTTGTATTATATGTCTCAAAAGGAAGGGAGGGGGAAAAAAAGAAGAGAAGGAGTCACCATCATGTAATTGCTGCACACATCCAATCACTTTGACACGGCGCCAAAAGACAGAGAGCATACTCCAGTTTATGCTGAAAACTATGCAAAAAAAAAAAATGATGTTGGTATGCAAAGAAATGTATGATGCAGTTGAGGAGAGAGGGTTTGCCTCATGCTGAATGAAGAGGATTAATTTCCCAGTATCACCATCATCTCATTATCTTCCCCCCTATGCTTCCATATTTTTTTTTTTATTTCCATCTAATTTTGTATGAAAAAGATGATGAAGATAACCATGCCAACCAGACTAGTGCTACGAGTCTCCATTTTCATGTTTGTACCATTAATTTATTTACATTTTTGTACCTTCTCTGTAACATAGCCAGTAGAAACATTGTTGTTGTTTTTTTTTCCTCCCCTGTCATTTCAAATTTCATCGTCAGTGTGGATGTGACGTTTTTAACCGTCAACAGAAGCTTTTTTGTTTTTGTTTTGTTATTTCACAAGCTCCTTTTGTACATTTAACTTATACTTCACAGCTATAACAAAGGTGGTTCGGTCGGTTAATGTATGCCTAATATCTGACTCCTATTGGTTTCGTTTTAAATTGCACCGTGAACTTAATATCGTAGCTACTAGATGCTATTATTATTATTTTTTTCTTATTGTCATACATGTACAATATGTAGTTCAGGAGTCATGTGCTGACGATGGGGAGTTGCAACTGACATGGTATTAGTGTGACCATCGGCCTCATGCTAAAGATAGAGAGTTGTGATGTTCACTCGCTCAGAAAGCTCATCTGGGCAGCACATGCAAAACCATTTTGTGGCTGTGAGTTGCCCAATCCAAAGTCGGTTGCAGCTTCAAACCATTGTTAACAATGAATAAGATGTATGTGTGTGTGTGTATGTATCTATGGACAAATGTATATTTTGTATGTCTGCGCCTGTTGCTATGGCTACAGTGCGTATCAAGAAAGGGACTGCCCTGGGAAAGGCATGGGTGTAGGTACTCAATTTAACTTCTCAGCATTTGTGGAACATCATGGTATCTCCAATGCCAAACATTTGAAATGATTGGTACAAGTTGTTTGTTGGAGTGAAAATGAAATTGGGGGGGGGGGGGGGAGGGGGGTGGGAATGCCATGAGATATTAAAATGAGGGGGAAAAAGAGAAAATTGCGCAGACACAATAATGGATAATGACAAAGACGAGTGCCACGTTTCCAAGGCATGTCCTCTTATTTCTTTGATACGCCCTGTAGTACATGGTGTAACGATAGAAGGAGAGACAGGGGGAATGATTGAGAAAAAAAAAGTCTTGTGCTATCTCTCTCGTTCAATAAAAGAAGATGTACCGAATATGTGTTCAGTAGGGCAGTGGGATTCCAAAGGCTGTGTCCCATCACACATAACCTCTCCATTTCCTTCTGATAATTATGTGCTGTGCATGCATTCCCAAGCCCTTCCCCCTGCCCCATTTTATTATTTTCCATTGCTCGAGCATCTGATGGAATGAGTATTGCATTCTTTGCATTCCCTTTTTCATTTTTTTTTTTTTTGGGGGGGGGGGGGGGAGGGAGGGATAGGAGAGGGTTCATTTAAAGAAGTAAAACCAAACAAAACAAATGGAGATGCACTGATTGTCATGGGGTGTAAAAAAGACGAGAACATGACTGGCGCAAGGATGAGAGCCGATCCAAAACTGTCTCTACAGAACACATATCCAAGGGAGATGAAGCACAGGGGATGGTCATTGTGTGTGAGATTGTTGAGTGGCTAGTGGTGATGATGATGTTGGGTTGTAATCGTCACCACACCATTGACAGAACAGCATAGAGCTGTACCAAGTCCCCTACACTCAGCCCTGCCCCTCTCCTACATATACATGCAGACACACACACACACACACACACTCAGTCACTACCGTGGTACTCTTATACTACTGACAGAAATCGCTCTTCTATATCCCCCCCCCCAAAAAAAAAAGGACATACAAAAACAAAAGCAACAACAACAAATATCGCAAATGAGGTATTCCACTACAATATCATATATGCAGGTAAGGTCCAGTCATTATGCCACGGTGCTCTTTGTCAGCATTCCAAAAAAACTTGCCAAATATTTCACAGGAGACCGATCGTAATGGCACAGATCAAAGAGATACACGTAGTCACAGTTCACCCCCATTCGGCTCCCTCATGATTACAAAACTTCTGTCTCTGTTTCTCCCATTGACAGAAATCTCTTCTCTTTTCTGGCTTGCTACATGTCTCGATTCCGTATGCCTATCAACTGTGTTCCTGTCCTGTTGTGCTTTTCCATCTCTACCCCTCCCCCTCCCTTCTATCCTATCCATACATGCACAGTTGATTCAGACATACATCCAAGTTTCTTCCCCCCTCCAAATTACCATTAAGTGCAGCAGTATTGGTCATGGTCTTCCAGTTTGCAATAAAGCGAGCCGTCTTCCACAGACTATGAAATGTGTGTGATATCAAAGGGAATGAAACAAAGGAGACAACCGAACAAGAACAAGTGCAAGAAATCACGAGCCCATCATCACAGTCCCCCCTATGAATGACAACGAAACAAAGAAAATTATGAAACTATGCAAAGGTAGTTGCTATTCATTATTAGGAATGGCGTGTCAACTGGCGAGATGGTGTTATCGTGATGTGAGCGGTGCATGAGTGTGGGAACGGATCATGCGAGGAGTTACTGGTTGCTCGAGTAGATTACCGCTTTGGGTCTAGGACAGAGGCACTAGAACGTGGTTGGGCAAGAGGAGGAAACCACATACAGGTGTTACTGAGCCATGCTAGTGGCAGTGTGTTATGAAATGAGTGCTGAAGGAAAAATTTGTTATGCAGCTTGGGTGTATGTTTGTTTTTGTTTTATTACTATTATGGGGGAGTTTACCAGATGGTATGTTTAACCACAGGGCTGTGCCTTTGAGAAGAGGTTGGCAGAAGCACTTCAAAAAACTACAAGTATCTATATTTTTCATTCATCACAGCAGCCTATTTCAAACCGTCAGAACAAACTCAGGGAAACTGGCTACTGAATATTCATTTTCTGTTGGTCTTTGTTTTTTTAAGAGAGATGAGCTCATGCATATGCATAACAGAATATTCACATATTTGTACTGACAGCTGAAACGTTGACAAAAGGATGTTTTTGTCGGAGGCTACTTACATGACTCGTGGTTACCTAGTCACGCAGCAGGATTATAACATAAGTTGATGTGTGTGGGCCATTATGATACAACAGAATAGTGCGAATACATTCTGAGTTCAAATAGACATTGTATCCAAATAAGTACCATTTATCATTTTACTGTAAAAAGTTTTTTTCATTGTATTATTTTATAAAGAAATCAGTACACGAAAGGCTGAAAAAAAAATGTGTAGAGTAGATCAGTTTTCTTTTGAGTAGCTATGCGTAAGAAATCTATGTGTACTTATATTTTGCATTAATATTTTGTTGTGTTTTTGTACTTATGTAAGAAATTGTTATTACTACAATAAAATGTAATGTACATTTTGTATGAGTAATTCATGTAAATTGACTGAGAGATCAATGTAGGAATATATATGAAATTTACTTTGTTTTGAAGTCTGTAATAAATCCACTTTCAGGCTTCTTTCACCCTTTTTGCTATTCTGGCATGAAGCAAATACTTTCTCTGCACAAATATGAAAGTCAAAAGAGACAAAAAGTTCTAAATTTCTGGTAGAGTCCAAAAGATAGGCGGCTAGCAAAATGTCTCATTCTGCCATACAAATTACTTGAAACTTTTTGATTTCTTTTTGGGTTTTTTTCTTTCCCTGTCGCAAAATCAGTGGCATGGTAATTTACATGTATTTGAGAATGAGAAAGTGTAATGTGATGATTTGATGGTAAAAAGGTGACAGTTGATTCTCACCAAGAAATTTGTGACAACTTTTAGAAGATTTTTTTTTTTTTTTTGGGGGGGGGGTTGCTTTGTATCTGGAGATATTAAATGTGGTGAGGACTGCCATCAGCATTTTGGAAATTGTTTGCAATTTTTATTAACTACATTAAAAGATGTTTAAATGAGGCTGGCATAGCAAGTTCCCTTTTGTGTAATGTTTCATTCAAACATATATTGCAGAAATGTTTTCCTGTTTTATTTTGGATTTCCTATTTAATTGCAAACATATACTTTGTACGACTGAACAGGGTGCATTTTAGGTGCTTTTCTTTTTTCTTCTGTATATACTATTACAAAGGTTAAACTCCTTGAGTATGAAGTGTAATTCATGTATCCATAAATTTTCTCCCTATTTCATGCAAAGATTGGTTTAAAACTTCAGGAAAGACGTCCATAAAGCTTGGACTTTCTTATTTCTCATAAGACAATACATGACATTCTACATGCAGAACAAACAAGTGTGCTTAAACATCTGAAGTCAAGTGTAAGAAAAAAAACATGAACAAACTGTAAATATACTTATTGTACAAGGTATATCTTTTGTAGAACATTAGCATATATATGTTTGTAGATGTTTTGTGACAAGTAGACATGCTATAGAACAAAGCAAAAGTAGGAAGATTGTTTTCGAGATTTAAAAACAAACAAACATGGCCAGTTTTAGTTCATGGATGTCTTTTTTTTTAAATTGTTTATATTTTGTCTATCAATATCTTCCAAAGTGTTCTTCCAGGGAAGTTGGCAGGTCATGTGAGGGTGGAGTATCAAACATGTAACAGAGCAAACCCCAGTTTCTGTCATTGCTTGGCAGATGGATACAAACTTCTTCCCCTGTGAAGCATATTCTATCGCTTACATTCAGTTTGCCCAGCTGGGTGCAGAGAACGTTTACGTCTATGTCCTTTATTGGCTGTCTGTTACAGTAGTCAGACTGGCCGCCAAAATTTGCCTCCAAAACTTGGAAGTTCGCACACCCAAAGCAATATAAAATTTGAATATCAGTTCCACTGCTTTGTAATGCGTTGAGACTTAACCTTTTTTTTTTTGTGTTTGCTCCACTACGTTTTGTCATGCTGTCACTTTACTATGGTTTATGCAAATTCTATGTTTCCTTTATTATGCAAAACATGCAGATATGTGTGATGTAAGTTTTATGCAAAAGCTACTTAAATATTTGCTGCTGATGTTCCTCTTCAACAAAGTACAAATTTTACTGCCTTCAAAATAGTCAAGATGGAAAAAGAAAGTTGTAATTTTTTGATATGCTATTGAATGGATGATTTGAAGTTTCAAATTTTGAAGTTTGTGTAGTTTTGTTTCTAAATGAAACAAGTATTACAGCTATTGACTTCTACAGTGTCACAGGTATCAGGAATTAAGGGAAAGGCACTTACCACCAAATGAAGTTTGATTTCCTTCATATTATTCTCTTTTGAATGTGAAGAACACTGCTCTTGATGAATGAAAGTTTGAAAAAAATGCTGAAAAAGAGTGATGCTGTAGAAAGCAAAGATAATCCGTTCTTACCACGTGGTGATACCAAATGAAATACAATTTTTGCTGATGAAATGATATCATAACCAAGTGCCTGTTATTTTTGTATCAGTAGCTATATACATGGGATGTTTTTCTTGTTGTGGCTTTTTTTTTCTGTATCTTTGGACAAAAAAAAAAACAAAAAACAAAAAACCACACACCAAAAATAAACAATTAGCTGACAGTGCAAGAAAATCATTTTCAATTCTTGCATTTACTGTCATTCCAAAGTTTTGAAACCAATGGAAGAAAAAATTTGTAGATTTTTTTTTCTCCTAAGTATTAAATGTTACAGTGCCTTATTAAAGTGCCTTGTCTAAAGAAAGAATGAGGAACAATTCTATTACAAATTTATGTAGATAGCAACTACAATAGCAACAGAGGTATAGGCTACTAAAAATTGGTGTATAAGTGTTAGACTCTTAATTTTCCTTTCTCTATCTTTAAAAACATGCCAAAGTGGGGAATTGATAATGTTGTGCATGGTTGTTATTTACCTGCTTTTTTTTCCCCTACAGATAGAGAGTAGTGTTGGAAAAGACATGAAAACAATAGTTTATAAAGGATACTTGTGTTAAAAGAATTTGTTCAAAATTATGATGAATGTGTTTTTTTTTCTACTTAAAAGTGTAAATTGTATTTTCACAGCATCGACAGGTTCGTCAAACAGTTTTGTCAATTGTTTTTTGATATTTGTGTGGACGCTGATGTATCGTACAAATAAAAAACGATGAAAACATCAAAACTTTGTGTCATGCTTTCTACTGTGTTTGTGAGCTGTTTATTTTGCTGCTGGTTTTGTGAAATGGCAGTAGGACAGAGGTGTGTAAAAAGGATGTGTTTATATGTGTGTGTGCGTGTGTGTGTGTGTGTGTGTGTGCATGCAGGGTTTGACACTAGCTTTTTTCCTGGTGGCTGTTTGGGCCACTAAGATATTTGAATGAGAAATTTTGGTGGCCAGAGATAGAAGGTAATACTGGTACAGAAATTTCATTTTGAATTTTAGCTACCCAATTAGGCCACTAAAAGATAGCTTTTTGGAAATTTGGTGGCCCTACATCAATCTTTAGTGGTCTTGGATCACTGCTAATATGGAGGTCTGGTGTATGTGTGTGTGTGTGTGTTCTGGGTTTTTTTTTGTGTGTGTGTGATCAATGTGTTTTGTGGATGTACATATTGTAAGTACTCAGGAACGGTAAAAATATGTCATCATTTTATTACTCTGTACATTTTTAAAACAATTCAAACAATTAGCTTAAACACCCTAAATTTGCGAGAAATTCACCGAAAAATAAGTGAGCTGCTGCTCGATGAACACAGTGAATTAGCATTTTGAGGGGGGAAAAAGGACTGCCATAGAGGCAACACGTAAAGTGGCTAAATTTTACAAGGATAAATTCAATCAATTTCTTTTCTTTTTTGTATTGTTTACAACGATGTTGTCACAACATTGAATATAAGTACCTTTGTAGTTACATTTTCCATAGTGAATTTTTTCGTAATGAGCTACAGCGTACTGATGGGGTACAAATTGGCGAATGATAAGCGAAATACGCTTGAATAAATTCGAAATCTGTCATTTTGAAATATACAGTCGACCTTGCCTAAATTGACCTCGCATACAATTAAGTCGAATAATCGCCTAAGTCAAAGGTCTTTTTCGAGTCCTTTTCACTTTATATTCTAATGATTTCAATCTCTCAGTCAAATTTTCTGTAAGTCGTATCGCCATTGACGCGCGCGCGCGCAAAAAAAAAAAAAAGCAAGTCAACTTTGACGGACCCGTTTGAAGTCGTAAAATTCACTAGAAATACAGTATCATCCTTTAATAAGGATCTGATTTCATGCAATAAATTTCAAACCTTTGAATTTGAAACCTTATTGATATCCCCCATCCCAATCACTATAAATTCTGAAACTCTGTACCTGAGCTGATCAATAAAATGAAGAGGTCGCTACTAATAATACATAGTTAGGTACGTTCAGACGGCGATTAACCTCGAGGATAAGCTAACCAAGGCTGCGTTTATCATCTTTCCCCTGTTTGAAACGGCTTTCAAAAGCTGTTTCCAAAGCCCTTTCGAAAGCCGTTTCCAAAGCCCTGTAGAAACGGCTTCCAAAATAGTTGCGTTTATCAACTCATCGCGAACACGAAAACTGGCCTTGTCACTTCGCATAGCTGCATTGCGCAATTTGACCCGAGGAGAAGGGGTCAAATACTGTAACCGTAGTACAAAGCCGTTTCAAACAGCTTTGCGTTTATCTTGCTTCAAAGGGCTTCTAGAAACAAGTTTCTGGAAACCTGTTTCGAAAACCTGTTTCTGAAAGCACAAATTTGCGGCTTTCAAAAAGGCTTTCCGAACCCCATAATCAAAACAGCTTTGCGTTTATCATTTCGTAAAAATTCCCTGAAAACCTGTTTCTGTCGAGAAAAGAGTTGATAAACGCACGCTTTGAGGATAAGTTCTGTGGGGCGCCAAGACTTAGTGTCGCACGGTCGATTTCGTGACGAAACCACACATTTCATCACGAAATCGACTGACACTTGGCGCCCAATAGAACTTATCCTCTTAAGTCAGCTTATTCTCGAGATTAAGGGTCACTCTCTGAACGTATATGATTAATGCTATATGGAATTCAATTCATTATTCATGTTTTATCTTATGATCAAGTTTCCTATTGTGTGTTCTTCATTCTGTGAATTCTCTTCTCAAGGACTTATTTTAGCCCTAATGATGAAAACAGTCCGTACAAATTGGCCCGAATTCACCAAGATGATTTAAACTTTAAACAAATTTAGACCATGGTGTAAAATAAGCGTGAAATTGGCTTACCTTTGACATGCGTGTTACATCGTGTGTTTGTTACGTCTGTTGACAGATGCAATCTGTTGATCATATTTACACAAGAGAAATTTTCATAAACCATGGTTTGAATTGAAAACACTTTCGTGAATTCGGGTCTTTAGGTTTGATGAGGTTTGATGTCCAAAAGTTGACCACGAAGGAAAGAAATTAAAGGGCTGACTGGTGGTGGGATGGAAAAGTTTGTGGGTGTATGTGTGTGTGTGTGTGTGTGTGTGTGTGTGTGTGTGTTTCGTTTGGCTTTTGTTTGTTGTTCTTTCAGGTGATGTAGACACGCAAACCTTCAAAGACGTTACGTATTGGTACGATAACAGGCTGTAACGAATTATATTAGTTTTACTATCGAAACGTTGCTTCAACTCTGGCCGAAGCATGATGAGCTGTAAATCTGTAATGGTTTCTAGACACGGCAGATCATTGGTTGAAGTCTCATACAATTAATTTTAGTTTAGAAATATAGGGGGGGGGGGGCTACCTGAAAGTAAAAGGCCTGTAACTGTATCTAGCTATATGATCTTTGTGCCTGTATTGCAATGAATGAATGAATAAATAAATAGATAGATAAGTAAATAAATAAATAAATAAATAGATAAATAAATAAATAAATGAATAAATAAATGAATAATATATGAATAATCAATAAATAAACAGATAAATGAATAAATAAATGAATAAATAAATAAAATCAAACAAAGAAAGAAAGAGTTGTACAGTACCAGGAATATCATTCCCCGGGGATAGCGACGCATTCTGCGTCTTTTGTTAGATGAAAATTTCAGATGATAAATCTAAATACGGGTGCTGAGCTAGTTCCTCGTTGCTGTTTTTTTTTTTCTGACTTGATTAAAAAAAACGTTTTATGTTACATTAATTAAACATTATTGTCAAAATTGAGTGAATATGACATTATGCAAATTATGCAAAAGGCCTAAAACAGTCGGAAGGAGGGGAGGAAGGAAAGTACGGAAGAATCAGGGAAAGGAGGAGGGGGAGGGTTGGGGGAGGGGGAGAGAGGCAGAGGGGAAGAATCTCGATGAAAAATTATCAACGTGTGAATGTGTGAATGCCTTTTACGGTTCATTCCGCCCTCTATAGTTGAGTCGAGTGATTTTTAGTTATGATGAATTTGACCATAAATTATGAAAGGCTAGTAGTGCTCGTATTATCAGTAGAAAAAAAAATATGAGGGGTAGGGTGGGGAAGAAGCAGAGGGGTCAGAATCTCTTCTTGCCATTGATGGTGAAAAATGATCAACATGTGAGTGCCTTTTACTGTTCATACCGCCCTCTGTAGTTGAGTCTGTTGAGGTAGTTATGTTTAATTTGACCTTAAATTTTGAAAGGCTAGTAATGCTCGTATCATCTACGAAAACAGAAAAATGAGGGGGAGGGTGGGGAAGAGGCAGAGAGGAAAAGTCTTCCCGTGCCATTGATGGTGAAAAATGATCAAAGTGTGAAACTGTGACTGCCTTTCACTGTTCATACCGCCCTCTGTAGTTGAGTCGAGGGATTTTTAGCTATGTTTAATTTAACCACAAATTTTGAAAGGCTAACAATGCTCGTATCATCAACAGAAATAGGGAAATGAGGGGGAGGGTGGGGAAGAGGCAGAGAGGAATTAAGAGTCTTCCCGTGCCATTGATGGTGAAAAATGAGCAACGTGTGAATGCCTTTTACTGTTCATACCGCTCTCTAATGTTGAGTCGAGTGATTTTAATTGGGGTCAATTTGACCTTAAATTTTTATATACACTGTGGTGTTATCAATATTGGTACATTTGTTTTAATTACCAAAAACACTCTATAGGGACAAGAAAACGGGGTTTCAAAGGTTTAGAGTAGTTCTCTTGAAACAGTGATTTAGTTAGATTACGCATGCAAGGATGATGGCGTTATGTTATGGCCTCACAATCTACCATTGTCACCACAAATAGAATCTTTTTTATATCCCTTTGTTAGTTTTATTTGTTAGTTTTTGAAAGCAATTTATGGAATAATGACTTGTGCTTATCTATTCATTTAATTAGTTAATCAAATTTAGTATTTTTTTTTATCAGTACAGAGTTCTGTAGTGTAATTACCTCTCAGTACTGAGTGGTGGCTGTCGGGGTTTGAATTGATAATTGTCAACCATTAAACACGTTTTTTACGTCACTTTTTGTATACCAATCACTTCCATGAATGGAGCTGTTAAACGACGATGACTGTCATTGCACTGGGAGTTTGCATATTAATCTTATTCAGTGTCATAAATATTCATCAAAACAAATACGTATCAGAATATTTATCTTTCACCTCAAAAGAGAGTATTTGGAACGTTACAATAAACTGTCGTGTCACATCATTGCATAATAACCTAACATAGATATAAGTCAAGAACGCAAGAGTAACTGTGCAATACAACTCAAACACACACAGCAGGCCCAGACCCATAATGATGATGAAATAGCATTTATACGCACACTAAAAATGATCTGCGCCCCCTGTGTTGAATGTCTGAAATTATTAATCGGGTACACAGTGTTGGGTTAAAGCCAGGGTTACACCAGAACCGAATTCTCCCGAATAAATTTGGACTGATTCTGCACGAATATGGCCTGAATCGGATGGATTCGGAATCTATTCGTCTCTGATTAGGGGAGCTCCCCGAATCAGAGACAACTAGGTTCTGAATAGGACCCGAATCAGAGCAGAATCGCCAAGAACTGACCCGAATCAATTTTGGGCATCCCGAATAAAGCTGAATGCCAACCCGAATAGTGGCCAGAATCGAGCCGAATGTGGCCCGATGCCCCGATTACAGCCGAATAGAGCCGAATGACGACCCGAGTCGGGACGAATATGGTCAATGTAACGCGCTGAATGGGATGCCTCCCTGCACGCAAATAGCCATGGCTATATATTCGCGAGGCTATTGTGTCATTCTTGCCGCTCATTCGTCCTATTCAGCTGCTATTATAATAATATTTTGAACAGTTATAAGAATTTATCTAAATATTATTATGAAAATTGATGTTTTGTATATTAATCTCATGAAATTGAAAAATTGTGTTGATTCTTAATTGGTTACAAAAAAATGGTGTAAAATCCAACCATATATTCTGTTAATATCACAGCTAAGCGGCTCCATCCATCCACTACCTCTCGTTCTCTTCTATTTTTTTTTTTTTGGTCTTTTATCTTCACTCCACGTAATAAGTTTCTCTCTCTCCCTCCCTCCCCCCGCCCCCTCTCTCTCTCACACACCGACACACACACACACACACACACACTCTCTCTCTCTCTCTCCCTCCCTCTCTCTCCCCCTCTCTCTCTCCTTCTCTCTTTCCAGTCTCCCCCTCTGTCTCTCAGTCTTTCTTTCCTCTCTCTTCCGGCATGCCCAGAATGCCCCGAATGCCTCTCCGAATTCGACCGAATTCCATCCGAATACATCCCGAATGTGGCCCGAATGAAATTTGTCGGGGCCACATTCGGGAGTATTTTGGAGGGTATTCGGCTTGTTTTGAAAATGTTCAAAACCGGCAGAATCCCTCCACGGATGTTTCAGAATCCCTCCCGAATTTTCGGGTGGATTCGGGAGCATTCTGTAGTCATCTTCCCCGAATGGGCGAAAATTCGGGAGGCATTCCGGCTCATTCCGCCCTTAATGATGTGACGGGGGTATAAGGGGATGATACCTCACCGATCCCATTTTGCATGCTTCTTCTTGTTGGTTTTTCTGCTGAAACTGTTTCTTTTGTTTGTAGCTTTACTGTATGTACATCAGAAACACTGACGATAATGTATTGAGCTGTTTCCAATCAAGCAACAATACGTTGTTCTGATAATACAGGTCAAATGGGCTTATAGGCCCTGAGATGCAGTAATATGAAGTCTGCAGTACGCTCATTACATGCATAGTTTTCATTTACATGGTATTTAGGCACATACTGGGTATTAGTAGGCCTATACAGTTAGTAAACTCTGTCTGTGTTGATATGAGATACAAAAGTACAGTCTGAAACGAACGAGACTAGCGAGACTGTAGGCCTACTTGTTGAATAAAGCAAGCAAAGTGAGCTGCAAGATTACTGCTTCAGCATACCTTGAGTCCAGCATTAACACTAATGTCATGATAGGATAGGGTCTCTCTATCATCTATACCTGTATACCATATCCATTTATGATTGCAGCTCGTTATTCCGAAGGTTTTTTTAGTCCGAGGGTACGTTATTCCGAAGGTTCGTTATTCCGAAGATTCGTTATTCCGAAGGTTCGTTAATCCTAAAATTAAATAGGGTTTGTTATTCCGAAAGTTCATTAATCAGATAATGAAATAAGGTTCGTTATTCCGAAGGTTTGTTAATCCGAAAATGAAACAACGCTCGTTGTTCCGAAGGTTCGTTACGGACCCTATATCCCTTCAGATAAACGAACCTTCGGAATAACGAACCCTATTTCATTTTCGGCTCAATGAACCTTCGGAGTAACGAACCCTATTTCATTTTCGGATAAACGAGCCTTCGGAATAGCGAACCCTGTTTCACTTTCGGATTAACGAACCTTCGGAATAACGAACCTTCAGAATAACGCCACAATTAATGTTCGGATTAACGAACCCTTTTTCATTTTCGGATTAACGATCATCTACGTATAGGAAATTTGTGTGTTTTGGATAAATGAACCTTCGGAATAACGAACCTTCGGAATAACGAGCGTTGTTTCATTTTCGCTTGAAAGGAACCCCAAGAGAAAGTAAGAGAGAAGGGTGGGGAGGGGATGGGGTTTCAGGAAAAAACAAAAGAAAACAAAACTGTTATATTCACGCCAGCATTACTAACTCCGGGAATTACTGAAGTATAGTTAACGTGTTTTATAGACTGAAACCTGAAACAGCTGTTGCATTATCATAATACTGCCACTTATAGAGGTGAAAATATATTGATTATTCATCGCTGTCAAAACAGAACAAGGGGTATGTGAAATAGCAAATTTGTGAGCGAGAGGGATTGAATTATATTAAAAGTCGGGGAGAGATGGAAATAACTGGAGATGATCATTGTCAGAAAACGTTTTACTAAAATATCTAGTATCATTATGTTCATAATACATGATAACTGCATTTCCCCTTGGGTCTAGTAAAGGAGTTGAAACCACATGATGCTTTTTCATCATGCCATCACTACATCACTACATGAAATTCATTGTAAATGTCGGTGTTATTATTCAAATACTGAGACATAACGAAATGTTTTATTTAGCCTCCTTTCTATGATTTCTGAGTAATTTCATTTCTGGGTATGATTTTATCTAAACTATCAAAATTCACAACTTTGTTTGAAGAGATTGTCTGTTTTTTTAATTTCTAATAAGTGAGCCTTCATTGATATGCTCTTCTAATATTTCGGTATTCACTGAAGGTACACACACAATTCATTTTAGGCAAATTCTCCAAAGTCTCTATGAGATTGTTGTTGGCTGCTGAAGGAAAAAAATTGATTGTGTTATAATTGGCGACCTCGTCATTTTGTTTACCGAGGGAGAGAGAGAGAGAGAAAAAAAAAGTTGGAAATATTATTGTTGACGTCATGATACCAGCAGCTGCCGACGTCTGTAGAGCCAGTTCGTAATTAGCTCATGTACACCTTGGTGCAAATGACCTTTCTTTTTTCTCAGTTGGTTAGGCACTTCACTCATTTTAAAGCGGTATAATGCATAAGCTTGCCCGACATACCAATTTATGGAATTCGTGTTCAAACAAAGCATGAGCTTGTGTTTAGAACAGGTGACCAGAATAGTCTGTCAGTGGACACTTTAGCAGACATCTAATTCATTGTTTCGTATGGAATGCAATAACAACCCTTTTCTCTTGATATTGCCAAATACCAGGCTGGATGTGCTGGAAAGCACATCAGGTGGATGTGCTGGCAAGCACTATTCAGACAAGGATCACATGAATAATCATCACATCACAGATACTTATGTTAGTGAATTAATAAACCAAAATGCCTGTTGGTACAAATGACCTTTTTCTGCTCATGCGCAAAGTTGAGTTACGAACTGGTCTATACTGTCAGTGAGTCGACGCCAATATTAGAGGATCTGTAAGCGATGATATCAGACGCGACAATGAAAGCGTTTCGTAACAATATGCTGCTCTTCTTAATGAGTTCCCTGGTGATTATTGTTGTATGTTTGCTTGAATTCTCGACGGATTACCGTGTACCATCGATTTGGTATCGAAAGGTGATTATGCGAATGGTGAAGGAACCAACCGGGGCATCCGATGTCGACAGAGCACCCTGGTTTCCACACAACGTGAAAACAACCCTTGAGACTCCCATCGTCAGTGGTTAGTGATTTTGATATTGAACCTCAAAGGGATCGTATAGTTTTGGTTGAGACCTAATTTCGGGTTTCTAACATGTTTTTGGTGAGACAATGAGAAACCTCTTATGAAATATGACAGAGCATGTAATTCCATGAGGAACTCAACGTTTATTTGATGAAAATTGGTTTTTAAATGACTGAGATATCCAAAACAGAGTGATTCTAATAAAGTGTGGGACCCACCTTTTATTACGATGGCTTTGTTTTACTTTGTTTTTGGATGTTTCAGTCATTCCAAACCCGATTTTCATCAAATAAACTTTGAATTCCCCTAAAAAATGGTATGCTCTTTACTATTTCAAGTGTTTTCTTTGTTCTTGGTATCTCGCAAAAAAATAAAGGCTCAATTCTCATTTCCACCAATACTGTACCATCCCTTTAACTGATAAATTGATACATGTAATAACATTCATTTTATGGCCAACTTATATATTCGGTAAAAATATTTGCATCATCCCACTATTATATAAATAAATAAATAAATAAATATATATATATATATATATATATATATTAGTATATATATATATATATATATATATATATATATATATTGAAAGAAATTGGACTGAGGCGGGACGTTGCTCTCGATCTTAGTCTCCCTTTTATTTGTCAAGCTTTCGGCCCGTCATTAGGCCTTCGTCAGGACCTACCAACAGAATAATTATTATATGAATAACCTGATGTGTCATATAATATATAATGCAATTTCATATATATATATATATATGTGTGTGTGTGTGTGTACTTATACACACACTAATTTTCCTTGTGTGCAACAATAAAGATTGCGCGTCATGGTGAAAGGAATTTAAAGGGATTGCTTATATCGTTTTGGTAGAATTTGGGATTCGGGTTTTAACTTTTCACAAGATGATTAGAAACATTTCATATGAAATATTAAAGAGCACCATACATGTACAATTCTAAGAGAAATTCAAAGCCTTTTTTACATAAAATTGGTTCTGAAATAGCCGAGGTACAAAAAACAAAATGGTCCTAATAAAAAGATGGGACCCGCCTTTTATTACGATCTCATTGTTTCTGGGTCATTGCTGAAGTTATGCAGCCCACGAGTTCGACATTGAAAAAAAAAAGGTCCATGAGTCACACGAGTTATACAACCCAAAAATCAGTTCGACACTGTTCATGTAAAAAGAGCCCACCACTTCGACATCTCAGGGGGCTTCCCGGCTTAATGTGTCGGTCCCGTGTGCCATAGTGTCAAACTCATGGGCTGTTTGAATCGTATGAATTTCACAGAATTTCATTTTTGAAAAAAACAACAACAACAGAAGTGCGCATTTCCTTGACTTGTCCTGACGTATGTAAAGGGTAATATTGTTCCCCCTGCCTTTTGAGAGAGGCAAGTCAAGTGTTCTTTTTATCATGCGAGAAAAGTTAAAATATGTTGAACTTTCTTTTTAGTTTCTTAGTATCGGTCTACACATATGACATCACAAGCTGTGACTGAGCAGAAAGTTCAAAAATTCATAACTTTTGAACGGATTGTCCGATTTTCATCAAACTCTCACGGATGTGTTTTTACTAATGATAATTGCTACTAGTAATTCAAATTAATAACGCGGTGCTTTACAGAAAGATAGGAGAGGAAAAACCAATAAATTTAAATGAATACCGTAAGTCTTAATGTGGTATCTCCTTTACGTTGAAAGCGAGGGTACAGTACGGATGTTTGACTGAAGATGTTTCCAGAGGCGAGGTGCAAGAGTATTGAAGTTCTGCTGATGTTATTTTGATACATATAGGCCTACCTACACGTATTTCGAAAAAATAACACAAACCATACCGAATAGGCGGGGGAGTTACCCCTTCCTTATTGGTTCTGTCATTTTTTCAGACATAACTTTGTGTTAATAAATTATTTGCTTATAAACGTCATTGTACACATTTTGTAGTCAGTTATAAAATTTTAAAGATTTTCGTCATCGTCTACAGATGTAAATATTGTCCCGGCGTTAATTCATATATGATATTGTATTTTGATGTTGTAAAATATGAAAAATAAATTCGGTGTAAATTCAAATTCAATATACGTTGTTCCAAAGTATGCCTGTAATCACCAGCACTATGATTGGTGGTAACAACCGCACCCCCCCCCCCGTCACCGCTTTAGATGACAGTGGTGGATCCACTTAAAACAAGAGAAATAAAAAGAACAAAATGAGATGAAACCCGGAAGTAGCATCAACAATTCTTTGCGCCCCCCCCCCCCCCCCCCCTTTACGAAATTCCTGGATCCGCCCCTGGATGAGATATTTAGTCCATTGATTCTCTCCATGTAAATATAGATAGCCTCCACAGTTTCACAGTGTACATCATTCTTCTTTCGTGAACATGAATGTGTTACAGATGTTTCCCAAAAGACTGTTCAGACGACGAGGGTTCCTCAGTCTGTTTGCGAACGTGCCTCGCTGGCTGAGAATAGTACGCTGCCACTACTGGGGTTAGCAAGTTTCCCTGGGTCTGGCAACACGTGGTTACGCTACCTGATCGAGAGGGCAACGGGGGTCTACACAGGCAGCGTATTCTGCGATCGGAGTTTGTTGAATGGTGGTAAGTTGAAATGGAGCCCTACTCCAATATAGGGTGATGTGAAACACTACGAAGAGAGGTGGGAATCGTATCGAATTGTATGTCATTCAGACATGGAATGAGATAGTTTTGAATTCTCAAAATCGAGTTTTCAGATGTTTTCCGGAAATAGTTATTCACACGAAATCTGTACATATTGTTTATCATGGAATCAATGGGAATGAAGCATTTCAAATTAATACAGAATTGTGGTAACTTCGGTAAGTCGCCATAATTTTGCCAGGTAAGTGTCAGGAAGTTAGTTGTAGATTCTACGTTATCGACCAAAGTATCATATCATTTTATTAATGATAATTATTCTGGTGACTCTCAATAACAATAACAGTTATAATGATAATAATATTAATGATAACAATAAGGATTTCTTTATACCGAGCTTCAACAACTTTACGTTGGTTTGCAGGCTTTTTGGGAGAGTGTGAACCGGCGGATTGCGGATGCACGTTGGTGGTGAAGATGCACTGGTTTTATAGCAGGTACGAGTATTTGGACTGGAAAGGTGGCATTTTGCTGCTTCGAAATCCGTACGACGCCCTTGTGGCTGAATGGAATCGGCAAAAAGGGAAAGGACACATCGGCCATGCTGCTGAGGAGACCTTCAGGACTCCAGGTTGGAAAAAAATAGAGAACGTGATAATGAACTATATACATTAAATAATTACAAAAAGTGATGGTGGTGTGTTGTCAGTAGCTAGCCTGGTGATCATTTTGATGAGGGCTTTTCGATCTATATATGCGCACGTGATTGTCATTCTTCTCGTTCTCTGACGAAATCAGTGGTTGCCGCCAACTCTTGACTCCCGCTATAAGTTATAATGAAGTCCTAGGAACTGGCAGTTTTCTTTCGTTATGCATGTATTGAAATTTCGTTATAATCGCGTTCATTATAACGTTAGTACACTCCAGTTATGTATATACATGTATTATATCATTTAACAGTAACATATTATATCCCATAATTTTCAATGATTTACGTCTCTGTCTTTGTTTTCATACGAAGCAAAATAATGTCAGGATGGTATTTCCTTTTAGCAGCATTTCCAAGTCGAATTACCGTTGCCAAAAGAGGTGCAATTAATGTGATAACAATTAATTTCATTGGATTATTGTCGCTCTTTTGTCAGCAACTGACGCAGAAGCGTTTATCTTCCACGCATGAAAGTAGTGATATCACCACACAAACCAAACCAAAACAAAACAAAACAAAACAAAACAAAACAAAACAACAACCCCAGGGCGAGGAGTTTTACAAACTAAATTGCAGTGTATGTCTCTATTTTGTATCTATATACTCCTCACCTATCCCTTCCCTCTGTCCTCAGAATGGGATGGATATGTCTTGAAAGAACATCTGTGGTGGAGTAAGATCACAACGGACGCTCTGGCTCGCTTCGGGCCTAGAGTCATGGTTGTGCACTACGAGCATCTCGTCACCGACTTGGCGACTCAGCTTGGCCGGATCGTGTCCTTTCTCGGCATCGCCAGTCCGAACCTGGAACGTCGCCTCAAGTGTACCGTGGATCATGCGACGGGGAACTTCAAGAGGACCCGACCAAACGGGACGGCATTCGATCCATTTACTGAGGAGCACAAGACTGCGATAAACGAAACTATCCGCGAAGTGATGGCGATTTTTAGAGATGGTAATTTTACTCTCCCACCATATGCACTGAACTACGTTTGACCAAGAAGACACGATGTTCATCGTACCTCAATTCGAAAATATAACATTTAGCATACAAAATGACTTTGCTGCTGATCATTGGACTAGTTTAAAGCTTGGTATCTTGCCTTAGAATGATAAAAACTCATCTTGTCTCGGCAAGTTATGTCCTCAGAGGAAGATATTAGAAATAAAAACGTCATCATTATTATAACCAATGTATAAAAGCTTGTCCAGATTCTTGGCAATTGGGGAAGGCACTACCACTTCCCTGGTACATTGTACTACGATAATCCATCTTTTATTTATTCACAATACAATATAGAGATCTTGTCAGGAAATGCCTACTGTAGGTTTAGGTAAATGGAAATATTGCTCAGTTATCTATATCTGTGAAACAGTCATCGAGATGACGACTGTGAATGTGACGAACATGAAATGGCGCGTTTTCCTTATAATGCATAAATCCAATGATGAACCCCTTGACGCATATAGAATTATGCGTTTTCAACGTTCAACGCTTTCAAAGATGTCCAAGAAAAGATACCTTGACAATACGAGAATGATGTGTGTGTGTGTGTGTGTGTGTGTGTGTGCATGTGAGTGTTTCCGTTCGTATGTATGTTTTTACGCGATGACTTTTTTTCTCAATTGATTTTGGCGACTGTTTGTCGTGATTGAACCACGCCTATACACCATATCGGCACATAGTCGCCATCTCGCCTCTTGTCCAAACTTCCGGTAGTGACTGACTCTTCAACAGTCTCCACCTGGTCTGCCGTTGCAGGGAAAATACATGTAGTGACAGTGACCCGTGGGCCTGATCACCACCTGAGTATGTCAGCCGATTTGGTGCGTTTGACCACTTCATCGGGATTGTTCCCAAAACTCTAGAACGTAATGCGGGTTGCTGGATCACCATGCGTTCGTTCTCGATGAAACAATTGTGAAATAAACAAATAAATGAACATAACGACTTGAATACCCGTGAAGGCATGTAGTTCATTATGACAGAATACGACGAACAAATTATTCTGCAAATCGCGTCGTGTCGTTGTCAGCACAAACATGATTTATAGCCCTACTCTATCGATCAAGTGGTAAAAGGGACGTGTTAGTAATCATTTTTTTTTCTTTCTCTCTCCATCTCACTATCTATGGTGTTAGCAAGAAATCAAAACGATGTAAATACCCTTTACCAGACTGAATGGATAAATATTTCTGCTATGGAGTGAAGGAATTAAGAGCTTGGTTTTTGTGCAGGTAACACTGAATAAAATTGTGACATAAACATGCCAATACTTTTAAAATGAGCACAGAATATATCGAGTACAAAGTTATAATGTGTAATTAGCCATACAAACGTCCGTCAAGTATCTACAAGGTAGGCCTATATGACTATGATGTAGACCTTTTGCGGAACTTTGCTTATAAAATGACGGCAGTACGTATTGTACGTGCCATGTACCTCTAATGGCGTCAGGCTGTGCCGAAATTGACACAAGATGGCCATACGAATATTGAGTTTTCAAATTCGCACAAAATTGGCTCCGAACGTGGTTAAAGTAACAGAGTTACAATATGACACTCGAACTATACTAGAAGGTTAAACAGCTCTAGGTTGTTCCCCTGTTTTCTGAAAGAGGCAAATAAAGTGTCTTTTATTATACGAGAAAAGTGAAAATAATTATGCTGAATTTTCTTTACATTTTCTTTACATTGTTCTTCAAAGGTGGCGTTACAAGCTGCAGTAGTCTTCTCATCCAGCAGTGACTGAACAGAAACTTCAAAAATTCATTCGATATTGGAACGGATTGTCCAATTTTCCTCAAACTTAACTGATGTGTTCTACTAATATCGCTGCATTCACTCATTCCACATCCAATGTCTATGAAGGGGGACTTGTCCTCTGATCCTTATCATAAATAACCTTCGAGAGATCTTAGGGCTATGTCTTGGCTTGTCAAAGTTCTTCTCCCGCTCACAGATCGAGTTACTGCCGGAGCCCGAGAAACTCCTCCGGTGGTAATACGATGGCACAAAACGCCCTCCTGAATGACCCGAAGTTTATTCTGATCAGAGCCGAATTTGAACATTTTGTTTATTGTGTGTCCATCTTTGCTCAATTTTGGGACAGTGTCCCATGTGCATAAAGATAATGATTGTGTAAAACAGCCTACGATCTCTAAGCGTGTATGTCAAGAAATCGTATCAGTTATATGTAATTATCACAATTATGTTGTCCAGCGGTTACATGTATTAGAGTAAATCGAGCAAACCATTATAGTCTTCAAGTATATCTGAAACGTTTGTCAGCAATGTGATGATGATATTCATATAGATATATAAATTTTGTATGAGTGTGTGTGTGTGTGTGTGTGTGTGTGTGTGTGTGTGTGTGCGTGTGTACATGTATTGGTATTCTAACTGGTGACCTCTAACAAAGAGAACAAACCGTCACCACTTGGAATTCAATAGGTCATCAGTTGTCAACAATCAATGCGGTTTATTCCGTCAATGGAAGTTGTGAGGTAATTCAATAGAATCTTTTTCCCCGAGTCATCGGTTTGCATGCCGATACAAGTTTGTGTGTGTGTGTGTGTGTGTGTGTGTGTGTGTGTGTGTGTGTGTGTGTTTGTGTGTGTGATAAGGTTTTTATGATACAGGTACAGTGTGATAACATAACAATTATCTAATCAAATTCAATGCTAAATTTCAATGTATTTCGAGCATTGAGCATTCAGGGTTTCTGGGACGAACACTGAACTAGGGCTTTCTATATAGCTCAATCAGTAGAGCACCGGGCTAGCAATCCATATAGGTCTCGGGTTCGAATCCCAATGGAATCCCATTTTCTTTGCTCATTTTCCACCTTAAAATTCAATGTCATTGAAATGTCTCATTTTCATTTTCATGTAATTTCAATTTGATTCATAAGAACTAAAGAGCTGGATCAGCTTATATTATGGAAAAGTCTGCAACTACTGGTGACAGAGTGTACATTTTGTGATTCGTAACCACGTACAAATTGCTTCGGGTGTCAAATCTCGCTGTTTCCCTTACGGAAACAATATATATTTTTTTTCCGTTGGTATGTTAAACTGCCACACTGCAGGAGAGACTGGTGACAGTTTTTTTTTTTCAATAAGAAATATGACCACAAGATGCAGAAATGATGACTTTCAGAAATATATAGCTTATTCAGACCAACTCCATTGTTTATACGCTTGTAATCTCTCATCATTTTGCCTAACTTTGAGAAAAGACAAAATAAGATTATACATAGTAATTATATCATGTCATCTTATTTACTTGGGCAAAGTGGAGTGATCTGTACGGGCAAACTATTCCACTCTGCCACGGCCTCTTTGAGCGACCATTTAAGGGCCTACTGTCGAGATTTCTCCCGAAATGCATCACTGTCGCGTAGGTCAATATTTGCTAGTCTAGCTGGTACCAGAGATTAAGCCCATCCATCATACATGGCTTTAAAGATAATTCAGCATGAGCGTTAAGATTCAGCAGACAATTCATTTCATCAATTTGTTATCGGTTCACACGTATAGGAAAACCAGATTTTCCAGCTACTGGTCATATTTATAGGACGTAACTGATGTTAAAGAACCCTTTTTAGGCCAATGAGTTAAATGTGCACAAATTTCACACATAAACCTTTATGGAGAGGTTATTATTGTGGCACACAGAGGATTCCTAAAGAAGACGACTTCTTGGCCTGTGACACGTCGGAGCAATGTTCACCAGGCTAGGGTTGCACTATTATGACAACCTGTCTTGTCATGACAACTTGTCTAATCTGATTTATCACGGGACCTGCGGCTGTACAAGCTTGCTTTTACGCAGGTCCCATCATTTCTCGCATTATGACTATAGCTCAACTCTCATGCATGCAAGACCCAGACCTTGTGTTTATACCAAGACAAACTTTTGTACATTCCGGTGAAGTTTCATCTGATTTATATTTGTGTAGTTTTCGTATTAATATACTTTTTGTGCTATATGTGAGAAATATGAAAATGAATTGAAATGAAAAATGAAATAACAGTGTGGACTAAATCAGCATCACATTTCCAGGTGACTAATAAATACCACAAGAATTCATAGTGCTTGTATATAGAATAAAAAGAAAAAGAAAAAAAAGTTTGCAAATGTTCATTGAAACTATACCCACGTGCTTTTTAGGTCTTTAATACCATCTAACCGAGAAACAATTATATAAAGAGATCAGATACTGAAAACATAAAGTATGTGCACTCACGGGCAAGCACAAACACGACATATTTACATTTTGATGCATGATACACATTGAGCTCTAGCGAGTACTCAATTAGTGTTTGCACTAAGGCTAGGAAGGTGCATGACGCCACTTTCAGACGCATCGAGTTATTTCATTTCACTTCATTTTATTTCATTTCATTTCATTTCATTTCATTCCTTTATTTGTCCAAGTTATGCATAAATACATTATGGTAAAATGAATATCTGGTTTTGTTTTACGTTCACTATGGACACTAATCACATCTTTTTAAGATCTAAAAAGAAAACAAATTTCATTACAAATATACGTCGAATAGATACTCAAAATATTACAAGGAACTAAACATTCAATCAAAATGCAAAATATCATCGTTAAATGGTGAACATGTGGGAGCGCTGGACGTGGCATATGTAGTGGATAAGACTCCCGATCCCACTTCCCCCATTACGGAGGACCCGAGTTCGATTCCCGCCCAGCAGTGCCCAGTGTTTACGTCCTTGGACAAAGTGTTTTTACCCACAATGTCCCTCTAGACCCAGGTGTAAATAATACATGGCCGGCGCAGCCGTGGGGGACGTGGGGGCTCGGGCCCCCACACTTTTTGTGCATCATACAAAGGAATACATAAGGTGACATCACTTTGGGCCCCCACACTTATTTTAACCCGGAAGTAGGTAAGTGGCACTAAAATAGAAATAGAGATCTTGAAGTATGGCGGCGATAAGGTTATATGTTTTTTTCTCTGAAGACCTTTTTATTGTCCCCGCCGAACGAGTTCGAGCAGGGGACTATGAAACGGGCTCCGTACGTGTGTGTGTCTCTGTGTCCGTCCGTCCGTCTGTGCGTCCGTGTGTGATCAAAATGTTCAATTTGCTATTTCTCTGTCATTTGTAAACCAATTTTGATTCTGTTTGCTTTATATGATAGCATTACATGGGAGCTTTGAAACTTCTACACAGAATTTCAGTTGTGACCTTTGACCTTGACCTTTGACCTATATTGTACATTTTGCTTCAAAATGCTACCCCTTCGCCATTTCTAACCCGATTTTGATTCTGTTTGCTTTGTATGATAGCACTACATGGGAGCTTTGATACTTCCACACAGAATTTCAGTTGTGACCTTTGACCTTGACCTTTGACCTATATTGTACATTTTGCTTCAAAATGCTACTCCTTCGCCATTTCTAACCCGATTTTGATTCCGTTTGCTTTATGTGATGGCACTAGGTAAGGGCTTCAAAACTTCTACACCGAATTTTGACCTTTGACTTCTTTGACCTTTGACCTTGATTTTTGACCTATATTGTACATTGGCTACAAAATGCTACTCCTTCGCCATTTGTAACCCGATTTCAATTCCATTTGCTTTAAGTGATGGCACTAGGTGAGGGCTTCAAAACTTCTACACAGAATTTTGACCTTTGACTTCTTTGACCTCTGACCTTGATTTTTGACCTGTATCGTACATTTTGCTACCAAATGCTACTCCTTCGCCATTTCTAACCCTATTTCTATTCTGTTTGCTTTATGTGATGGCACTAGGTGAGGGCTTCAAAACTTCTACACAGAATTTTGACCTTTGACTTCTTTGACCTTTGACCTTGATTTTTTAACCTATATTGTACATTGGCTACAAAATGCTACTCCTTCGCCATTTCTAACCCGATTTCGATTCCGTTTGCTTTAATATGTGATGGCACTAGGTGAGGGCTTCAAAACTTCTACACAGAATGTTGACCTTTGACCTTGATCTTTTTACCTATATTGTACATTTTGCTACTAAATGCTACTTCCGGCGGGGACATATATTACGCACCGCGTAATTTCTACTTTTCCTTGTTTTTATTTTTTTTTTTTTGCTTGTCAGGTGAAAACACCTGGAAATGGAAGGGGAGAGAATGAGCTGAGGACCTTTTTTTTTTGCTTGTCAGCTGGAGAAACCCGGAAGTGAACGGGGAGAGATGAGCTGAGAACCTTTCTTTTTTTCTTCTTTTTCGTTTTTTTTTTTGCTTGTTAGCTCATGAAACCCGGAAGTGGGCCCCCTTACTTTTGAAAACGCTGCGCCGGCCCTGATATAGGGTAATGGCAGGGCCTTCTGGTAGAACATAGTAGCAACACTGATGAAGAGGCTACCCTGAACAAAGAAGACCTTATAACACTAAAAATATATTTGAAAATATACTTCAAATTGAACAGGTCGTCTTCCATGTTTGGTATGCGTGCGAGCTTTTTATGATTATGTGCTGTATACAATAAAGAGATTCATTCCAATCGTTGGTAATCACGTCTCTCAAAATGTCTAATGTTAACATTTTGGGGAATGCAAATTTCGTGTCCGACAACATGTTCTGCAACATCATGTATAACAAAATACGTATTTCTTATACGGATGATATGATTTTGTTCCGACCTGAACCAATATATAAGATGGACACACGAAGTAGGCCTACTCACAGTATGGTTTTACATCTTAGTGTAAAATATCTCCAGTATATATATAGCGACCATTAACGCTCCAATATTTTGATGACATTTTTTATCTCAAAGGCACTAGGCCTACAGTATTTGTACATTGTGCACGCGTGTTTCTGACAAGGGTAGGGGATGATGAGTTCGACAGCAACAGCGGGAACGACACCTCCCAATTCAAATCTGCAGAATGCAGTATCTAAAAGAATAAGTATAACTGATATATAATATATACTGATTAACAACAGTAGTTCAATATGAAAACTACGTCTCTCACGGAGTTTTCATATTGAACTACTGTTGTGAATTAATACTTTCTTGGACTCCGAGCAGAAACCTATTGCTGTTATTCATTTTATATATATATATATATATATATATATATATATATATATATATACATGTATATATATACTGTATATAGTCATTTATATATATATATATATATATACACATATATATATCACGCATGTCATGTCTGAACATTGTTGCACGGTGGGGTTCTTTACTGGTTATGAACGTGTTTGGTGGGTCCAAGGGGGGTCTACACCGATAGAGATCTTAGGAGACGTCAGTTCCAGGAGCTTGTGGGCCTTTAATTGGACTGAATCGATATACCAAAAGGGGATGAAAACACCATGAAACTTACATGTGTGAATCTTCTTCAGAGCTCTTCACTCTAGGCCTATGCTGACTATAGGAAAGCAACTACATTATGCATGTGGGGATACATGGTGTACTGTATAGGCATAGTTCAATCATAAAAAACAATTTATTGCATAAAAACAAACATATACACCAACACACATGCACATAAACACACAGACACACATATACACACAAAAATACTATTAAATTACACATTATATTCAAGTGAAGACAAAAAAAAAATCATAATCCACAAATACAAATTGAAATCACAATGAATTTAATGTAACCCATTATTACGAAATACATTGTATCACACACGATTTACACAATCGTCATCTACAGACTGTATATGTTTAATCGCTCATTTATTTTCTACTCTTTCTTTTCAACTTCTGTCCTGGGTTCATTTTTGTTGTTGTTGTAATGTATATGTATTTGTAACATCCAATTCATATTTCCTGTTATAAAGAAGTCCTTAAGACTGGCAGTTTTCTTTCGTTGTATGCTGTATTGAAATTTGCTATAGTCCAACAGTAAAGCATTTGCAGATATAATAATTTTGGGAACAGAATTTCTACTTTGTTGTAACAAAACTTTGTTCTTTTTGTGTACATCATAAGGAAAGTGCTCTGTATATATGTGAAAATTACTGTAGGCTTAATTAGTCAATGTACTTTAACTGGAAGTAGGGTCTTCATTGGGTCATAGCTCTGAATAAACATACCCTTCGGCTTTTTCTGTGTTCCTGAGACTTCATGACATTTTGATACAAGGATCATTGAACAGTTGTATGCATTCTTCATCTGCTTTTAGATTTATATACACGTAGAAAAAATATATACATTTATAGATAAGCAGCACATACATGGGCAATAATATGTTTTTAAACATTATAGATATAGAAATATATATTTCATTCAGTGGAACCTCATTTATAACAAGGATGAATATAACAAGATATCTAATGTAACAGCTGTCAAACAGGTCCGATTCCTTTCAACATTGAACAAGCACAAGATGAATCCATCCTTAGTACAGAAGGAGTGAAATTGCAATTTGTACAACTTGGGTGTACACAAAATTTTATTACCTGTAGTCCATACAAGCTCCAGTGAGCAGCTACATAAACTGGTGCAATGCAGGGTCAACAGCATGGCAGCACTAGATTACTGGAACACAAATGAAATGTTGCACCAAAAATTCCCTGGTCTTTAAGAGAATTTCATAAATGCACACATGATTGTTCGATTGTGGAGTAGATTTTATCCACATACATCATATGAAGCGATTTCTCCAATCTCTTGGTAAGCTTGCTCTATCTGTGCGAGTGTGAGTAATCAACCCCTTTTATGTAAACAAATGAAATGCGATGCATGAGAACGAATTAATGGCAAGCCAGCCTCGTTCATTTGCTCTGTATAGTTCTGAGGTAGAAGACAGCTGGTGCTCCTGAGAAGAGAGATTCATATTCAGCCAACCTTTGTCAGTAATCCTCCTGATTTATCAGACTGGATACAAAAACAGGGGCCGATCCAGGAATTCCGTAAAGGGGGGGGGGGGGGGGCACAGAATATTTCTGTTGCTACTTTGGGGTTTCACCTCATTTCTTTTTCTTTTTATTTCTTTTGTTTTCAAACAAATAAAGGGGGGCATGTGCCCGGTGCACCCCCTCTGGATCCGCCACTGAAAGAGATGGCTAGAATAAACTATCTGATGCAATTTCTACTCCATGTACTGTACGTGAATCGACATTGACTAGTATACACAGTGAAATCAAACAGGGCACTCCAATTGTACCAGATACCTTGTGATTGTTTTCATCCCTGTACATATTGAATTTTCACTACATAGGAACAAACAATATACAGATACATTACAGTGAAAAAAATGAAGAAAGAGTGCATTTCTTTATCTTTTCTTATCCATGTACGGAAATGGCTTTAGTCCGATGGAAATTTCATAAATTGTACGCCATGACGGTTGTGAGCAAATTTTCTTGTACAGATTTCCACAATGATTTTTTGATTACAATTTTTATTTTGGTAAATCAAAATTTTTGCTCTATTTTCATCCCTCTGTACAAAACTTGATTTTGTACTTTTGACCAAAATCTAGAACTTAAAGGAACTGCACAGTACTGGTTGAGGTGAGGATTCAGGTTCATAACATTTTTTGGTGAGATAATGAAAAACCTCTTATGAAATACAAAAGAGCAAGTAATTTCAAGAAGGATTCACCATTTATGTGATGAAAATTGGCCTTGAAATGGCTGAGATATTAAAAAAAAGCAATCATAATAAAATTGAGAGGCCACGATCTCTTTGTTTCACCTTGTTTTTAGATATCTCAGTCATTTCAAAACCGACTTTCATCAGATAAACTTTTGATTCCCCTTAGAATTGTATGCTCTTTAATATTTCATAGAGTGGTTTCTAAATATCTCACAAAACGTTACAAGCTGAATCCTCACCTCAACCAGTACTGTACAGTCCCTTTAATTTTAGAATTAACCATGAATTTAAAGAAACTGATTCATGCTCTCATAGTTAAATCACCTCAAACTAAATTGTACGCTATTCAGCTATTACTCACATCAATGACAGTGTCATCTGATATAGTATAGTTTTCAACTATTAAGGATCAAAAGTGGAAAATGTTTTCAGTTACTTTTTAGTTACACCTTGTATAATCATGTGATTAATACATATATTTCATGACAAATCTTTAAGTATACAGGTGGAGGAGACTGTCGTCAATAAGCGAATCACTTGACTTGGACATAAGCTTCAAAACATCATGGCTTGTAACAGTTCTTTTTTTTTTTTTTTTTGATTAAAGAAACAGAACACATGCACATAGAATAAATAAAATAAGGTATTTTAAATATCATTTGACCAAAAGGACAACACAATGTGGAATATAAAAGGACGAAAAAGGGACGAGAATAAGGGGGTACCCAAATAGGAAAAAAAGAGAGAATAGAAGAGAAGGGAAAAATAGCGATGGTACACAGCGTTCAGGAGTTGGGAGCTAACAAGAGCGTAATTTCTATATCAAGTGGCACATTGCGAGAAGAATCTTTTTATAGGATGATTCAAAACATTGTAAAGAAAGATACGTATATGTGGCTGTACCCAATTTCACTTTTCCATAAAACATGAAATGTTAAAATTCTGTAACTTTTTTAATTCAATCTCTAATATTGACAAAACTGTTAACATTCAATTTGTATAATTTAACTCTGTTGCAGTCAACTCAAACATCAAGCTTTAACCCTATCTACACCAAGGAATGTGGACAGTATTTACAACACTACATAGTGTCCTATGTCAATAGGTACTCAAAGCACACAAAAGGTTCAGCCAGTTCAATTGCATAGTTAAATAGTTAGTGCACAGTTAGTCAAGCGTTTTGAACAGCAGTCTGAATAAAAGATCACAAACTATGTAATACAATGTCCTACAATTTACTTGCAGACTTAAAGAAGACATAAAACACGTACAAATAAAAGCACGGCTGTCGTGAGAAAAGTGTTTACTGATTTTGAAAGTAACGAGACAGGAGGTCAGAAATGGTCGTCTGTAGTGGCTGTATGTCCTCCTCCTGACACTTGGTGAGGGATTGAAGCTTGGCCAGGCCTATAGATGGAGAGACAAGATGGCAAATAGAATACATTTCAACTCTCACTAACACTCTGATCATGCATGGATCCTGACACGGTAGATTATGTCAGTTCAATTCAATTCAAGTTTTATTTTCCACTCATGGGGTGGAAGACCCTCGTCAGCCAAAGGCTGGTTTTCAGAGGGGTCCACACATACAGGTTGAAAATACAAACATTATACATACAGTATTACAAACATATACATCACATACGCAAAGAGCAGAAAAAAAAGTTTAAGCACCATGATTGGCATGTCATGCCAAACCAAACTCCTCTGAATGAGCACACATAACTTGTTATGACCACACTCTGTTCTTGGTTGTCAACAGTCATATTATTATTGGTTAACATTTTGCATAATTACTCTCTAAATAATTGCATCATATTTCTTTATTTTCAATACTGTATCTATTTTTCTTTGTCATGTTTTACTGACCAATCCATGTATCCCAACAAATATCTTCAACTTATAATCAGATGTGGTATTAATATTTGGAGACAAGCACTGCTTTGCCAATGGTACAACACACAAGCACATGCTAGAAATAAGCAATATATCATGAACATGTACATGTAATTGCGTGTTGTATTCTGACAACCATGGCATACATGTACTTTATGTGCAACCCCCATAAATGCGGTATCAGAGAAAGCCAAGGAAAGGAGTGATGGAAAAAAAAACAAGGAAAAGTAGAAATTACGCGGTGCGTAATACATGTCCCCGCCGGAAGTAGCATTTTGTAGCAAAATGTTCAATATAGGTCAAAAATCAAGGTCAAAGGTCAAAGAAGTCAAAGGTCAAAATTCTGTGTAGAAGTTTTGAAGCGCTCACCTAGTGCCATCACATAAAGCAAACGGAATCAAAATCGGGTAAGAAATGGCGAAGGAGTAGCATTTTGTAGCAAAATGTACAAAAAATGTAGGTAAAAAATTAAGGTCAAAGGTCAAAGAAGTCAAAGGTCAAAATTCTGTGTAGAAGTTTTGAAGCCCTCACCTAGTGCCATCACATAAAGCAAACAGAATCGAAATCGGGTAAGAAATGGCGAAGGAGTAGCATTTTGTAGCAAAATGTACAATACAGGTCAAAAATCAAGGTCAAAGGTCAAATAAGTCAAAGGTCAAAATTCTGTGTAGAAGTTTTGAAGCCCTCACCTAGTGCCATCACATAAAGCAAACAGAATCGAAATCGGGTAAGAAATGGCGAAGGAGTAGCATTTTGTAGCAAAATGTACAATACAGGTCAAAAATCAAGGTCAAAGGTCAAAGAAGTCAAAGGTCAAAATTCTGTGTAGAAGTTTTGAAGCCCTCACCTAGTGCCATCACATAAAGCAAACAGAATCGAAATCGGGTTAGAAATGGCGAAGAAGTAGCATTTTGTAGCAAAATGTACAATATAGGTCAAAGGTCAAGGTCAAAGGTCACGACTGAAATTCTGTGTAGAAGTTTCAAAGCTCCCATGTAGTGCTATCATATAAAGCAAACAGAATCAAAATTGGCTCATAAATGACAGAGAAGTAGCAATTTGAAGATTTTGATCACACACGGACGCACACACGGACGGACACACGGACACACGGACACACGGACACACAGACACACACACGTACGGAGCCCGTTTCATAGTCCCCTGCTCGAACTCGTTCGGCGGGGACAAATATGCATGTAAAAGTTTTGAGTGTGGGTTACATCATAAAGGCAGTAACCAACAATCAAAACTTTGTGATGATTTATTTGCAGAGATTAGAGCACACAACCTCCCTCTGTAATAAGATTCATGTACTACAGCAAAAGATTACTCCATGCTTAAACTGACTTTTGTACAATTGGCACAGCCAAACAAAGAGCTTAGTGAAAGTTTTACTGATTCTGGCAAAACATAACAAGTACAAATTATGAATTTAAAAAAATCTATGACATGCTTCCCAGAGCAGAAATATCAGTTGGTGACATATGCAAATTAGATGACATGATAATGTCATGAGCCTCAAAAGTCTTCCTTTCATGGGCATAAAAAACCTTCGATAATTCCCTTCTTTTTACATGAATTTGTAAAAAAGATGTATCCTTCATATAAAATAATGTTATATTTATTCAACAAAATGTGAATTTGTAAAGGAATGAGAGCTAATACTGCTAAACTTTAAAAAAAAAAAGTATATTCAATCAATATTTTCATGTGCGTATTAAACGGGAGAATTTTGAGGTAACAAGATTGTCATTACGTCTAATTTCCACACCCAATTGTTTACTGGTATCACTGATTCATAGAAACATGACAAACTGCATATTGCAAAAACTGTTAATCTACATGAACTTCTTCACTGTTCTGAATGTTTTCCCTCCCATTACCTTCATAAAAGTAAACTTGTATACAGAATGGGTGTGAAATTTCCTACTTTTTAAATACCTATAGTATAAATTACTTTCTTATGTACTGGTAGCATCAAGAAAATGTGCAGTAGCCACCTTACCTCCACAAGCCGTCATGATTTGGGCATTGCGATTCGGCTTGCCTGACATGGCAGCATCATTTTGCCCGATGCGCAGGAATACCTCAATGCTCTTCAGAGACTGTTTCAGGAAGTCTACTTGTTCTGGAGTCAGCACACCACAAATGGCAGGGATGGTGCCGACATCCACAAGGTACCTAACAGTAGTGAGTGAGGAGTAAAATGTAATTACATTGTAGGTCTTCTATCTTTATGATGCTTTTCTTTTGTAGAGTCAGGCATCTCTTGCAAGGCTTGCAAATAAGGAATCACGTGACTGAATCAAACTGATGTGATCCTCTTCAGCACAAAGACATACAATTAACTCATGGTTTCACAGCTACTAATATAGCAAGTTTTCATATTACATGGTATCAAACTGATGTGATCATCATCCTCATAAAAACATACAATGGACTCTTGCTATAGCCTATAAGGCATGCAGATATAGCAACCCCTAAAAATAACAAAGTACTGTATGCGCCAGACATTTTGCGAGGTTCTTATTTTCGTGAATTTCACCAGTTGGGTGCTATTAGCAAACTCGAAAACACATGAAAATATTACCTCTGATCTCGACATGAATGTGCCTTGCACACATGCACTTATCGGTATCAGTAATGACTCCACAATCGCAAAATTGACAACTTGCAAAATTGTCTAGAAGTCCCGATTCACAAAAACCTAGACTCACTAAATATATGGCAGGTACAGTATTCAGGTTCAGAGTGCATGTAGGATCATGTGACTTGTACTCGACTTTCCCTGTTGAGTCACAAGGGAAGCAAGCAATTTCTTTACGCATGTGCTGCACACTGGCACTGGTCTGACGGTCCAGGACCAGTAAAAATCACTGTCAGACCAGTAACTTTTCCAAGAGTAGACAAGTAAAAATAGAAAACATGGGTACCTAATGGCCCGACTGACAGGTCAGACCAGTAGAAAAAAATCGGTTAGTGTGCAGCCCTGCTTTATGTATGCATTTATAAATGTGTATTGCAGACATATGCTCGTCATATCAATGCTAAGCTGCAGTGAATCAAGAGACACGCACATTTAATTGTGAATATGAGGGAATAGATGAATTTGATTCGAGTTTGGATTTAGTCTATTGGCCACTGACGAGGCAATTAAAGTGCAAATCCACTTTTATGTTAGCTTTAATAAACAGACCAAAAAATTGTTGGATTCTGTGATATTCACACATAATCATGCTCTTACAAGAGAGTTATGTAAGGAGCAACAAATCTTCAACAAATCCTACAAAGACCAATTTTTTGACCGTTTCTAAAGCACCACACCAGAAACACAAAAGGCCATCAATCACAGTGAGAAACCAATTACCTTATTTGGTCAATATTTCCATCCACGGCCACGTTCCTGAGGAGCCACACTGCATCCTTTGCCGTTTCTGGCTCTCCTTTGTTTAGAACTGTGATCGCCATGGGAACAATGCCAGCATCTATAATAGCCTGGAAGGTAAACAAGGCAAGTGCCAAAGTGTGTCTCGCCCATTTGTGTAGAAGAAATTAATGTTTTTCTAAATCCCGGAAGTTCATTGACCCCACCTACGACCTTTGACTTTGTGGTGACCTTCAACTCCCCAAGGACATTTACCAGCCAAGTTCGGTCACAAATGGACATATCAATTATGGATCAAAAGTGAGATGACCCATAATCAAAATGCGCCGTAAAAACTTAACATTGGGCCCTAAAAGTTCATTGACTCGTGTCCGTGACCTTTGACCTCGTGATGACCTTCAAATCCCCAAGGGACATCTACCATCCAAGTTTGGTCACAAACGGACATACGGATCAAAAGTTATGAGCCATAATCGAAACGTGCCGTAAAAACTTAACATTGGGCCCTAAAAGTTTGTTGACCAGTGTTTGTGACCTTTGAAGTTGTGGTGACCTTGAACTCCCCAAGGGACATCTACCATCCAAGTTTGGCCACAAAAGCACATACATATCAAAAGTTGTGAGCCATAATCGAAATGCGCTGTAAAAACTTAACATTGGGCCTTAAAGTTCATTGACCCCTGCCTGTGACCTTTGACCTTGAGGTGACCTTCGTGTACAATAAAATGTGACCCGCTACAACAAAATGGTCCTAAAGTCGCGCACGGTCAAAGACGTGAAAATCGAGTTTGAAGTCAGAGCATCATAATTGGTCAAAACTTACGATTTTCTGAATTTGACATATTATTAGAGTCTGACATGTCTTCTATCATCTGTCGAAATTTTGAAGCAAAACGATGAAAGGAAAGACCATAAAATAGCGTTTTTCTGGGCCATGTTTTTTTGGTGTTTCAACGAAGCAGAAACTGGTTCGAACATTTGGATTGAGCGCCACAGATAGGCTCCGCCCCTAACAACGACCAGAGTGATCTCATTGGTCAGTTTGCTGCTTGCCGCTAACCGAAGCGTGAAGCTCGCACACTCCCCAGTCGACTGGTGCGTGGTGGCGGGGTGCGCTATGCCCAGCCGCTTCTCCTGGAATCCTGGTCACTGATTGGTCGGTGAGGAGACCGCCGACGCTGTGTTTGAATGAGCATTGCGGGGGCTGCTAGGGCTTACCTTCTATTGTCCGGAGGTGAATACTGACTTGCGTGTCCCTTGGTCGTGATTGCATCGCAAGGAGAACTTTTAGGGCGCTTTTCTCGAAACAGTGATTTCCCAGACGTCTCGACATGCTCTCTTTTAAACATCGATATCTCCGCAGCCGATTATTTTTATAAGATGTGTTATATATCAATTTAAAGCGGAAAGATTAGGGAATTGTGTCATGCAATTTTCAAATAATCGACCTCGCCCGACTTTAGGATCATTTTGTTGTAGCGGGTCACAAATGTATAACTTTGTATAACCACTCTTCCCTCCAAGTTTGATTGAAATTAAAGTCCTCAGTAGAGAGTTATTCAAGTTTTTGTAGCGTTACGGACGGACGACAGACGGACGACAGACGGACGACGGACGGACAGAAACCGCAGGCGATCCCTTAAGTCTCCCCGCACCTCCGGTGGGCTCGACAAAAAACAAGGGGCCAACATGCATCACTTCTGCAAGATGTAGTATGATGCACATACCATGGACACCAGATGGTGAATGACTGCATTAGCTCACTCGAGCCTTTGGCACATGTGAGCTGATAAAGTGAGACGAATTACCTGTCAGTTACAGAAAAATATGAAAATTCTAAAATAAGTTAAACTAAATCACCCAAATTCACAAATGTGGCTTAAACTTAGACCATGGTACAAATCTAGACTATGGTCTAAAATAAGCATGATGTAGGTGTAGCTGTGACATGCACATATCAACATGTATTTGGTATTGGACATCTGTTGGCATACGCAATCTGTCAATCATATTTACGTAGAAGAAATTTGCACAGACCATGGTTTCGATTTAAACCACCTTTGCGAATTCAGACCAATGTTTCTGAACATAATGCATGCTCTACTTACAATATCATTATACGTAACTGTAGAAACAAGCTACTTCTAAGTAATAATCATAATAATCATTACATCATGCATTGCATATATCAAACATCAAAATTAAGTACACATCCACATGACTGAAAACAGTAGTTTTGTTCGAGCCATTTCTCTAAACAGAAGGACTATCTACTGTAAAAGCAGATATTTTCGCGCGACTAATTTTTCGCGCTTGGATGGGTAAGAAGAGTTTGGCATGTTTTTAATTCCGCGGAATCAAGACATCACGCAGGGGAACATATGGCAAACAAAAATATTCGCGTGCTTTTATTTTCGCGCTAGTTTATGGTTGCGCGAAATGCGCGAAAATTTCAACACCACGAAAGTTTCCACTTTTACAGTATTTGACAGAAGGAAGCAAGTGCCATATTTGATATACAAATAACAATTTATGTAATAAGTAACTGGCTATCCTAAAAGTTTACAGTATTTTGAGTAGTACAGTATTTAGATAACCTTATATTGAGAAATTATTAAAGTTTACAATGGAGATCTGAGAGAAAAACATATTTTGCCCATTTACTACGAAACTCCTTTCTGCCACTTGTTTTATCCTGTTGTCAAAGTAGGGCAGTGTGCTGGAAAACTGCCCATGACTGCTTGAACTGAAAGAACACTCCCTGACCTTGATATGCTCCCTGCCATCTCCTGCGATGTTTGACACGGCAAGAAGTGTTCTCATGACTATTTTCTTATCAACATGTTCCAGCAAGTCTTTGAACTTTTGAAGTGCTCCACTCCCAAGAATAGCCTGAGGTGGTAGAAAAGAAGAATATGATACAGTTTTGAGAAATAAATTCAATTCAATTCAATTTTCATACTTCATTTGTCGACAAGATCATTTTTTTTTGTAACAGAATACATATCTTTATCTCTAAAATCTCTAAAATTGTCTGTGGATGCAATATCTGCAGCATCACAAGTGAGCCCATCACAGCCAACTAGCCAACTATCGACTGCAACAGATGCGTGCTTGCCATTTGTTTACAGAACAAGTGTTTTCCCATGGAAGAACATGCATTCCAGAAAATGTTGTGCACATGAAATAACATTACGAATGGTCTGCTATCAATTACATTATGTGTATCCAGATGCTGAGCTGTATTTGACTAACCTGTTTGCAATACATTAGATATACAAATATATACAGCTGACATGATGTTTTCAATAGCTGATTGGTGCTATTCCCTCTACCTTCTATATTAACTGATTAGGCTATGATCGCACATGAAACCTGCCAAACATATCAAATGTAATTCATCAACTAACCACTTTATTCATGAAAGGAATACAGAATGAGCAATACATGTACTCTACCCAGAGCCCAAAATCACCTGCAGTGTTGGTTTAGTATTTGTGTAAGGCACTACATAGTTGTATTTGATGTATCAGCTGCATGAATAAAGTAATGCATTATATTTTGCACAAAAGGTTTACACTTAATTGTGCAGTACCATAGCGAATGAAGTACAAAGCAGATTGGTCTTTTTCTGTTTCCATATGAACTGCAGTTTTTACAACTAATGATACCTACGACTCTGTGCTGCTCTTTGTTAAATAGCTCCCCAATTTACTCGATTTTTTTCTTTTTAAAAGCAGTTAGACATGGAAAACTTGTGATCAATTCAACTTATGAATTGGTTCCTTTCTGAAGAAATGATACCACTACTGTGTTCTAATTCCGTGAATATTATTTTACAGCACTATAATGGCGTAAATCCGTACTGAGGAGTGGGGGGATGATCGGCGATAGTCACCATCACCATGATTACAAGCCCATAACCGGACCGGCGCAGCCTTGGTGGGGGGAAGAGAGAGAAAAGCTTGGTGCCCCCCCCCCCCCCCCCCCACACACACACACTTTACAGGGATCGAATGTTCCACTCTTTTGCATGAAATATATATGAAGACTTTTTGTTCTTGTTGTTGCTTTTTTTTTTTCTTGTCAGATGACTTTCGACGGAAAATCAGACCTTAAAAGTATGAAGACCTTTTTCGTTTCTGACATATCTATGCGAGGGAGCGGGGGGAGGGGTATCCCCCCTCCCACACGAGGAAGATTCTGCATTTTCAGACCTGAAATTCAGCAATCTGGTGCACATTTTTGGTGAAATTTTGGATTTTTTTTCCATGAGGGAAATAGTAAAATTTTGAAGTGTTGCCCTTGACCTTTGACCCCATGAACCCTATATTCTCAAAAAAATTCCCTAAAAGTAAAAGTGCACAAAGTCTATCCAAAGGGATCCAGTATAGCGGAGCTTTTGCATGTTTATGATTGCAATTCAACGATCTGGTGCATAGTTCTGGCAGTACAATTTGTATTTGGACAATTTTCCATAAAGAAAGTTCGAGATTTGTCCTCATCTCGGGAATTGCTTGGGGGACAAATGATTTGTCTGCCCTAACACTCCCCCCCCCCCCCCCCCCCCCCCCCCCCCCGTAAATACACGTATTTTGTAGATGGTCCCAAGTTGCTCACGTCATAGCATGTTTACATGTAGGTCTATACTGTTTGATGTTGTCAATGTCTGGACCATAACATACAGTATATGTCGATATTACTTTCTTCACAAGTGAGCGAAGCGAGCTAGCGCTTGAGAATATCATGAATACATTATCCTACAAGATAGAATACTGTTGAACTCTGTTACCTGTATACATTATCCTACAAGATAGAATACTGTTGAACTCTGTTACTCTGTTATCCTACAAGATAGAATACTGTTGAACTCTGTTACCTGTCTGAAGGCGGGCGTACGAACGTCATGCAATATGCCAAAATTGATGCAATCACATTTCTGCTTCCTCCATTTTTTTTTCTTTCAAATTTCAGGGGGGGGGGGGGATGATTGTACAGGCCATCCCCCCCCCTCCTCCATTTCAGAGGGGATTCATATGCCCCATTCCCCCCCTCCCCCCCCCCCCCCCGATTTACGCCCATGAGCACTATAGTATGCAAATGACTCTCTTTACTTATGAATGCCATGACGCACAGAGAAGTAATTGTAACTTGCACTCATGGTAAGTGTAATTTATCTGCTAGCTAGCAATTTTTCCATACACTGCTTCAAATTTCAATTGTAGTGTTGTTGTTTTTATCACTCTTCTTTTACTTGAAGTCAGGCCAATCAAGTAATCATTACATCGTATTAGAAGCCTGGTACTATCATTAACAATGCATCTACTTGGAATCCACACTTAGGCACAGTCTGTAGGATTGCAAAATTATGACAGTATTTTTGCTTCTGGTGGCAGAAACACACATCACATCTTAGAATAAAGATAACCTACGTACCTGTGTTTGTGAGATGCTTCCATGAGAGATAGCTCCAAGTGTTGCTAATGCAGCATTAACAACCTTCTGGTCGGCATGACTGCATGGCAAAAAGAAAAAGCCAGTAAAAAACAAACATTTATCAAACATTGCTCTTTCTCTTAAATGTGAACTCTGTGCAATACATAAAATGAGGATGATTAATCTACATGCATCTCACCTGTGAGTGATCATTATAATCCAAGTTTAATGCAATTTATCTTGTTGCATATCAAAAATCAATTTCTAATGTGAGAGGTGAAGGGGAGCTGATTACACAAACTAAAGAATGACTTTCTAACAGAAATGGTGACACTTGGGATTGAAACCCTGGAGTTCATACTGAGTTGTGCTGATATGAGGTGAAAGTATCTGATATTATGACACAGGAGTTTGTGAAAGAATGGCTAACAATATAATATTTATTACAATATCACAAGCCAATTTAAGATTATTATTTTTCTTTCTGAACATTTACAACATGTTTTGTATTTTCAAGTGGATTTTCATCAGATTTCTGCGCTACAATCCAATATCCCCTGACCACTGAAGAGAACCAACTAGTAATCAGGGTTTGACTATTATTTTCTACGCAGTTCATAGGATTTATCCACCATTATATTTTGGATCAAAAATTCATCCTCTAATGATTGGTTGAAAGAGCTTCACGTGATTGTAGGTATTTTCAGCTATTTCAGAAAGTTGACACTGTATAAAGTACTATCTGCAAAATGACAATTTTTTTTTTTTGCAAAATTTGCAAAATTCTGACAACATTTTGCAAATAGTATACTATTTGCAAAATGATGTCACAAAGCAATTCTGAAATTGTGCGCAGCTTTGCACCGTCACTCTGTGAAATGTATCAATGTCTAGCAAAACAATTGTGACGCCACATAGCAATTTTGACATTGCGCTTTGCTCGTACCGTCACTAGGTGAAATGTATCAATTTCTAACAAACAATTGTGACATCATACAAACATTTCTGACATTGTGCATTGCTTCGCACCTTAACACCATGCATTGCGCTTGTCAAATGTAAAATTTTTAACCCACATCGTGCACAGCGACATGCTTCTTTATGGTATATTTCATGGCACAGTCAATGTAGGATCCCTTCACAACATTGCATCCACCAGACGACTTATCGCTTTGCATTTCCCCAAATCTCCCCTTCTTTTCGATTGAATCTTTTATCCAAAATATAAAACAAATATACTTCACCTAATTTTGAGTTTCGTGTTCAAACTATAGGCCTCGGTGCCTCAAAAAGAACTATTCATTTCAGGGCTGCGCCCCTCAGTGAATAGTTCTTTTGGAGTCACGTCTGCCCATTGTTTTAACAAGAAACTCAAGTATATTTGTATGCTAGATTCATTCATTCTTTCAAGCATTTTGTATCAATATGAGTAGGCCATTCATGTCATTTATGTGTAACTAAGCATTAACTGATATAAGATGCAGCTATGAAGATGCAGTGTATGATACCAATAGAAACAAACATGATATCATTGATGACACATTACCTGAGAAGTGACACCAACTTCCTGCAAATGCTGTCCTCATGTGTAGTGCAAAATGCAGCAATGCGATTGTATGGTCCGTAAGCAATGTAATCCAGGGCCCAGCAGGATTTCTCAACAACCACTGGATGACTGTGAGACAGGAGCTTACCCAATGGTAGGATGAAGGGTGCCACCTGCATTACAAACAAACAAACAAAAAACAACAACAATTGAACAAACACTCACAAAAAAAAATTAACATATTACAGGGGCGGATCCAGGAATTTTGTAAAGGGGGGGCGTAACTAATATTTCTGGTGCCACTTCCGGGTTTCGTTTCCTTTTTTTCTTTTTCTTTTTTGTTTTTGTTTTTAACGATAAATATTAAAAGGGGGGGGGGGGGAACGTGAGCCTCTTGCGCCCCCCTCTAGATCCACCACTGTATTATACATGATGAACATTAGCCGACATTGCCTTGAGAGATACGATGTTAGCAAATCTTGTCTGATGTTGTCAGTGAACTTTCTGCACTTGTTACTCTGTACATGAATGGCCAGTTTCATGCATCCTATTGGGCCATGCAATAATTTTCTGTTTTGTTTTATTTTGTTTTGTTTTGTGCATGTGTGTGTGTGTGTGTGTGTGTGTCAAGAGAGGCAGTGCCCATCACTGTTTTGGTCAAAGGTCAATGTTCCCTATCCCTCTTTGATGATGGGAAGAATCTCAGGGCAGAACCAGCAAACTTAGCGCTTAGAAATTTCACTCTCTTTTTTTATGATTTAGAGTCATTTTGTGATTTTTTGTCTTTTTTTTTTTTTTTGGTAAGAGCCAAACATGTGCATGCATGTGTTGGGGAAAGGGGTGTGGAACTATATTCATCATCAAATATCAGTCTTACCTTGTTTGATTCTGGAAATGGAAAAGCTGTTCTGAAACAGTTTGCAATGAGGGAGATCCCACAATCCAAAACTTCATGGGGGGCCTCATCAGCTGCTTCTAGTAGTCTGCGATGAAAATGCAACAACAAGGGTCAAATACTGTCTTTGTGCACCAGAATATTAACTACTTCACAGATATTTCAGTCAGACTGTCCTACAATAAATTCTTCAGCAATTACATCCTGTTTGGAGAATGATTGATATAGCACCATATGACTAAAGAACACTGCAATGATGTAACGATGTTGAAATAAAATGCCGATAGAGAATATTGTGCTATACCCTGACAACATATTTGTGGTATGTGTCCTGTACAATTGTACCATGAATGTTGTCAGAGATATACGATTGATAAATTTTTTAAATCCTCCTATGTCTACACTGCTACAGTATCACCTCATACACCACTGTGTAAATCACATCCACTACTGCAGTAGACAGATCCTATGAGCAATTTTATTTGAACAATACAACTATCTTTCTTAATACAAATTTGATACAGGGCTATAAAAACAAAATACAGTCAATGTCTTTCTTTCTTTCTTTCTTTTAAATGAGGGTTTTTAGCAGTCCCTTGCATTTCCAACAACTATGTTTCGGAGTTTACCATAAAGATATAGCATTTATTTGTATCTCTGTTAACAATTTCCTGTTTCTTTATTACATGTTACTATGTTTATTACATTGTTGTACTGATTTTGTGTGACACACTTAGACATTTCACTGTATCTTCAATTTGTTGGAGATGAAATAAAAGAACTTAAATGTCACATACCTTGACACTGGATAAGATGAACATTGAGGGCAATATAAAAGTTCCTATTTATCCTCTTCTTACAATATAATGTACGCGAATCCTAAAATTTCCATAAATAGAATAATTTTCTTCAGTTCCATCCGATTCAAGCAATGCAAGGTTGACTGTATAGATCATGCACTATTTCAAGCTTCAAGGAATTATAAATTCCTTTAGTCACAGAAATAGAACTATTCTTGTCACTTCTGATTAAATAAGTTTTACATCCTCTCAGTGCACGGTATATATACCATATTTGTGTAATTTTTCCAAGATTGTGGATTTTGCCACTGACTAGGTTCCAACGGGCAGTGGGTTTCTTTCGCACTATACCAGAGATTCCCGCTCTCCCGCTTATCGACGGGAGATCTCCCGCCAAAGGCCCATTTTTGCAGGATCTCCCGTTCTCCCGCTTGAGATTTAATCTCTCCCGCTTGAAATGATTTCTTACTTAATTTCACTGTATGTTGAAAAATAAGCCTTAAATAGCGCGAGAGAGCATCGAGAACCCTATACTGCAAGGGACTTTGCGCTTGTGATGTGCGCGAGCGCACATCAAGTTGGAGTCTCCCGTTTGCGAGGGGTCTCAGGCGGGAGAATCTCCAGATCAGAAGATGCTTGTGGTTGGAGTCTCTGCTATACTTTACCTGAGAAGCACATCACTGACTCCAGAATCCAGAACCTTGTCTCTCATTTCTGCACACGAACCCGCAAGATTCCTCAATAAATCGAATGCCTGTATTATGAAGAGAAGAACATGAACAGATGCCTTCATACATTTCTTCAATGGTCACACAGAAACATCTTGTGGATATTATTCAAGTACATTTCTAGTCAGAAAGTGCAACTTTTGCATTTCACATTAAGTCCCTTATGTTCACTGATTGGTGATTTCTTCAAGGCAATGGTATAGTCAGTCATATTTGCTTAGACAATCTTGCCACGTACGTGACCCAAAATAATTCTACCTGCCACTTGACACTTTTGCCGTGCACTCATTAAGTTTCCAGCTCTGTTACTCATCATGCAGTACCAGAAAGTATCACTCTTGAAGGAATATTACATTACTGGCTCCGACAAACATAAAACAAACCTTTTTTTGGGGGGGGGGGGGGGGGGGGTGGGGGCAACTGTTACAGCCAGGGGGACTGGGACCAGGAACCATGGATTGGGAGTCCATTGGCTTAATCCACTGAGCCACAAGAGCTCCTCTAATTCCCCAAATACGTATGACCAAAAAAGAACAAATTACGATTTGGCCAATGAAGAAGTACATGTATACTCGACATGATGAGAGAACACATGCCTCTCATCTAACTCTGACAATCATTGTGACTTTCAAACTGTGGAAAGATATCTCACAACTCACCCCCTCCTGGGCCTTTTGGTCACTGGAAGAGGCTAACTTGACAAGAGATGGTACGATCTCTAGACTCATCAGTGTCTCACATTGGTCTGAATCATAGAAAGTGATATTAACCAGCATCCAACAGGCTTCCCACTGTAGGTTAGACAGAGATATGAATGAATGGATTGACGGCTAGGTATCCTACTGATGACTTAATAATGAACATCTATACACACACATTCAAACCTGTACGCAAATACATTTACATGTGAACTGTACATACATATGTACACAAACACACACACATACACCTGTAGGCCTTACACACGCATACAAGGACAATCCATAAAACACAGAATGAAATTACAAATGAACATAAACTCACTTTAGTAAAAGACAAAAATAGTCTTCAGCTTCAGTTGATCTACACACACTCATAACTGCTATATCTTGCCCAATATAAATATTGCATAACATGACAAAAATACCAAGCAACAATAATTTTTTTTTTTTTTGGTACATATTTAAGTCCATGGCATCTCAGAAATGCCTGTATGTTTTCTCTTTTTTTTTTTTTTTAATTTTACATTACTCTGGCAATTTGTCTGAAGCTAGTGATTTCCCATCTTAACCCACTGAGGACAAGTCCCCAGTATACTTGGGCAAGTGCCTATGGGAAATGTGTGTTGTAGCAAAATCAGCCCATCCTTAATGGGTTAAGTAAAAGGATTGAGACAAAGTGGTATCACATTTTCATTTTATGGTGGTCCAAGCCAAGGCCTGAATATAGCAACAACGATGATTCAGGGTAGTTTGATTGGGAAACTGCAGGTTTTGTTGCAGAGCTTGTGGGAACAATGTCCCTGGATGGTGACACCATCAAAGAACTGTCCAAAACAACAGGAGGACTTCTGCATGCTGCATAGCAATACATGCAATGAAGTATATGTTATTTATTGGAGCAGTCAATGAACCCCAGAGACTCCAACTCTCCCGTTTTCGACGGGAGATCTCCCACCGAAAGCCAATTTCTGCAAAATCTCCCATTCTCCTGCTTGAGATTTAATTTCTCCCGCCCTCGCTCTGTGTCTCCCGCTTGAAATGATTTCTTACTTTAATATCATTGTATGTTGAAAAATAAGCCTTAGATAGCACGAAAGAGCATCTAGAACAGAGCTTCAAGGGCCCTTAAGCGGGCCCTGGACCCAGGCCGCAAGAAACTTCGCGCTTTCCGCTCGTGATGTGCGCACATCAAATTGGAGTCTCCCATTTGCTAGGGGTTTCAGGCGGGAGAATCTCCCGATCAGAAGGTGCTTGGGGTTGGAGTCTCTGGAACCCTGAAGATAAAATCACTGGTATTGAACAGATATTAATCTCTTACAGGCAGTTTTGTTGTGTCCTCATTCTTCAACAGCGACACCAACTTGGGGACAATGCCGAGCTCCACCGCTTTGCTGACAACCTCCACAGAATGACATTTAGCTGTGCATGGCAACAAACAAAGTTACAAAATATGGTTGTGCAAATTCACAATGCAGTGGTATCACTTCACAGTAAGTAAGAGAAAAGTTGAAGGACTGTATCAACACTTTTTCTGGTTTATAATATGGAGTCTGAGTGGGCAAGTAAAATTACATTGCATCATTCTATGGACTGCTTGCAACATGTACCGGTACACATGTTACAGAACATACAACAGATATTTCAAACAGCCCAAGTTCTATCCCTCATAAGGATAAATACTTCTTTTCATGCTGAACTTTTTAATCTTTATTGACTATCAAACTGGATTGCACATCCATGCATGACATACAAGTCGTTGATGACTAGGATCATACACAGTGTTTTAACTTGTTTGTTTTATAAACATAACAAGAAATGCACTTACTGCAAGAACTGCATATGAAGTGTTTTATTTTAGTGAGAGTGTCTGGAAGCTGACTTGGGTCATCCGTGTCCATTTTGCCAATCAGGTTCTCCAGTTTTGACAGCTTTAGGAAAAAAGAGAGAAAAATGAGAACAGCAAAGGCAACATATTATTTATGTTGATGGAGGGCAATTTGTCAATCAGTTACAGCAAAGGCGACTGATTCAAAAATGTTGTTTCACTGTCAGAAAATTTACATGGTGTATAAAATAATTATTTTCTGATGGACATTCACAATGGAGGTGCTTGGTTGGGAAGAATCAGTTGAACAGCTGGCAAGGGCGAATGAAGTGCGATGGTAAGGGCATGTGTTGAGGAAAGATTATGACCATCTTTTATGAGGAAAGTACTAGATTTAAAATGAATGAGATACAAGAAGACATGGAAGAGTCAGATGGAGGAGGAGCTTGGATCACTACATATGATTATTGGAAAGTTGATGTCGCAAATCAGGTAAGATTGTGTGAGTACCAGTCGTTGCTGTTAGAGTGAGGTGAATTCAGCCACCCCAGCTATGTGGGACAAACCCGGATCAAAACTGGATGATAATTACACAGGGCGCATCCATTAAATAATTCGAGCATATTACGGGCAGGAAATAGGTCATTGTCAATGATTTCATCCCATAAAAGGAAGTTTGAATCAATGATTGTGTTCCTAACATCAGAAATTCTCCAGTTTCAGGATGAAAATGATGATACTGTTTGTAATTAATTTTGTAATTTTTTTTTTTTACTGTAAAAAAAGCAATGCTAATTTTTCAGCAATTCTGATGGAATTTACATGGTATCTCTAGCATCAAATGGTATCGGTACACAAATTTACAAAGGGTCAGTCTGTCAACATGAAAAAAAATATGATATTGACAACATATTGAATACATTTAACCCTAACTAGGCCGGGGGGGGGGGGGGGGGGGGGGCCTCCAAGGCCCCCCCTCGACGTTCCGCGCGATGTATCGCAATCGCAAAAAGCTATCGCCGCGACGTTTTATGACTTTTTTCTTTCAAGTCTCCCGCATCTTTTGACACCAAATTTGCAACGCCCGGGCGCGCGGTTCTGAAGTTACACCTAAATATGTACATGCATGTTAGACCAAAAATTGCTAAAAAACGTTAATTCGTGTACAATTTCAATGCAAACTGTGCTTACTGGCAAATTTCAATGCAAACTGTGCTTACTGGCAAATTTCATAAAAGCATGATTATTTTGGTGTTTTATTGATTAAAATCAATGAATAACATATTTTCTTGTTCAGAGCGATGTCGCGGACAAATTTCATCGAAAAAACAATGGAAAACATAAAGTCGAAAAAACAAAGAAATACATAAGAAATTTAAAAAAACAATAAAATACTTAAGAATTTTTTCTGATACAATCTTTTTTTATTACATTTGCTAAGGACACTAAAAAGAATATTTACACAGAAGATGTGCCTGTTTTGAGCTTTTTTTTGGTGATTTATACCAAATAGTCTGATTTTATGCATCATCATGCATAAATTAGCATGATTTAGCATAAATGGTGATTTTTTGAAAAATTAACTTCACGGTATTTTAGATTACATCATAGGCAATGTGTATGCCAATTTTCGTCGCGATCGCGCGGTCAACGGTATCAACTACCTAAATAGCCCGGCCTAGTTAGGGTTAAGTGGCTTTAACCATAGATATATATGATTTACAAAGAAAAAAAAACAGCAATAGGCAGTCTTCTCTTATTCATCATAAACATGTTCTATGTACCGGTACTGTGCTATTCTAAATTTTCTTTCCCCATGAGAATATGATAAAAACAAGTACAATGCATACAGTTGTACATTTAGGTATGTGGAACGAGCCTGGCAAGTTAATTACCAAATGCAGAGACTCCAACTCTCCCGTTTTCGACGGGAGATCTCCCGCCGAAAACACATTTTTGCAAAATCTTCCGTTCTCCCGCTTGAGATTCAATTTCTCCCGCCCTGGCTCTGTGTCTCCCGTTTGAAAGGATTTCTTACTTATTGCTATTGTACGTTGAAAAAATAAGCCTTGGATAGCACCAGAGAGCATCTAGAACCCTAGGAACTTCGCACGACACATCAACTTGGAGTCTCCCGTTTGCTAGGGGTTTCAGGCAGGAGAATCTCCAGATCAGAAGGTACTTTGGGTTGGAGTCTCTGCAAATGAATTGGAGTGATGCTTTTAGCACTTGAATAAGCATTACTGGTACACTAAATGTTGAACAGAGCTTCAGTCATTACCGCTGTGTCCACAGACACTGGGGTGGAAGTGGAAGCATCATTTTTTCCATCAGGTTTTTGTCCTTCCTTGTCCTCTGTGGTGATATCAACTTTTCCCAAAGAGCTCTCCTCACTTTGGGACTGTTCTGCTCTTCTCTTCGTCTCCAAAAGTGCCTTGCGTGTTCGTCTAGTTATGACCTTAAATTAAAACAAAAACAAACAAGAAAGGAACATGAAATTAAACAGAGACAGAGCAACAAATACAGGATTCTCAATCGCACCATCTGTTTCCCTGCATCATAAATGCATTCCCTACACTGCGTCCAGCCTCAACGCTAAGGATCAGGAGCGCCCAGGGGTTATTCAGTCCCCAGAGATTGCACATCTATATTATTGTTAAACATTCAAAACTGTAGGACTCAAAGATATATGCACGGGGGGAGAGTGAGAAGAGAATGTCATATGAATTATGATACATGTATCAAATACTTCAGGATTATTAAATTCCTTGGTAGTCACTACCTAAATTCTGCAAAGTATAATGAGGGTGAGACTAAACTTTGGGGCACCCCATTGAAACATTGTCATTGTCCGGTTGTTATTTTGACTGGAGACTGGAGTGTGGGAGCTTTCGTGCTGGTTGCATTGATTACACACAGATTAGGGTGAATACTTGACCGAAAGATCAGTCTGTATCTGGTCATCGGGGAAATGTTCCATGGAGACTGCATCTGGCTTCACGGATCCCCTCCTTATAGTCTACGGAGGAGAGCGATAACGTAAAAGAAATAAAAGACTCTTCCGGACAGACGGATCTTTCTGTCTAACTAGCTAGTTAGGTGAATACATAAGTTTAACCCTGTTTCATTGAGGGGCAATTTGACCAGCTGGTACTCTGGTACGTGTTGGGGTCGCTGTAACTGCGACAGCCGCCACACTGCGTGTGGCGCCTGGCGGCGCGGTCTCCGGGGCTAGGGTCGCTGTAGCCCCGGAGACCGCGCCGCCAGGCGCGGTCCTGGCGGCTTCCCCGCAGTTTCGCTTATGTTAGTTCCTAAGTATTCTGTGCGCTTGTGCAAGTGATTGTGAATTCTGTGAACATCGGTGAGCTGCTTATAAGACATCATTTTGTGCATCACAAGCAATGAAATGCATCAAACAGTCGCCGATGATAGTCATTTAGGTTTCATCGACCCATGTAAGTAATCCTAGTAGTTTCTGTTGAAAAATTAAGGAAATATAGCGCCGCAAAGGCACCCGTTTGTTCAACATGAAGATCTTTTATGGGAGCACGGCGCAGCCGCCACACTGCGTGTGGCGGCTGTCGCAGTTAGGGTCGCTGTTGCCGTTATGCTAGGAAAATGAACTTTTATTGATAGCCATATTATTGATATACATACCTTGGATGCAGACATCACATTTTCCTGTGGTCTTCTTGCTTGTCCTTGAACACCTTTACCTTCTTGCGATGCCAACTTGGCTTTCAGCCGATCTATCTCTCGCGTCACATTTTTGCGATCATTTCCCTTCTTTCTTCTCGCGGTTGCTTTATTTTTTGTTGAACTTGTGGACAAGGTCATTGTCTGCTTTTTCCTTGATCTATTTAGATTCATCTTCCTGCTTTGTCCAGCACTTGCTGCGTTATTTCCATCTCTTTTCTTTCTGATTCCCACCATGTTTAATTTTTCATTCGCAAGCGATCAAAAAAGATATTTATATCAAGCATACCATTCAAATAACACTGTGTCTGTTACCAGGGCAGTGCGTATTTCACCGCGGAAATGTAAAGTGAAAATGCCACCTGCGACTTTCAGACGAGATTCACCAAATTGAAGAAAACTCACACATTAACTCCGTCTGCTCCACATGTGCTCCCAAGTCCTAACTACCATACATGTACCAACACACACTAAATTTACAAGTACTACGACGGGTGAACCAGCCTGTCGCGCGCCGGCGCGGCGGATGGCTCGCTATAAGCTCGCCTGCTGCTCGTTTGACGTTTCGTGTACGTACTTGCCGCGCCGTAGCTTGTAGCTAGCTGGTACCACACAGAACTCACTATTCAATTCTGTGCTGCAAGCCCGAGCACGTAAACAAGGACATGAGATCACGTGACTAGTTTAGCCGAAATAATCAGGTGATCACGGCGCGCATCGGCAAGCAACCATTTTTGCCATGCGTGATCCAGTGTGAGCAGACGATCCCTTTAAGCCGTGCATCCTACTACATCATGACATGTAGTTTTGAACCTCTACGTGTGTGTGCAAAGATTCAGCAAGAAGTATCCATGAAAGTAGTAATACCAGAGCTAGGGCTATTACTGCTGTTTCTTGCGTTCCTCCTCAGCATTCTCAATCAGGTATGGTAATAATTGATGAAGATCTGGCTGGGATCTACAAGTATTGTAGCCTGACCAGACACTGTGCTGCGCACAGCGCTGCGTGTAGTTACAAGTATTGATGACTGATGTGTTTAAAAGGTGGAAACTCTCCTGTGCTGTGTGCCACATTATTCTGAGACACCAACCACGGCAGGGCCAGGGTCCGTTTCAGGTTTAGGGATCGAGGTGGGATCTCTTCCCACCTACATTAATCTCACAAGCTAGCTCCCTGCACCAACGTAGTCATGCGTTGAGAAGAGAGAAACATTCTGTTTTTCAGATCTGACGTTAGATTGTAGACCCATCATATAGGATTTAAATTATGTTAATTGCTATTCAATTTCTAGACGAAACGAAGTGAGCAAAGTTGCAAAAGAAAATGCCAAGCTTTGCTTGTCCCATTGCATTGGGATTGATCACTGATATAATTCTATTACGTTACAAAGAAGGATAATTTTTAACGTCAGAGGGTCTAGACCTAACGTTAGAGGCTAAATTAAACTGTTTTTCTTTCAAATGTCCAGTAAATTTTAGGCCTAGCTACATTTACTGTACCAAAACAGATCTAGATGTAGAACCCTAAACAAACATAGTCTAGACCTAGGCCCTAAATTTAATCGTATGTAACTGGGTTTGTATAAACGTAGTCTATAAACATTTGCACACAAAGTAGCTGACAGAAACTTAGATTTGCATGCAAATCCAATAAATTAGAAATAGGGCCTAACAGTTGCTGATTGTTAGTCAATCACCACATGAAAAGCAAGGAAATTGCGAGAAAAGCTGGAGTAGCATTTCTAGTGGACCCAGTTTGCTGCAGGGTAGTGCAGGGGTCCAGTTTGCAGCACCCCAAGGAATCCCACTAACCATATCTTCAAAAGTACTAACGTTAGAAGGGTATTTTTGTTTCTAAATTGTTTTATTTGAAGAGTAACTGACGAGCTTTCTTTTGATGCCAGAATTTTAAATGGCAGAATCATGTCATTTTCATGAAATAACTCGGATGATGGCAGATTGTCCAGATGGCCTTCATACTCATAGTTCTAATTTAAATCGTCTGTGTCGCGCTGTTTTTACAAAAGTATGACTTTCTTAACAAAATGTTAAGATTTTGTTCTGTTGCTAAGCAACTGCCATATCATCCCGTGTTTGTATCTTTATACAAAATCTTATTCTTAGTCAATCTTACTATCAAAAGAGGCCTGGCATTGTAAGGATTCCTCGTGTAACTGTGTTAAATATTATAAAATTCATTTTCTTTGTCAGTTTTGAGGATTGCAACAGTGTCGGGGATGGGTCCGGTTTGCAGCACCCCTATGGGATTTTGATGCACACATAGGCCTTAGCGCTATTTCACATGTAAACATGAGTAGAAATTGATGAAATACTTACGATCTTGAAAAAATATGAAATCGTGAAGGATCTTCTTCTTCCGGTAAAGTGCTCCCCTCAAATGGTCGAGGATGAATGCACTGCGAGATAGGCATACGCCGCACCGGGGCAACAGAAATCTGAAATCAGGCGCAAGTAAAAATCTCTGGATGAAGAGTTACATCCTACGGAGTTCCCTCAATGCAGATTTGAAGGCGATGCGGGATGGGTATGCGGCGGGATCAACAGGCAGGCTGTTCCAGTCCCGGATGGTGCGTGGGAAGAATGAGTTGGCATACGCTGTAGTACTGGTGTGAGGGATAGTGATCGGGAACTGTGTCCTCTGGTAGATGTTGAGAGCTGGGTCAGGTAAGTCTGCCAATGGATGTCAACCAAGTGATGTCTGATCTTATAGTATACATCATCAGCGGACGTTTTTGGAGTGACGTTCCTGCAGTGAAGGCCACTTGAGATGATCCAGCATAGCTGTGACACTGCTTGATCTTTCGAAGTCGCTGATGACAAATCGAGCTGCACTTCTCTGAACCTGCTCAAGCTTGTTTATGTTCCGTTGTGTGTGCAGATCCCATGAAGTCGCTGCGTATTCGACAGTTGGCCAGACGAATGTTGTGTCGACACTTTCTTTGACTTTTTGACTGCTGTGAAGTAGGTTGCTTGAGAAGAAGGCTCGAGTACCATTGGCTTTCTTGGTGATGGTATCCACATGAGTGTTGAAATTCAATCTTGAATCGATATGGACCCCCAGGTATTTGGTTGAGCTGGCAACTTCTAGTACACGGTACATGGTCTTGAATGGTGTAGGATTCCTCTTGTTGGTGACCTGCAGACAATTCTTGAACTGCGTCTATTATTAGTCCCTCTGCAAGCCGGTTGAGTCATCAGGTGAAGAAATGTGCCTGTAAACCACGCTATCATCAGCGTATAGTCTGACAGATGAACTTGAGATACAGTCCGGCAGGTCGTTGATGAAGATAAGGAAGAGCAGGGGGCCCAAGACACTTCCATGTGGGACTCCCGATGTATACAGGGGATTCCTTGCTCTCCTGGCCATCAACAAGAACAGATTGTGTGCGTGAGTGGAGGAAGTCGGATATATCCAATCTGCTGTCTTACCACAAATTCCAAAGTGCTGAACCTTCTCCATGAGATGTCGATGGGAGACTTTATCGAAAGCCTTCTCATAATCGAGAAGGACCACATCAATTTGTGACTTCATGTCTAAACCCTTGGCAAGGTCATCCAGCATACAGATGAGTTGTGTTTCGCACGATCTCAGTTTGCGGAAACTATGCTGGGCATCTGAGATGATGATGTTGTCGGTCAGGTGATGGATTACAGCATAGTGTATTATGTGTTCACATAACTTGCACAACACGGATGTTAGAGATATGGGTCTGTAGTTTGCAGCATCAGAGCGATGTCCTTTCTTTAACAATGGAACTATCTGAGCTTTCTTCCACTGTGAAGGCACTTTTCCTTGGCTGATAGAAGCTTGGAAAAGTAAAGTCACTGCTGGTGCAATCTCCACGGCTGCTCGATTCAGAAGCATAGTTGGTATCCCATCCGGACCTGAGGCAGTGAAGAACTTGAGATTTTTCAAAAGCTTGATCACTCTGTTTTCACTGACTTTGATGTTATCCATAGTAGGGTACTCCTTGTCATCAAGGTCTGGGAGAGGGGCTCCATCATCAATTGAAAAGACAGATGAGAATTGCCTGTTCAAGATGTTGGCTTTAGATCTTGGGTCCGAATGAAGAAAACCTTCATATTTCAGTGGTGCAACACCTATGTGGTCACAACGCTTAGCTTTCACTTGAGCAACCAACTTCTTGTTTCTGCAGCCAGCTGGTACACTGTGGATGATGTCATGCACATATATAATTGTTGTAGGAATTACGGCACACTTTTTGGGCTTCCTTCTTGAGAAGCTTGAAGCGGTCCCAGTACCTGGCCTTATTCGTGTGGCGGACCTTTTTGAAGGCACGACGCTTACGTCTCAGGATGCGTTTGGTTTTAGAATTAAACCAAGGTTGATTGACTCTAGTTGAGGTCATCTTAGAAGGAACACAGTCACTGATGATCTTATCAAGTTCTTGTTGGAGAGCATCGGCAAGGTCATCGATTGGTGTAGAAGAATTGAATCTGGAGGTATAGCTTGTTGACATCTGTTGCACCCTTGAGCGGATGATGTCAAAATCGGTCTTATTCTACAGAAGAATCTTGCGCCAAATGGGCTTTCTTTTGCCGGCTTGTACATTAGCATCCATGAAGACGATCATGATCACTTAGAGCAGGAAGACCTGTACATTTATTTGTTTGGGAAGGCCTGTTTGTCAAGATGATGTCAAGCGTGTTATCCCCTCTAGTTGGGAAATCAACCATTTGCTCAAGACCTGCTGACTCCAGTAGATTCAAGAAAGCCTCATTGATAGTACGCTGGTACTGATGCGAGATGATGCTTGAGGTTTCCCAGTTGATATCTGGCAGATTTATGTTTCCAGCAAACCAAACTGCAGCGCCTGGATTATCTTGGCAAAGCTGGCTGATGCTACTACTCAGATCCACCATGTAGTCAACATTATTGTTAGTTGGTCTGTAGAAAGAGGCAACTACAATAGACTGTTTGTTGTTGACAATCTTAGCAGCAACTAACTCAGCTTTTTGGGCAACAGATTTTCATCACTCTCAAAATTCATTCGTAATTCACCTTTTTACTCAGTAAAAACACAAATAATTGTAATCCAAATGTATTCTACCATATGTAACAGGTGACAAAACCATTTTTGTCTCGCCCACCGGAGGTGAAGGCGAGACTAAGGGATCCAAATGGCGTCTGTCCGTCGTCCGTCCGTCGTCCGTCCGTCGTCCGTCACAAATGTTTACCTGCAAGACTCTCTTATGATGCATAACTTGGCAACTGTTACAGCAATGGCAGCCACACTTGGGTGATAGAAGCACTAGGGGTATCTATCTTCATGTTATGGTGTTGTCAGAGGTCATGTGATGTTGTCAAAGGTCATTTGAGGTCATACCGGTATATTAAAGAGTACCGTATGTGCAAGACTCTCTTTTCTATGTTAAAGTTTACCTGCAAGACTCTCTTTTGACAAATAACTTCACATAAGTTGCTTGGATTACAACCTAACTTGGGTCATAGATGCACTGGGGGTACCTTCATGTTATGGTGCCGTTGGATGTCACAGGATAAGGTCAAAGGTCATTTGAGGTCATACGTTAGAGTTTACTTGCAAGACTCTCTTATCACATGTAACTCGACACATGTTGCTACAATGGCAATCAAACTTGGGTGATGGATGCACTGGGGGGACCTTCATGTTATAGTGCCGTAAGAGGTCACATGATAAGGTTAAAGGTCATTTGAGGTCATACGTTAAAGTTTACTTGCAAGACTCTCTTATCACACGTAACTCAGCACATGTTGCTACAATGGCAATCAAACTTGGGTGATGGTAGATGTCTCTTGGGAAGTTGAAGGTAACCACAAGGTCAAAGGTTACAGACAGGGGTCAACAAACTTTTAGGGCCCAATGTTAAGTTTTTAGGGCGCATTTTGTTTATGGCTCATAACTTTTGATCCCTTTGTCTGTTTGTGACCAAACTTGCAGGGAAGATGTCCCTTGGGGAGGTGAAGGTCGTCACAAGGTCAAAGGTCACAGACAGGGGTCAAACTTTTAGGGCCCAACGTTATGTTCTTATAGGGCGCATTTTGATTATGGCTCATTTCTTTTGATCCTTTTGTCCATTTGTGACCAAACTTGGATGGTAAATGTGACCCGCGACAACGGTTTCAGGCAAAAGTCGGGCATTTTGAAAATTTATTTTTTCACTGAATCACATAGCCCATTTTCTAAGCTTTGCATTGATATAAAACACTTGTATTCTTCGGGACCATAAGTGGGCATGGAAAGCGAAATAATATGCACTTTTTAAGTTGTTAGCCTGACAAAATTGCGAGAAAACGGGCTTTGAAGTTTCACCTTATTCAAAGACAATGTCCGAGCGGCGATGCGAGGTGAGAATCACCCATCGGTACGATGGTGCCAATCGATGTTAAGCTCAGCCTCTAGCAACCACATCGCCTTCTGATTGGCTCACTGAGAGAGTCAAATTTCCCGGGCACCCTTCATAGAAGCTCAGCGTATGGAGCCGAAAAACAATGCGGTTCGCTCGGGTTTGTTTCGTAATTACCGGTACGTCTTTCAAGATGGCGGATACGATAATTGCACGTATGGTGTACATTGTGTATGGTGCACGCATTACGCAATGGCATCCACACGCCATGACCATGTGCATGTAACAGGAGCGGGTGGCGAATCCACACATTTACAAATCGCGTTTTCATTGTTGTTGATTTGACTTTATCATTGGCGACCCTTTTGAAGGCAGAAAAATGCCAGTGCTGGCAAGGGTCACGATTCCTGTATGTTTGCTTTTACAAGCCAAGCATATGTTGCCTTGTTCGGTGGTGTTGATTATATCTAAACAAACAAACAAACAAACACGTACGACTCGTTAGTTTGGTGCGATCTTGATGTGTAGTATTTGAATATAACTGGTTACATGTGACCTCTCCTTTCCTCTCATCATCCTGCCCTTGAGTCAGTCTGCTGTCATAATTTTTACTACATGTACAAGTAGACTATTTTTTTTCTTTTCACACGATTATGTCGTGCTACATGGTTTTTTTCTCACTTCCTTTGTCGAACAATGCGGTAGAATAGTTTGGATAGAAAGCCAAACGAAGAGCACGCACTACAGAGCGAGCGTATAAACCACTATAGCAAGAACAATGGAGCATGCAATCATGCACGCGTGGACAAAGCATTCCCAAAATGCTGCAACTGGTGTCTCCGAAAGCCGAATTATGTAAATGTGTGCGACGCACCAGCCAATCGCATGCGAGACCCTGCGCCGTACCAACGCTGGGGATATTGGCGCGGCGTTCGAAAGAAGCTCGAAACTGACGAGTGCGATCCAACATAGGGTGCTTAAAATTCCATTTTCAATAGGAAAAACGTAGTTTTATGCTATGAAATTTAGTGTAGATGTAGAAAACATATCAACGATTCGATTTCTGCAAAAAACCCAAATCGACAAAAATAACGGTAAAGATCTTTGTACCCCGCCTAGGAGGGAATTTGCTCTTGCGACTTTTGCCTGAAACCGTTGTCGCGGGTCACAAATGTTCCTTAGGGTGTTGAAGGTCACCACAAGGTCAAAAGTCATAAGCAGGTCAATTAACTTCTGGGAGTTATAAAAGATATTGATTCTGTACGCGAATGGGCGAGACACAATTTGGCGATTGCCTTGTTAACGCGAGGATACCGTTTTTGATTTAGAATGGATTTCAGGTGGTAGATTAATACAGTTTTTCAGACGCGATGATGCACAATGCATCCTACATTGAAGTGTGTGTATAACACACGCTAATAATATGTGGCCTTCTATGGCGGCTAACTAATTCAGTGCCTATCGTTAGTTCGCCAACCCGGAAGTGCATAGGAAATACGCACAAGTGGCAACTATACGGTAATTGACATTAGGCTAGAACATGGGCATAAGCGTTCATAACTTTCTATCACTTAATAACTGTTTAAATTAGGTCTACGTGTGTAAAAAAAAAAAAAACTGTGTCGAACCTACTTCACTGTGCAGTATGTATGCATGCAATGTAAGTTAAATGACAATAAAATCAGTGATGATAATTATTAACAGTCTGTAACGATAAGTAATGAGGAAGTATGATTTTGATCTTTTAATGTTAATTGCTCTAACATTACACGTGTACTTAGTATTTTGACTTGATTTCAAAAGGGTATGATAAATTGCAGAAGAGGTATTACAGTAACCTGTGCCCAAGCTGAAATGAATGCGCTCGAGCGCACTCCAAACAAGCCTCCAGTATGAAATGGCGCTCTGCCCGCACCTCATGTTTACTCAAAACAAATCGCACCCCAGACGTCGGTCGAAAGTGCGCCCGGGTGAAGTCCGGAGGAGTTTGGTTTGAAAGGGGTATAGAAACCTAAACTACATGGCCCTGGGGCAGGCGCTCCATTAGCACAGCTACTACATGTAGTACTACAGAGACTCCAACTCTGGATCTCCTGCTTTCAATGGGAGATCTCCCGCCAAAAGCCCATTTTTGCAATATCTTCTGTTCTCTCGCTTGAGATTGTATAGCTTCCAGGGCCCTGGACCCCGGCCGCAAGGAACTTAGTGCTTGTGATGTATGCTTCAGTTGGAGTCTCCCGCTTGCTAAGGGTTTCAGGTGGGAGAATCTCCAGATCAGAAGGTGCTTTGGGTTGGAGTCTCTGCTACTACAGCAGGGTGAGTCGATTTCATATCTACTGACGTGTGCTAGCTGCCTGCAGACTGCAGTGCCTTTGGTGACCTCAGAATGGCTCTTTTCATATCCCTTTACAAAATACATGTAATCCTCATTTTTTTCTCATGGGGGGGGGGGGGGTGGGAACCATTGTTGCTGAAAGAAAGATTGTTAAAATAAGAGGAAATACAATTGCCAAATCTTTTCCTTTTTTTTAATGCAGATATGTAACGGTTGACCTCATGTTATTAAATTCAAAGATGAACTAGAATTTCTCTCTTGACTATGTTCACCACGACAGGTTGTTCAGGCTTGCTGTCATCCATCCACCATGCAGGCTGTGTTGCAAGCAGAACATGGAGGTCCGGAGGTTCTGAGAGTGGGGCAGGCGCCTCTCCCTCAGCTTGGTGCAGGAGAAGTCCTGATTCAGATAGCAGCATCTGCTATAAATAGGGCAGACACCTTGCAGGTAATGGTAATGGTAATGTACTAGTACAGTGCACTCCCGTTATGACAAACACGGGTAAAATAACGAAATTCCAGTTACAACAAAGTAAAAATTCAAGCCCCAACATTATCCGCTCCATGTTTTTTATTGTTTGATTGTTCGGTTATGACAAAATTTCTATATAACGAAAGAAAACTGCCAGTCCCAAGGACTTCATTATAACAGGAGTCCATTGTAGTACTCTCTGTGGGCCACTCACACACAAGGGTTATTGGTTAATGGATCTTGATGCAAAGCATTTAAAAGCTTTAACTGTGCAAGGCTAAATAATGATTGTTCATTGACTATTGACTATTGATTGTTATTATTATTATTATTATTATTATTATTATTATTATCATTATTATCATTATTATCATTATTGTCCCCGCCGAATGAGTTCCAGCAGGGGACTATGAAACGGGCTCCGTACGTGTGTGTGTCCGTGTGTGTGTCCGTGTGTGATCAAAATGTTCAATTTGCTACTTCTCTGTCATTTATGAGCCAATTTTGATTCTGTTTGCTTTAATATGATAGCACTACATGGGAGCTTTGAAAATTCTACACAGAATTTCAGTTGTGACCTTTGACCTTGACCTTTGACCTATATTGTACATTTTACTACAAAATATGCTACTCCGCCATTTCTAACCCAATTTCGATTCTGTTTGCTTTATGTGATGGCACTAGGTGAGGGCTTCAAAACCTCTACACAGAATTTTGACCTTTGACCTTGATTTTTGACCTATATTGTACATTGGCTACAAAATGCTACTTCCGGCGGGGACATATGTGACCCGCTACAACAAAAAGGTCCTAAAGTCGCGCACGGTCGAAGCCGTGAAAATCGAGTTTGAAGTCAGAGCATTAAAATTGGTCAAAACTTACGATTTTCAGATTTTGATATATTATTGGAGCCTAACATGTCTTCTATCATCTGTCGAAATTTTGAAGCAAAATGATCAAAGGAAAGACCAAAAAATAGTGTTTTTCTGAGCCATGTTTTTTGGCGTTTCAACGAAGCAGAAACTGGTTCGAAAATTTGGATTGAGCGCCACAGATAGGTTCCGCCCCTAACAACGACCAGAGTGATCTCATTGGTCAGTTTGCTGCTTGCTGCTAACCGAAGCGTGAAGCTCGCACACTGCCCAGTCGACTGGTGCGTGCGGGCGGGGTGCGCTATGCTCAGCCGCTTCTCACATCCTGGTCACTGATTGGTTGGTGAGGAGACCGCCGACGCTGATGTGCTTGAATGAACTCTTAGGGGGTTGCTAGGCCTTACCTTCTATTGTCCAGAGGTGAAAACTGAATTGCGTGTCCCTTGATCGCGATTGCGTCGAAAGGAAGACTTTTAGGGCGCTTTTCTCGAAACAGTGATTTTCCAGACGCCTCGACATGCTCTCTTTTAAACATCGACATCTCCGCAGCCGATTATTTTTATAAAATGTGTAATATATCAATTTTAAGCAGAAAGATTAGGGGATTATATCATGCAATTTTCAAATAATCGACCTCGCCCGACTTTAGGATCATTTTGTTGTAGCGGGTCACATATATTACGCACCGCGTAATTTCTACTTTTCCTTGTTATTATTATTACTATTATTATTATATTGTTATTGTTATTGTTCATCGTATTTTAAAATTGGTATCCAGAGGAGAGGGTTGTACCCCGTACCTGCCGGAGCCACTACCATCCTGGGACTGGAAGCAGCAGGACAGGTCCATGAGCTGGGACCTTCCACCTCTGGCAGATGGAAGAAAGGCAAGTGGTAGTGATCATTCTCTCCTGGGGACATTTAGTATGTCTCTTAATTTGATTGAAGTATTTATGGGCTTAGAGACCAGTTACTGCAGACAACCAATTCTTGCTTCTTTACTGGCAATATATATGTCATTATAAATCTTTTCTTGTATCAAGTGTAACGTGCATAGCTCTCAATAACAAAGCCATTGTGACTTTAATATCACCAGAAACTTGTCAAAGAATCTCATGAATCTAAAAAGTTATCTGCATGTTTGTAATAACAATAATTAATACATGTGAAAGTAATTTTTATGTTTAAAGAAAAGTATTGTGACTGCCTATGTCAAGATATCTGTATGTTCAGCCTGCGTACAATGTATGACATTGATCTCACCACATTTTCCAGTTGATGAATGATTTTACTTGATATGACAACATTACTTGATCAAAAAATTTGTGATGTTGATATACGGGTATCATGATTCAAAATATTTAACAAATCATTGTTTTGATTGGTCTATAGGGGATAGAGTGATGGCCCTGCTACCTGGAGGAGGTAATGCAGAGTATGTTGCAGTCCATGAAGATCACATGATGCTTGTTCCAAGTCACATGACCATACAGCAAGCAGCTGCAATCCCAGAAGTGTGGCTGACTGCCTTTCAGCTGTTGTACTTTGTAGGTAAACACATCTTCTTCATTGCATTATTGCCAGCGCATCATAGCAAACTAGAAATAGCTGTTGCCATGCCACATATGTGTCTTTCTGCCGTCGTTGCGAGATCACAACATCATCTCCCATAGAAGAGTTATTCTATGAAATACTACACCCCCTCCCCCAACTGTCTTGCATTACATGCATTATGATTGTCAAAAGCCTGATTGGTGCCATTTTTCTGTGTAGATAGTGGAAGTCCACAAACGAATGAAAATTGTACATGAAGTCAAATAGTAACAAAGTAACTTCAAAGAAATCTCTGGCCCTGCAATAGGTGGGATAATGGAGTATTACAAACAAAAGCAAAAAAAAAAAAAAGCTCTGTGTAACTCTGTGTGTGCACCACTTCCCTGCCTTAAGTTGATGCATCAAGATTCTATTACGTAATACTCGTATAAGTCTTCAGAGGTTAGCATTTCCCAGGTGTTTAAGGCAGTGAAGTCACATAATGAAATTCAAAGTAGGTAAAAATTCCAAGCAGTCCCAGTTGGCTATAAATACCCGTGTCAGTGAGCAGCAAGCATCTTTTTCAAGTGTGACGGCAGTGAATTATACCAGGGAGGTGAGACACCTCCCTGATTATACATCTCAAACTCCAATGTCTAGTGATCGGGAAGACGACGCTACCTCTCAGCCCCCATCCCCGCGGGGAGATCAGGGCATGGAAGGCCGCCTTGAAGCTCAACTAGAGAGACCTTTAATCTATCCGAGATACTCTCCCGCTTCATGGATAGGGCGGCGGCACACCGTTGTAATGAGAAACGGCATGCAAGCCATGCCAGCTGGTGTAGGAGAGCTCCTCCTCCCGGCAATTAGTCCGGACATGCGAGCCATGTCTGTGGGGACAGCCATCGAAGACTTCAGCGAGCTAGCCAACCCCATCGGCAGCTCATCAGACGACGATATACTCATGCCAGCCTCCTTCCCGGCAAACCTGATTGCGTTGCCCTGTATGGGTGGCCTTGACTCTGCCCTTGTGGTTATGGTCATTTTGACAACCGAATTGATCCGTATGCCATGCCCATACAGCCAAACTCTTTCAAAGCCTAGTACCAAATTTGATTTTAACTTAAATTCTGATCTCATTTGGGCCAAATTTAAAAACTGGCTGATTTGCTAATGAAGGCAGTCACACTGCCACATCAGAAGGTAAGTCTCTATAAAATCGCGAAGCAAATGCTCAATTGCCATCGAACGCCCAAGCAGTTCTCACACCAAAAATCAAGAGTAAAATTTGGGCGATCCTCCTTCACGAGGACTTGGGTCTTGTGAGCTCCCAACTTCTACAACAAAATGTAGTGAAGGGACTTCTACCACAAAGATAAATCCTTTCTGAAATTCACAGATCATGCACGAATAATCATCCATGCAATTGACACAACGAGAATTAAACAACTCATGTCACCATCGATGGCCCGACACTCCCGGGCTTTGCTTATTGTATGATCTGAGCATGCACCATCGAGGTATCTTGAAACCCCTTCTCAACCCTTCTCAACAACACTTGCGCAGCGAGTCGATTCCACTTGATACAAAGTTGTTCAGAAAGACATCTGAGAAAAATTGACAAGTGTCACATAAGCATAGATCGTGGGTCATGAATGTCTCTACGCAAGCCAGCAAAATGAAAAAAAAAAAAGGATGAGTACTGTCCAAAACCGTTCATTGCTGGAAATCTCAAGCTTTCCAAAGATGACTGGTCAAAATAATTCCCTATCCTTGGATATTGGCCACAATATTTGGCTATGAAACCAATAGTTTCATTTCAACCCCATACCAATAAATTTTTCCTCTACAAAATGTACATTCTACCAAGGAGGAAAAGGCAACCCATGAAGAATTGTCTCTGAAGATTCTCGCAAAGCAAGCTATTAGCGAGATTCCTCACATGGAGTATCAACTCTATTCTAGCGCTACCAAAGCCTGGCGGTCTAAGTCCAATCATAAATTTGAAAAACTTGAACAAATTTATGAGATACGAACACTTCAGAGTGGAACAGTTTCGCTTGATTAAGGCTTTCATTTTGCCCCTCCAAAGGGTGCATATTTATCAGTATCCGTTCACCTTGTTCATCAAGCAAAGTCTTTCGAATGGAAATAGTATTTTTTACTGCATCCCTTCAGTGCCTTCTATCTGGCCTTAATTCGACCCCACAGATTTTCCTTGAAGTTATGAAACCTGTCTTTGCCTCGGTGAGGAGTAGTGGCAGGATATTCATATTCTTTCTCACACCAGAGAAGAGTGTCTTGACAAAGCCAATTTTATGATCAACTTGTTGTCACTCTTAAAGAGTTTTAGTAAGGATTTCGACAAATCCAGTTTCAACCCAAAGCACGTCGAGACCTTCCTTGGTTCTCATATTAATTCCCAGCAAAGGATTTTCAGTTTTTTCCTCAGAACAAAATTGACAAGGTTACTGCCCTTGGAAATTCAATCTTGTATAGCAACGAAACCAAATTTCGGGATTTTAATGCCTTCCACAAAGAAATTTACATTCTCGTCACTTGTGACTAGAAAAAATAAATCAACTAATGCTCTGCGTAAAGCAGAAGATGACTTCGACACAAAGTTTGGTTTCGTTACCTAGTCATGCGATACAAAACATTCTTTGGTGGTGGAGCTGTCTCGCAAGACAAAGAATTATTTTCCACCTTCATTAGCGTGATAATTTCAAGCGATGCTAGCATCTCAGTATGGAAAGTAGTTAATTCTGAGCAATGACAATTCCTTTGCTCAGAGAGTCTGGAGTGCCAAACAGAATTCCCCGCATAGCAAGGTGTGTGAACCTCTTGCAATTCAGAACGGTCTTGAAGCCCTGTGTGGCCTGTGTACAAAAAACGTGCTTATTCATAACCCGGTCAGACATTTCTACAGCTGGTAGCATACCTGACCGGAACGAATTCACAGCCAACATTGGAATTGGTGTCTAGCAATTGGACATCAGCTTCACATTCAACAGATGTAGATAATTCTGAAGTTTTCTGCTTGTTTCGCAGAGACATGAACAGCTAATTACTATACACGTTTTTCATTGCATACTCCACAAACTCTACATAATAGATTAGCAGTGACCCTGACGTTGACCTTAATTCGCATCTCGGTTCCCCTGACCACCAGTTCGCTCCTCATGTCAAATAGAAGCCAAGTTTTATTGCCCTGAATTTTGATGCCTTTTTCTTTACCCTAGAGCGTTTTCAGTCCTCCACAAGCTTCAACTGAACAAGGTGACCTGAGTAATCCTCACTGCCCCAATGCCGGCGGCAGCCATTGTTCTCATTATTGCTCGAAATGCGAATAGCCCCACCTCTTTTACTCCATGAGAAAAGTCTTGCCCCACACCCTCACCCACCGATGAGCCTCCTGCTAGCCGCCTGCATGGGTGCTCTCTGCTAGCGATGACAAGTGACAGACACATCGCAGCACGCTGCAAAGTTCCTTTCATCATCACGGCGAGACAATAAACAAAACAAATGAGGGTGCTTGAAGACAATAGCAATGGTTGTATTCTGAACAATCTTGTGATCCTTTTTAACCCATCTACAGAACACGTTGTCAACTTTCTAAGCCTATAGCATAGCTTTTCAACAAAGCCCACTCCACGATTAACTCATAGACCTGAAACCGAGAGCTATGACATAGGCAAACAGCCCCTATAGTCAGACTTATGAAGGGCGTATGTAACTCCGACCCTCGCAAGCCTAAATACAACAAGACTTGGGATGTTTCAAGTTATCGTTTCAAGATACCTATGAACTATAGATTCCTTCAGTGCCTTGAGCCAAAAACAAATTTCCTTGCTTGCACTCGTTTCGGCAAAACGTACACAAATGCTGAGACATCTAGTTCTTACGACATTACCGGAAGATGAGGCCACGTTCGCACATTAGAGATATGAAAGGTATAAACCAGGTATTAAAGTGCCTTCTTTTACCTCCAACCCTAAACTCTGTGTTCCGATCAACTCTTCACGAGTATATTAAATGCACAGAACATCTCCAACGAGCAAGTTCAGAAAGCAAACTCATAATTTCTTTGAAACGTCCCAACAAATCGGTGACGACAAGCATCTTGGAGCGGAGACTGAAAGCCAGTCCCTCGCAGCTGCTTGTATTAACACTTAAAATATAACTAATATACTGTCAGTGGCTGTACGTATACATCCCTGTACACTGTACTGACTGCTGCATACAATTATGTATGTATTGTTGCTATGGGAACATGTACCGAGTTTGTACTGTCTTCGAGATCAGTATGAAAGGGTACCACAGGACGTACCTCGTGTTCACATACATTTAAGGATTTGGGAGCACAGTCATCCCGCGTTCATCCCAGACTCTGGTCTGGTAAGACATCCAAGGATGCCAATATGAAAGGGGTATCACATTCTCAGCTCATAGCTACAGAAGCGCCGCAACTTCTAAACTTTTGCGCATTGAGTATAAAGGTCTTAACGAAATCTTGTCCACAACTGACTGGACGAACGCTGGTACATTTTGAACCTTCTACCTTCTAACAATTGATTCCACATTAGTTCAACAATTCTCAGTTCTGCTGAGTTAGAAAGGGACATGTAAATTGTGATAATATGCGTATACCTGTATATCAGTATCTCAATTAAGAACAATGTCCTAATACGAGTCAGATAAGACACAAAACCATAAATCACGTTACGTTGTCCGTTGGAAAATGGCGACACATTACTCGGCCACTCGTTTAGGAGATTCGGTCCACCAAACTGATGAATTTAAACTCTAATATCAACCCAAAATGGCAATGGAGTTGCCTCTAATTATTGCTGCAATATTACTATGCGGAGTATGAACTGGTTAATGTCTAATTCTTCCTTCAAATGTACATGAATTAAGGAACATGGTTATGATTATGTCTTGATTGGAAAATCGGTACAAGAGGTCCATTGTATTGATTTGTCTTCGCTATCATGCTTAATCCTGCTCCAGTTAAAGCACGCAAGGTATCAAAATGATATCATACTCAAAACCTACCGGTATGTCTTGCACCTTATACTAGCAGGTTCTCAAGCAAACTTTGCTTGAGTTCTTCTCCTGTTTGCGACAATGTGTGTCACCATCGATAGACACTCTCTATGCATGAGGTGTCATGACTAAAGTTTCAACCTTGTTGTGAAAACTGTCCATCATCCTTCATGTCCTCTTGCCCTCACTCATGTCACTAGACTGACTTCTGTACGGAACTTTGAACATGCTAACCTCTGAAGACTTATACGAGTATTACGTAATAGAATTCCTAAATTATACAAGTAATAAGAAGTATAATTAGAATCCTATACTATAATACTCGAAGTTGTTGTTGTTGTCGCGGCCTTATGTATTTCCTGTTTTATTTCGGCGTTGCTGGTTTCTCTATCTCCTCCCGAGCCGTCGGCTCCGGGCAGTTGCGACCGGTGCCGTCGGCCGCAGGAGAGTATCCTACATCGAATGGCGTGGGTTTCGTCCCCTCTCCGCCTCCGTGTCGACGTCGAGGACGAAAAAGAAAAATTAATTAGCTACATGCATAATGCATTTTTGTGCGTGACGAAAGAGCCGAGCGTTTCAATATTCACGGAACCTGCGCTGGCCTCCTGCTTTCTCGATCTTCCATCTTTTAGCTTGCAGAGACACTGGGGGATACTAAAGATGATGGTGCAGCGAAATCTCTGACATCTTCCGGCGGACGCGCACGCACACACACAATGTACCTCGCAGAACTCTATACACACTCTACACTGTGTGTATATAGTTCTGTGATGTACCTTTGCCTCCGCCTGTTACGTGTACTGAATGTATTGACGATGGTCTCACGAATCTGTGTGTGCGTGACATGGACTACAAGGGCATTTACGTACAGTTCGCCATTATTGGCGTCCCCAAATGAAAACAACGAACGTTGGTTATGTAATTGTATTTTGCACAACTGCATAATACTATATGCAGCTCAGGTACGTCATTTAGTTTGCTCGCCGTTTGCTCTCAAGTCCGGTGTCATTGTACGCAGACTGTTTAGGACGCGGCTAAATATATTTGCCGATCGTACCCTTACATATCAGATTACACGCGCAGCTGTGTCCATTCGTTTACTGCAGAGCTGCTGTAATCATACATATTCATAAGATGAGCGGACGTAGAGGAAAACCTCGCTTTGCCGACCGCCTATTTTTAAAATTGCAAGTGGAAATAGAATGTGTGGTTCTATGGTCTATCAAACCAAGTTTTGGTGACAAAAAAAGAGGGAGCAAATGAAGACGAATGCAGCGATGTATTCTTCTTTCTTCCATAACATGGGAAAAATATTAAAGAAAAAAAAAATACGAGGTCGTGAGAACCTACTCCCACGGGTGCCTATTAAACCTGATGACTATGATCTCCCCCTCCCCAAATAATAACAATGATGATAATAATAATAATAATAATAATAATAATAATAATAATAATGATAAGGATAATGATAATAATGATATAATAATAACAATAATAGGAGCAATAATTGTAGGCCTAATATTAATTATGATAATGTACAATCTGAAGCAGATGTAGTTCTATATTGATATGATATATCAAGCCAAGTTTTGGTGATTAAAAACAACAAGGAGGGAGCAAAATTATGAAGACGAAAATATCTTATTTTTCTCTCATAACGTGGGGAAAAGAAACATGAAAAAAAAACACAAAACAAACCGAGGCCTTGAGACCAGCCGTGGATTCCCGCGGGTGCCCGCGTGGATGCAAGAGCAGGGGGTAATCAAAGTCATAGTGTTAATATCTTCCCGTTTCAACGGGAACAACCTGTGGGCAGAACTTTCGGGGAATCTCATCTGCGTTTTTGGTAATTTTTCCCTGAATGTTTTTGTTTTTTGCCCTGCGGAGGTGGAAATGTGTGTGTGCGTGAGGGGGGGGGAGGGGTGAGGGGCAACAAGACAACTGTTGGACTTCAACGGGTGCAAATAACCCCTCGAAACTCAAGTTCTATAATAAAAGCAAGTAGTGGCGGGAATGATCCCTACCAATGGACCGGATCGCCTGGCATATACTACAAAAATGTATTATCAAATTTCTGGGAAGGGTGGTCATTTAGAAGACAGCACAATTAACGAAAGAATGAGAAGACTTTTTTTTTTATTTCTTCAATAAAAATGTGCAAAATCGTATTATGAGAAAAAAAAATAAAACCCCTCAGACCCGTGGATTTCCACGGGTGCTGCTAGTTCTATTAGTAATAATGAAGTATAAGTCGAAGAGGTTCCCACCCAGCATCTCATTTTAATCGATACTCTTCAGTTCTGAACCCTCCCTTTCTAACACTGTACAGAAGTCAAAACTGCTGGGCCCTACTGTATGCTGATGTTCTGCTTATCAATAATTGCTTGACATGAGATGTCCATACGTATAAGAATGCTCCGTAGCTTGGAACAGCAATGATTGTGCTTTATTCATTGCTTGTCTGTATGATGAGAAGGACCAGTGAGCTACACCCAATACTGGTGTTGCTGGTCTGTCTAAAGCCGTATTCTCTTTGAAAAGATGCTTGCTGCTCACTGACACGGGTATTTATAGCCAACTGGGACTGCTTGGAATTTTTACCTACTTTGAATTTCATTATGTGACTTCACTGCCTTAAACACCTGGGAAATGCTAACCTCTTCGACTTATACTTCATTATTACTAATAGAATTCTAATTATACTTCTTATTACTTGTATAATTTAGGAATTATTCATCAGGGCACCATTTTTTTAAAGTTGTCAGTGTCAGTAAAATCCTAGGTTTTGATTGGCTGAGAAGCTCTGATCACCGACTGCTACTATGGTGATTGTTAGAGACTGACAACTTGTCAGGGGGGCGTTTCATCAATGAGTTCGTCGGAGTTTTCACCGACAAATTTGCTATCAGCCAATCAGACGCAAGGATTTACACTGACAACTGTTAAAAGCTAATGAAATCCTTGGTCTGATTGGCTGATAGCAAATTTGTCGGTGAAAACTCCGATGAACTCGTTGATGAAACGCCCCCCAGGGCTGACAACTTTCATGAAATGGTGCCCAAGGCCCTGTTTTATCAAAAGATAAAATCGATTTTAAATTTCCTTACCACACAGGCTGCCATAGACTTACAGTAGAAATTAAGTATATAATCAATTTCAACTCTTCATAAAACAGGGCCCAGGAGTTATTTCCTGTCCTTAACCTCATCATCTTGTTTGTTCTAACCTTACTCTCTCCCACAGCAAGTCTGAAAGAAGGAGACACAGTCTTGATCCATGCTGGTGGCAGCGGAGTAGGGACAGCAGCCACACAGTTGGTCAAGCAAGCGAGAGGCATTCCTATCGTAACGGCTGGAACAGAGGCTAAACTAGCCAAGGCCAGAAGTCTTGGTGCAGTGGAGGCTTTCAACTACAAGGAGGTGGACTTTGCCGAGAAAGTTCTGGAAGTGACAGAAGGTATTTGCTTAAATCTTATAGCAATTCATCTGATTTGGGGCATGGAGTTCAGGAAAGGGAGTGAGTGGGTACGAGGGTGGAGGTGGGAAATGCCCCTTTTTTTGACATTTTGTTACAGATTTGGGGATTCTCGCACACTTTGTCATTTGACTTTCAGGACGATCTTTCATGCCTCCATCCAGGAAGGAGTCAAAGATATCTAATCAAAGTATGTTTGTTTGTTTGTTTGTTCTTTGTTTTGTTTTGTGTATTTGTGTCACTATCATACATACCTAAAGAAGTGTAGTTCATAGACGTCATGAATGCTATATTCCACATGACAAGTGTGTGTCAAGAGCACAAAAAAAAATGATTAGGTATAAATGCATTCTGGATGGAAAAGAGAGGAGATAAATAGCACAGACTCCCAAGCCCAGTTCAGTAACAATTGATCTACAGTAGATAGCAAACTACAGAAGGCCCATGCACATGCACCAGAGAAGGCATAGTGTATAAATAGAGATTTCCTACCACTCTTGTCACTCAGTCATTTCACCTGCATCATACCATTTCCCACCGACCATTAAGTATTACAAACAACAGTATGCAGTTTCCACAGTAGTATGTCCTTATCCATTCTTTATTGTTTCAAACATTTTGGACTTGTTAAAGTGCTGTGATGTATCCCGTTTATCGTATTACATTTTCTATGGGTTTTTTTTCATGAAGAATGTTTTTCATCCTGCACTGGTATTTTTAATTAGCAGAGGTTGGCAAGCCTCTTGATATGCTGCTAGTGTAGGGACACTGTGGCATAGTGGATGAGATGCCTGACTCCCAATCGGAGGACCCAAAATATTTTTACCACCCTATCCCTCTTGACCATAGTATAAAAATGGGTAGCTGGCAACACTAGGGTAGAAACAGTGGCAGGTCCTCTGGTAGAACAGTCAACACTAAAGATGCTCCTCTGGATTACAAAGACCACTTTATTATCATCATTATTAGTGACATGCTTGATTTTCCTTTCACAGGAAAAGGAGTTAATATCATACTGGACTGTGTGGGTGGCTCATATGTAGAGAAAAATGTCAGAGCCATTGCTGTAGATGGCACATGGGTTTTGTATGGCTTACTGGGAGGACCGAAGGTGGAGGGCGCCTTTCTTGGAAGCATCCTTCGGAAGCGCATAAGGATTCTGGGGTCAACGTTGAGATCAAGATCAAATGAGGTCAGTTAGCATAGTGATTATTGTTGTTTGGTTTTGTGTGTGTTTTGCATTACAGGGCCCTCGCAAGTCCAGTTCCACTACACAGTTACAATACTTACCTCCTTTTCAAACGTGACTACTGTAAAATGAGAAATGTTTGCGTGCATTTTAATTTTACAAATTTTGCGAGAGCCAAGCTTTGCAAGCGAAAGTTCTTGCCTACACTGTATGCATTGAATGCTAGTGGCAATTCGCAAATGTGATAAGGAAGCTCGAATTTTCTGGAAGAACATTTTTGTAACTCGGAGACAGGAGCCCCTTTATTATAGTTTGTTTTGATTAGAGCCTGCTGTGTTGTTTCTGGCCATTACCTTGGCTTCTACTCCTGCTTTTACTGCAGCAAATTCTGCTGATAAAAGGGATTTCATGAATATCATGAAGTAAAATACTCCTTTTGTTTCGATCACACAGTACAAGGCTGAGCTGGTGAGATCATTCACAGAGAGGGCGCTGCCACACTTTTCACCCTCGTCCCCGGGAGAGGCCCCTGTATTTCAGCCCATCGTCGACCGTGTCTTCCCGCTGCAGGAAATAGCAGCGGCCCACCGGTACATGGATGAGAACAAGACCCTGGGGAAAGTCCTCCTCAGTGTACAGCAGACAGAGACAAGCCCACACAGTGAGCTGTGAAACATGCGCTGTGTTCCTGTGTTCTTATGAAATATGAATCATGAATTCTGTTTGTTTCAATTGCATATGCTGAAAGTATGTTTATGTACATACATAGAAACATGTCTTCGTCTTTACAAAATACTTTTATTGAAAGGTCTATTGTACATGATATCCGTACAGATATGATACTACTTCCATAGATTCTATATGTTCAGATAATGTGACTGTGGTGTCACATGACTCAGGCAGGACACATAAGTGATCACATTTCCCGGTACTGAATACGCTGACTATTTTGCAGGGTTTTTAATGTCGCGAATTTTGTGAGTCGGGCGCTATTTGTAGATTTATAAATGTGAAAATATCGACTGTCATCCCGACATGGGGAGCGTGACTTGCACACAGACATTTTTCCATTCAGAACTGTACTCCACAATCGCGAATTTAACTACTCATGAATTTGTTGGGAAGTCCTGATTCCGAAAAAGTAGACTCGCTAAATAAATAGCGTATACAGTATATACTGGTCTGAATAAGGCACTTATGCATTTTTAAGTACTTACTGCCTCACTGATATATCGATTTTAATGTATGTATTCCAAAATCATCAGTCTCTGCAATAGAAATTAAATTAGATAAACAGGTACAGATAGTTTACTGCAGTTATATTGAAATTGTAATGCAGTAAACACAATTGCAAGAGTTATACTATTACTAGTAGTCTGTGAAGTTGATATGAGATTTATGTGGGATACCTTTGGATACTACATTGGTCTCGCATGCTTCATGCGAAATGTAACGCTGCATGATAGGTTTTTTGCCACGCTTTATATTATAATCTCTCTGTTTCTTGTAGTCAGACTGGATAAATTATTTGTGTGAAAATGAACTGTTTTCTTGAGTATGTAACTCCAGTCACCCCGAATCTGTCTGCTGTGCCTTCATTCACTTGGGAATCTCAGCTTGTTCCCATCAAAATTGCATCTGATTTTCTCCGCTGTAATCTCTAGCAGCATCCAAACCTCACCATAACCCGAGTTGCCGCGTGCATCCTCTGATACAGCTTAACACAGTGAGGGAACAATGGATCCTTTTATTAACATTCTGGTGGTATATTCAAGGGATGATAAAGGTCAGTGATTCAGTACAGGTGGAGAGGTTAGGTAGGATCATTGACTCACCAGAGGTGAAGAGATATATCCCGTTATCATACTGGAAGGGGATAGGTATAACTTTTGGTGTCATTACACAACATTACTCTAAGCTTGTGAGTGTGCTGTCATAAATTTTCATTGCAAAAAGTGAGCCAGGTCGACATGCAAGTCGCCTGCCGCTTTTGAAGTCACTCGTAAATTCGCAGGAAACTTTGGATTTCTGTCGTCTATCATCTTTGGTTTGTTTATCCCTTTTGATACTACAACACACAGAGTGCCAGTGGCAATAGCAGGCATGCATGCAGTGCAGTATGACAGTAGTTTTCCAGAAGCAGCATGTATGATTTCCCATTCATGGGTCACTTGATTTAGACTAAGCTGAAATCAAGATACCTGTAATACTGGCATTAATAGACCTGAGCGTGTCTTTGAGCGGCTGAATATTTTTTAACCTTTCATACTGGATATTATCTCGCTTCAGGTCGAAATTTGAAGCGGGCTAACTCTCAGTGTGAATAGGGTATTATCTTCATAATGCTTATTCCTCTCTTGTGATACTAGTTACTTTCTTGCTTTTCATCTCCTCCTCTGATTCTCTATCATGAAGCCAACCGACAATCACCATGTGCAGCTTTACCGCAATGGGTTCGGTGGTTTCTGGTAGGCATAGTGGTGAATATATTCCTCTCCTCTTGGCCTTATACTATCAGTTTATTGAGTACCTGGTGAGGATTGCCGTGTGGACATAGTTGAGATGAGTCAGTAGAGTCTACTTGCTTCCTTTTTCTTCATTATATAATATGCAGATGGACATCTTTGACCTTTGTCTTGAAGCTCAAAGTGTAGACAACCTGATAAAAAGGTTGTACAGTACAACTATGCCTAGGCAGTGCTCCCCCTAGCATATTCGCCCCAGCCGCAATGACAAAAGAGATGCAGAAGAACATTTCAGTTGAACACACTACATGCCAAGATCGTATTAGGTATTTGTCAAAAAAATCTTCGTCTATGCCACATGCCAGTAGGTTTGTGTTTATACTCTCGAAAATCTCCTCTCCTCAAGATGAGTCACTACATGCTGTCTTATTGGCTTCCAAATTACAACCAGAGCCAAAAAGTATTTCTTCATCATTCCATCCATAATAGACCCCCAGGGTCCATAGGCTGCAGATGAAAAGTTGTGTTGGGTTGGAGGAACTGAAGTGTAATAGACTGCATTCTGTCGATGTTGGGATGAGCTGAGCAGTTGTTTTCGTGAGAAGCAGAAATTATCTTGTTGCCAGCTTCGCTTCCATTTTTTAGCATCCATTTATTGGAATGGACCTCACCTGAGTTTTGATTCTCCATTCCCTAAGTCTTTAATCTTTGATGAATGCAACATTGACTGTCTACAAAATTTATCTGGTGGTCATCACAGTCCTTCTTGTGTTTAGATTTTGTACATTTTTCTCTCAAAATGAGATCATTTGGTGCTGTCTTCTTGTTCTTTCTCATATCACACTGATGCATATGGAACATGTTGAAAAAATAACATGTGTATACACTGTACTAGGTGTTTCAAAAAACATTTCCCACTTTTAATCATTAATAGCTCAAAAACTATCCATCCGATAAAACTGTCATTGATATAAATAATAGCTGAATAGTGTACAATTTGGCTGAAGGTAATTTGAATGTGAAAGCATAAATCAGTTTCATTAAATCTAAGATTGATTTTGAAGTAAGGTTTCAGATTTTGGTCAATTTTTAACCCTCTGTACAAAAATTGAACCTTGCACAGGAACCAATGATGTGTATGTGAGTGTGTGCTGACAATGGCCCTGAACAATGGACATGCCTGAACCACCTGTTGACTAGGCGTCAGTCTCGTGCTCCCTGGCACATGAATGCTTAATCAATAATTCATGTGGATTGCCCTGGGCACTGCTAGTCTGGATTCATGCACGGTAAAGGGTAAACTGCATGCACATGGAAAAAGGAAGCACACGTTTCCATGTGCTTGCAAACACCACATTCCATTCCAGCTGGCAATCATTTTCAATTTTTGCTTCACATATCACTAAATTTGGGATTAAGCATAAATGATCTAAAGTTCCTCATTTTAATACAACTGTCTACTAATTAAATAGTCTGACAAATTTTTCGCTTTTTGATAAAAAGAAATCAGTTTTTGATCAAAAGAAATCATTTTTTAGTTCAGCAGCATTTATCATTGGGGCGATATGTTTCACAGTAGATTTATTTAAGGCTCCATTTACACAAGTGTATACTCTAATTGATTTTCTTTGCTTCCTGTCACCATGTTTTTGATAGAACAGAAGGTATTCATTGTAATTTCGTTTTTCAGAAGTAGGGAGAGCACTGTCGAGACCCAACGACAGTATCGGCAGGCATTTGACTTTATACACAGATACTGCTAGAGGCTGAATAAAGACTAGTTGTGATAGTGGAATTTCTCATGAATGGATAATGAAGCATTCAAACCCTAACCATTGTTTAGGACCATTCAGGGTGTTAACCACACACTCCCATACACACCCATTGACCCCTGTGCAAAGTGAAATTTTGTACAGAGGGTTGAAAATAGAACAAAATCTGGAACCTAACTGTGAAATTAATCATGGATTTCATGAAACTGATTTATGTTTTCATATTCAGAACCACCTTCAACCAAATTGTACACTATTCAGCTATTACTCACATCAATGACAGTGTTATCTGATATATAGTTTATGAATTATTAAGAATCAAAAGTGGGAAATGTTTTTTGAAACACCTAGTATTTGTCTGTGTCTTTACAAGTAGTCCTTATTTACCTATAAGAAAGTCAAACTTTCGTAACAACACAAAGGTGAGAAGTACATTCGTTAATATTTCGAGTACTACTTATTTGCAATAACTTTCAGAACATCCAAAATCTCTTTCAGAATGGCAACGTTCTTCTCCTCCTGTCACAGAAACCATTACATGTAGGGGTTCTCCTCCAGTCCTCCTCTCTCGCTCACCTCTCAATGCAAAATGTAGTTCTCCATTTTCTAGGACAACATCTAAGAAGCTTAAACAACAAACACCGTAATATAAACGAAAAGCCTTTTAAATGTTAGCAGGCGTAACACATGCATAATTTGTCATAATTTACTGCTCAATGTAAATAACAGCTGTCTTAGGGGTGATAACAATGACATATACTGTTTTATTACTCGATATAAGTAACTAGCATTCACGTGAATACAGTTAATCAAAGTCCTGTAAGCAGAGATATTTGTTTGGGTTTGTTTGTTTGTTTTTTGCATAGCTGTGTTTAGACTATCTTACTTGAACATTTCATTTTAATGTTGTGTTTCTCTTCAGGTACACTCAAACTCTCTAGTGGGCCTATAATTTCAGAACAGTATAAATATTGTCTAAAGTCTTAATTGTATGCTAAAATGTTCCAACATTACCCACATGTAGCAAAAGAAGTGGTAAACAGTTGGTATGTCTCCTTCAAAGCCTGTCTCAGCTTCCTGGTCTGCGAAACCCTCTACTGCCTGGACACTACATGTGCCTCAAGCACAGCCTCATATTTTTTTTTTACTTTCAGTGTAGGACCACCACCTGAAATGAAGTAAATCTAAAGTGATACCTCATTCTTATTCAGGACATAACATTTAAGTCCATGAAAAGTGCACTCATGATGATTCAGATAAGGAAAAGTATAGAAATAATAAATCAAATAAAATCATAAAATGCAAATTTTGTGTATTGTCCCTATTTTGTCTTGGTGTAAATAAAGGTATTAAATAGAATGAAAATCATCTTTGCCTCTTTATTGCTACTGGAAACTGCAACACTTCCAACAAGAATGATTAATTGTATTATGAATACATGTACTCTGTATGCAATGTAGTATTATAAAGATATGTAGATTTGATGAAAATAATGAAACAGTGTCATTTTGAACCCAACATAGATACCTGGTGGTTCTAGCAATTCATCTCTAATCCAGATAACTGCATAGGCAGGTATAACTCTTAAAAAGCACTTTCCTCCGGGATTCTGTGAACCAACATCTCAATTGAAATCAAGACATAAATATTGTGACTATTTTCAAGCTCGGTGATTTGCATGAGCAACCCAATCAGAACAGGAGAAGCCGTTGTACGCTTGTGACATCCATTGTCTTTGTGACTGGTATGGCCTTATTGTGCCCAGGAGCTATTAAACAAAATCAAAAGATGGTTTAGCATGGTTTTGGCTACCTGTCATCTCATCATGCACTGAAGGCAGTGAATAAAATCGTTTCTTAGCGAGGATGTAGGTGAACTTTTAACGATGTGTAAAGGTAGACTTCTTTAAAGGTGAATACGCGTAGTCTGTATACTATATAGTACTTGCATTATAGAGAGATGCATAGAAATATTTGGGATTCTTTACGTAAATGTTGGAAAGTTCCTGAAATGAAATGTAAAGTGCGATGCAGATCACCAAACAATCATTGTTTCTGGGCTTCTGTATGTTTGTCCCTGTGGGTTTGTAGGGGGAATAAGTGGGAAAAAAAGGTGGCTTCAAAACTTTTGCTTGCCCAATTCGGGCAAGCATTTGTTCTTAGCATTGTTCAAAAACACTTGCCCGATTTTGATTTGCAATTGCCCCGGGCAATCGGGCAAGTGCTTATGTAGCATGCTGGTCATTCTAGTACTTAACCCTTTGAACCCCGCATTATTTGAGATGGTCGTGACCCTCACCCTGCATTATTTGCATATATTGAGCATATTTTGCTAAATGACTGAATACATTGGTAATACATACAAAAAATACAACAAGAACAAATAACCACAGGTCTGTGAAGTGTGGTTATGATTACAGTTACTCCAATCTTATTTGAGCTGCAATAATAGCTCAGTATGACAATAGATCTAATGATTATAATCATAATGATAATCAACAATAGTAATGTTAGCTATAAAAACAATAACCTCACTCCCTGACTGTGCCACGCCCCCTTGACTTCGACGATCACCAATATGATCACCTCCAGCTCCAGCTCTAACGGCATCCCAGCTGCTAATTACCCCGCTGATACCCGGCTGAGATTGTACATTACCTTGTGCAGCATCTAGCTCATCATTTGTGTCCGTTTCGTCTTCAAAATCACTGCTTTGACTATAATATGACTTGTCAATAGCTTCCTCATAATCACCAGATGATTCACCTAAGATTATCGCACGAGCCTCCTCTGCAGAATAGCATCTTTTTGCCATTTTTATAGCTCAAAACTTGCAAATCCAAACCGTAATCAACGAAAGTATAGACCGAAGAATCTCTCCACATCGTTGTAGTGAGATGGCGTCATATTTAGGGGGTCACCTGACAGTTAAAACTCAAGTTATCAAAGTCACATGATTTCTGGCCGGTATACCGGCCTTTAGGGTATTTGCACGTTCTGCGCGCGGCCGGTATTCCGGCCTTTCGGGTTCAAAGGGTTAAGCCATGACAAATAGAATACATAATGACTATTGAGGAAGAAAATACAGGGATAAAATGAAATTATAGGAGTAAAAATCTATCTTATTAAATCCTAATTATCACTTGTAGACTTTAACATTTAACAGTTTACATGCCTACATTTTCAAAGTTTATCCTCTTGTAGTTGATAGATGTCCACGAATAACAAACAGATAAGGTTATAATGCATATATTCTAAGTCGCAGAGGAGCAAATCTTTGATTTAACAGTACAGTGACATGACTTACTTATACATGTACTTCCTCAGTTAACATGCTCTACACTTTTTATTTTGAGATAATTTGTGAAGAGCAAATCTGTGATTAGATAGTACAGTGACATGACATACTTATACTTCCTCAGTTAACATGCTCTGCACATTTTACTTTGAGAAAATTTTGGTCAATATCTTCATATTGGTTATTTTCTTGAGACACTGAAATTTTGTGTTGACAAAGCCAAAATATAAATGATATGCTAACTTACTCTGTATGTATATCCCCATGGTCATCAGGGGGTAGGGGCGGGGAGTGTCCGCAGGTCCTACTGTGAAGTGGCCTGCCCATTGGGAATGTGTTGTCTGGACAGTCCAACTCAGTTCATTGAACTGACCTCTCAGTTTTAGATTGACCTTTATAGAAATATGGTAGCAAAACAATGCCATTTTACCAGTCTTGGTCCTTTTTAGGTGGTATCTTTGGCCTTCGAGACCCAGGAATTCTAAGAGCGCCGCATGTCTTTGTAAGTCCGGCCCTGTAAGAGTACCCGGGCCTCCAGAATGTGGAGGAGTTCCCTCCAGTGGTTTGCCTTTCTTTCCTGCACCTTTACAAATTTGTATTTAACCCTAGCAGTGTCCCAGTGTATGTAGTGTACAATGCCCATAGGTATCCAACCATGAGGACACTCATGTGTTTTCACTCATACTGCAGACTCCACAAGCATCCAAACTGTAGCAATCCATACATTTTTATAAAGCTAAGTACATCAGCTACTCAATCCATACAATCGTAACACACTCATCATCACACATAGCATATTATCAAACATGGCCGCCATATCAATTTCACTATTTCTTCTTCATTACCACAGCAATTGAAAACACATCAGAAGCAACAGGAAAAAATGCTCATTATACAGTTAGAGACAGGAGTTTATTTCAAACAAAACTCAAGATACAGAAGAAACATTAAAACAATGAAATACAAAAGAAAAATGGTTATGTGTACAAATAATAGAGAAAAAAAGAAACCATTCAAATCATACAATCATGTAACTGGTATCATGATTTGTGGGAATATATGTCTTGAACAAGGAATATTGTCCCATTCCTATACAAATGATATATTTCCATGCAATAAAAAACAATGAAATACAAAAGAAAATAGATACATGTACATAATGCATGGGAAAATTTCCATGAAAATGAGCCAAGTTGCATGTCATGAAAAAAAGAAAAAAGAAAAAAAAAAACGAAACTTACACCAGGTCATAAATATGTGATCAACAGTCATGGTGAAAATAGTATTTATATAGTATCAACTCATGATAATTGTGATAATAATAAATGCTAATGATAACATCAATTAAAACAAAGATAAATAGAGTTTAGTCCTTCCAAATGAATCACGCACAAGAAAATCACAAAAAATACAGTAGAAAGCACACTAAAAAAATAATGATCATTCACAATACCATTTATACTAAGTTGTAACATAATGTTTTCACTTCAGTTTGACATGTGATAATCTACAATGCAATCATTAAAAAAAGATATGAAATCATTGTGGTAAGTAAAATCATGTGCTGTATTGATATGCTATTTCACAAACGATGGAAGTCAAAATTCACTTCAGTCCACACCTGAACACAGTACATGATCAAGTGTACCTGTGGTACACATTTGTATACATACTCAATTTTTGTCCTGTGACTACTGCATATCAATATGATACACCATAAAGATTGAAATGATCTTAAAGAAGACTGAGAATTGTGTGTTTTGCATTCTTTGTTTGTCTCATATGTTGTCTTGAACAGAAATATACATCCATGCACTCTGCCTGAAAAAAAAAAGAAATTTACTCTCACACACAAAAAGTTACTCCAGTACATATCACATGGGTCATTTCACACCAAGTGTACACTTTTGTTCTCACAGAGGGTCAAAAATGAAAGTTGTTAGGGGAAATAATATACAGATTCTGAAACGTTAGGGTATATGCCAGTTATATCTAAAATTATAGAGCGTCAAGTCCATGTTTAAATAGTTATTGAAATATGGTAACAAAAATAGGCGTCTGGAGAGGACATTTTATTTAACAAGAAACACATCACCTTTATCAAGCCTGTAGCTGCTACAAATATGGTTCTCTGTGTATTTATATGTTACTTATCAAGTGTCAGTGTACTCATTTCAACTTCAGGCTAGCCATATTTTGCCATAAAATAAATGTGTGACGGGGCAAACTGTGATATGAATGGGGTGAAATTTATGTAGTGACATCATAAATTCTAGTTAATTCTTTTAATATGATTTCAAATTTGATGTTCAGTGTTTTATTTAGGTGTAAAGTGGAAGAACCAATGAACCATGAGCTTCCAAACCTTAATTTATCGAAGTATATTGGCGAGGACAATTGTTTAAACAACAAACCAACTCCAAGGAAATGAGTTAATATGTTAATTACAGTGCACCAATATTTGTTTACTTTATTGCATAAACGTGCCAGATGTTATTGTAATGTTACAGACTTTCATCTCTGATTCCTTCATCTTGAGCTTGAAGTACTCCTTCTCTTCTGGTGACAAATCTTTGAAACATTTTTTTTACCATTGTTTCTTTGACTCAATTTCTCACCCTTGTTTCGTTGCTCTTGCTTAGAGTTTGACCATTTCTGCCTTTGTTCCTTCTTCTGCTTCTCAGTCTTATCCTTTATGCTTACATATATTCGGGCAGCATCATTTTCCAGGTGTTCTTTGAATCTTGAAGGTTGAGTGGCCTTCATATTTCTTACAAACATTGCACTTCTGCTAGTTCCACTGTTTTTTCCACAGTCATTTTTGTCTGTTTTGTCAAGTTTATTTGTTTGTGACCTGAGTGACCTCAGCTTCCAATTGAATTTAACTTTAAGTGAACTGTTATCTGCCATGGTGTTCAGGAGTCAAGTACTTGAATGGAAATAATCAAATCAGTAGTTAGTTTGAGATACAAATGACCAAATAGTGTATGAAACAACGTGTTAAGATATAAGATGTCCTCTCCAGAACAACACAAAGCCATTCAGTTTGTCGCTTACCAGGCTAGTAAGTAATTGCCATAAACAGTGGATTTTGTCATTTAAACATTTACAAACAATAACACATTGATTTTTCTTAATTATCAACATATGTTGTGAGAGTATTGCTGCTACTGACTTTCGACATTGCTTAATTACATAGATGAACCAATGAAAAGCAATTCCAGAATAAGATTCTAGTACAGTGTAGTTGAAACTTCAGTTTTTGATTATTTTGTTACTGTATGCAACCACAGATCATTATTTTCTGACATAAAAGAAGGAGGTTTATTGTTTAAATTTTTATTTCTGAACATTGTTAAAAGATGAACTACCTATGTTCTGGAGAGGACTTGCTGTTTAGCACTGCATTGATGTAAAATACTGACCATCTATAAGAATTTAGAAAGAAAATCATACCTCATCATGTTGAATTGAGGTACACAATTATTTCTATACCACCTCAATAGATAGCAAAATCCTTAGTGCTTCAAAAAATGGTAAAGTTTCCTGTTCTGGAGAGGACAAACTTGTAGCGGAAAATTTATACATCAAAATAACCAAGCAGTAAAACATATCCAACACATTATGTTCATTGATTTGTCATATGTCTTAACTTACATACATTCTGAAGATTAAATAAGCAGAGTTTTGGCGCATCTTTGTCGCTTTCATTCTCTGCTAGTCACGTAATGTTCTGGAGAGGACACAATTTTTTTATTTAACAGAAAAGATACCTTTTACAAAAACATTCACAAGTTCCACATTTATGGGTCAAATTTCATCAAACAAGCTTCAAAATGCTGAGTTCTGGTTGTACTTAGATAGTAATATTAATATTCAACACTCATTAAATTTATTCAAGATGTCAATGAACTTTATTAAATATGTTGAATGAGAATCCATTTTCCATTAAGAATACACAAAAAATTCCCAAAATTAAGAGAATTACTACTTGAACTGTCTTGAAATTGCAACTAGTAGGTTGGTGTTGATAAGGTCCATCAAACAAAACTGCCAACCCAGTAAAGGTAATGCTAAAAATGGACCAAACAAGTGAAAAACCAGTTTTTACAAAAGTGTACACTCAATTTGAAATAGCCCTCATATTACAGCTTCATAATGAATGAGGTTCATGTATTGTTACAAACTACAGGACAGGATGTCATCTACTTTGTACATAACATACTACTGTACACGTACAGTATCTCTTACAAAAGAGAGAAGACTGATTCAAGCTATGAAGAGCAAGAGTCAGAGTCACAGCTTAAATTTCATCATTTTGTGCAGCATGCTTTCTGCCACGTTTGGCAGTGTGACGTTGATGCACTAATTTCTCCCAACATTTCTCATGTACACCAACGTCGCATCCAGGACACCAGTGATGGGATGGGATTGACATCCTCTTTCCTTGGTACCTGGGAGGATTTTGATGGCATGTTCCATACTGACTCGGTTAACATTTGTGGTTCCTGGTTGAGCATTGTCATCAAAGCACAGGCCTTCCATGATTTCAGCAGTGAAGTTCTGGCATGTCAGGACATCATTTGTGTTTTGCCTGTACAGCTCATAGGCATTGTGAAGCGATATGTCTACAAGGTTCCTGAAGATCTTCATCCAGTAACGATACGTAGCACGCTCAGATGATATCTGATACTGTAAAAGTAGATATTTTCCCGCGACTAATTTTTCACACTTGTGTGGGTAAGAAGAGTTTTTTTTTTTTTGGATTTGTATTGACTGGATCTGCGATTTACATAAATATTCAGAGGAACATTGTCATCACTGTCCGAACCGACATTACCGACCAAACAATAACAGCACACACGAAAGTCAATATGTGGGACACAGTAGCGTTCCATGATAAAACTGATCACGGCAAGAAAAGGTGCTAATATTGCGGATTATCAAATAAAATACTCACAGTTCCTGTTTTTAGGAGCTCATATCACTTAAAGATGTGATAATAATTGCAACCCATTTCTGATGCTTAGATTTATAATGAAAGACTGTACAGAAAGACACAGAGTGAGTTAAGCACTTATTTCCATATTTATGCTCCATGCTATGCTTTGCAGGAAAAAAATGCGTGGGACAATGCTGCTGGTATCAAACATCAATTACGAATACGCTCTTGCACGTGACATTGTGGAGGCAAGGGGCTTCTAGTTTAATGACATATTGTACTCAACTCTATGATCACATATGTCTGACCTTACTTCCTCTGGCTGAAATTGAAAGTTTGGGATGCTGCTGGCTTTATACCCAGGTCAAAACAAACAAAACAAAACAAAAGAGTGAAGACCAGTGGCTTTCTAGTCACCTGGTACCAGTTGAAACCTGTAGCCAACTGGTGCCAGTAGAAACCAGCAAAGTAAACTGGTTTCTTACTGGTTTCAATGTGGAAATTGGAATAAGATGACAAATTACCATTTGAAATACCAGTGTGAAGCCAGTACTGAAAACCAGTAATACATAGACCAGTTGGATACTCAGTAAGAGACGAGTTGAAAACCAGTAAGAGACCAGTTGCACACCAGTAAGAAGACCAGTTGAATACCAGTAAGAGACAAGTTGCATGCCAGTAGGAGACCAGTTGAAAACCAGTAAGTAACCAGTTGCATGCCAGTAGGAAAGCAGTTGAATACCAGTAAGAAACTAGTTGCACTCCAGTAGGAGACCAGTTGAATACCAGTAAGAGACCAGTTGCATGCAATAGGAGACCAGTTGAATACCAGTTGCAGACCAGTTGAAAACCAGTAAGAGACCAGTTGAAAACCAGTGAAAGACCAGTTGAAAACCAGTGAAAGACCAGTTGAAAACCAGCAAGAGACCAGTTGAATACCAGTAAGAGACCAGTTGAATACCAGTTGCAGACCAGTTGAAAACCAAAGAGACCAGTTGAAATCAGTGAAAGACCAGTTGAAAACCAGTAAGAGACCAGTTGAATACCAGTACGAGATCAGTTAAATACCAGTTGCAGACCAGTTGAAAACCAGTAAGAGACCAGTTGAAAACCAGTAAGAGACCAGTTGAATACCATTAAGAGACCAGTTGAAAACCAGCAAGAGACCAGTGGCATGCCAGTATGCCAGTATGCAACGCTGCACACTGGCACTGGTCCGACGGCCCAGGACCAGTAAAAATCACTGTCAGACCAGTAAATTTTTCAGGAATGGAACAGTAAAAAATGGAAAAACTGGGTACCAACTGGTCCGACCAACAGGTTGGAACAGCAGAAAAAATGTGTTGGTGTGCACCCCTGTTGTTATTACATAACAATGGCATCCAATTACTTTGTATTATCACATGTTACGATACCAACATCTGCACTCATCAACGTACCATATTAAAGTTACAAAAATAATAGACAAATTCAGGAATAGGTTAAAGAGCGCTCCAACAATTGAGTTGTTTCGTGACTCAAAATACAGTAATCATCGGTAGGATGAAGGCGGTATAATAATTCCTGTTAAGAAACAGATCAATCAATTACAAAAGCCACAGTTCAGTGTCTCACTAAATGAAATCTAAGATTTGAACATGCAAGTGTAAAATTGATTGTATAGTGCAAATGAGTAATAGGATGACAGTGTGAATCCATCTGTAGAAAATAAAACAAAAGAGTAAATTGATTATAAAAATGGAGACATTAAATCATAATATTTGCTATAATTTATCATAATCTCAGGTAGAATAACCCACTAATTTCTCTAAACAACAGTGTAAGTGAAACTGTTATCAATTAGAAAGATATTTTGCAAAAATATCTTAGAATCCTGTCATGACTTATTCCTCTCTTTAACGGAAGACTGAGTAACCGTTAAGAATGGATAAATCCCTGTTCAACCCTTCACCTTGAAAACTCTTACTTTTCACGATTACTTGTAACTCGGCGAGTTTTCTTTCCTCTACTGATTGATAACCTTCCCCGAAAATGCACTCTGACATCTATCAGTGAGTGGCCAGGGAGGTTGAAGTGTTTGGCAACTTGAAGGTCGTTCCGATTTTTCAGGATGGATGATTTGTGATTATCAAAGCGCATCCAGAATTTGGTGCTGGCCTCACCAATATAGACAGCGTGTGGGCGTTGTGCACACATCAGACAATACAGTACATTACTGGAATTGCAGGTAAGTCTATGTGGACGGAGGGTGCATTGTTGGAGATTTTCACCCTGGTGTCAGTATTAAGGTGTTTACAAATTTGGCACCTAGGCTTAGCACATGGTGTCTTACCACACGGTGGTAAAGGTGCTGGGAGTTTGGTGCTTATGAGCAATTTTCTGAGATTTGGGGGCTGATGCTGGGCGTGCAGAGGTTGATCTCCCAACAAGTTTCCCTAACTCGGGACGAGAGCCAGTGTAGGCCATTCTTGCCTGACTTGTTTCATGAAAGATTTGGTAGCAGGGTGGTAAGTGGTCACAAATGGAAGGCGTGCCTTGTTTTCCTCCAACTTAGTTTGGTTGAGGAGAATTCTTCGGGATTTCCCTTTTACTCTACGAATTGCATTCCTGATCATTATTGGAGGGTATCCTTGTTTGAGGAATTGTCTACCTAGTGCAAGGACCTCTCTGTCAAACACATCCTCGTCCGAGATTATTTGGCGGAAGCAAAGCATCTGACTATAAACAATTGATTGTTTGATGTGGTGTGGGTGAAATGAGTCAAATCTCAATGTAATGGACATATACTGTAGGTTTCTGAGGATAGCTTGACAGAAATTCCTCCTCCAGGGCAGCCGTGTAAATGTTGGCGTACGTCGGTGACATCTTAGTTTCCATGGCGGTGCCCTTTGTCTGTAGATAATACTTGTCATCAAACCAGAAAAAGTTGTGTTTCAGAATGAATTCTGTCATTTGAGTTGTGCGTCTATATCTGCAGCCTTGTCCTCATTAGCTTGGTCATGGAGGAAGTGGCGTATTGCTTGTACACTGTCCTCATGTGGGATGTTAGTATACAGACTTTGAACATCCATGGTGACGAGTGTCGAACCCGGGGCAACTTGAACAAGCGTTCAAAATGTATCCTTAGCTTGATACATTAAACCAACGAAGGTTTACTCACGTCAAATCCATGGCAGTATTGCATGGGATCACACACAACGTATAGGCTGAGCTTGATAACCTGTTACAGACAATTACACACTGACGTGCCTAGTCATTCGTACGCGCACTGTACTGCAGCCCGAACGAAGCAAACTCGTTCTGAATGTTGTCGACATAAATGATCCATAACCATAAATCCATCATAGCACAGATCCGTTTCCCGCTGCCACCATGTCAAACATAAAGGCATGTATGTATATATATATATATATATATATATATATATATTGTAACGCGAGAGTGTCCTTGGTCTAAGACTTGGTTTGCTGCCACCACATGGTTTTAGGAGTCATGACCTCCATGATCAAATGACTTGGTGTCAAAATGATCCTAACAGTGGAGTAAAAGCACGTACTCATACACACACGCGCAATTTACGTGTAGCCATGCATGCGCATTGCGTCAGGAGAAAATGTCTGTTACATGACGTTCGATGGTAATATTCATATTTCAAAATTTCCCACCCCTTTCTTCCTGACAACCAATGAAAAATAGGAATTGAGAGACAGTATGAATATTCACAACTTATCACATACATTTTCAAAAGCTCTGGCAGGCCATCAAGGGGGTAGGCATCAAACCCAATTGTCTTTAAATTATCGATAGCTTAGGTCTTAAAAAATGCACTGAAAATTTGTTAATTTCTGTACTTTCAGCACCATTTTTTGTTAAGATTTTTAATATGTTTTTAATTTTTTAAAAGAAATTTAAGTGTGGTAGTCTGTTCTTTAGAACATGTGTGTTAGCTTGGCAACTGTTCCTTCCATTCTTGTTTTTTTTTTCTCTGCCGACAGGATTGGGCAAATCATACTGTAAAAAATCATGAAAGGTTGATGCTTTTGTCGAGAATTGTCATGTCTTCCAGCTGAATACTATTTACCTTCGCTCAAAGCACTCATTACACGCCAGTTTTGTTCTATTGTGAGGCTGACATATTTGGCCATTGCAATGATTTCTATCATCATTGTATTTATTTTCTATTTTAACATGCAAGTACAGAACGTGACATACCGAGCTGCAGAACCTTTCTTACGTACGGGATGCTGTACTCTCTCGCGCCCGCGATATCCCGTACATGCAGGCAGTCCCATATCGTATGGCCCACTATGGGGGAAAGGGTCAGGCCTTTGACGGAAGAGGCTACTCTTGGTTTGTAGATCGTTGTTAAGTAGGCGGGGTTCCATTTAACGTTAGGACTTGTAATGTTGTAGTAGTAACGGTATAGTGAAAATGAAAAAAGTCAAACTTTTGGTTTATTTGAACTCATAATTCCATAATTAGGCACAAAGGTCTTGTTGATATTTGACGTCCGACTCTAGCTTTAAAAAATAGTAACGTTTGTAGAATCAATGCAGAAGAATCCCTTCCCGCAGTCTCCAGACGAAACCAGCACTGCGCACTCCACTGCTGCCATTTCAAGTGCCAGACTTCTTTCCCTGCACACTTGCTTGTTGGGATGCAAAGATTATGCTACCGCCTTCTGTTTTGTTCCATTTTTGCCCATCCTGCAAATACCAGTGTTGAGTTATGCCGCATTGCACAAATGTTAGTTCAAGTAGATTCTATGATGTTGAACTTACACTGCAGCATGTACTTTTTCAATATTCACACATGAAAATTCTGGTTGCTAGCTGCTGTAGTAGCTTTAATTTCTTATTTCAACTCACAATACTTGTAGTTGCAAATGTCTTTGTGATATGGGTTCCAGAATGTGTATAGGGAACATTCTGTACTCCCTTTGAAGCAAAAGAATGTGACAGTGGTCATGCCAATTGATGCCGTCTTGGCTGAATACTTTCGCCCAAAATGCAATTGTTTGTAGTTCTGGCAGTCAACAGACATATACAAGTAATGCTAAAACATATTACAAGTTGAGGTGAATTGACACTGATATTTGCATTTAATGCAATGCAGTGGAGTAAGATTCATGAAGAAATGTTGGATTATAAACAGACAGATTTATAGGCCTATACTGACTACTTTCCTGTCAATGTTTCCAGTCAAATGAATTCTTGATTATGAATTCTGTCTGTATCATGCTGAGATATTGTCTATATGAGTAGGCATACATAGTAATACAAACTCCAGAAATGAAAGGAACTAAAGAAGTTGTTTGCTTTCGTGAAAATGAAAACCTTGCTATACAGACCTGCCCATAGCGATATGTGAACAAAGGCGGTGCCTTATGATGCTTACTGATATGCTGCTTAGATGAGCTACACAGTCCTAAAGCTGCTTCATTCTCAAAGAACATTCATCCCATCAGAGGAGCATTGATTACAATAGCCTAAAAACTTACATTGTACAACGTACCAGATAAATACAAACAAGTCACCTCTGGGACTTCAAGGTTCATCCCAAAAGCAAAGATGCTATCTAAATATTCATTGAGAATTCCATGACGTACAATGAAGGTTTACATAATGAGCTGTAATATTTCATTAGAATATTCTCTGGAGCAATTTCCAATATTCTCTGATGCCATATACTAAAAACTGCATTCTCATTTTCTAAAATTGTCATAAAGTAACTAATCAATAATCTTGGATTTTTCAACAGCCTTAAGTTAGAATCATGTCGACTAATTTTCAACTGTTTTTTGTTTTCACATGAGTTTCTGATATTTTGATTAAGACTACCAAGGACATACCTTATGGAGAAACTACTTTAATGGTAAGCTACCAAGTACATAACTTTTCGAGAAACAACTTCGGTGGTAAGTACTCTGTTTCAAATTGTATTACAGCGAAATAAACAGCAACGACCCCACCACAAAAAAAAAATAAAATAAAATAAAAAAATTAACACCACCTTCATCACCAAAACTACAAGAACAGCAAGAAATATTACACAAGTGCCAGTCAGGTTATTTCTTTACTTGCTTTGAGCTGTCGAGCTGCTGTGCAGAAATCTTAAAAAAAAAAAAATTGCAATTCATCATCCATAATCGTACATAACACAAATTGTAGATTTTGTTCAGGAAGACTGCAAGGAAAATGAAGGCTTGTATATGAGATGAAGTACAGTAAAAAAAAAAAAGAATGATGTCCAATGTTTAGGTTCTAAAGGGAAATTGATACATATCATAGGACTACAGAACAGCAAGCCTATATAGAGGTATCAAAACAGGTAAAATGAGATGGTTCTCACGTTAAAGAATATATTAGAAATGCTGTAAGCTCTGAATGTGAGATGTTGATTAACCTGTCTCTGGAGACACGAGTGCTTAGATGTCTCGCAAAACATAGTTACAAACAGTATTTCATTGTTTCTGCAAGTGACCTTGAGGTCCTTGAGAAGTGTTTGAATGTAGTGTGGCAGTGTGAATGTTTCTGTGAAAGGAATCAAGCAGGGGTGTATCGAGGATTTTTTTCTGGGGGGTTGTAATCAAAATTTTTGGACCTTTACCTTTGCGAGGGAGCGGAGCTTTTTCGGCATGGCAGTGCGGCTTAGAAATAAGGTATGGCATATTAAATCTAAGTTACGTAATTTACGAGGTTTTTTGACAATTTGCTGGAACACCACCTGGTCACTTTTTTTCCTGTTGTATATAGGGTAAAAAGCCCTCAAAAAACAAAAACGTCTTTTACAAAAAAGTGGACCTTCTGAAAATGTTTTTTTTTTTTTTTTTTTTGGGGGGGGGGGGGGGGTCGTACGACCCTCCCGACCCCCCTTGCATACACCCATGTCAAGGTGTCACAGACAGGACAATTAACAGACACAGTGGCACGATACAAAGAAGAGATACAGTCGATACAAAACGAATGATGGCATGATGTTTCGATAGGGCAGGAAGACGATGACATACAAATTGAACACACAAGAAAAGATTTCCCCTCGCTCAATGTGAAACCCGTCATCGCCCATTTTTTCAATATTACTCGGTGTCATGCGTCTGAAATGGGTGGTTGCATCAGGTTTTGGATTAGGTGGGCGACCAGGGTTGTGCTTTCGTTTTTTGATTGGCCGTCCTGGTTTTGAACTCTGCTCATACAGATCACATGTATGACATTTGTTCAATCGACTATGTGGTCTCCAGTCATTCTTTGGTTGCCACTTAGTTGCAGTAGGCCTATTGATTATTATCTGGCAGTAACAACTGTGGCAGAAGTGTTTTGGGTAGATGTCTACTTCATCTTTGCTGACATCAATATGAATAGCAGTTCCTATGCCACCAACGTGATCAGATACTTTGAAAGACACAGCTTTTGTGTTGGCACATGAATTTGCCCTCCTTCCACAGAATCAACAAAGTGACTGCAAATGCTCAATATGCCGATCCATTGATCATTTAATTCATCACACTTGTCTTCAAAGACGACAAATGTACTGTAAAACAACTGAGACACAAGCAGCTATCTTGATAAGATGTAGATATCTTGCTGTATTGGCCTCTGGGGTCCCTTTATTTTTGGAATATCCTACCAACGTTAAAAAAAAAAAATTAAGAATGAAAGCAAATGCACTTAAATGATAAGAAAAAACTATTACTGAATCACAGAGCATACAAGATATCCTCTGGAAAAAATTTGATAAGTATGTTAAAAAAAGTGAATATGTTTGTGTTTGCATGTATATTCGCTTATAGTTTACTGGCCTCGAGATTCTATCTCCCGGCAATTGTATAAACAGGTAGATTCTTCTCATAAAAAAAACAACTGTCTGTGTTTTTCCAACCTGTTCCATAGCCTTCAAGAAACATTTTATGATATAATTATGAGAATTTATAGTACAATCTAGTACAATCCTCACATACAAAATGTGAACCATCACTATAAAAAATGAACCACTCTTCTTAATGCCAAGTGAAGTCAAAATATGGATATCACTCATTCTATCGGGGGGGGGGGGGGGGGGGATCAATGGCAGACAAGTTAGGTCCAGATTCTCCAAACTAACACGGTGGCTGGAAACCCAGGTTGGTACAGGTCCTCTTGCTTGCCAGACTCCAGCCTAGATACGGGGATGATACTGTGATCAGGTGCACAAGTTGAAAAAAAAAAAATGCAAGTTATGCCTATTCGGCAAGTAAAACACCAGGCTCTGTATTGTTTAACACCATGTAAACATTCGCTATTCGAGAATGCACCTTTTTGGACTGTGGCTTGTTCAGCACAAACAACTGTTTATCCTTACCCAGGATTTTCCACTCCAGATGGGTTTGACAATACTCAAGAGTCAGAGTTTAAAAAAAAAGGGGGGGGGGGAAGGGGGGTGTACATACTCTGTACATGCACTAAGCATCAATAACTGCTGAAAGGAAGATGCATTATAATGCATCCATACATGCTATAATTGCATGTAAAACACATCCTTATAAACAATTTCCTTATTTATGCCTTTATAACATACTGACTTCAGCTATAGATTTTCTATAGCACACATTCGTTTCCATAGTAATCTTGCCACAATGCCTGGACTTATAAATACTTCATATACCAATGTAAAGTGTGGGCAAACAATGCTGAAGAGTACCACCTTAAACCAGTACGGTAGATTCATTTTACGAAAGTACATAAACTGTTTTCCTAATGAGGTATGCTTTGTCACATCAAACTAAATTCTTAATGTATGGCAAACATTTTCTCTTGATTGGTATTACTAATAAATGAATGATTTTACTAAGACCACAAAAAATGTTTCTTTCTGCATTCAAATTCAAAAAGGATTAAAAATTCACATCTACTGAAGATGAAACCAAAATGGTCAAATAGTTTGTGTTGTGAAAAAATTATTATTGTATATTGAAAATCCGGAGTCGGAGAGAGAGGTCCAAAAAGTCAAGAATATCATTAAAAAATCTATCCATGTTCCCCTATCCAGGGATCCCGGATCCCAAATTTTGCACCTCTCTTTGACATCCTCTGGTGTCTCTCCTTGGTCTCATCTAATATGAATGAATGAATCATGAAAACAATAAAAAACATATGACTAAGTACAGTATCTCAATCTTGATCTATATATATTTTGTCTTCTATCAGTCGTCACTTTTGGTCACTATACTATTGAAACCCATCTCTTCTAACATTGCCAACAATATTAAAAACCATTCTTGATTGTCAACAACATTTTTATATCATCAAAAACCAAATACATCAGTAAACTGACATTCTACCTTAGCTCTATGAGTCTACAAGGCATAAAAAACAAGGAGAAACAATTGGCCTACCCCCTCCCTGCCTCCTGATCGATTTTAAGGCAAGATCGTACTATTACGTACGTCGAGCTTGTGAGAAGTACAAAGAATGAAGTTCACATCTACTCTAGACTTAACATTAGTCTTGCTGAAAATTTTGTTCACGTTTTTGGTCCTTGTAAACACGTTTCCATTAAAAGCTAAACATCAAATTTCCTAGGTTGAAGTCTAGATTGCATAATGTAATCACATGGGTGTGCTGCGTACGAATTGCGTAAGTTGTGATTGTGCACCCGATCGATCCGATCCCAAATTTCAAATACTACTAGTAGTTTAGTGTAACTCGTTAGAGCATCGCTGCAGGCGAACAAACTGGTTTCGTTTACGTACTCTTGACTGACTGTTTGTAGACATAATTACTGATAAGATTGCAAGTTTTTTGATAAGATCTACAGGTATATTTCCGTAAGTGCATTGAGAAGACCCTTCTTGCGGAAGGATAACTGAAACAGCAACTTTATAAAGAATGTTAACTTTCTACAAGTGAAAATTGGATGCATTCTTCAATATCAAGTCTAGACGTTTACTGAATACTAGGATGCTCTGGTTGAGGTACTTGCTATGTCATTTCTACACCACATGATTTTGTATGCATGGGATCACACTGCTGTGATTGGAGCTGTGCAGACGATAACTAGTATCATTTTGTTTGATATTAATGCTATTGCTAGATTCAATAGTTTAATTTACACCGTCTGTGATGGGCTGTTTCCTCAATTACTTCTTATCAAGTGCAGAGTGTTACAGGCCTAGCTTAAAGAACACTTGAAGAATACAATATGATTTCAATGTACCCAGTAGAAAATTAATCTTGTAATCGACCTCTTGTATTCCGTTGCTCTGCTGGTACCTCGCAAGAGAAACTGTAACACAGTAACCGCTTCATTATCACAGGATGTGTCATCGTCACACGGATTTCTCATCTGAAGAAAACCTTGGGGACACATGCTCTTGATCATGATGGAGATAGAACTCGGAGGCACTGGAGGTGGCCCCCCTCCGGTTTTTGTGGCTCTCTTTTTGGTAGGACGAAATCTCCTTTTTGTCCAAATATCCCCGGTTAAATGCTGAAATGGTGCGTTTGGACAAAATAACAAATAGTTGTGGTTATAGCAGTAGTATTAATGATACAAGGCCTTATGATATAGTGATAATGATAATAATGATAATAATAATGATAATAATAATGATAATGATGATAATAACAATAATAGTAATAATAAATATAACAATAACAGTAATGATAATGATAATAAAAATAGTAACAGTAACAGCAATACAAGTAATAACATTAATATTAATAGTAATAATAATGAAATTATAAATGTCATCACAATCACAATCATGATGATTTTTATGACAATTACAATACTATAGAAACTAACAATACTTCTACAACTTCTATTCAATTACTCTCTTTTTTTCTCAAAATATCCAAATTGTTTTAATCTAAGTTAAAGATGCTGTATTTGTCATTGACAATTAAATCATTTAATTTCAGTCAGACTTTCACATGCATTTTTCTTTCCTGTATCTTGTATCTTGCATTCCTTTCTGTCTTTGTATAACTATTTATTCCAAATGAATAGTGTGTTTCAAGAGAGGGAATAATTACATCGCTCATAACAAATTAAACCACAAAATTGAAGCAAAAGTTGGCCTATTGTAGATAATTACATCTAAATTATAAAACAAAAATCCCCAATACACAAAGATTCAATATAAAGTTATTATTCAAATCAATTTCATTTATATAGAAATATGAAATTCCAAATCGGCCCGCCACACCCCTTCTCGTTAAGAATGATTAAATGCTGAAAAGAAGACCAAAAAAATAAAATGAAAATGTGTGTTTATGAAGTACATCAATATCTTAATAGAGGCACAGATAAGATTGGAAAATTTTGGAAATTATAGGGGTTTACAGGCTGCATTGGCATACCATCCCAACTCAAACAATTCTAAAAAGAAATAAGGAATCAAAATATTCCAATTGAAATTTCAAAATTGCTCATTATGTCATATTTGCATTACCCCCTCCACCGTCCCGCCCCCAAAATTGTTTTAATTTAGTTTCTTATTACTTTCGTATTGCTTTATTTCTTTCATTTAGTTGGATGTGTCATTATAATATGTTTGTAATATATATACATATGTATATAATACATTTTTTTTTTGGGGGGGGGGGAGGGGAGGGAATTAGGGTTATTTGTTGGTCCATTCACCACCCGGCCCCTCTAAATGAGAATGCTAGTGCTCTCTCTCGCAAATTACACCCAAGGCCCCTCTATGGAGAGAATAAGAAGAAGAAGGGGAAAATAGCATACAAGTTATGTACGTGTACTAGTACCTGGCCACGACGTTGGTGATGACGTATTTGGCGTCACATACCATTTGTACGTTTATGGTATGACGGAACTTCCTGTTAACGAATACGTGTTCATTAACACCGAGGACAGCAGAGTTCAAACCCACATGTGTACAATCCACAGCCCCAAGACACTCGGGAAACCTGCTATGGCGAAGAACTAGTTCTTCCCACGGTCTGCCTCAGCTCCTGATGGGAATTTGATGAACTGCGTTGAAAATAGAAATTGAAGTTAAGTTTATGCTAAGGTTTGGCTTTTTTCACTCTTCTTCTTCTTCAAATCAATGTGCTAAATTAGATTCTGTAACACAGTAACTGCTTCATTATCACAGGATGTGTCGTCATACGGATTTCTCATTTGAAGGAAACCTTGGGGACACATGTCCTTTAGCATGATGGAGGTGGCCCCCCTCCGGTTTCTTGGCTCTGTTTTTGGTAGGACGAAATCTCCTTTTTTGCATTGATCCAAAGTTTTTTTCACTGATCTTTGATTCGCGCTGAACTCCACTTATGTCCAATCTTTGTTTGAAACAACCTTGTAATTTCCTCCCATGATTTCTTCTTTTCTTCATTTGTTTTTATGTCTGTTTTTTTGTTTTGTAGTATGCTAATTCTCTCAGCAATCAATTCCAGTAAGTGGTTTCTCTCCACCATCTGCGAATGATGTCCTCTGCTTTGTATTTAATGTATAGCCTTTAGGTGACAAAAATGCTTCCTTATCCTCCTCACCCTCATCCTGCTCAATCTCATCCATTAACTCAATCTCATCCCCACCTCCATCCTCTCTCACACCCCCACCACTCCCACTCTCTATTACCATCAACCCTATTTCCCGTCCCTCCCTGTTAGGCACCGTCCCATTACTGTCCTGAGGCTCCTCCTCTGCCGCCTGACCAACTGATAGCAGGAAACATGTCTTAAACGAAAAACAAAGCGATAATTAAACCAGAAATGTCACTGAAGGTAACTAATTATAAACTTCCTTGGTTTTCATGTTAACTATCATTCTTACCACTACTGATAACAAACCCTGTGTGTCGCATTGAGTAGAGCGTGATCATTCGTCCAAATACCCCCGGTTTTGCTGAAATGGTGCGTTTGGACAAAATAACAAATAGTTATAGTTTTGGCAATAGTGTTAATAATACAATGCCTTATAATATGATAATAATAATTATGATAATAATAGATAGAACAATAACACTACTGATAATGATAATAAAAATAACAATAACAATACAAGTAATAATATAAATGTTAATAATTATAATGGTATCACGCGAGTAGGGGATTATTGGCCCCTTTGTAGAAATAAATTCACCAATGAGGCAACCTTCCATTGATAAACCTCCTTTATAACTTAGCTGCCACCACATACTTTCAGGGGTATTAAACCTTATCAAGGTCAATTGTCATCAAGACCAGAAATATAAAATATCCTCATCTTATCTATCAGGTCATCAAAAGACCTCTATCATATAATCTAGACATACATCCAAGATGTTTATAATGTTTGATGACAACGTATGAAAGTCTTGAATACTTATCTTTGTTTGTAGTACAGATACAACTTCAGGTGAGAGGGGCCAGGGGGAAAAATCTTGAAGATGATATCAGCTGATGAAGTGGTAAAATGTTCATCTTCTGCTTCTCCTTCTCCTTTTATGTATACTCCAGCTACATGACGGGTTTCATTGTATATATTAGGGGCTATCCAGGGTTTATCCAGGGGCCAACCCTGTCCTCAAGTGAGTAAAGGCTCCTAAGCCATGCCCTCTCTTGGCAACTAAGATAATTCTTAACGTTCATTGGTTAAAAGTAAAATCACACACGTGCAGGGGGAAATGGCATGATTTCAAACTAAGCTGCCACGATCACTCGTGCAGTGTCTAAGCACAGTAAGATCGCTAAAATTGTAGCAATTATAGTTATCAGAATTCTCTGAATACCCGTAAATTATCATCTTTATGGAAAGATCTTCATGTCAAATCAAGCTATAACAAGATTTTAAGCATCAAAGTGAGTACAACTTCGCTATCATGTGAATTCGCATTCATGATATGAATTTTGAAATAAATATGAAATAAAATTGATTGCAGTAATAAGCCAGGTTGAGATCATCTCCCAAGAGGCAGGAGAGAATGGTTGTTTTGAGAACAAAGAGTTGCTGTCCTTCACACTTCAATTTGGTGCGCGATGATTACTATTCAAAGGCGCATATCAGGCACCAGGTTTTATTCTCTGTGCACATGTTCAATCTTCATTTTCTAGTTGGTGAGAATCACCAATGGTACTCTCTCCAGCTCCAAGATTTCCAGTCATCTCTGGTTCTCTCTTTTGCAGAGCTGACATCCGGAGGGCATGCTCTTCCCTGATGCATGCCATCTTGAGGTTATGTTCCCTCTCTGCGTACTCCTCCAGTGTAGCCTGCATGGATTTAGTCGGGGATGGAGATGGGCAAGGGGCTGCTGTCCTTTGACGTTTCCTGCCCTTAAGGGTTGTTGCAGAATAAATTGTTAATAGTACATCAATAACTTCACTCTTGATCAGCTTAAGGGATTTACATTGAATTAGTTAGGGGTCTCTTTAAGATGATAGAAGTGAATTTCATTTCAGAATTTTAATTTCAGTCTTGAGCAAAGAAAGACACGAAGGGCACTAGCCACCTGATTGGTTCCTCTCCCCATCTCTTGCTCTCCTCAGTGCAAATCATTCTTATTCCATTCAGCTTGCTTGTCTCTTTCTCCTGTTGGTTAGTTAGCTATAGTCCCAAAGACATAATACCACAGCTGGCAGGCATATTATGCTTCTGTCACCAATGGTCGCCTTTGGCAGAGGTTGGTTCTGCATGAGGTCAAAGGATATCACAAGTGTTAAAGGGAAGATAAACCCCAAGAACAATGTGGATTGAGTGAAAGCAGCAACATTAGTAGAACACATCAGTGAAAGTTTGAAGAAAATCGGACAATCGGTGCAAATGTTATGAATTTTTAAAGTTTTGGTGTTGGAACCGCTGGATGAGGAGACTACTAGAGGTTATGACGTATGAGTGGACAACAATACCAAGAAAATATAAAGAAAATACTACAAAAATCCATTTTTCATGAAAAGTACAAATTCCATCAATTTGATATTGACATATGTTAAGGGTAGCAATTATTCCCCCTGCTTTTTGAAAGCGGTTGGTCCACTGCTCTTTCATAATTCTAGAAAAGTGAATTTTTGTTGAATTTCCTTTATATTTTCTTTGTATTGTTGTCCACTCATACGTCATATTCTCTAGTAGTCTCCTCATCCAGCGGTTCCAACACCAAAACTTTAAAAATTCATAACTTTTGCATCGATTGTCCGATTTTCCTCAAACTTTCATTTATGTGTTCTACTAATGTTGCTGCTTTCACTCAATCCACATTGCTCTTTGGGTTTACCTTCCCTTTAATTGAGAGTAACTTATGGAACTTTCGTGCGCCTGTCCTTTGAACAAGAAGTTCAGTGACGGGTTATTTTCTGCGTCGGTCATCTTGTTCAGTCTTGATGCATGCCTCGATCATGTCCTTTGCAGTATGAGCACACATCAGTATTGGGAGAACCAGAGCCTCATTCATTTTCTAATCGATGAGAATTGTACTCTCTCTCCAGCTCCAAGATTTCCATTCGTCTCTAGTGCTCTCTTTGCAGAACTGACATCCGGAGAGCGTGCTCCTCCCTGATGCATGCCATCTTAAGGTTATGTTCCCTCTCTGCACACTCCTCCAGTATGGCCTGCATGGTTTTAGTCTAGGATGGAGATGGCAAGGGGCTGCTGTCCTTTGACAATTCTTGCCAGAAGGGTTCTTACAGAATGAATTGTTAATAGTACATCAATAACTTTACTCTTGATCAGCTTAAGGGATTTACATTGAATTAGTTGGGGTTTTTTTGAGATGATAGAAGTGAATTTCATTTCAGAATTTTAATTTCAGTCTTGAGCAAAGAAAGACACGAAGGGCACTAGCCACCTGATTGGTTCCTCTCCCCATCTCTTGCTCTCCTCAGTGCAAATCATTCTTATTCCATTCAGCTTGCTTGTCTCTTTCTCCTGTTGGTTAGTGAGCTATAGTCCCAAAGACATAATACCACAGCTGGCAGGCATATTATGCTTCTGTCACCAATGGTCGCCTTTGGCAGAGGTTGGTTCTGCATGAGGTCAAAGGATATCACAAGTGTTAATTAAGAGTAACTTATGGAACTTTCGTGCGCCTGTCCTTTGAACAAGAAGTTCAGTGACGGGTTCTTTTCTGCGTCGGTCATCTCGTTCAGTCTTGATGCGTGCCTCGATCGTGTCCTTTGCAGTATGAGCACACATCAGTATTGGGAGAACCAGAGCTTGATTCATTTTCTAATCGATGAGAATTGTACTCTCTCTCCAGCTCCAAGATTTCCATTCGTCTCTAGTGCTCTCTTTGCAGAACTGACATCCGGAGAGCGTGCTCCTCCCTGATGCATGCCATCTTAAGGTTATGTTCCCTCTCTGCACACTCCTCCAGTATGGCCTGCATGGTTTTAGTCTAGGATGGAGATGGCAAGGGGCTGCTGTCCTTTGACAATTCTTGCCAGAAGGGTTCTTACAGAATGAATTGTTAATAGTACATCAATAACTTTACTCTTGATCAGCTTAAGGGATTTACATTGAATTAGTTGGGGTTTTTTTTAAGATGATAGAAGTAAATTTCATTTCAGAATTTTAATTTCAGTCTTGAGCAAAGAGAGACACGAAGGGCACTAGCCACCTGATTGGTCCCTCTCCTCATCTCTTGCTCTCCTCAGTGCAAATCATTCTTATTCCATTCAGCTTGCTTGTCTCTTTCACCTGTTGTTTATAAAGCTATAGTCCCAAAGACATAATACCACAGCTGGCAGGCATATTATGCTTCTGTCACCAATGGTCGCCTTTGGCAGAGGTTGGTTCTGCATGAGGTCAAAGGATATCACAAGTGTTAATTAAGAGTAACTTATGGAACTTTCGTGCGCCTGTCCTTTGAACAAGAAGTTCAGTGACGGGTTCTTTTCTGCGTCGGTCATCTCGTTCAGTCTTGATGCATGCCTCGATCATGTCCTTTGCAGTATGAGCACACATCAGTATTGGGAGAACCAGAGCTTGATTCATTTTCTAATCGATGAGAATTGTACTCTCTCTCCAGCTCCAAGATTTCCATTCGTCTCTGGTGCTCTCTTTGCAGAGCTGACATCCAGAGAGCGTGCTCCTCCCCGATGCATGCCATCTTAAGGTTATGCTCCCTCTCTGCACACTCCTCCAGTATGGCCTGCATGGTTTTAGTCGAGGATGGAGATGGCAAGGGGCTGCTGTCCTTTGACAATTCTTGCCAGAAGGGTTCTTACAGAATGAATTGTTAATAGTACATCAATAACTTTACTCTTGATCAGCTTAAGGGATTTACATTGAATTAGTTGGGGGTTTTTTGAGATGATAGAAGTGAATTTCATTTCAGAATTTTAATTTCAGTCTTGAGCAAAGAAAGACACAAGGGCACTAGCCACCTGATTGGTTCCTCTCCCCAGTGCTCTCCTCAGTGCAAATCAGTCTTATTCCATTCAGCTTGCTTGTCTCTTTCTCCTGTTGGTTAGTGAGCTATAGTCCCAAAGACATAATACCACAGCTGGCAGGCATATTATGCTTCTGTCACCAATGGTCGCCTTTGGCAGAGGTTGGTTCTGCATGAGGTCAAAGGATATCACAAGTGTTAATTAAGAGTAACTTATGGAACTTTCGTGCGCCTGTCCTTTGAACAAGAAGTTCAGTGACGGGTTCTTTTCTGCGTCGGTCATCTTGTTCAGTCTTGATGCATGCCTCGATCATGTCCTTTGCAGTATGAGCACACATCAGTATTGGGAGAACCAGAGCTTGATTCATTTTCTAATCGATGAGAATTGTACTCTCTCTCCAGCTCCAAGATTTCCATTCGTCTCTAGTGCTCTCTTTGCAGAACTGACATCCGGAGAGCGTGCTCCTCCCTGATGCATGCCATCTTAAGGTTATGTTCCCTCTCTGCACATTCCTCCAGTATGGCCTGCATGGTTTTAGTCTAGGATGGAGATGGCAAGGGGCTGCTGTCCTTTGACAATTCTTGCCAGAAGGGTTCTTACAGAATGAATTGTTAATAGTACATCAATAACTTTACTCTTGATCAGCTTAAGGGATTTACATTGAATTAGTTGGGGTTTTTTTAAGATGATAGAAGTGAATTTCATTTCAGAATTTTAATTTCAGTCTTGAGCAAAGAGAGACACGAAGGGCACTAGCCACCTGATTGGTCCCTCTCCTCATCTCTTGCTCTCCTCAGTGCAAATCATTCTTATTCCATTCAGCTTGCTTGTCTCTTTCTCCTGTTGGTTATAGAGCTATAGTCCCAAAGACATAATACCACAGCTGGCAGGCATATTATGCTTCTGTCACCAATGGTCGCCTTTGGCAGAGGTTGGTTCTGCATGAGGTCAAAGGATATCACAAGTGTTAATTAAGAGTAACTTATGGAACTTTCGTGCGCCTGTCCTTTGAACAAGAAGTTCAGTGACGGGTTCTTTTCTGTGTCGGTCATCTCGTTCAGTCTTGATGCGTGCCTCGATCGTGTCCTTTGCAGTATGAGCACACATCAGTATTGGGAGAACCAGAGCTTGATTCATTTTCTAATCGATGAGAATTGTACTCTCTCTCCAGCTCCAAGATTTCCATTCGTCTCTGGTGCTCTCTTTGCAGAGCTGACATCCAGAGAGCGTGCTCCTCCCCGATGCATGCCATCTTAAGGTTATGCTCCCTCTCTGCACACTCCTCCAGTATGGCCTGCATGGTTTTAGTCGAGGATGGAGATGGCAAGGGGCTGCTGTCCTTTGACAATTCTTGCCAGAAGGGTTCTTACAGAATGAATTGTTAATAGTACATCAATAACTTTACTCTTGATCAGCTTAAGGGATTTACATTGAATTAGTTGGGGGTTTTTTTGAGATGATAGAAGTGAATTTCATTTCAGAATTTTAATTTCAGTCTTGAGCAAAGAAAGACACAAGGGCACTAGCCACCTGATTGGTTCCTCTCCCCAGTGCTCTCCTCAGTGCAAATCAGTCTTATTCCATTCAGCTTGCTTGTCTCTTTCTCCTGTTGGTTAGTGAGCTATAGTCCCAAAGACATAATACCACAGCTGGCAGGCATATTATGCTTCTGTCACCAATGGTCGCCTTTGGCAGAGGTTGGTTCTGCATGAGGTCAAAGGATATCACAAGTGTTAATTGAGAGTAACTTATGGAACTTTCGTGCGCCTGTCCTTTGAACAAGAAGTTCAGTGACGGGTTCTTTTCTGCGTCGGTCATCTTGTTCAGTCTTGATGCGTGCCTCGATCATGTCCTTTGCAGTATGAGCACACATCAGTATTGGGAGAACCAGAGCTTGATTCATTTTCTAATCGATGAGAATTGTACTCTCTCTCCAGCTCCAAGATTTCCATTCGTCTCTAGTGCTCTCTTTGCAGAACTGACATCCGGAGAGCGTGCTCCTCCCCGATGCATGCTATCTTAAGGTTATGTTCCCTCTCTGCACACTCCTCCAGTATGGCCTGCATGGTTTTAGTCTAGGATGGAGATGGTAAGGGGCTGCTGTCCTTTGACAATTCTTGCCAGAAGGGTTCTTACAGAATGAATTGTCAATAGTACATCAATAACTTTACTCTTGATCAGCTTAAGGGATTTACATTGAATTAGTTGGGGGTTTTTTAAGATGATAGAAGTGAATTTCATTTCAGAATTTTAATTTCAGTCTTGAGCAAAGAGAGACACGAAGGGCACTAGCCACCTGATTGGTCCCTCTCCTCATCTCTTGCTCTCCTCAGTGCAAATCATTCTTATTCCATTCAGCTTGCTTGCCTCTTTCTCCTGTTGGTTAGTGAGCTATAGTCCCAAAGACATAATACCCCTGCAGGCAGGCATATTATTCTTCTGTCACCAATGGTCGCCTTTGGCAGAGGTTGGTTCTGCATGAGGTCAAAAGATATCACAAGTGCTAATTGAGAGTAACTTATGGATTTTTCGTGCACCTGTCCTATGAACAAGAAGTTCAAGGAGGGGTTCTTTTCTGCATCAGTCATCCTGTTGAGTCTTGATGCGTGCCTCAATCATGTCCTTTGCAGTGTGAGCATACATCAGTTTTAGGAGAACCAAAGCCCGATACCGTAGCTGAAGTCCTCTGTGAAAACATGGAGTAGCACAAATTGTACTTCGCCCTGCCATACTGCTCTTTCAAAAGTTCCTACATCTTCCTCACACACACATCCAACTAGGAGGATACTTCCTATAAGGGTTTTTTCCTCCCTTAGTGGGGTAACACACTGAAAAAATCAGATCCACAGAAGCCTGTCTGTCCTATCTCCCTCCTTAATACATCACAATTCATTTTGTCTTATTGGCAATGACCTTGAAAATGCAGCTAAAAAAATTAAAAAAAAACAATAAATCAGTCAATTTTCCGTAACCATAAGGTTAAAGTGTGTGTACATTGATTTTTAGTTGTGTGCCATTTCTGTATCTCCGATGGTGACTTTAAGCTGAAAATTGCAAATCATGTTCCATTTTGATTCTATTTTTAAGCTACAAATGATATTTCAAGTCATCTCCAGATCTTTATACCCCCGCCAAACGAAGTTTGAAGGGGGTATATATAGGAATCAGCGGACGGTCGGGCGGTCGGGCGGTCGGTCGGGTGGTCGGTCCGTTGCAAATCTTGCGTCGTGAACTACTTCCTCAGTTTTCAACCGATTCCCATAAAACTTGGCACAGATGTGTGCCTTGGGTTGTAGATGTGCAAGACGTATTTTTTGACAGTACCCAAAAGTACGTTGCCATGGTAACGGCATATTATGGGCAAAAATGGGTACAAATCTTGCGTCGCGAACTCCTCCCACAGTTTTTGATCAATTTTTATGAAATTAGGTACAGATGTTCATCTGAATATGTTAATGTGCAAGACACATATTTCCGCAGTGGCAAAAAGTGCGTTGCCATGGTAACGGCATGTTATTGGTAAAATATAGGGCAAAATGCTTCATGGCAAAACTGCTTCATCAGTGTTCTTCCAATTCTCATGGAATTCATATTGAATGTTTGTCTTAGGATATAGGTCAGCATGAAACATTTCTTGACAGTGACAAAAAGTATGTTGCCATGGTAACAGCTCACATATTATGAGCCAAAATGATGGAAAATTTTGTGTTGCAAACTACTTCCTCAGTTTTTGCCCAATTTCCATGAAACTTGGTACAGATGTGTGCCTTTCTTTGTAGATGTGCAAGACGCATTTTTCGACAGTACCCGAAAGTACGTTGCCATGGTAACGGCATATTAATGGCAGAAGATCAAGGAAAGATCTTGCGGATTTAACTACTTCCTCAGTTTTTTTGACCAAAGCTTATGAAATGTTGTTTTGACCAAAGCTTATGAAATGTTGTTTGGCGGGAGTATAACCAGTCGCTGTAGCGACATTTCTAGTTTGACCTTGAAATTGCTTTGAAAATAGCTGTAAATTCCTTAATATTAGCATATTCCAGACACACAAGATTTACACCAAATTACAAAATATTCTCCTAGACAGAATGCTTGATCATGTTTATATTTGCAGTATTGGTAGGCTGTAATGAGTTTTTAGAGGATCTGGTATCAATTATTTTGTCTAACATGACAATGACCTTCAAAATACAGCTAAAAAACTTCAATAATCAAAAAATTCAAAAATCAACAAACCTTCAAATTCCAATATTGAATAATTATAGGGTGTTGAATATACCGACTTTGAATTGTGTGCCATTTCAATATTATTGATGAGTTATAGCTAATAATTGCAAATCATTTTCCTTCTTTTGTTCCATTTTGAGTTACAAATGCAATGTAGTATCATTTGACCTGGCTTGACATTATTCTAAAAATAGCCTTAAACAGATTAAAATGAGCATATTCACAACACACATGGACTTTACAGCGTACTACTATTTCAAAATTGATTTTCTAACAGAAAAATGTCTAGTGTGTGAAATTCAGAACCAGAAATTCTAAGTAATGACATTATGAGGATGGAAGCAGTTTTGAAATTTAATATGTTTTGACCATTGTAGGTGTCTAACATGTCAGTGCTTTGATTGTCGGATCTGAGAAACGCTTCAACTGAAATCTACAAGGGAAACCCAATTTCCTTACCACAGACTCATCAATACATGTACATGTATTCATCTTTGAAGTGTGCTGAGTACACTAAAGAATGTTTGGCAAGCTGAAATTTGGACATGGTATTTCGCACGAAACGAAACCACGTTTGTCAAGTAGCAGTGTCCTTGGGAAAAGTCAGTCAAAGCCAAAACATTTCTGGATTTTTCTGTTTGTTCCGTGTACATGTGTGTTACGTGTACAACACATGAAAGTGGCATAGTGGTACCTTTTCAAAAGCTTTCCTTTCCTAAACCTACATTTGAATACTGCAGAAATCAGAATTTTGAGTGTATTGATTTGCCGAAATTTGTATGTAATTCCTCCCTGCAACATGCGATTCAGCTAGAAAATGTGTAAGTGCACGTACCAGCTCGTCTTTTCTAGCTCGATCGATGCCCACAAGCTCCGCTGTTTCCTACTTATGACGTGGCGGGATCATATGCATATCATTATCATGATAAGATCTATTCTCCTTTTGGGCTGAGGAAGCGCTCTCAAACTCAAATGTTTGTCATGTTATTTCATCGTAACTACAGGTATAATAGGGGAAGACAAATGTTTTATCCTCGACAGGGAGAGTTTTATCTTTCGAAAAACGAAACAGTTTGACGTTTCATTCATATTTCTAATACCTCTTTAAGTTACATGTACAGTGATCTCATACTTGTCGTAGAATGAGTGATTTAACTCACTTTTCAGTAATTAGCAGTCTGACAATGATTCATCATATATGTCTCAAAATTTGATACTTATGCTGACTCTATAGGCATGTACATGTAACTGTTCAACGACATTAGTCGTACTGCATACATTGAACTTCTTGGGACCAGAAATTAACTTCCATGCATTTCATTTCATTTCATTTCTTTTCTTTATTGTCCAAATTATGTATAAAAACATGGAATGGAAATTTGGTTTTGTCACACTTTCATGAACACATATTGACTACAGATAAATAACAAATTACATTACATATTAAACATCAAATGAATACTCAAAATACGCATCTGTCAGTATATTGAATTAATATTTTGTCAATTAAGGCTGCAAAAACAATAAAATACACAAATGTTTGACTTTGCAACCAAGACAGCCATGAGATTTTGTTTGTATGTCAGTGTCATCTCGGACAACTTCCCGTTCCATAGCATTGCTGCTTGTAATACCTAGTTCACACCGATGCCGAATTGATGGCGAATTAAATCGGCGAGCAAAGTGGCGGAAAAGCGTAACAAAGCTTAACAAGGAAAAGTAGAAATTACGCGGTGCGTAATATATGTCCCCGCCGGAAGTAGCATTTTGTAGCTAAATGTACAATATAGGTAAAAAATCAAGGTCAAAGGTCAAAGAAGTCAAAGGTCAAAATTCTGTGTAAAAGTTTTGAAGCCCTCACCTACTGTAGTGCCATCACATAAAGCAAACGGAATCGAAATCAGGTTAGAAATGGCGAAGGAGTAGCATTTTGTAGCAAAATGTACAACAAAATGTAGGTCAAAAATTAAGGTCAAAGGTCAAAATTCTGTGTAGAAGTTTTGAAGCCCTCATCTAGTGCCATCACATAAAGCAAACAGAATCGAAATCGGGTAAGAAATGGCGAAGGAGTAGCATTTTGTAGCAAAATGTACAATACACGTCAAAAATCAAGGTCAAAGGTCAAAGAAGTCAAAGGTCAAAATTCTGTGTAGAAGTTTTGAAGCCCTCATCTAGTGCCATCACATAAAGCAAACAGAATCGAAATCGGGTTAGAAATGGCGAAGGAGTAGCATTTTGTAGCCAATGTACGATATGGGTCAAAAATCAAGGTCGAAGGTCAAAGAAGTCAAAGGTCAAATTTCTGTGTAGAAGTTTTGAAGCCCTCACCTAGTGCCATCACATAAAGCAAACGGAATCGAAATCGGGTTAGAAATGGCGAAGGAGTAGCATTTTGTAGCAAAATGTACAATATAGGTCAAGGGTCAAGGTCAAAGGTCACGACTGAATTTCTGTGTAGAAGTTTCAAAGCTCCCATGTAGTGCTATCATAAATGACAGAGAAGTAGCAAATTGAAGATTTTGATCACACACGGACGCACACACGGACGGACGGACGGACGGACGGACGGACGGACACGCGGACACACACACGTACGGAGCCCGTTTCATAGTCCCCTGCTCGAACTCGTTCGGCGGGGACAATTAAAGTGTACAGACCGTAATAGAGCATGAGAACGCTTTGAGCAATTCGGGACATTCGGCAAGAGCGCCAAAAAAATTTTAAACTGTTTAAAAATTTGAGGCGATCTGTCACAAATTGAGTAAAGCAGGGAGTTTTTAGAGCGCATTAAAGCCTATCAAAGCGTAACAAAGCTTATCAAAGTTTTGCTCAAAGCATAGGAAAGCGTAACAGGGACTGCCTGTATAAAACAATAAAATAGAAAAGGCAATAGAATAAAAAATAAATAGAAAAACTCTCTGGAAAACTTAGTATTCTGAGTTTTTCACAAAGTTTTTTTTTAATTTATTTTTATCATATTTCATTTTTGTCCCCGCCGAACGAGTTCGAGCAGGGGACTATGAAACGGGCTCCGTACGTGTGTGTGTCTGTGTGTCCGTCCGTCTGTCCGTCCGTCCGTCCGTGCGTCCGTGTGTGATCAAAATGTTCAATTTGCTACTCCTTCGCCATTTCTAACCCGATTTTGATTATGTTTGCTTTATATGATAGCACTACATGGGAGCTTTGAAACTTCTACACAGAATTTCAGTTGTGACCTTTCACTTTGACCTTTGACCTATATTGTACATTTTGCTTCAAAATGCTACTCCTTCGCCATTTCTAACCCGATTTTGATTCCGTTTGCTTTATGTGATGGCACTAGGTGAGGGCTTCAAAACTTCTACACAGAATTTTGACCTTTGACTTCTTTGACCTTTGACCTTGATTTTTTACCTATATTGTACATTGACTACAAAATGCTACTCCGCCATTTCTTACCCGATTTTGATTCCGTTTGCTTTATGTGATGGCACTAGGTGAGGGCTTCAAAACTTCTACACAGAATTTTGACCTTTGACTTCTTTGACCTTTGACCTTGATTTTTGACCTATATTGTACATTTTGCTACAAAATGCTACTCCTTCGCCATTTCTAACCCGATTTTAATTCCGTTTGATTTAGGTGATGGCACTAGGTGAGGGCTTCAAAACTTCTACACAGAATTTTGACCTTTGACTTCTTTGACCTTTGACCTTGATTTTTGACCTGTATTGTACATTTTGCTACCAAATGCTACTCCTTCGCCATTTCTAACCCGATTTCGATTCCGTTTGCTTTATGTGCTGGCACTAGGTGAGGGCTTCAAAACTTCTACACAGAATTTTGACCTTTGACTTCTTTGACCTTTGACCTTGATTTTTGACCTATATTGTACATTTTGCTACAAAATGCTACTCCTTCGCCATTTCTAACCCGATTTTAATTCCGTTTGCTTTAGGTGATGGCACTAGGTGAGGGCTTCAAAACTTCTACACAGAATTTTGACCTTTGACTTCTTTGTCCTTTGACCTTGATTTTTGACCTGTATTGTACATTTTGCTACCAAATGCTACTCCTTCGCCATTTCTAACCCGATTTCGATTCCGTTTGCTTTATGTGATGGCACTAGGTGAGGGCTTCAAAACTTCTACACAGAATTTTGACCTTTGACTTCTTTGACCTTTGACCTTAATTTTTGACCTATATTGTACATTGGCTACAAAATGCTACTCCTTCGCCATTTCTAACCCGATTTCAGTTCCGTTTGCTTTATGTGATGGCACTAGGTGAGGGCTTCAAAACTTCTACACAGAATTTTGACCTTTGACTTCGTTGACCTTTGACCTTTGACCTTGATCTTTTTACCTATATTGTACATTTTGCTACTAAATGCTACTTCCGGCGGGGACATATATTATGCACCGCGTAATTTCTACTTTTCCTTGTTTAATTTTACAATGTTTTACATTTTATTGTCCCCGCCGAACGAGTTCGAGCAGGGGACTATGAAACGGGCTCCGTACGTGTGTGTGTCTGAGTGTCCGTCTGTCTGTCTGTCCGTGCGTCCGTGTGTGATCAAAATGTTCAAAATGCTACTCCTTCACCATTTCTACCCCGATTTTGATTCTATTTGCTTTATATGATAGCACTACATGGGAGCTTTGAAACTTCTATACAGAATTTCAGTTGTGACCTTTGACCTTGACCTTTGACCTATATTGTACATTTTGCTTCAAAATGCTACTCCTTCGCCATTTCTAACCCGATTTTGATTCCGTTTGCTTTATATGATGGCACTAGGTGAGGGCTTCAAAACTTCTACACAGAATTTTGACCTTTGACTTCTGTGACCTTTGACCTTGATTTTTTACCTTTATTGTACATTGCCTACAAAATGCTATTGTACATTTTGCTACCAAAAGCTACTCCTTCGCCATTTCTAACCCGATTTCGATTCCGTTTGCTTTATGTGATGGCACTAGGTGAGGGCTTCAAAACTGCTACACAGAATTTTGGCCTTTGACTTCTTTGACCTTTGACCTTGATTTTTTACCTATATTGTACATTGGCTACAAAATGCTACTCCTTTGCCATTTCTAACCCGATTTCGATTCCATTTGCTTTATGTGATGGCACTAGGTGAGGGCTTCAAAACTTCTACATAGAATTTTGACCTTTGACTTCTTTGACCTTTGACCTTGATCTTTTTACCTATATTGTACATTTTGCTACTAAATGCTACTTCCGGCGGGGACATATATTACGCACCGCGTAATTTCCTTTGTTTTATTTTCTTTGTTACAGTAAGGGTTATTTATCTCACATACAAAATTGATTTTCTTACTAATTTTTTTAATTAGTAAGAAAATCAATTTGTAATAATAATTTGTAATAATCAATTTAACAAAAAATTGCGTATTTTAAAGATCTTTTATCGCACATATCTAAATTTCAAATTCTACAACTTGATTTCTTTAAATTTTCACTCCTGATTTACAATGGTAGTATTATCTGATTTTTCATGGGGAAAAAATCAATAAAGTCTGTATTTATGTAATTTTCAAGCAGATGAAATACATAACAACAATAACATCAATAATAATAACATCTTCACAAGTACACATAATACAAAAATTATTTCAGACTTATATTAAAAATAAACAAAGTGTGCATATGGGAGAATGTTCTTATTTCCAGACACACAAGTCTTTATCTTCATCATCTGCTTCTGACAGTATCTGAGCCACTCCTTTCTTAACTCAGTCAGGAAGTACCACCCCAGCCATTCTTTGTTGCCAGTCAACAGCACCCACTGGAGAGACGAAGTATTCTCTGAGATGATCTCTCTGATGTCTAGCATCCACAGTGGCGAGGTTCCCCCTTGCAGGTGGTTGCGGACAAAGGCATTCTCCACCACTCTTCTCCCCCTTGAGATCCTGTAGTTGCAGATCCTCTGCTCATCTGTCATCCCTCTTCTACTGTATGGCTTCATCATGTAGCTCTTCAGGGCAAAAGCATTGTCACGCAGGATGAAGTAGGGAATATCAGGCTGATTTTCTCCAGGGAGAGGGCATGGTGGAGGCAGCCCTGTGGACCCATCTTCTAGGCATTCGAAGAGCTCAGAGTCTGTGAATATCTGAGAGTCAGACATAAGTGTCCTTTACCTCCCAGCTCAATCCAGATGAACTTGTACTCTGCATCTACCAATGCTAGCAGTGGTATGGAGAAGAACCCCTTGTAGTTGTGGTAGAGACTGCCTGTGTTTGCTGGCTTCTTAATGGCTATGTGCTTTCCATCCAAGGCACCAATTGCATGTGGGACATTCCATCTCTGTTCAAACTGCTGGGCAAGGGTGCTCCATGCTTCAGGGGTGGTAGGTATGTTGAAGACCTCATCTTTATATGCCTCTACAATGGCCCTGCACACTTCTGGATTCATCTCTGATATGGTTGAGATACCCCATCTGAAACCATATGCCAGTGATCTGTAGTTCTCCCCAGTGGCCAGATGTCTCAAGGTGATTGCCAGTTTGAGGCCAGCAGACAAAGGGTGCCTGTAGTTAGTCCCTTGCTTCTGGATGACTAATGCCACTCTCTCCAGGATCTCATCGAACACCTCAGGGGTCACTCTTGTGAAGTTTCTGAAGACAACAGGGTCCTCTAATCTCAGTTGTGTGTTCAGGAGGCTAGTGTACTGGCCGTACTGCTGTCTTCTTTCTTCAGTGAGCCATGGCCTGGTCCAGCAGCTCCTGATGAATGGTCTTCTCCCTCCTGCTGGTAGTTCAACCTCCTCTTGTCTTTGCTGTTCTTCCTCTCTCTCTTCCACCTCGAGGGCTAGGATGTACTGTAGTTGGGTATTTCCAAAAAGTTGGGACCCCAATGTGTGACATACACCTCAAAATGTAAACCTATGTAATGGAGACTGAATTTGCCTTTAAATGATCTTTATTAATAGTAATATATTACAGTTGGGATTACAGTTATGCCTCTCTTAGATTTTTTTAATGCACTGCTATATATTTGAAGAAATACCGATGTTACATGGACACCATTTCTGTAGACAAGTTTAATGATTCATCATTATTGCAGAAGAATAATCCACGAGAAGTAAGTAGTTGTAATTAATTCAATGCATGCTAGCTGGTTGAGTAATTGACCAAAAATGATGGCACATCTCTCATTAATTCTTTTTTCCATGCACCTATCACGTCTCTCTCAGAATGTATGATGTAGCTTAAATCTTCATGAAACTGCCTTCTTTTAGTTTTTATTAATATAATCTCATTTATTCTGCACCTGTGTTACTTTGCTGAAAGAAGAAGTTCCACTCTTCAAACAAATGCCAATTAAAATCTATGGTTCATGTATGCTTGTGGTGTGGATAGATGTGTACTTCAGATTACCAAGGTTACATGGACACCGCGTCATGGTAACTCTGGTAGAGAGATAGGTAGATTTGAGCCAATTTTTAGTTACCATGTAGGCAAACTTTTGATAGTCATGTGATAGTCCTTGTGGAAAGGGGAATAAAAATATTTCCTGTTAGCACTTGTTGAGCTAATATCTATCAAATCTATGCATACATTACCAATGTTACTAGGACGCGGTGTCCCTGTAACCTTGGTATATCCTTGATGTCTAAACTTGAGCATCAAATTTCAGCTTTCAAAATGATATTCACAACATTTGTTAACTAGATTGTGAAAAAGTATTGAGAACTGAATGAAAAAAAACAATACACTTCTGGAGTAGTCCATTTTCCAATGAAAAACTGGTGATTTTAATGAACATGAAGTCATAGTTCTCACTGATAATTCATAATTTTATAAAGAAACCTGCAACCTTTTCATAGTTGCAGGATCGAAACAGCCACTTGCTTATTTCTTAACATTCTAAAACTTGGGAAAGAACTGGCACATACCAAGCAATGTAGATCAATGCCAATAAAATTTATAGTAGGTCTGTACAACTGGCAATTATTCAGCGAGATCATATATTCAAAATTACCAGTGTTACATGGACACCGCGTCATAGTAACAATGGTATGAAGAATGGTAGTTTCAAACCAAGTTTTCATAACTACGTGAACATGCTTTTGATAATCAAGTTTTAGTCCTTATGTGAATAGAAATGATATTTTCTGCTGGCACTGGTTGACATGCTTGTATTTAACACTGTATCATATCCATGCATGCATCACCTATGTTACTACGATGGAGTGTCCTTGTAATATAGAGGTATGTTCTCAATATGTCAACTTGAGGATCAAGTTTCTGCAATCAAATCAGTATTCTTGCATTTTCTAGAAATTTACTCAACTATTAAAAAGCTTAAAGAATGAGAGACGAAAAATGTCAAGAGCAGCACATGTATGGTCTTAAGACCATAAAATCTTACTTCACAGATAATGATATAATTTCAAGGATCACAAGCTCAACATCTTCATGGCTGCAGGAACTCAAAAGCACTTGGCTAACTTATTTACACTTCAATTATGTCAAAATGTGCCAAATGCACCAAACCTGCTCAGCAGCACACGGCCTACAGTAGTCTTCAGTTGGAGTGAAGGACATAAGCTCATCAAGAAAACTTTGTAAAAGAACCGACACATACTATGCAATATCACTAACGATAGTTGAAAGCCAATATACAGTAAACCTCGCATGAGTCGAAGCTCTCGGGACTGACAAAAATGCGTCGACTTAAGTGAACTTCGACTCTCGCGAGAGTCGATTTTTTTTCGACTCACAGTTATGTGCATGTATTATAGTACATTTGCATGCATGTGTGTTTGTGTGTGCGTGCGTGTGTGTGTTTGCATTCAAATTTGTCTGTTCTTGAAGATAATGTTCTTATTTTGTTCTAAATTGAACATGGAATTTGTATCAATACAAGTACTAGTAGTTAAACGTAGTTCTGAGAATGTCTGCGCTAATGTGGCAATGTGCATGTGCTATCGTATGTCCATGGTGCAACATAGGTAGCCATCTCTGTCAACCTACCCTGAGAGACAAACACTCTCCCAGGCCCATCCCACCTCCATTGAACAAAACTATACAGCCAGCCGGGCACGCACAAACAAGCTCCGCCCACTTGGCCTGTCACTAAAATATTAAAGCAGCGATTGGTTGACCAAGGAGTTCTGGCTTGACATGGATAAAGTATGGATGTGCCCAGTGTATGGATAAAGTATGGATGGATGTGCTGTGTGTATACATGTATACATGTGCATGTATTCGACATGCGTGCTGAGCGGTGCGGTGAGTGTGCATGCTTATACCTGCAGCAGGCCAGGGACGGGGTTCTGCGACATGCCGATTGTTTTTGTTCTCCTCTAAATGTAATGAGAATGCCAGACAAATCTTCTTCGGCTCAAGTGATGTAAACTACGCATATTTTGTACAAAAGGGACTGAATGTTTTACTTCGACACAGCTGAAATTCGACTCTCGTACTTCGGCTTATGCAAATATTTCTTAGAGAAAATACATAGGGAAAAATCGGGACTTTTTATTTTGCTTCGAGTTAAGTGATTTTCGACTCACTCGACGTCGACTTATCCGAGGTTTACTGTACATGACTGACAGTTATTCAGAGATTAAATACACAATTACCGCTGTTACAGGGACACCATGTATTTTTTAATGGTAAAGAAACCTGCAACCTTTTCATAGTTGCAGGATCAAAACAGCCACGTGCTTATTTCTTAACATTCTAAAACTTGGGAAAGAACTGGCACATACCAAGCAATGTAGATCAATGCCAATAAAATTTATAGTAGGTCTGTACAACTGGCAATTATTCAGCGAGATCATATATTCAAAATTACCAGTGTTACATGGACACCGCGTCATAGTAACAATGGTATGAAGAATGGTAGTTTCAAACCAAGTTTTCATAACTACGTGAACATGCTTTTGATAATCAAGTTTTAGTCCTTATGTGAATAGAAATGATATTTTCTGCTGGCACTGGTTGACATGCTTGTATTTATCATATCCATGCATGCATCACCTATGTTACTACGATGGAGTGTCCTTGTAATATAGAGGTATGTTCTCAATATGTCAACTTGAGGATCAAGTTTCAGCAATCAAATCAGTATTCTTGCATTTTCTAGAGTTTACTCAACTATTAAAAAGCTTAAAGAATGAGAGACGAAAAATGTCAAGAGCAGCACATGTATGGTTTTAAGACCATAAAATCTTACTTCACAGATAATGATACACAGTCAACTTCGGATACCTCGACGTCGGATAAGCCGAATATCACTTACCTCGGGGGCAAAATGAAAGTCCCGATTGTTCCTATGGAGTTTCCGTGTATTAAAATTCACGTAGCTCGAAGAAAATAACTCGAAGTTCGGTTACCTCAAAGTGAAATCTACTGTCCCGATCTTAATTAACTTATTGTTTTTCCCAGCATGTAGCTCGAATCGAAATTGCAAACATCACTCAGCAGCATCTCCGATTAAGCGTGCGTGGACAGCGAAGAAGACATGTCACAAATCTTTTCACACTCGACTGTAAATTCCCGACCAGAACAATCGCGCGCCCAAAGAAATACCCAGTACACAGCTGACAAGAAAAATCCCCAACACCTACCTACATACGTACACGGTATGCACATAGCACCCTTGCCAATGGAGTGCTTACGATAGCACTACGCTATGCCCCATCATCTTCTTTTCTTTAACCACTGTGTTTTAATTCTTGATCATGATAGTCATACCGTGCGCGTAGATTTCTAAACCGTCGTGGGGCACCTGCATAGGTGTTGACAGTTATATCTTTGGCATTAATCACGCTCCACTGTCCAAACTTCAATCTCCTGCGTAGTGCCTTTTTAAAACTTTTTTTTTTGTTTGCCTTTCACGAAGTATGTTTCATTCATTCTTTCCCGAGAATGCACGCACTGATTTTTTTTTTCAGCAATGCGATTATGAAAATATTGTGGAATATGATGTGGAAGTATAGGCTGAGCATGATAAAGAATAGAATAGACAGGGCTCCACACTAACTTTTAGCGGGCCACCAGTATCACTGATTTTTATTTTTTGTTGGTCGAATTTACTCGAAATTAATATCTGGCGACACACACACACACACAAAAATGGAGAAAAACATTAGAAAAATTAAATCGGTCCTACTAAACATAGAAAAATGAATATTTAAGGGGGTATCTCACTGAGCTGCGAACGTAGCGAATTTGGGAATTCGCCAGGGTTCGTAAACAGTTGCAAAAGGTTCGTTAACATTCGCAAGAAAGTTCGCAAACGGTTTTTCTTGTCGCAAAGAAATTTTGAACATGTTCAAAATTTCTTTGCGAACCTTTGCGAATTTGTATTTTCGCTAACAGTTGCAAACATTCGCAAACATTCGCAAAACACTCGTTAGAATTCGCAAACGGTCGTAATACGGTGTCGCTAACGTTTTTATATGATTCGCCATTTTGGAGTGACCTCAGGGATCACGCGAAAATATTGGAGTGATCCCTGAAGTCACTCCAAAATGAGTGAAAATGAACATTTTCAGTCCAAATCACTCTAATTTCACTTGAAACTCACTCTTTTCTGTTATTCACTTCTTCAAGAGTGAACATTTTCACTCTTTCTTTTTTAGAAAGAATAGCTGTAGCAGCAGCCTGACAAAGCAGCTCTTCAAGGATAGCAACACCTTGAGCCTCTTTTTGGCAGAAATTTATTTCCATATCCTGGAAATCCATCTTGAACGGTTGTCACAAGAGATCTGAATTCAGTGGAAGGTTTTATGTCGTTTTATGGGTCTTACTATACACAATCGCCTGGTACTTTTCCAGGTCCAAGAACATTCGCAAAATTGTCGCAAAGGATTTGCAAACAGTTGCTAATATTTGCAAAACTGTCGCTAACATTTGCAAATTGTCGCTAACATTTGCAAAATTGTCGCTAACATTTGCTAACATTCGCTAATATTCGCCACCTGTGTTCGCAAACATTCGCTAAAGTGTTGCTAATTGTCGCTAAACATCGCTAAAAGTCGCTAACTGTCGCTAATGGCAGAAGCGAACTTTGATTTTTCGCAAACATTCGTCAGAAAAGTTGGCGAATCTCAAATCGCTACGTTCGCAAACGTTCGCCGCTCAGTGAGATACCAGCTTAAGCATTATTAAAGTGATACAGATGCCCATGTCTAAAACAAACGGATTAATACCGTTAATCATTCCCAAATGGAAAAGCAACAATCTGTCATTTATTTTTGCATCGTACGAAGCAGAATATTACCGTTATTCATTTCAAACATACGACATTTATCTTATCATCGCACGGAGCCGAATGTTACTGTTTTTCATTTTTGAACGTCGAAGCTGACATCAGACGTTTATTTTACCATCAAACATAGCTGAATGTTACTGTTATTCATTTCGAAATGTAATAGCAAATATCCAATGTTTTTTTGAGCATCATATGTGGCAGAATGTTACTGCTATTCATTTCCAAACATGCCAAACGTAAAAGCGATCATTCGACATGCATTTTAGCATCTTCCGGAGCTGAATGTTATTGCCATTTACTTTCGATCGTAAAAGCAAACATCCAGCATTTATTTTATCATCATGAGTTGAATGTTATTGTTACTCATTTCGAAATTTAAAAGCAAACATCAGACAGCTATTTTAGCATCGTATGGAGCAGAATATTACTGCAACTTCCAAACATGAAAGCGATCATCTGACATTTATTTTAACATCTTCCGGAGCCGAATATTATTGCTATTTCCTTTCGAAAGTATAAGGAAACATCCGACACTTATCTAACCATCGTACGGAGTTGAATATTGTTTTTCATTTCCGAACGTCAAAGCAAATATTCGACATTTATTTCAGCGTCTTCCGGAGCCGAATGTTATCTTTATTCATTTCCGAACGCAAAATCAAATATCTGACATTAGTTTTAGCACCATACGGAGCTGAGTCTTATCGTTTTTCATTTCCAAAAGTATGAGCAAACATCCGACATTTATTTTAGTATCTTACGGAGCCAATTGTTACCGCTGTTCATTTTCAAAAGTAAAGGCAAACATCCGACTTTTTTGGTGGCGCGATAGGGCCACCAAAATCTTCATTTCTGAAATTTTGATTTCAATTCCGATTTTGCTTCAATTCATTCATATAAAAGTCGATTCAATTCCAATTGACAAGCATGCAAACAATCGGTAGGCACTATAACAGATACCATGTTGAAGATCGATAAACGTCGGATAAGTCGAAGAAAATTCGACGTACGTACGCGTACCTCGAATTCCGCATACCTCGAACCATTTTCTTCAGTCCCGACGACTTCGAGGTATCCGAAGTTGACTGTAATTTCAAGGATAACAAGCTCAACATCTTCATGGCTGCAGGAACTCAAAAGCACTTGGCTAACTTATTTACACTTCAATTATGTCAAAATGTGCCAAATGCACCGGACCTGCTCAGCAGCACACGGCCTACAGTAGTCTTCAGTTGGAGTGAAGGACATAAGCTCATCAAGAAAACTTTGTAAAAGAACCGACACATACTATGCAATATCACTAACGATAGTTGAAAGCCAACATACATGACTGACAGTTATTCAGAGATTGAATGCACAATTACCGCTGTTACAGGGACACCATGTAGTTTTTAATGGTCAATTGTTCATCCAGGCTGGAATGTGTCCCTGTTTTCCTTTTGTATCATTCAAATCAATGCAGACATCCTCTTATTCCTCAGTATGAAATTGAAAAAACATACGGGACCCTTTTAAAACTGGTTTAGGTGGTTCAAGAACTCTGATGATGTCACTTTGTGGGTGAAGAAAGTGGTGTTCCTGTGTTGGCCATGTGTAGAGATGGGGGTGTCTCTCGTTCATGTACAGCAAACACAGGTTGTTCTCTTGTTTACTGATGACCTGTAAAACCCGAAGCACAAAAGAAGCAGTTACAGAGGATTGCATTGTAAGCATACGTAGAACTATTGTAGTTATTAGCAACAGCATTATTTTTAACTGATTTTGAAAGAATGACTATTAAACAATCACAAATTTAGGATTTAGGTTTCCTGGTTGCTAGGAAAGCAAGCTCTTGAAAGTATGCTACAAGAGGACCAATGGTTTAAGTCCCCTCTGAGGGACTAGGCAAATGAGAACAGAGTGCTGTGCCTAAAAGCACAGAATCCAAGACAGGACCCAAGGTATGGAATACACGTTCAATAGACCATGACAGCTCCTCCAGCACAACATTTCACAGGAGTTATGTTTGTTTGTTTGTTTGTTTGTTTAATTGTTGACATACTGGCTCGAGCTCAAACATATAGGTCTGCCTCAAGTAATGAAGAAATTTGGCACAAAAAAAAATCACCACATTGCACTTGCTGAATTAAAACTTCACATCAGAATCTATTTTTTTTCTTCTTTTTCACAAAGTAGCAATCATGTATCTTAGATACTATTCACTAACAGAGAATTGAAGTACCACCTCTTCATCTTAAAGTTCTCACACTAGAAATTCACAGTGGATATTACAGGATCTGGCATCATTGCATTAATTTATTAATTACCTTCGCTATGTAAAATGCCTCCTTTCTGGGTCCCAGCACTGGCACTCTTACAAGAACAAAGGAACCAGCATTGACAGGATCAGCAGGTTGAGATGCGACAGGCCCGTGGTTGACAGCAGTGGAAGGACCGTGGTACACAGTGTTGGCAAGCCCAGAGGCAGCATCAGGAGGCCCAGGGTCAATAGTAGTGGAACGACTAGGGTACACGGTGTTGGTAGGGTCAGGGTTGGCATCAGCAGGCCTAGTTGTGACGATGTCTGCAGACACAAGAGTCGACGCTGGTGGCAGGACCAGGGTAAACAGCGTTGGCATGCCCGGCTGTGACAACATCTGCAGGCCCAGGTGTGACGACATCCGCAGACCGTGGTGTGACGACGTCCGCAGTCCCCAGGACAACACCAGCAGCAGTACTAGGGCTGTCTGCATTATTCATAATAAGATTCAGAAATATAACTGAATTTCCATAAAGATATTCAAGGCCAGGGATGGTTACAATAAGATTTTTCACGTAATTCAATACTTTTCATATTCACTTTATTATATTTGTGTGGAAAAGAAAGGGAAGGTATGTAAGGAAAATCAAAAATTTGAAATAGTTTAGAATGTAAATGTACCCATCCCATGATCAAAGCTTAATATTTGATTTCAAAGTTTTCTCATATCAAACATTGTACACTTGCTAAAAAAAACCAACAACACACACATTTCTTTGTAGCAAACGAGTTCATAGTGCAATATAAAGGTCAGGGGAAAGGACTTTTAAAGATTTAAATGATTAAATAAAAGGAAAACAATTCTGTGTTCAAAGTGCAAACAAGTCAAAGCAAATTTGAATAAATTATCTTAGCTTCCAATCTCTACATCTCAGTAGAACTGTTTACCTCTGTTGCTGTCTACGTGAAGAAGGGCTGTGTTCCACTCCTCCACATAGCTGCTATTCTTGCATTTCCCCTTCCCACTTTCACAGGAAAGACAGAAGCAAGACAGTTTTCTCCACACTACTTCAGCTGGCCTCCCTGTGTTGCGGATAGCGTGGATGCTACGCGTTTTCTTGACGGCACACTTTGGTGTAGGTCGATTTCTGTCGATTGACGATGATGGAATGAAGAATACATCCCTTTTGAAGGAAGGATTATCTCGTGTCAGATTCTCCTGGCAGTACAGGAAAAGGGAATGTGCATGAGGAATGTGAGCTCCACGAGCTGCCACAGACAATGATGCCTGCCGTTTGATGACAGCAGATTCCCCATCAGAAACACCTTTGCCGTGGCATGAGCCGTAGTAATGATGCTCAGTCTGGGTAGTGTTGTTGGAGATATCTAGGAAGGGTCCTCTGCTCTTGTACTGACTCCCGCAACCATCACTGAACCTGATGATTCTGTTGATATCCACATGGTGCTCATTCCGCAGGTGGTGAACAGCATGCTGAAAGAAGGTCTCTACAGCATTGAAGTCATGCTGCAAATCATCAGAAATGTAGACAAGCGAATGTGTAATGATCTCCTCAGAGCCCTTATACGTACAGACGATAGGATGCACTGTTGCTTGCTGGATAGCCCATTGTGCTGATTGTACTTCATCCTGTTGGACACATCGGAAATTTTCAGCGAAATCCATGACCATGACAACTGCTCCATCCGGTGGATTTTTGGTGATTTCCTGGTAGGCCTTGTGCCGCCAGATCCAGTTGCAGAGATGGAGGGAGAATGGTTGCAGTTCAACACACAGTTCTTCAATGAGCTCTGTTAGTGTTCCTTCTTTCTCCACTAGTGCCATTTTCTTAGTCCCATTGTGGAGACTGGCTCATTCCCATCTTTTCCATTTGCAGGATTTGTCGTTCCTTTCTTCTGCAGCATGAAGGAGAGGAGCCAAGTGTTCTTGTATCTTCCTCACTCCACATTCTTTGCAACTGCGGTTCACACATGCTGGCTTGTCTGAGCACAGAGACATTTTACTGCAGTCAAACTCATCTTTGATTCTGCATTCATGTTCACTATGTTTGACACAAAGGGCATTGACACATTGTAGTTTCAAGTGAATATTTTGGCAATATTCACAGAGGCAGCCATTCAACTTGTTTTGGCTCATTGGTTTAATGTGTGTTGGTCGTGCCACATAGAAAGAGGACTTGCTGACCTTCACTTCTGGATGAGACTTCTTAAACTCACAGTACAGTGATGCGATCGACTTCTTTAGATAGGCCGTTTTCTTCAGTTTTCTTACTGATTTCCTTCTTGTTGGCTGTGGTTTCTGCATTGGCCTCATAGAAAGACTCAATAGCCTCTTTTGCTGCTCTTGGTAGACCATGTGAACTTTTGTATCTGTCTGCTCTATTCCGTTGAATTTTCTTGGTGGTTCCAAACTTGCGAGCAATGGTCTTGTACTTCTTGGCAATGGAAAATGTTGAAGCAAATTGGCGACGGACTTCTCTCATTTGTTTATCTCGGTTGTGGCGAGTTTTCAACATTTTCTGCTCTACCCTCTCCCTTATCTGCTGGTCCAAGTTGCCCTGAAGGCAGATGCCACTTGCCCTGATGGCTGCTGCTTTCTTTGGGGATGCCTTCGTGATGACATCTGTAAGGAAATCAGCTAAGACTGCTGGAGGTGATGGAACTTTCATCCTGCTAAGAAGTTTTCAACGAGAACTCCTTGACCAACTTGTACCTGGCATGGATGCTTCATCGATCTCTGCTTCCTTTTCATGTTGTTGGGTGTTCTGTTCATCTTGTTTTTCTTGTTCTTGTCGTGTTTTTTTCCTGCTCCACTAGTTTCTTTCTTTTCTCCACTTCCTCTCGTCTCAGTCTTTGTAATTCTTCTTTTTCTTGTCTGTGTTTCATTCTTCTGTTCTCATTAACTGTTCTGCGTTTTTCTTCTGACCAGAGGGCTCTCTCTTTTTTCTTGCTGGCTGCCCATATTTTTCTCTCAGCTTCTTGCTCTTTCTTAGATTTCCTGGTGATTTTCTTTTTTGTTCCTTTCAGCCTTTCTTCTTTCTGTCGTAACCTATATCTTCTTACTCTCACTCTGCATAATTCTCTGTTCCGCTCCCTCTGTTCCTCATTCATTGTAGCTCTGCGGTAAGCTGACTGTGCTGCTTCAAGCTTCCGAACATCTTCATACTTTGGGGATTTTCTCTCTTCAGTTTCTTCCTCCAGTGAGTTGGTTTGCCTTCGTTTCCTTCACCAATGAGGTCCAAAGAGTTCTTTTGTTGGGAGATCCTGCTACTCCGACGAAATTGTATTCTCAATTTCAGACGTGGCTTTAACCGTATTGGACTCATAGTTGCTTTTCAGGAAAGAAAATAAAAATGCAGGAAACAACAATTATGAATTGTATTAATTATGGAGTCTTGTCATCTGAGCTCCCACTGTGGGCCACCCAAGCCGGATTGGTCGAAGGGTAGAGGCCAGATGAAGAGTAAGCCACTGGTCTACATGGTCCCTCAGGAAGCACTCAGGAATCCAGCATCCAGCACCATATGCAAGCACTCCTATGGAACCACCCAAGCCGGATTGGTCGAAGGGTTGAGGCCAGATGAAGAGTAAGCCACTGGTCTACATGGTCCCTCAGGAAGCACTCAGGAATCCAGCATCCAGCACCATATGCCAAGCACTCCTATGGAACCCGCAGGGAAAGGGGCAGAATGAAATAATTATCTTTAATAGCTACTGTAAACGTCAATATTTTCGCGCGATTAATTTTTCGCGCTGAGCGGCTCAAAAACATATTCGCGGGTTTTTAAATTCGCGCTCGGCAGCGGGTTAATACACAGTCGCTGTTTTCATCCAGCGATGCCAGCGTACGATAAGCGACGTAGCGAGCGGCGCGAGTGCGAGTACAAGCGCTCAACTACGTAGTACATGTATTTTTAGTCGATACAGGTACATGTTCTGTAGGACTAGTACTGTAGTCACGGGGATGTAGAACACCAATCGGCCGTGGGCTCGGTGCATGCGGTGCGTGCGATGCTACTGCTATATGCGTAAACATGTCTGTACAACGTAGCAGTATCATCGACGAAGCGCACCAGGCCGTTCAAAATGTGCATAGAGAATTGCGAAGATATATTCGCGCGTTTTTGAATTCGCGCTAGCCGAACGTAGCGCGAAATCCGCGAAAATTAATGTACCGCGAAAATTTCCACGTTTACAGTATATATCTGATTGTCTATGGACACCTGAGCCAAGCACAAATAAAAACAATTCTATTCAAAAACAAAAAGTAAAAGCTATATGGGACAGGATGACAGATGGATGCATCATCTGATGTAACACAACTAGATTCTAGCTATGTCTCCTTGGGCAGCATAATGAACTGTAAATGAATACCAAATTTAAAGCAGCAAGACCACACAGCAAATGGATGCATTGCTTGATTAACGATAGCAAAATTACTGTATTTCTAGCCATTACATTTCTTTGGGAATGCTCAAACAAATTCCTGTAAAACAAAACTATGCCAAGGCTAGGGCAGGGAACTCACAAATTATACTGTAATAGTATCATAATTAGTAATCTGTGGAATATTGCATGTTGCGAACATTTTATTTTGAAAAATCAATCGGTTGCTGTTCGACTAACTCTGTACAAGTTAGACAGGACCTTTTAACATTGGTATGACAAGCGAACCACAACTTGCCGTTCATCCTCGCTAGAATACGAATAGTAGTTGTACTAGTCTAGACCTGGTGAGGAAAATCTGGTGGTGGTGATGGTTCGAATTCAAGTCAAGGTAAGCAGAATAAACCTTCAAGATTATGACTCAATAAAGCAAAGCTGGAAAGCTAGAAGAAAAACAAATAAGGTCTAGATCTAGATTAAAAAATTATAAATCAACTACAGTATCTTCACAAAAGTTTTAGCCATTTTTCTTTAGACATAATCTAGTGGAGGCTGAAATTTACAAACCAAAACCCAAGGAAGTCAGTCTTTCTAATTCCAAGCTAATATTCCACAAGCAACACAATTAAACATCAGGAAAAAACAATTTCAAACACAAAGTATTAACCCACGTAAACATGCCACCAAAGTCAGCAGTGGAAGCATCTAAAATCAAGTCAGGAAGTTCATGCATGCATCTCTCTCAGTCGAAGAAGTACACATCTTCACATACTAGTACTAGATATCTTAGTAGCAGTACGCCAGTAACTTTACTAGTACCAGGTAGTACTGTAGTACTACTAGCAGTAGTAGTACTAGTACCAGTGGATAGGCTCTCTGGACTCTAGTACTCGGCAGAATAGTTTTCTTAAAACAACAGCAGTCGATAGGCTCTAGACTGCAATAAAGAAGTCAAAGATATGAGTTTCATACGCAGAGGAAGTTAACTGAAAATGGGAGAGCATTATCGTCTTCCCAGGGGCCCCGACGAGACGGGTGAATACGGGAAACTCATTTACGGTGGTATCATTCATTCACACGGACCACGGTACACCTTCAAAACAGTCAACAAAAGAACAATATCTACACAACCCAAAGTGAAATTTCTGATTTTAAATGTTCACGAAATGGTACTAAAGACGAAGAAAATCAACTTCAACTGCAAGAAGTAGAACATTTTCCCATTTTGTTGATATTTCCGTTGAATGTGAGGGGAGATTTCGCGTTGTCAAGTTCCGAATATTACTAAATTATTTTTGAATATGTGGGACTACACAAATACTCGGACTCTTCGTAGTCGGAGAGTACTAAAGTGGGAGTTAAGTCCACTTCAAGGGAATATCAACTTACCAACTACGCCAGGCTGACGATGGGCTTGATTCAGGTGGATTAATACAGGTGTATGCCTTGTAGTTCTTTCCTTTCCCAAACCGTGAGTCCATCAGCGTCGAGTCAAGGTCGTGGGGGTCAATTGTCACCTGATATAGAGTTGGATGTGTCAGTCAGGTGACCCCCTAGTCAGGTTAAAGTCACAGTCCGGGTCTGGTTAAGGTCGTGAGGTACAGTAGATAGAAGGGGAAGTTAAAACCAACCATCCCCCCAAACCAAATCCCACTACAGTCTCCCCCGTTTTATTAAATAGGAGGAGCCCCCGTACTGTGATTAACAAACCCAAATTAAATCCCATAAAAATCACCTTTCACTATGCCTACATAAAACATCCCACAAACAGGGGGAAATCACGTCCAACCGTGGACAACTATAAAAACAGTTAACAATTTATAAACACTGGGAACAAAACGTCCCTATTCAACACTAGACGAACACTGGCTTGGGCAACAACAATGACCCAAATACTCAACAATAGTGAAACATTTTAATTACACCTGTTGATTTATAATCATCGTCCCGGACTATGATTTAGTCCCCTGTTTTCTTTGTTTACGCACACTAATAATATTGAGTAACCATGGTCCCCTCAGTATCCAGAGGTTTTCCCTACACTATAAAATCCAAATTTACTTTAAAAATATTTTCCAAAATATAACAAAGATTACCGGTACCAGATTATTTTTGCCACAAATGCAATCAAGCACGTGCAAAATTGTCTCCCATAAGAAATGGAATAAAAACAATAACACAATATAAATAAATACCTCTGGAACCGACTTCCACTTAGTCGGAGGCCTATATGCATAGCACCTCTGGTATCTGCCGCCAGCTTAGCGGGGTCCAGACAATGGGATGGCATTGTCCTGGCTGGTGGCATCAATGCCCTGTGCCCCCTGCTCCTGCCTACCCTCTGCCACCAATACAACTCTAGCAAAAGCTGACTTAGTGGGACACCCGCTGAGGCATTTCACTATTCAGCTCCAATACGGGAAACCGTTGTGTTGTAACTGAAGTAAGCATGTGGAAACGCCTTCCTCCACGCCACTGCTTCAGTTGCAGCCGGCTGGCAGCAATGGATGTGGACCCGCTGGTGATGGGAGCAATGCTCTAGCTGCCCATACCAATTCAGTGGACTTGGTGACTGTGGGATCCACACACCCAGTAGGAGGATCCAATTCTGGAGTCCTTCTTGGGCTATGAAGGTCTTGGGCGGACATGATGATCCAGCCCCACCTCCCAAGATTGCATTGGTTCTGGAGTCGCACATTGGCACTTGAAGGCGATCCAACGTCAATGCTGTGACATGCGGGACGTGTCGCATGTATCCCCCGTCACCTCCCACCTGGGTCCCACACCATCCTTGTTTTATCCCTCGGCTCTATGCCAGTGGAGACCCACTCATGAGGAGTTGCAAAGCTTGCATCTCCCTTCTGTGTGTCTTTCCACCTCTCCCATGGTAACTGGATGGTATTGGGAGGGTCATCTGGGACCGACAGAAGAACTTCGTTCGGGTCAGCAGGAGTGGTTCCCAACTTATCAGGCTCAGAGCTCTGATGTGGGTTCCCATGGTCTTCATCACACAGATCCTCCACAGTGGATCCATCAGGGTTAAGACTCTCGTGCGTCCCCTCCGTTACAGGTAAAATGAAGTTGCTAGTCGAATAACTTGAGCTCGCATCTTCTTCCTCAATGTTATCTGTAGCTGGAGCTGTATGATTGATATTTTCTACGAATTCCATGAACTCACGAAAATAATCCAATTAACAGCTCTGAGTCCTTGGTAGACCTATCCTTAGAGGAGCGAGATTGATTCACAACCCTCGACTCCTGAGCTTGGGGAAAAGCAACCTTGATCTCTTTAGGTGCCATATCCCCTAGCTTCTCTAATCCTTCTCGGGACTGGCCAACTCCTGCTCGGGCCAGGGAGTGGCCTCCTCCTCTGGCCCGCTGTCGTTTGACAGCTCCTCTTCAAGAGCCATTTTCCTGTCCACCTCCGGACAGTCTCGTTTGAAGTGACCAAATTTCCCACAAAGGTAGCACGGATTGCAGTAGGGGTCAGCTGTGGATGTGGTGGTAGATGGACTGCGCGAGAGCGCTTTGGCTACCCTTGCTGACAGCTGATTTACAGTGTCCTGGAGAGAAACAAACTTCTGCTCTAGGCTCTGTATTCGCTGCCCCACACTTGGCGTTGGTCCCTCAGGTGTGGCGTGCTGCTCAATCTCAACCTTATCAAGCTCACCAGAACGTTGACAGGGAGACCTTGGACTAACATCTACCTGGCGGACACCTGCCTCTGTAGGCTGGGAAGTATCCCAACGTACAGAAGCACTGCACACTTCCCAGTAACTGCGAATTCCTTGAGAAGCCTGTCCCAATACCGCATGTCGGGAGGTGACTAACTCCAATGCAGCTTCCACTGTCTTGGGTTTCGAACTAAGAGCAGACAAGCCTGCCTCCTGTTTGCGACAACCTTGACAAAAACGGACAACAGCTTGGCGCTGGACGAGGGGCTCTGGTACTCCTGGTAATGCTTTATTAGCAAGAGATACCACTCTCCTTGACCATTCTAAGGTGGTTTCATCCTCAGACTGTTTGGCCCGGGAGAATTCCATCTGAACCATTTCAGGTGGATCGGTAGCACCAAACTGCTTTTCCATGCACAGCACCACTTCCTGGTAACTAGCAAGAGGGTTTCTCTCAAGGAGCACCCGGTAGTGATCGCTCCCTTGCCCCTTCAGGCACCACATTTGGTCACGTCGCTGCATGGGCGACCACCCACTCTCGTCAGCGAAAGCGGTGAATTTAGCATGGAAGGCTCCCCAATTTCCCTTCCCGTCAAATGAGATTGACCTGGGCAAGGATGGGAGCTTCCTTACTTCCTGAGAGGTATTCCACCCACTCAGACTCATGTTTGCTAAATCTCGCCAGCTAGAATGCAGCACCCCACAGCGGGTTGATCCCTCCACATAAGGTTTTGGGATTGAGCTGTCCCCTGTGGACTGAGGTGCAGAGTAACTATACCACTGCTCCTCCAACCTGTCATTATCAATCCTACCCCCTTGACCCTGTGGGTAACACCTAGTAGGAAGGGACTGTAATGGGGTCGATACCCGTGGACGTCCTAACGGAATGCTGCAACCTGCACGTCCGCCTACATGGGTTCCACGCCAAGAGTGTGGATAGCTGTTGTAGGGGTGTAGATGTTGTCCTACTGCCCCCTCTGTTGATGGAGGCCCTCCTAAAGGACAGGGCGGGCCTGTCTCCAAGACCTGATAACTCGGGGTGGCGACATGGCTGGCCAACCCCACACCTGGTCTTGCACTAGGAGTATACATCCCAAATCTATATAATTCACCTATACTGGCTGTACTAACATCCCAAACCTACCAAAAATAGTAGTTATATACCAAAATACTTTATCACAGCCTTTCACAACTTATAATCTTACAATAAATTCTATACCCTCAAAACAATTCACCTTACTTTAATAAATTCCATTCACTAAGTCCCAAAATATCTCCTTTTAATTTTAACTTTATACTTCTCAACCCTACTCAATTAAAATATATACTCACTCTATTTATCTAATTCTTCAACTTTACCTGAAGAATTATTTCCCTATTCAACAGTTAACCTACAAATCATACACTTTATCAAATCTTACCAGATTCTCTCAAACAATTCAATACACCCTATGTTGAGGTAAGACATTAACCAAAACAATCTTTCCTCAAAACTTCCCAGTTAATGAGTTAATATATATCTCAATTCTCACTATTTAAACAAATACCTAACTAAACTCCTCAATAAACTATTAAACCTATCCTTCCAAATAATTCCAAATTATATATCCTAACAACTTTTTCCTCTTATGCTTTTATCAAAAGTGTTATCCCTGACCAAACCAATATCTCATATAAATCAAATATTAATGCCAACTGAATATCCAACTATTACTCCAAACCCGACCTTTGTCTATTAAATAAACCTATAAACCTACCTAACAATTAAAATGTTGGGAGCTATGTGGGTTGCACAAAAGCGATCCAACCCCCTACCAATTAGGGAAGAGGGAGATAAAGATAGTACGGTACACAGTAGAAAAGAACAATAACAAGAAACAATGTTACAATATGACAGGAGTGCACCACAAAATACACGTAAACGAATACGGAGTACAGCTGACAACGCACGAAGAGTCAGCTGGCGTACCATAGACTGCTATGCTCTGCTACGGAACGGCTGTACCTGTCCGCTGTTCATTCACACTGTGCGGTGTTCAACACACCGCTTGATGCAATGCAATAAGTACAGGGACAATGCGGCCGTAGATCGAATACAATGCAGCGTCCTATTACAACGTACAGCGCGAATGGTACACAGCTGCAATGTGCAATCCACGCTCACGATGCGAAATAGACCGGCGTTCCGTACTCCGTTTGGTCCAAGACCAAGCGCGCGCGCCGCATATGCATGCAACGTTAACGCTACCACGAATAACGATTAGTAAGCGCGAGCGACGGCGAACCGCGCTGCAACACAGTGTATGTAGCACACACACTCGCAGAAAACTAATGAGCGCGCAGTACCACCAACCTTAGCTACGGATCTAAAGTTAGCTACAGTACAGTGCGCAGCGTGTGTATGCACTCAAAAAGTAGAAGTTAGACCAAGTGCAGGTCCTGGTCTACTACGTCAAAAGCTGACAGTAACACTACAAACAGAACAGTTACTAGACCTAATTAAACGTGGGCTGGCGTTCCTGATATTCGCGTGGTAAGCTTAACGCAATACAAAACTTCAAAAGCACCAACAAACACAAACACAAGCTAGTCGACGCAAACGCAACCAAACACCAATCTACTCACAAAATGACTCGCTCGGGCAAAATAGTCCATGAGCCAAGGCCTGAAAATTGCATTTTCGTAGCACCCCCAGGGGGCCCAAGATATCTTGGTACCGTTGGATAGGTACAAGTCTCTACTTTTCGGAAATGATGATCTTAGGTTCCAACTCTTGATCGTTACCATGGCAACGCAGTTGATATATCACAACCTCTTAAACCATGTGCCGATTCAATGTCATTTCTAGAGAATGAGACAATATATTAAAGGTAAAAATTTTCTGTAAGAAATCGAATTAGTAGGATAATCTTGTCTTGGAATAAAGGCTTAAGTAACTTACTAAAGATTTTTGCAATAAATATGAAAATGGCTCATTCTTCCTGGATATGAAGGTCACTTCAAGGTCAAATTATTGAATATCACAAAATTTATACAAATTCAGCACCAATTTTTGTGATAGAGTTTTTGTCAAATCCTTCAAGGAACTGTACATACTACTATGAGTTTGCTACACAAAGTAGGAAGCAAGCTGACTCTAACTCTACCACATGACCTCAGTCTGCTAAGTTATTACCATGGAAACGGAAGTTGAGTCTCTTGTGCAAAGAACAGCTTTTGGCTCTGTAACAGGCCCACGTGATAGAAATTTGTGTTTAAAATGTGTAACAATGTAAAATAATGACCATTCAACTTATCATTTCTCATTATTTATCGTGATTAAGCATTTTAGGTATTCTCAATATCTTGATCTTGATCTTGATATCCTTGATGTACAAACGCCTGGTGTGGCTATCCCGTACATGTAGGTAGCAATATATGCTTGAGTCGGAGGCATATCTTATTCAAACTTAATATTTTCAAGAAGGTCTTTAAATTTTTGGATTGTAGAAGCTTCTCTGACATTATCTGGGAGGTTGTTCCACTGGGGGATTGTCCTTGGGTATAGAGACTCCCGGTAGCAGCTCTTATTTGCTCTTATATGGTCGTACACAAATTTCTTGGAGGAGTGTCGTGTGGTTGGTTTTCTCTTGGTTAAATTGGAGCTTTGCAGATGTTTAATATTGCTGGGGATTAATCCTTGGGTCTCTTTATAGATGATGAGAAGGCGAGATTTGATTCTACGTCTCTCGAGGCTTTCCCATTCCAGTCGCTTCATCATATTTGTTACACTAGCTGATCTGTCATAATTGTTGCATGCAAATCTTGCAGCTCTTTTTTGGATCTTTTCGATTGCTTGTTTGTTGTTTTGTTGACTTGGGTCCCAAACTGCGTGACAGTATTCCAAGAGTGGACGTACCAGGGTGATGTAAGCTATGGCTTTGGTTTGTATGTCGCAGCTAAACAAATTCCTTCTCAGCAGACCAAGCTGACGGTTGGCTTTGTTGATTACTTGGTTGATATGCATGGTCCAAGACAGATCCGATGCCAATTCAACTCCAAGGTATGGGTGATGATCGACTCTACTTAGTGTGTTGTTTCCCATGGAGTAACTGAACTGAGGGGGTCTTGATTTGTGAGTGACAGTCATAACGAAGCATTTGGAAGTATTGAAGCCCATCTGCCACTTTTGTTCCCAGGCCCGAAGTGTGTCAATATCAGCTTGGAGTGAAGTTTGGTCTGAAGAGGTTTCAATCCCACGATACAAAATACAATCATCCGCGAACAGGCGTACTTTAGATGAGAGGTTACTGGGTAGATCATTAACATAGGTGAGGAACAACAGTGGCCCCATCACTGTGCCCTGTGGAACGCCTGACTTCACAGGTAAGGGTCCACTGGTAATCCCTTCCAAAAGAACTCTCTGGTGGCGGTTGTTTAGGAAATTCTTCAACCAAACATGGATTTTGTTTCGAATTCCAAAATATTCAAGCTTATGAAGTAGACGATGATATGGAACTACATCAAAAGCTTTTTTAAAGTCCAATATTATTAAATCAACTTGGCCCCTATTGTCCAAAATTTTCTGTATGTCGTCGATCAAGCCTGAAAGTTGTGACTCACACGACCTGCCTTTTCGAAAGCCATGCTGCTGATCAGCTAAAATTCCAAACCTCTCGAAATGTTTCATGATATGGCCATGGATGATGTGCTCGAGTAATTTGCAAACGATCGAGGTTAAGGAGACTGGTCTGTAGCTCTGTGGTTGGGAACGATCATCTTTTTTGTAGATAGGTGTTACATTCGCGGTGCGCCAATCCTTGGGAAGATCACCGGTAGAGATGGATTTCTGAAAAATCTTTTGCAGCGCTGGGGCAATGCTACCTGCACAGGCTTTAAGAACCTTTCCTTGTATTCCATCAGGACCTGCAGCTTTATTCGGGTTGATATTCAAAAGCAGTTTACGAACTCCTTCTTCAGTTATCACAATATCATCTATATCCGGGATATTACTACCGTCTAGGTCTGGTATGTTGTCATCTTCGTCAGTGAATACTGAGCAGAAGTATTCATTAAATGCCTCTGCTTTCTCCATTGCCCCTGGGATGATATTACCACGGACTTTGAGGGGTGGAATTCCACTTACTTCTGGTCTCTTAGCCTTAATAAATTTCCAGAAAGGTTTAGGGTTTTCGGTTCTTAGGCTGGCCCCGATAACATCTCTCAAGTAGTTCTTATATGCCTTCCTGGTTCTCCTGTCAATACTTCTTCTCAGTTTCTTGAATGCTTCTTGGTCATAGGGAGACTGTGACCTTTTGGCTTTATTGTAGAGTCTCTTCTTCTTTCTGTAGTCCCTTTTGAGTGATCTGTCTATCCATGGGTATGAGAAACGACTTGAGGTCATCTTAGAGGGGATGTGTCTTTGAACTGATGACTGAAGGGCTGTTTTAAAGTCAGTATAAAGTTCCTCCATACTTGAAGAGGAGATGCGATCGTGAGTGAGGGATTTGTTGAAATCTTCCATGTCCCTGTTGATTTCCTCGAAGTTCGCCTTCTTGTAGATGTAAACTTTCCGCTTGGGTGGTCTGTTAACTTTGGGCTTTAACACAGCTTCTAGCTATAATCACCATATCATGGTCACTAATACCATGGTCCACCTTCACAGATTCTGCAGATGCAGGGCGATTTGTGAAGCACAAGTCCAGTATATTCTCTGCTCTTGTAGGATCTTTAACAAGTTGTTGTAGGTTATTGTCATTCATGATATCTATCACTTTCCTACTCACTGCTGGGTACTGGCCACCAGGTTTGAAGACGGCTGATTCCCAATCAACGTGTGGTAGGTTGAAGTCACCAAGGATCCACACGGAAGCATTCTTTGGAACTCTTGATAACGATAATTCCAACTCTTCCAAGTACTCTAAGTTTGACGAGGGTGGTCTATAAAATGCACCTATGTACAAGGGTGGTATTCCTTTCACGTGGATTGAGACCCATATAATTTCTGAGTTTGTTTGGAGATGTGGCTCTTCTGACGCAAGGAAGGTATCTCTTACAGCAATGAAAACTCCACCACCTCTCTGATCAGTCGCTCTATCTCTTCTGAAAACATTGTAGCATGATGGAAAAATTTCCCCGGTAGAAATAGAGCTGTTTAACCAAGACTCAGTCCCGATTACCACATCTGGGTTCTCACAAGCCAATACAGCTTCGAAGCTCAATAATTTAGCTTTTATACTCTGACAATTCAAATTAATCATTTTCATCCGTTTTGTTAACTCAGGCTTCTGTTTGTTCCTTCTTTTATAGTTGTCCTTGGGATTGGCTCCTGCATTCTTTCTGCTAAACACTGGAGTCTTAGGTTTTGGGTTTGGGCTTGATGTTTGAACAGGTTGTCCAATGTCTAGGTCTTGCCTATCATCTGATGAAACGTTAATGGCATTACTTGGTAACTGGGTCAATGGGTCGAAACTGTTGGACAGTTCTAACTTGGTAGCGCTTAGAGAGAAAAACGACACATTTGGGTTTCCACAATTAGAACAGATCCAAGAAAAAGATGGATGATCTGACAAATAATCATACATGTCATCACTCATTTTCAGGCATGAAGCGTGAAACCAACCCTGGCACTGTTCACATTCAACAGCTTTCTGTCCCCATTTGGCTGCTTTCTTACAAATTTCACAAGGGTACTTTGGTTTACGGGGGCCAGGATTTAGTTCAATATCACCTGACAGCAAAACATACACAAAGGCCATAAGTCTAGCCCTCTTCACACTCAACATTGTTCTTGGTGATTTTGACTTCAACAAATACAAAGAGTAATGGAACATGCTCACTTGGTTTTCTTGCTTGTATAATCTGTGTTGCGAAAAACTAAGGGCGGAAGATGATGCCATCCAGTTGTCACGGAAGATATTTGATTGCAGATTTTCTCTGTTGACGCCACACTCATGTTCAGCTGTGCTGCTGCTGGTTCTAATAATCAGGCTGAGAATCATTACTAGGGCTGGGATCCAGAATGACTGTAAAATCGCCATAATGCAGGCTGTCGTTGTTCATAAAAAATACTCCCAAAACAAACACTTATTTAATAACCATACAAATACTTTTATTACAAAAAATGTTTAAAAACATCCCACAAGGCATAAAATCCAAGATGGCGGTCGGCACATATGTTGGTGCGTTACTTGTTGGATGCACGAAAATCTTGATTGCACTATCACACACGTGAGGTCGGTCCGTAGAGCTGTGTTGCTTGAGCTTCCACCTCAGAGCAGACGTTGGTCCAATTTGTAGGTCAAAATTTCTCGCTAATTTCTCACACATAAGGATAAAAAATCCATCACAGATGGATCAGCATAGTAAAAAACACTATAATATCACCGATTAAAACGCAGATGCCTCGAAGAAAATTAAAAATTTGATAGGATTTAAACTGCAATTTGCAGAGCTAAAAAATATGCGTCCGACTGTCAAGCATGCATAGCGCCCTCGCTTCATCAAAGAGCTCTTGCAGGATGTCTGTCCATTGAAAATGGCTGCCTGGCTTGAGGAGTCTTCTGAAGGGAAGCATCTGGTCTGCAGAGGCAAAGGTGTAGGACACCTTGTTCTACAGGCTGAACCAGCTGCGGACATCGGTGACGTTCTCAGGTGCGGGGAATTCGCGGATGGCCTGGAGGAAGCACGGGCAGGGGCGGACAGTCGCTGGGGTTATCTCGAATCTGGCAAACTCGATGGTCTGCTGTGCAAAGACGAACGTGGATGAGTTCAAGGTGATGCCGTTGCGGCCACATACATCAAGCCACCTGGAAGAAGGCATCCTGAATACTACGCTATCCAACCACATGAGTGTGTCATCCACACACTTTGTCTTCGCTGGGAAGTCTGCCACGATGTCATCAACCCGGCGGCTATAGCAGTCCCCCGAGGCGATGTACCCCTGTGGGGCCACGAGGTACCAAAAGCGACCGCACGGGGTGATAAAGGCGGTGAGATGGCGGTCCCGCACATCAAGGGGAACGCTGTGATATCCATTCCATGCATCAAACAGAGTTTTGTGCATGTTAGATGGAACCACACGGGCCTGGTGGAACGGGGATTGTGTATGGTGGGTCTCGCGGGTAGCATGGCGATTGAGTGCCTGGAAGTCAACCGTACGCCTGGGCTTACCCGAGTCGGACGTCCTGATCAAGGCCCTTCTTCACGTCATCCTGCCAACGGATGGGGATGGGTATGGGGGTATGGTGAGTCACTGGTTTGGCTCCCGTTTCCACGAGTAGGCGCATAGGGGTACCAGACATCATCGGTAGGGGCTGGTGATCACACACATTGAAAGTGCTGGACCGGTAGTATGCAAGTAGCCAGTCTCCAAGTCTCGCACAGTTCTCCTCGGTTGCCGGGAAGGGGAGGGAAGTGGGAAGGGGCCTTACGTCATGGGCATGGGAAATCAGGTACGGGGGTACTGTCCGGTTGCGACGTGATAGGGGATGAATCCTCTTCATTAATGCGGCCACGCACACCCCCTACTCAACAAGGTGTAAACAGTAGACATAACCGTCAGGCTTGCATCGATTGACGGGCGATAGCTGATAATGCTCAGACTTGGTACGCTCTCCTGAATAAGCCTGTTAAAAGCAGTCCAGCTTGGGACATTCTGATGTTTGTCATCACATTCTTGGAACATCACTTCCTACCTAGTCAAGCTAGTCAAGAACCAAGCAAAATCATTTTTCCTTGCTACAGCATTTTCAGAAGACGATGCTGTCAGAAGATCTTGATCAACTACTAGTTTCTCTAGCTGGTCCTTTCCTTGGAACTGATTGGTACGGCATCACTGCATTTGGCTCGGGCTTAATGGAACGCCTGCAATTGTTGACGGCGCCGTCAGATTTTGTGTTTCGAGCATTGGTGGAAGACTGTGACAACCCTGTTTCTTGACGTCTAGTTTGTAGTACTATGCCACTAGTGCAGTGTGTAGTTCCACGTCCAGAGAGCGTCTCTTCTTGAAGGTCACTGTTATATCCTAACAAAATGTCTCAAATACACCATTTTGTCAGTTGCTTGGCAAATTGGAGTAAGTCTTTGAGACATTTTCTTCAAGCGAAGTTTCCATCTCTTCTACCTGTGTGTGAGACAAACCATGACCCATTCTGTTCAAGACAGTTATCATTTCTGAAGATCCACCTAGGGTTCTTACAAGGAAAGGAAGTGCCACATGCTTTGGAGTTTTTACTCGTCCCCGACTCATGGCATGTATGAGATCTTGACTGATAGAGAGGACTTGGCGATGGATGGTAGCTGGTACAGAAACCCATTGATCTACTTGAAACTTGCATTTTCCGTGAATAATGCAGGCCAGCAGGTTGTACACGCAGAATTCGGAATGTGAACATTGTTCTCATCTACTCTCTAAAAAAAAATCGAGTGAAAATATTTACTCTTAAAGGAGTGAATTAAAAAAAGAGTGAATTTAGACTGAGATTGGAGTGAATTTTGAGTGAAAATGTTCATTTTTCACTCGTTTTAGAGTGACCTCAGGGATCACTCCAAAATCTTCGAGTGATCCTTGAGGTCACTCCAAAATGAGTAAAAATGGACATTTTCACTCAGAATTCACTCAAAATTCACTCTCAATTCACTCTTTTTTGTATTCACTCCTTTAAGAGTGAATATTTTCACTCGATTTTTTTCAGAGAGTACATCTTCAGGCCTAATGGGTTGGGAGACCGCTGAATTCACCTGAAGTAGAGCCTGTTGTACGATAACTACCACATGTTGCAAGCTTTTTCCCTCACTTTCATCATTTGAGATGATGTCGCTGCTCCATGCTTCTTCTTCCACAGAAGTAGATGCAGACTGCACACCTGCCTCAGCAATTTGGCCCTTTGGTACCTCTTCAAGGAATACCATCTCAGACTGGGAACGATTCTTCGGATTCCAAGAAGACAACTGATTTCCATAGTGGCTCACTATTCTTCTGTTAAGTTTTTCTGATCGATAGTCAGATTCAGTGCCAGCATCAAAGAGGAGCTCTTTGAACTTCCTAAGAAGATCAGCCATCTGCATTACCTTCATATCCTTGATTATTTCAGTATTGATGTATTCCTTTAAGGCATCAAATGCAGCATCATATGAGCTTGTAATGTGAGCATCGTTCTTCTGAGTCAAGCGTTCCAAGGATTTGCGCTTCATGAAGCGTTTGTGACAACTCTTATGGTATCTGATGTGCTTGACTGTGAGATCTCTGATGGCTAGTAGGAGTTCTTCATCTTCTCTGACTTCTGTGGCTCTTTGGATGTTTTCGGCAACCTCCTGAGATTGGCAAGTTATAAGAGTCTCTGCCACCCTACTACCTGAGTGTGACTTGACATAGGTCATTGCTTGGCAAAAGATACATTTCCTGAGATCTCTTGGAGCAATGCTAGCTCTAGTTGTTTGCTTTTCAGGTAGTGGTCCATCATGAATAGATGGAGAAGTACTCTCACTCACAACTGACCGCTTGACCGGCTGGTGGGATACATTAAGTGAAAAGGCATCCATATCTGAAAAAAAGAGTTCATACACAAACAAGTTTATAATTAAATCTACTAGTGATATAAAACATGACATAAAGTGCAAATAAAAAAAATACTTTAAATGAAATATTCCCTGAGATTTTATGAAAGTGATTTAAAGGAAGAGCCTGTGGAAATAAAGGTTTTCGATGGAAATGGAGATCCTGTATATTTTTGTTTGACAGTTATTTATTTATTTTTTGGGATAAAACAATTTTAAAAAGATGTAAATCAAATGGTCTACATTTTCACTACTTTGTGGCACGTTTTATGAAATAGCGCCCGCACGTGGCAACCTTCAGATAATGAATATCTGAAGGTCACCATAATACCATCAAAATTTCTTATGGAACCAAATTTAGATCATGACTTGTTTTACATCTGCGCCAAATTTTAGAGCAATCACTCGAAAAAGAAAGAAAATACACGGAGGTGGCACAATGGGCCCTTTGCCAACCTTGTGCCATGGAATCTAGGAGTAGCTTGGACTAAGTAGTGATCACTATGTCCATTGCGCCCTTGACCTAGATCTGGTCTTCCTTTTGGTTTAAATCATACTGACTTTGTTCTTAAATATGAGAATGTTTTTTCTTTATATCAAATTTTATCATCTTAATTCCGGTATTTTTCCACTTTGTTTAGCGTTTATTTTGACCAACATTGACCGGGTTTTTCTTTTGTTTTGTTTAATTTGATCATGGCATTTCCATTATCTTGGTCCTGATATTTTATCTTAGACTCAGTCTAAGTCACTAAGTCTTATTCCTGATATTAATTTAATATGTGCCTGAGCCCTATGATGTTCTTAATCATATTCTAAATCTTAATATTAGGATAGGGTAAAAGGTTTTGTTCACTAGCAAAGACCAATGATCGTAGTATTGATAACATATTTATTCATCAGCTCATAACGTGATCGTGATCTTGGTCCTGGTTTAACATTTTGGTCTAAATTAAAAGAAAAAAACAGTTTTGAACCTAATTCTTGCATTGGTCCATATTCTTTACCTAATCTTGATTATCAGGTATAATGATTTTAATCTGACTATTGTTATCTATTTGTCACAATGCCAATGCTCCTAATCTGAACAACTGATTTCCTTTTTGATAGCTTGGACAAACTGAGATTTAATGAAGACTACGCTTTAGCCTTTAATGAAAGTTCATATAACTTACATGAAAATTAATATATGGGACTAATCTTTCAAGACCTTGGTTTTCTAGTTCTAAATATTGAGATCAAAGATTAACACAAACTTTGTAAACACTTACCTATTGTAATCAATGCTCTCTGTTCGTGGTGTATCAGCTGGTTAGCTTTCTCCCTTATGACAAAAACAACTTACACCTGGATCATGCCATCAAAGAAATATTTCCGCCATTTCCGCCACCTTTGTCTTCTTCAGATGTAGAAGTATTATTTCATATTTGGACAAAAGAGGGCGCTTTTTTGATGATCTGAAAACTTGTTTTTTGATGTCATGGTGCTCCTTTAGCATTGCTTAGTATATCGTATATTTTTTTATTTTCTTTGCAGTGTTTATTACATAACCATGTTATAAAACTGCAAGATGTCACTGTATCATATGACCTTGAGCATGACCTTGAGAATGACCTTGAGAATGACCTAGAAATGACACTGAACACTGACCTGACAAAAATATTTAATTGTTCATAGGTCAATCATTTTGGTCCTTTATTGGGACAGTCAATAATTTTTAATGAAGTTTTGGTTTTAAGACTGTAGACTTTACAGACATTATTGCCCTTACTGGAGCTTTGTGTAGGCAGAATCACGTTTTCATGCTCTTTACATGACTTCAGTTGCCATGGTAACAAATTGGTAGTCTGCCTCAATATGGGAAAATTGAAGTCATTAGACACTATCCTTTATGAATATGCTCCGTTATAACGAATTTTGTCCATTTTTGTTGAATAATGCCAATATAAAATAACATTTACTAAAATTTTGACAATGCATTGATATGACTTACAATGAAAAGAGTCACATGACATTCAAACGGCATTAGTACCCATAATGCAACACTCATGTTCATTTAAACCAATCATTTTTCAAGAAATTTATTCAACCTACATTCTTACAAAATACTATTTATATGCTAAGAATATGTTCATAAAAAATAAACTTTGAACTATTTAACCCAATTTCTTGATTTGACACTGAAATTGCACACACTACCAAAGGTTGTGATATATCGACTGCGTTGCCATGGTAACGATCAAGAGTTCAAGGTAAAAAATGTCATTTCCATGAACTACAGACTTGTACCTATCTTTTGGAAACAAGAAATCTTGGGCCCTCCGGGGGTGCAACCAAATCGAAAAATAAGGGCTTTTTCAGATTTGGCTCATGGACTAAAAGTGGTCTTGTTATTTTGTTTTTGTTCGTTTTTCTTTTTGTTTCTGTTTCCTTTTCTTCAACCCCGAGCGGCTCCCCAGACGTTAGCTGGGTGGGCACGTCATACACATGAAACAACAATCACAGACTGTATTCACACACACCCAACACACTCAACAAACCTAGAGTCAGAGAAACAAATCTAGGTCTACAAAACTACCAGGAGAATTTAACACACAACAGTAACATAGAACAGCTAGAGTAGGACGGTCTGACTAAACAGTTGCCTTTACGAACGTCAATCTATCTCTCACTTAGACGACGATTTGACAAATTTCAATTTCAATTTCAATTTCAATTTATTTTCATATTTCTCGATGAAAAATTACATCAAATATAACAAAATTAAATGAAATACATGACATACATAGAATATTGCAAATATGTAAAACATAATAGTGGTCGATCTGTTCAGTTTGGAATCTGTGAATGAATGCTAAAGAAATATGAAGGAACCTACTTAAAAAGCGAGCTTGTTGAGCGTAGGTCCCGGTTAAAAAAGAGTTTAAGATTGAGAAGGGGAGCACGGGTACAACAATGACCGGAACATAAGAGAAAAACAAAAAAAAAATAAATAAAAAAGTACAAATATACAGTTATATAACAAAATTCTTCTCTAGTGCAGGTTAGGGATCGGAAAAGCCACATGCTGTATATAGGCGGATGAACCATTGTCGTTCTGGCAATACAATATGACTTAATATAGTTATAATAACAATGATACCGTTCAGACAGAATTAGAAATGTGTACATTGCGTGTATTAAGAAGGGAACACATGCACCTACAAATCCATTAAAAAAAGACATCGAACAACCAGTTGCAGTGCAGTGAGAATGTGAAATACCAGCTGTTTCCTCGTCCCAGCTATCTTTAAAGAAGGAAAAATATACATAAACACAGTGATAGAATTTAAGGGCGCAAACAGCTGGGCTCTTAAAGTCTGGTTTTACATGACAACAACCCTGGAGTACAGTATAACGGGATAGTCCTGGACAGCACAAAACAGAATTTCAATGAGCTGATGTAGCGTAATTATTCAATAAATACTGTCTTAATTTGCATTTGAAGGATGATAGTGATAAACAACCTTTGAGTTCAGGGGGGAGGTCATTCCAGTATTTCGGTCCCGCATACATAATTGTTTTCATCGCGAAAATTGTGCGAGTACGTGGAAGGTGATAAGCGTCCCGTTGGCGGGTGGGATAATTGTGAACTGAGTAGTTTCTTTTGAACATGTGAAGAAAAACATCAGGAAGATCATTCGTTGAGTACTTATACATGAAAATACCTAGATTGTAATCAAACAAATCAATCAATTTCAGAATTTTATTCTTGTGAAAAAATTCATTTGTATGAGATAAATATCCGGCGTTATTGATAATTCTGATGGCGCGTTTTTATAGAAGGAATAGCGAATCAAGTAAAAATTTGGACGAATTACCCCATGCTAGAATTCCATAGTTGAGGTAAGGGGAAATCATTGTTGAATATATAATTTGTAATATACGTATGGGGAAATTATATTTCAGCTTGTTTAAAATTCCAATGTTTCTGGACAAAATTTTACTTAAATAGTTAATATGGGTTTTCCAGGATAGATCACTATCAATGTAAAGTCCCAGAAACTTGATACTATCTACCTGGTTTAAATTGATACCATTGATCTTAACATAATCAGAAACAGAGTTCAGAGAATTGCTGAAAAGCATATAATGCGTCTTATCAATATTTAGTGACAACTTATTTGCGTGGATCCAGGACTGGACAAGTTTCAGTTCATTGTTTAACATATGTATAAGCGTGTTTTGAGTTACGATGTGAAAGAAATAAATTTGTGTCGTCAGCAAAGCATCCATGAAAGAAAGAATCTGGGACGAATTTTGGAGGTCGTTTATGTACAGGATAAATAATAACGGGCCAAGTAGGGAACCCTGAGGGACACCACAAGAAGTTGTTTTCAAAAGAGACTCATATCCATTTACATAAACATATTGCTTTCTATTAGTAAGGTAGTCTTTAAACCAATCTTGAGCTGTCCCACGAATGCCATAATGGCTTAACTTATAAAGCAAGATATCATGGTCTATCGTATCAAACGCTTTCGAGAAGTCGAGAAAAACACCTATAGTATGGGAAGCATCGTCTAAAGCATGTGCTACTTTATCAATGAAAGCTAACAAAGCGTGGGTTGTGCTATGCTGTTTTCTGAAACCAAACTGAAAATTCGAAAGAATATTGCAGTTGATAAGGAATCTAAGAGTTCGTTTGTGAACAAGCTTTTCTAAGATTTTTGAAATTGAAGTTAAAAGAGATATTGGACGATAATTGCTAACCGATTCTTCAGCACCCTTTTTGAATATGGGAACGACTCTAGCAATTTTCATCTTTTCAGGGACCTTTCCAGTCGACAAAGATTGATTAAAAATATAAGTAAGGGGAGTAATTATTTCAGTTATTATGTTTTTTAACAGAAAAACTGAAATTCCGTCATCACCTGTACTTTTCTTGCTATTTAGTTTGCGAACAATTTCTTTAATTTCTTCCTCAACAATGGGAACAAAAAACAAAGTGTGTGCATTCCTATCCCTTAGAAACGAATGAAAAGGTGTCCCGGAGCGAGGTATTTTCTTGGCAAGATCTGGCCCAAGGTTAACGAAGAAGTCATTGAATGCATCTGCCATCTCCTCTGGATTGTCTATCAGGCGACCCTCTTTCAGAATACGATTTGGAGAATTCGCCTTAGTGCTGGATTTTAAAGCTGTGTTAATCACCTTCCACGTACTCTGTATATCAGATTTGCATCTATCGAACTGTCGGTAAAAATACTGTTGCTTAGCTAAGCGTAACGTAGACGTCAGGGTATTTCGATAACAAACATAACGAGATTTAGTTGAAACATTTGGGGATTTACGGTATCTACAAAATAATCTGTTTTTCTTATTACTAGACCCAAGAAGAGATTTCGTGATCCAAGGCTGTCTTGGTATTCTTTTATAATTAGATTTAGATCGTTTTAACAAAGGTATATGATTATCACAAGTTTCTATCAAAATTTTCATAAAAACCTCAAAGGATGAGTTTACATTTCCTGCGTTGTAGACAGGAGACCAGTCAACGGACCCAAATCCCTCCCTGAGCCTATCTAGATTGCGTTCAGACATGTCACGAATACCATGGTTAGATGTTGGAGTTTTTCTTGCTGTAAACTGAGGTACAAGGGTATAAATCGGGAAGTGATCAGAAATGTCAGAGACTACAATGCCAGATGTAACATCAAGAGATAAATTATTAACAAATATATTATCGATAGGAGTTGAAGTGACATCGGAAATTCGAGTAGGTTTTCTTATAAAAGGAATGAAGGATTTGGACAACATAAGGTTGAGGAAATCTTGACAGACTGTAGTATCATTATAACTAAGGAGATTTATATTAAAGTCTCCCATGATAATGCATGTCTTGTTATCAAAATATTTATCAGAGAGGAGATCATGAAGCAACCCAAGAAACTCAGTAGGGTTAGAATGCGGGGGTCTATAATAATACGATGTGACGCTAAACAGTAACACGAGTTCGCAATCAAAAATATCGTTCCAATCACTCGCTCGGACGTCGCACAAAACACAACGATGATAACAATCAACACGTAAGTTCGCACACAATCGTTCACTTTTGATTCCCCGCCGGTCGCTCGCCCCTTTCAGCGCTACCGCCCTGAGACAATCCCCGTCTCCCTGCAGTCAGCGCCGACCCGGTCCGCGAACCGACAACTTACAGTACAGTAATTATACACACAGTGCAACGCGTAATGTGCGAACATTAATACACACACATAATGTATTTACGCGGCCATTGCCCTGCGACTTACCTCGCAGCCCAACCGATACGGTTGATTAAAATCGGCAAAATTCGCGCAAATAGGCCAGCAATCCTGCCGACTACGCCAATAAAGTGGGAGTTAAGTCCACTTCAAGGGAATATCAACTTACCAACTACGCCAGGCTGACGATGGGCTTGATTCAGGTGGATTAATACAGGTGTATGCCTTGTAGTTCTTTCCTTTCCCAAACCGTGAGTCCATCAGCGTCGAGTCAAGGTCGTGGGGGTCAATTATTGTCACCTGATATAGAGTTGGATGTGTCAGTCAGGTGACCCCCTAGTCAGGTTAAAGTCACAGTCCGGGTCTGGTTAAGGTCGTGAGGTACAGTAGATAGAAGGGGAAGTTAAAACCAACCATCCCCCCAAACCAAATCCCACTACAGTACGAAAGAGTTCTGCATCTAATAATAGTTTTTCGATAATAATATATATAAGACCCAAATCATAAGAACAAACATGCATAAATACAGCATGAATACCAGCGGTGGGATGTACTTACAGTTTTGCTTCACCTGAAGACGAGACGAAGATTTTACCCTCACTTTCCGTAACATCGACATCGTATTCTGCTACGCCTGTACCAACGTTACGAGTGACGTCATGAATGACGTCAACGATCCCGAGCGAGTGGTCCGAAATTGCGACGCACTGCAGCACTTTCGCCTCGCAACTACATACGAGTATTGCAGTCTGTAGCTTACTTTCGCGGGAATTTTTTAGCGCTCTCGGTGTGAGTGATCATGCCGACTGCGCGAGTTTGTACCAACGTTACAAATTGTGCATGAGACACCGCCCGCTCTTATGGCTCTTCGACGGGGAATTTCAGTTGCGCGCCAACATGATTTTGCCTCTATTTTCGGTCATTATTTGGCATTCACTGAATGACTCTTTTATTCAGATATGTGGTGTTTGTAAGTACAAGATTGTCCACTGCAGTTTTTAAGACAGAAATACCAACGTTACTACACGTTGTTAAATAATTGGACACCGCGTGTAACGTTGGTACACGCAATTTCTAGACGCAATTTCAGACTGATCAAAAACTTCCCCGTGCATCTCATTATAGTTTTAAAGGGGCATTGCATCGTGTAGCATGGTTATACAGACTTCTGTGAAATAAACAATGTTGTTTGTTATATATTGGCATATGAAGGCAAGCTGTTTTGATGTCACAGAAAAAAGGGATAAAGGGGCTCAAGACACCAGCACAAACACATGCAAAAAAAAAAAAAAAAAATGGTTCGACAAAGATATGATCTCATATCTATTTATGTATAAGCTCTATTAACCATCCACACATAACAACAGAAAGTCAGTCAAGATTACTTGCTGTTAAAATAGGAAGCTCTCTTTGTGGAAATATGGTCATATTGACACTGGACCCCAACTTTCTGGAAATACCCATCAGTTATAGAGCAGGGAGACAAAGGTCATGTCTACTTCATAAGATGGTTCATACTATGGTACATCTTGAACTTCCATATATTGTTCTTCTGCCAAAGATGCAATGATTTTGTGTATCTGCTGTATCTTTATATATGCTCTGGATCAGAGGCGGGATGCAATCGGGTTCTCGAAATTTTCCATTGCGTTACAGAGCTTAACAAAGCCTTTCAATGCACAAGAGAGCTTGATAATCGTATCAGAGCGTTATTTAAAGCGTGATAAGCGCATCAAAGCTTATCAAAGAGTATTAAAGCATATCAAAGCGTGATTTAAAGCGTAGCAAATCCTGACCAATCGGCGTCAAAGCGTGAGAAGCTGTAGCGATTTGGGAAATTGTCGCTAAAAGCGAGAACGAACTTCGTATCAGAGCTTATCAGAGCATAACAACTGAGGAGATCGTGAGATTTTTTGAAAAGCAAACAAAAATGACGCCGAATTGATCGCCGATTTAAAGCGCGACATTCGGCGTCGGTGTGAACATAGCTTTACTTCGGTGCACTGGAGACAATATAAAAAGTCCACTTTACTTCTCAACTACTAGCATTTTCCATTTGAGGGTTAAAAATATGAATAACTTTGCAATTTATGTGTCTGTATTCTAATGACCATGCCAGTGAGTTATGCAAATTTGACAAGTACAATACATAAGCATCTACCAAAAGGGAGTAGTGCAGTTTGCCAGCCTTGTTTCAAGCTTTTCACTTAAACAATTCCCATATAAATTGTGTGATGGCTTCTGAGGTGTTTACCTTCCTTTGACAGAAAAAGGTATATACCATAATGTGTGATTGGGTGAGTATGTCTTGTTAAATGTGGGGCAATCATTTTAGTATGCATATTGATCTTTTAACAAAATTATAGAATTTTCTTGTAAGAGCTGCTAGATTGATTTTGAAGGGCAGTTTTTACACTCCTTTTCAAGAGTTGTTTTTATGCCTCTGCCAAGAAGTGGTGTCAGAGGCATTATGTTTTCGGGTTGTCCGTCCGTCCGTCCGTACGGCCTTCCGCATTTGTTTACGCGATAACTTGAGTAATATCAACTGGAATTTTACCAAACATGGTCCAAGTATAAAGTATGTTGGGGCAATTTATACTTGATTGGATTTTGGGTGAAATCGGCTAAAGGCCAAAGGTCAAGGTCAAATTATGAAATTGTATTTGTTTACGCGATAACTCAAGACTGGATCGAGCAAATTTCACCAAACTTTGTCCGAGGATGATGTATGATGGGACAATTACTTGATTAGTTTTTTAGTGAAATCGAACAGAGGTCAGCAGTCAAAGATCAAGGTCAAATCCTAAAATTTATCTGTTTACGTGATAACTCAAAACTGGATGAAGCAGCTTTCACCAAACTTGGTCCAAGGATGATGTATGATGGGGCAATTAGTTGAGTAGATTTTAGTGACATTGGCAAAAGGTCAAGGTCAAATGCTAAAAATGTTGCTATTTCCCCCATATCTATCGAATGCCCGAAGGTATTTTCTTGAAACTTAGTGTAGACATGTACTGCTGCGTAAAGATTCTCCAGAGAGAGTTTCATGTCATAAGGTCAAAGGTCAAAAGGTCAAAGATTAGGTGAAAATGTTAAATTTCACTTTTCTCACAAATGGTTAAATGTATTTTCATGGAACTTGGTACATACGCATGTACTGACTGGCAGGGATTATCTATGGAACTTATGGGTCAATAGTCAGGGGGTCAAAGGTCAAGGTGAACTCCTCAAAATTTTCTATTTCCCTCATATACTAGTATATGCAATGCTTGCATTATTAGTTTTAAAACTTGATATATACATGTATTACCTAATGGAAATTCTCTGGGAAATTCAACCAGCCAGAAGGTCAAAGGTCAATGGTTAAGGGTCAAAGGCCAGGTTTAAATGGAAAAAAAAATCGATCACTCTTTCTTCATACCTTGAGAATTACTCAATGCATAAACTTATAAAAAGGTCGGTCAGAAGTCAAATAAAAATCCTCAATTCCCCAAATATGTGTACCTGCACTCTTAGACAACTATAGCAAACCCAGTTCAAGGAAAGTAAGCATTCAAGATATTTCTGACAAACCTGTCATTTCAATATTTTGCCAGTTATGTGAAACTTTCATCACACATTGTAAAGACATTGTACTATATACCTATTGGGAGAATCATGCATTATGGCGGAGGCATCAGTCGCCATAGCGACATTTCTAGTTGCAAATAAAATAGCTGCCTTTCACATTACACAATCTATGTTGTATAAGATGTTTGGTTTTAAATACAAGTGTATACATATGTAAATGTATTATCAGATTTGTACAGCGATGATCTCTGAAAAAACATAATACAACTGTAAGTCCAACCGATGCCCATCTTATAGTGAAGAATTATAATACAGAATATCATAATAATGCCCTGTGTATAGTTGCATGCAAGCTCTTAAATCAGTTACTCTATGTCATTAGAAACAGTCTTACTGTTGGGACTTTCAACCACAAACAAATATTTTATATCATATGCATTATGTGCAGATTAAATTTGATGTATTGTAATTTTTACATCTCATTTTAATTTTTTTGTCATTTATGTCAGCAGAATTTCTGTATTTCCGTTGTATACTGTTGATGATAGGGTGCATTGTTTATGCTATTAGTCATTGTACTGTCACATGCATTGTATTTCTTATTTTATATGCCCATGTATACAATTATTTTATGATGTATATTTATGATTGTTATGTTTATCCCAGAACTGCGCTGGAAATGAACTTTTGCTGAATTGGGCTATCCTGGCAGAGCAGTAAATAAATCAAATCACTTTTACATGGTTGCTGTATGGCTAATTGAATAGCTGCCTAATCATATTGAAATATAAAGTTATATTATCTCAAATCATACTAAAGATAGTTCAATGACTCATTTTATAAATCAAATAATGCACAGAATTAAGATTGTGATGTTAGTGGAGATGCAGCGCTCTCTTGGGTATTCACAATGTCGTGTATACAGTGTATTTTGCACCACTATAAATACCCTCATCAAGTGCACTGCATCTCCACCTAAAGCACTCTCACGTATGCATTATTATATAGTGTGGATCACCTGCAGTATGGAAAACCATGCAGCTTAGCTAGCGAGTCTTGCCTGACTATGGGGTCAAAGTGAGGTAAAAACATGCCAACAGGTTTCTGATTGGTCACTTAGATGGAGTACCTTTTGAAACAAAACTGATTTTTGATTGCCTGATTTGTCACTTTCTCACAAGATTTTCTGTAATTTGAAGAGTTTACTAGATGGGACTCCTGAAAAAAAAAAATACATTTCTTTAAAAAGTCCAGTTTGATATTTTTTTTAGCACCTGATGAAAAGGAATTCTTCAAACTCATAAAAGTATGTATGTTATGCGCATGATACTTATTGGGGTGTCCTTTACGTATTCTGTATATTTTTACTGCAGTGAGATACAATTTTTATTGCCTTTAATGTTGCCAGATATATGGAATTGAACTGGAATGTCCATTGTCGATATATCACGAAGTGGATTGGGAATGCACTGAGAAAACAGCTACAATGTACCTTCATGTATTTATAAGGTACTAGTAAAAAGATGCATACGTGCTGGATTCTTACTACCATCACAACGCAGAAGCAATCTGGGAACCTGCAGGATCATGCAGCGTGGGCTAGATTGTAACTACTGTAGGAGAGGGTACTGCCCTTCCCCCTTATGTGAACAAGTTAATATTGCAAAAACATCATGATGTCTTCTTTTTTCCCTATATTTTGTATTGGTGTACCTGATTTAGCTACAGAATACAAGGAGTATTTGAGCAGGTTATAGTCGTAAAGATATCTTGTGAAAACATTTCGGGCTTTCAGTGGCAGCATCGGACAATGGTGTACAGTGCAACTGTGATGCAGAAATAAAAGGAAGAGTACAAACCATGAATTGAAATGTCATGGACAATATAAAATATTACCCTGTTTACTTTCTGTCATTTGTATTCTTCATAGAACCTACAAGAGATGTTGAAACAGTTGTCATGATTATCTCCGCAAACACGAAAACAAGCTTAGCAACATATTATTTTGATGCTGTCTAACTTGAAAATAATTGTTGTGCTTTCCTGCTCTGAAGTATAATGAAACGGAGTAAAACTTTTATGATTTTAAACCACGTTTACACACTTTATTCACTGAACACCATCGGTTGACAATACAACGTACGACCATAATCTTCACAATATGTACACAAAACAGATGTTGAGGTTGAACACATCAGACGTAACAGGAAGTTTGTAAACACATTCATACACCAATTTTACCTTCTCCAATAAGTGAGCTATATAGGTTTAAGATAATCTGTTCAAGTGCGTGACAATAACTCCATCCACAGTCGTAGAGAAATAAAGTCTAGAAAGACTGCTGATGTGTGCATTATTGTTGCCACGCTTGTCTCGTTACAATAACGATATGCGTTCGTAACTTTCTCTGTTTCAACAATAGTGTTATTACATGTTAAAAAGCATAATTACAGACGTGGTACCATCCGCCCTGAAGTGAATGAATTCAAAAGACCAATATTCTTAATTACTTTGTTATTAAAAAAAAGTAGGGCATCATACAACACCCTTTGTATCGAGGCCATTGTGTGTCTCACCCGAATATATCACCATTCTTCCTGGTCAAGGAAAAATTGCTTTAGATTGAGTAGTGTTCATTTATATTTAACTGGGAATGACGTAGTGTCCTTGGAACAAAGAATGTATAAAGGTAAATTTTCTCGAGTGCACTCACAGAAATTCAATTTAGGGTTTGTGTCAAGTTTATTACAACCTTGCACTTCCAAGGCTGGCATTTGATATTTATAATATTAATAAGAATAATAATAATAATGATAATAATAATAATAATAATGTCTTATTTACCAAGGGTAGCCTCTTCAGTGTCACCACTGCTCTACCAGAGGGCCCTAGCTGCCATTATTATTACCCTAGCGTTGCCAGGTACCCATTTATACACCTGGGTCAAGAGGGACATGGTGGGGAAAAAATCTTGTCCAAGGACGTAAGCGCTGGGACTCGAACTCCTCGGGTTCTCCGATCGGGAGTCGGGAGTCGTATCCACTATGCCACATTTGAAATGCATGTTATTCACGATAGGAACATAGTGACAAGAAGTAAACGTTTTGGCATGACTATCATGGTATTCTTTTTTTCTTATCCACATTTCTTTTTCATTTCTAAATCTAACTCTCCACATGAAATTCAGTCATCATTTGCATTGACATGTACACACATGCTATATTTCTGTATTATTTCCAGTATATGTATATCTGTGTATAGTTTCCAGGACCAGGTATAATATACTATATAAAATTATTACATACATGTATGTATACACACATTTTCCAGTGCCACATTTCTTTATTTCCAATAGATCTACGTTCTAAATGCAGTCATTTGCATTGACATGTACACACATTCCATATTTCTGTAATTGCATATTTCCAGTGTACATATATCTTTGTATAGGACCAGGTATAATAATCAATAGTACATAGTATATATATATATATATATATATATATATATATATATATATATATACCGGGTGTCCCAAAAAAAGCGGAACGGTGGATTTTCAGTACCCTGCGGTCTAAAAGTGATATATTTTTTGACATCATTAGTAAGAGCATCTCCGCAGAAGACTATGATACCAAAATCATTAAATTTGGTTCAGTACTTTTTATTCTACGCCAATTTCTGTAAATGCAGTCATTTTCAATTTTTTGCGACTATGAGATAATAATTTGGGCGCGACACGCGTTCCATACGGTGATTGTGTACGCTCGTTGATCCATGTCAACAAAAGATAACGCTTTCTGTTGGGCGCCTACACACACACACACACACACACACACACACAGACACATACACATACACAGTGTTTTTTTTTTTTCTGGCCCGTGCCCAATGTGTAAGCTGTATCTTTTGTTGACATGGATCACTGAGCTTACACAATATTCACCGTATGGATCGCGTGTAGCACTCAAATTATTATCTCATAAGACGCAGAAATCTGGCGAAATTTGAAAATGACTGCTTTTGTCAGGAATTGGCGTAGAATAAGAAGTAATGAACCAAATTTTATGATTTGGTATCATTGTCTTCTGCGGAAAGTTTTCTTTCTAATGATGTTAAAAAACATATCACTTTTAGAACACAAGGTACTGAAAATCCACCGTTCCGCTTTTTTTGGGACACCCGGTATATATATATATATTTATATAATATATATATATATATATATACATACGTACACACATACATACACATTTTTCCAGTGTCCATTCTCAATTTTGTTTTGTTATTATTTTGTTATTATTTCCCCTAAGGCAGGGAATAGGTTAAACTAAACATATAGTAGATGTCACATTGTGCTGTATAACTTTCACAACTTATTGACACTAGATACGGGAAACAACAAACAAATGAACCGATGAAGAAACAAAATGTGTATAGTCTTTGTGACGTACAGTACAGTAGCGTCATGATGACAATTATTTTGCTTCATGAATGTGCTGCTATGAGGATTACTAAACTGTGAACAGAAATGTGAAGTTTATCCGGTACGCGTATAAGGGTGACTCTTGACAAAACTGAACACAAAATCGAACCAAAGTCCGGATACAATGCGTGCTCGCACTGAAAACAGTCATGCTGGCCTGTATGTGTTTGATTTTTTTTTTTTTTTTTTTTTTGGGGGGGGACTTTTGATTTTTAGTTCTCCTTTCTATGTGAGCAGATATCTACTAGGTGTTTCAAAAAACACTTTCCACTTTTGATTCTTAATAATTCAAAAACTATATATCAGATAACACTGTCATTGATATGAGTGATAGCTGAATAGTGTACAATTTGGTTGAAGGTGGTTTAAATATGAAAGCATAAATAAGTTTCATGAAATCCATGATTAATTTCACAGTTAGGTTCAAGACTTTGCTCTATTTTCAACCCTCTGTACAAAATTTCACTTTGCACAGGGGTCAATGGGTGTGTATGGGAGTGTGTGGTTAACACCCTGACAATGGTCCTGAGCAATGGCCAGGGTTTGAATGCTTTATTATTCATTCATGAGAAATTCCACTATCACAGCTAGTTTTTATTCAGCCTCTGGCAGTATCTGTGTAAAGTCAAACGCCTGTCGATACTGTCGTTGAGTCGCGTCAGTGCTCTCCCTACTTCTGAAAAACAAAATTACAATGAATACCTTCTGTTCTATCGTAAACGTGGTGACAGGAAGTAAAGAAAACCAATTAGAGTATACATACACTTGTGTATATGGAGCCTTAAATAAATCTATTCTGAAACAAATCGCCCCAATGATAAATGCTGCTGAACTCTTTACCAAAAATGATTTCTTTTTATCGAAAAAGTGAAAAATTTGTCAGACTATTTAATTAGTAGACAGTTGTATTAAAATGAGGAACTTTAGATCATTCATGCTTATTTATATCCCAAATTTAGTGATATGTGAGAAGCAAAATTTGAAAATGATTGCCAGCTGGAATGAAATGTGGTGTTTGCAAGCACTTTACCGTGCATGAATTCAGACTAGCGGTGCCCAGGGCAATCACATGAATTATTGATTAAGCATTCATGTGCCAGGGAGCGCCAGACTGACGCCTAGTCAACAGGTGGTTCAGGCATGTCCATTGTTCAGGGCCATTGTCAGCACACACTCACATACACATCATTGGTTCCTGTGCGAAGTTCAATTTTTGTACAGAGGGTTAAAATTTGACCAAAATCTGAAACTTTACTTCAAAATCAATCTTAGATTTAATGAAACTGATTTATGCTTTCACGTGCAAATTACCTTCAACCAAATTGTACACACTATCCAGCTATTATACTCATATCAATGACAGTTTTATCGAATGAAAAGTTTTTGAAATATTTATGATCAAAAGTGGGAAATGTTTTTTGAAACACCTAGTATATGTGTGTGTGTGTGTGTGTGTGTGTGTGCGTGGGTGTGTGTGATTGACAGAGATGTACCACGATACGCATCACGCATGTCATGACCATGGTGTGACCATAGTGATAGCGCCAGACCTGTTTGTACATGTTGTGTGTGTGTGTGTGTGTGTGTGTGTGTGTGTGTGTGTGTGTATTTAAACCGCTTGCAGAGCATCTGACCTTCCTCAACGAGTCGCTGTGTGGGACACAGTGAATCGATTCAATGAACTGGCTCATTACAACTTCTGGCAGCTAATGTCTTTGGAGGCGCTTCCTCAGCCATGTGGCAGGTTCTTCAATGGCAGAAAGCCTACAAGAAAGTATGCACTTGAAGGAGTGCTTGAAGTCTGGATGCTTCCATGCGTAGATGAGCGGATTCCAGCAGCTATTGGAGTTCAGAATCAGGAAGGGAATCCAACCGGTGTCCTGCGATCCTGGAACGAAGAGCATGCACATCGTAGGTACAATGCAGAGAACGAATGTTACAACCATGATAAACATGTTCAAGGTAATCTTCGTTTCGGCCTTGGTGCGCGCGTGTTTTTTCTGATGCTCTTTTTGTTCGTCTGCCTGACCGCTGGTTGGTGCTGGCGCTGCTACGGCGTTAATAGGCGTCTTAGCAGCACCACCAGAGTCCTGAGGGGCGTTGGCTGGATGAACCTTAGATATTGACGCTGGTGTTTCGTCAGATGATGTCACATTGGTTGACCTGTGGTCTTCTGAGGATGCTTTGCAAGGACCCTCAGGGTTGGAATTCGCTGAAATTGGTTCCGGAGCTGCCGAGTAGATGGGTGCCTTGGTGCCTTTATCTGGGGGAGGATTGCCATCTCCCGAGTCGTGATTTGTTGTCGGTTGCTCGGATTGGGCATGGTCATTTGTAGTGCTCGCCGTCTTGCTGAACGCCTCACCCTTCGCCTGTGATTTCGGCTTGTCGTGAATATGCGCCACTTGGCGAAGGTGGTGTCTGACATGGCGGTACATCTTGACGTAACAAACCACGATTATGGTGAGGAACATGACTAAAATGATAGCTGTCGTAAGATCAAGATAGACCCCCTCGCTGTAGGAGCAGTACGAGCCTTGTAGGAAGCCAAAATAGACTTTTGTAGCTTTACCCAAAGTGACTAGAACAGTGGTGAGAAAGGTAAACATGGCCACAACGCTTGCAACGATTTTCAGACGCATGTGACTTCGACTTCGTTTGTTATTCGTGATGACTTGCACCCGATGCCCAGCGATTAGAGTGAGCGTCCCAAGACTGTAGCCCAGGAGGTTGATGGTTGCTGCGCCTGTGACTTGGCACATAGTCACGAGAGTCTTCGACCTCACTGTGCTTAGGAGAACCGTCGCTTGTACCACCTGTGTACAAGACGTGAATAGATCGACCACGGCGAGTATCACCACGTACACGTTTGTCGATGTCTGCAGCTTTCGGGAAATGATGACTGATGTGATGACGAGGCTGTTACCGAATAAACCCATCGTCGCCTCTATCACGAAGACCACGGCCATTATAATCCTTTGCGTTGGATCCATCTGATTAATGTCTTCAGAGCTTTCGGCAAAAACCTCTGTCGTAGCCTCAGCGGTGGCAACCAGAGTCCCAGTTTGGGAGTCCATGATACCTTCTTCTGGAAGTAGAAAATGTGAGAAATTTTATATGAAAAGCGTGTCTATCGCATTCGAGTGTTCTCCAGCAGAAAAATTGAATAAATCTGCCACAACCACATGCAGGAAAAGAAACGCCGTCCAAAATACGAAACCTTGTTTTCACTTCGTCATTTTAATGTATTCGAGTCCTGTTTAAGATAAGGTTAGCTTACCAGAAACGATTGCCATTCCAAAATTTTTTAAAGATGAAAGTCCTATCTTTAGCTGATTTCCAGAATAGATAAAACCCACACTAAGAGCCACTGATTACAATGATCTGCATCGTCTACGTACATTTTTTTTTATGCCTCCGCCATTTTTTTCGGATTGTCCGTCCGTCCGTCTGTCGGTCCATCAGTCTTTCCGTCCGTAATCAATTTTGTGGACATCATAAACTTCAGAATCGTTTGAAGAATCCCCCCCCCCCCCAAAAAAAGGTCAAAGTCAAGCTCGAATCTCAAGTTCTTAGAATTTCACAATTTCCCCATATCTCTGCAATTGCTTAAGGTATTTTCATGAGGCTTTTTGTAAATATGTATTACCAGGAAATGTTTTGGACCATGGGGCCGAAAGTCAAAGGTCAAATGTCAAATGAAAATGCTAAAATTTCATTTTTTTCTCCATATCTGGAAATGGTTCAAGGTATCTTCATGAAAACTTAATTCATATGCATGTTCTGCCAGACAGTGATTCTCTTGAAAATGTGGGGTTATGGGATCAAAGGTCAAGGGTGAAAGGTCAGGTTAGAATGCTGAATTTTTACTATTTTAGTGCCGAAATTATACTATTTTCTCCGTAACTTGGAAATTACTGAATGCATGCACCATGAACTACGTGGAAACATGCATTACTGCACAATGAAGCTGTAGGAAAGGATTATGGCCATGGCTTTAGAGGTCAAAAGAAGATGTTAAAATTTCACTATTTTCCCCATATTTTGAAAATAACTAAAAGTATTGTCATGAAAATTGTATGTTACCCGTTATTACCTGTTACAATTACTCGAAGAAAGTTGTGGGTCATGGAGTCAAAAGACAAGGATCATAGGTCTAGTGAAAATGTTCAGATTCCTAAATACTTGCTTTTCTGAAACAATTCATAGCCATCCAAATGAGACCTTGTTCAAGGAATTATAAACTCTTAACACATTTGGGGTTGTGCCCTCAAACTTTCAAACATGTCATTTCATCTCCTTGCCAGTATTTAGCTATCAACGCACATTGTCAAGATGTGCTATAGACCTACATTTTGGGGATAATGCGAGATGGCGGAGGCATATACAGTTGTACCAATCACCATAGCGACATTTCTATTTGTTCTTGTAATGCTATAAGCGAGTCAAATTTTCGTCAGCCCTGGAAGAACTGGGTGTATAAACAAATATGTATTACGTAATTACTACATCAATTCCATTATATTGGGACTAATACATAAGAACTAAACAATGTGAAAGCAGTATGGCAGCTGCAGGTCAAATCTCAAGAAACAAAGAGAACGGATAAAAGTTGATTTTAAGGGAAATTTACCCCCAGACAGACGTGTGGGTTCAGTGAGTGTAAAAATATTAAAAGAACACATCATCGGCATTTAAGGAAAATTAAAAGATATGAATTTTTTAAAGTTTTGGTAAAGGCCATGTACCGTTATGCAGTATGATATAAAAAAATTTCCGTATGATGTACATATCAATTCTGTAGCATAATGACAGAACATACCTCCTCCGAAATGGAGGGAGAATTATATTACCCCTGTCAATATAGCAAGACAAGGGGATAAATGTTCTTTTCAATACACCTGACATTTGCAGAATTCTCTTTATATTATTTTGCAACTGTGACATCACGAATAGATGTCTTCTTATCCAGCGAAGACAGCACACGTAATTGAATAGATCGATTTTTCCCAAACCTCTCTAATTTGTTCGACCAAAAGTTTTGCATTCACTGAATCCGCTGTGGTATGGTATATGGTATAAATTTTCTTTCAACAGTATTTTTTTCCATGTCAACAGAAAATCTCTGCACACTCCTGATTGTATCTGTTAGTAATGGAAATGGCATTCCAAACAAAATATAGGGACAGTATGCTGTCATTTGTTTCGCTTTAATATGTTTAGATATAAAATGCAAATGCGAATGGCATATGACATGATAAAATTCCAAACATCAACCAACTAGATTCGACTATTATCTTTTCATGATTAAGCGTTATTCGATGTTGTGATTCTTTAGTTTCTTCCCTTTCAAAGGAAATACGGCATTAAAAGATTTTGATTTGTCTTGATAATTATATGTAAATTTACTGTCAGAAAAGTCATAACTCTTCATGATTTGATAGTATACTTTTTACTCGTTCGTAACAAAATCATTTTCAACTGTGTTTAAAAGAAACGACGGATATCACGTTTATTCTGTACCCAACAAAGCCGTTCTTTGCATTTGAAATTAACAACAACAATTTTGAAAAAAAAACACAAAAAAACAAACAAACAGAAGGTTCAGATTAAATTATGGCTGGTATCAAAATGATTAAAAGCATGGTAGAGGAAAGGCTCTATTTTAAGAAAGCAAAGACATCAATTATGTCAGAGGTAACATTACACGCAATGTAGTCAGTTATGTTTTTATGAACTACAACAAAGTCCAGTACTGTCAGCATTTATCTTGTGTTCCAATTTCGTTACTCAGTATCTATTTATTGCTTTACGGAATCATATCAATTACGGTTGTAGCAATAGCAGCTGTCTGCTATACATCGCGAATGGAAATGTCATCTAAATTTCAGCAGTTTGTCTTACATTTTCCCCCTTTATGTAATAACGAGAATTTAAACGGGAAGTTTACTGTTTCGTAAAAGTTTTTACACTTATCATTGAAACGGGAGACATTACAAGGGAACGATAAACATTGTGTAGTGGGACCCTATATTAAAAAGATACCTAATTAACAAACGAAAACACCCCAACGAACTCTCTAGAAAAAATCGAGTGACATTTTCACTCTTAAAGGAGTGAATACAAAAAAGAGTAAATTTAGAGTGAAATTGGAGTGAATTTTGAGTAAAAATGTTCATTTTCACTCGTTTTAGAGTGACGTCAGGGATCACTCCAAAATCTTCGAGTGATCCCTGAGGTCACTCCAAAATGAGTGAATATGAACATTTTCACTCGAAATTCACTCCAATTTCACTCTAAATTCACTCTTTTTTGTATTCACTCCTTTAAGAATGAATATTTTCACCCGATATTCTTAGAGAGAACAAACTTACCTATTTATCGTACTAGAAGCGATGCAGAACACGTTTCTTGCGATGGGGAAAGCTGTTTTCTCACGATTCCACCCAATATACAAACTGCGCCACCGTTTGAGGGAAGCAATATATAGCAGTCATATATTTTGACGAAAACTATTTAAAAAAAAAATCCAGCAGCCGGAAAGAAAGAGACAAAGTCAACTGAAAACAACGATGATGCGTAACGCATCTCAGTAATCAAATTACCGAGCCTGACAATTTCAGATATCTTGGAAACGCAAGGAGGAAGGCTCAGTGAAGAACGTTTTCACGGTTTTCTGCTGAAATAAGGAATCGGACATAGCAATTGATCACGTGCTTCTGTACTTGAAGAATCTTTCGCGAATTCAATGACAATATGATAACTATATAACTATGGACGTACACCTATATAGGGATATGTAATACCGAACCAATCGACCAGCATAACCGTCGCAGGCCTGTTTGCCATTGCTTTCATTGTTTGCCGAGTAGATTGTGTGCGAGTGAATTGCGTGGGCGAATTTCAATATCAAGACCGTCATTTGCTGACAAAGGATGTGATTTCAATAACAAGATCTCCGCGCTTCAAAATATCCTACGCCTGACAACAAGACCAAGTAAAAAAATGGTTGAATGCACAAATCGAATCGAATCTCTGCAACTTCCACTTCCCAAGAAGGTTGATGTAATATAATGTAATAACAATTCAGATATAGAATTGTGTAGTCAGACGTTTTTTTTTTTTCTTTTGTGGTTTGTGTGTGTGTGTGTGTGTGTGTGTGTGTGTGTTAGTAATTTTCTTCATTTTGTGTGTTTTGATAACTTTTAGGCAGCACAGACATGCGGGAGCGCAAAAAAGGTATATTTTTGTATTGTTTTCTACTGAACTTATTTCTCTTGACTGATGCAGTTTTTCACAGGAAAAAATGATACAATAAAACTGTTCGTTTGATTCGTCTTGCCACTATAGATAACTTCGATGATGTGGAATAGTACGTCATGTCACGAGAGAGGGAATATTGAAACGGCTGAATACTTCGCGCTTGATTCTACCTTTGTTCAGGGAAGACAAGAGTAGTCTGCAGACATGATGATGTTGTTGTTGATGATGATGATGATGATGGTGGTGATGATGATGATGATGGTGATAGTTTAGTTTGGGTCATGACAAGCCAAAAAAAAATAAGAAAAGAAAAATGTTTTTCACATTTTCTTGTGCCAATTCTCTTCCCAAATCGACTGACATGAAGTAAAAAAAAAAGATCACATACTGGCTGCCACTAAATCGGCTGACAAGCAAAAACAAAGAAACAACCAAATAATTTACTATAAAAAAAACCACAAGACAAAGCAAAACAAAATAATGAGGAGCCCTGGGGGAAGTCCCCCCCCCCCCCCCCCCCCCCATCTACAGCCGCTACTGGTTACGATAGTCTCGATTGCAAAGCTTTCATCGCAAGGTGAGTCCATGTTCTCAGAGAGATGTGAGACATGATTAGCTTCACTCTCATAAGACAAAAACTTCAGAAACATCGATGTTTTTGTGTAAATGTAAGCGACGTGTAGGTACAGGAGAAGGGAAAACAGCTCCTAAGAAATTATATGTATCATCATTTCAACCGTGATAATAACTTCCGACAACAAAGACAAGAATTCCAAGTCATGAGTGTTTGCATACAGGAATGTTGCCACCATAATCCATGGATTCAAGGGTGGGCTGTCCTTGCATTCTAATCATATTTAAGTTTGGTCTTCTAAAGTATGTAAGTGGAAATGATCCTAAATGTTGATTTTAAGTAAACATCGTAATGAAATAACAAGTATAAAGATCCAACACAAAATTGTTCTCTCACTGTCATGGTACGTGACAAAGATGTAGTCTAGCTCATAACTGAATTCTGTTATTCCACAGTTTTATCATCAAATTGTTTGCTCTTTGTGCTATGTCCATCGAAGCCCGGCTTTGAACTTCGAACGAATTTGAGTTGCCTACCTAGGAGAAATTACAAATTGCTTGAAATTAAGAAGATCGAAAAACAAATCGAGAAATGTACACATTTCTTTCGAATAACGGCGCCTACCCTTTTAATGTACACTGATTCATCGATTTCCAAGGCCGAGGATGTTGATTTTGCTCCCAAAATGTCTTAACATGCCAGTTTCATATTATCATGCGCTTGTTCAACGGGTTTTGATATATCTGTTCCCAGCAAAGCATCTGGTGTGTTCGTCATCTCTTCTATGTTGTCAATATCTTTTTATTCATCCCTTAGCTTCGCCGAGTTTGGACCAGCATATTCAAACAAAACAATTTCGAATCATAAGCAGCACGATTGAGAAGAAGATGAATAAATATGAATATCAAAAGCAGCAAAGCGAAACAATAACAATGTTGCAATGCACGGCAATGTTTGTTCCATGTGAATTCAGTGTGATTTTTTAAAGCTATTTCTCACATCATTCCGTCATAGCTTGTTTGTGGCGTTTCGTTTTTTATTTTTTGTTTTTTTTTTAATAATTGACTGTGCGCTTAGTGCGCGCCAAATCAAATTTCGACGAATACATCTCGAGTTGACGACTGCATATAGAAGAACAAAATAAGGGGTTTTGTTGTTTATGTAATATCGCCATGCCCTCTATTCGTCTTTTCAACTATAGACTGGTTGAAAAAGATATTATTTCATTAAAGTACGTTTTCATATGATGAGGACTTCTGCCATTCCAACAAGGTGTTTGACAACGTGAATTCAGGATAGGCATGACAATTCCATATTCGATCAAATAAGAAATGTAAAGACAAAAATCGTAAACAAATTTGAAAGACATTCGCTCATTTTTGTTTAATTGGTCCTAGTCGTGCACTCTTACTTTTTTAAAAGTCAAATTCTTTTTTCCTTCTCTTGTGTTTTGAATTGACAATGAATGGCATTTGCAGTATCTAAAATGAAAATACATGGCTGCTTCAACATAAAGATAAAAAAGTGGGGGTGGGGCCAAAGTAGTTACACACTATTATATTCCATTTATTGCGCTTTAAAAAAAAAAAGTGGAGCTCGAGCCCAACCCCCACCCCCCCCCCCCCCCCCACCCGTTCCTCCGGCCCTGGATGAAGATTCTTAGCATAAGGGAATTATAGTCAAGGGCTGATGATTAAAAAATTAGTACAGTTGATTGACACTTCAGCAGTAGAAATGTAATACATTGTACAGTGTAGGTGTACTGCGTGGGGAAATGTACGGTGATTACAGCGCCGGCGGGACGTTTTCAAAAGTGTGGGGGCCACTTCCGGGTTTCTTCAGCTGACAAGCAAAATATCAAAAAAAAAAAAGTCTTCAGCTCATCTTTCTCATTCCACTTCCAAAAACATAACCTTTCATTACCGCGCTCACTCGTTCTAGTGCCACTTACGCACTTCGGGGCTAAAACAAACAAACAAACAAATTAAATGGGGGGAGGGCCTAAAGTGGTGACATCTTATGTATTCCTTTGTATTGTGCAAAAAAAAAAGTGGGCCGAGCCCCCCCCCCCCCCCCCCCCGGTTCCGCCGGCCATGGATCAATTAATCTTGGTATTTTTCGTATAGTTTTTGTTGAGACTTAACATCAGGTTTGTATAATTCTTTTGTGAGATAGTGAGAAACCTCTTATGAAATATGAAAGAACATGTAATTCCAAGAGGGATTCAATGTTTATTTGATGAAAATTGGTTTTGAAATGGCCGAGATATCCAAAACAGAGCGATCCTAATAAAGTGTGGGACCCACATTTTATTACGATCGTTTTGTTTTACTTTGTTTTTGGATGTTTCAGCTATTCCAAACCCGATTTTTATAAAATAAACTTTGAATTCCTCTTAAAATGGTATGCTCTGTACTAGGCCTATTTCATAAGTGTTTTCTTGGTATCTCGCAAAAAAGTTAAAGCCCAATTTCCTTCTCTACCACTACTGTACCATCCCTTCAACCTCACAAATCTATTGTAAATATAATTATATTGTTATTTATTCATTGTAAATAAGTGTGTCATTACCTGCCATGTATCCAGAATAGGACCATGGACCTAGAATATATATTCAACATGTCCTTATCTTTTTAGGTAGAATGAGCGCTTTATAAGAGTCTCTCTATTACATGTATTATTATTATCATCATCATCATCATCATTATCATTATTATTATTATTATTATTATCACTAAAGACATGATTACAACAACTTCAAAGGTCGAGAAAGCAAATCGCTGTATCCGTCACGCAGAACAAATAGTGGGGTAGATATGTGAAAAAGATGCTCACATCCGGCGGAAAGTATGAAATTTTGCATATAGGGGTATTTTGAGGCGCTGATTTCAAAAATTGCCGGATCCAAGAGATCTGGCCACGGGGTCGGCCGCCATTTTGAATTCCAATATGGCCGCCGTCAAAGATCCCTATCTTCAGTTCTGAATGACATTAGCCATTGGAATTTGATATATTAAAGCATGATGATATGATGACTTCAATAACAGACTTATTTGATATGTCTGACAAGCTGCACGGCAGCCAATTTGAATGTTTATACATATTTGCCATGTTGGAGTGTTGAAAATCTCTATCTCGGGTTTGTAAATTAGGCTACCCGATTGAGCGTGCGTTTGTAACTGATAGAGTGCGCGCTGCTTTATTTACATTGTGACGTCAGTGAAAAGTGCATTATTCTTCCTTTTTGCTGCACTTTTTGACATGCCCGTGAATGTTAGTCATGATGTTTGTCTTCGTAGCCACATTGGAATTCAAAATAGAAGGCATTGCGTTTGTCAGACACATCACATCAGTTAATATTTTAACTCAGTATGTTAAAATACTTGTTTACACCTAATTTCAACTGAATTTCAGGGTCACTCACCACTGAGAAATCGAGACAGGGATTTTGATATTTCGTCGAGGCGGCCATATTGGAATTCAAAATGGCGGCCATTCGATGTTTGTCAGACACTCCAAATCAATCTGTCATCAAATCCAATGTGTCAAAACGCTCATGTGTACCAATTTTTGGTGCCACAGGTCATTCAGAACTGAAGATAGGGATCTTTTAATTTGTTTTGTGATGGCGGTCATATTGGAATTCAAAAGGGCGGCCGACCCCGTGGTCAGATCTCTTGGATCCGGCAATATTTGAAATCAGCGCCCCAAAATACCCCTATATGCAAAATTTCATACTTTCCGCCGGATGTGAGCATTTCGACCAATTTTTGCTACATATCTGCCCTACTAAAATCCTTTGTCTTGAAACGCAGTTCCCTATTGTTGACAGGTGACGTCATAATGCTATTGTTTCTTGACGCATCTAACCGCGTAAGGTCGAGATCACGTCGGGATGAAGCGCGCTTATATTGCGCTGAACAACGCATCCAGGCAACCGTATCTAGCTTTGATACGCACTCTCTTCTCACCTCTAGCTAGCTCTGAGCATTGCTTATGATGCTGAGCATTTCATTTCAAACAGAAGACTTACCCTTCCTGTCGATGTGATTCTATTACTCCAATGTTTGCGAGAAAATGTATCCCTGCAACGAAGCATCTTGGCGGCTTGGATTCGAAAGGGGAGGTTCGTGTCAGGTAACTCTCGGACACGATGCCCTTTCTCCCTTGTCGTGCCTAGCGGACCGAGTGGAGAGTTCGCGCCGCTGGGCTCCTGTGCTCGACCGCTGGCACAACCATTGCGAGTGGCTTGTGCGACATCATCGGCAACTCCGAAGACGATTTCGCAAAACCACGGCAGCTGATCGACTTTCCGAACTTCTGACTACGCTGCGCTGCACTAAGGAAAGGAGGCGGGAGCCGAAAAATAGTATCTCAGCTACGCACAGCGAGTCCAGCCGTTGGTATAACATTAACAGGTAAAAAGTTACCCTCACTATTGCACTCTACAGAGAGCCTAGTTGGTCAGTCCCTGAAACCGTTGCCTGGTTATACTGTGAGCGATTTTATGACAGAAGGGTGTTAAAGATTGTGGAGGTTCTACATTTGCTCTGCAAAATCCCCGGACATTTTTATAAATTTATGCTCTTTGATTGACCATGTTTATTCAAATATCAGTTCGTGTCAAATTTCAGCTGGAACCATATCAGCTGATATGTCAGATCACTTACCTGTTTTTGCTTTGTTCGAGTGTTATTTCAAAAATTAAAAAAACAAGATTGAAACCTCATGCCTCCGAAAAGAGGTTCCGCAACTATGCAACCTATTCTCCAGTAGCATTAGGGGATGACTTAGATTGTATTTCATGGGAAAATGTTTATGACTGTACCGATGTAAATGATGCGTACGATTAATCTATTTCTTTTGATCTTATCGAGTCTTTGTGACAAACATATTCTCATTTATAACACCAAAAATAAGAAAACATCGTGTGAAGAAGCCATGGATTACACCTGCAATAGCAAAATCAATTTCAAAAAAGTATAACTTGCATAAACAGGTACTTGCGTCTAAACACAATATTGATTTAATCGTGAAATACAACTTAACAAAGGTTTTTACGGAAAGCAAAGTCGATGCATTATTATGAACTTTTTGATAGAGATAAGGATATAGAAATCTACGGAAAACGGGGAACCATATTAATGAAATATTAAACAAAAAGAAAGATAAAACAGATAAATTGATTGTAGAGAAACTTCAGGCTTCTGAGAATGGTGTTAGAAAGGAATGCAAAACACCTCGAGAAATAAGTGAAGGGTTCAATCATTTTTTGACTGAAATCAGGGAAATTTTAGCTAAGAAAATAGAAATTAGTGAAAACGATGCTTACACTTTCATGAAAGGAGAAGTTGATAAATCATTTTTCATGTTACCTGTGACGGTGATTGAAGTACATCGTATTATTCTCTCTTTGAACGCAAATAAGGGATTTGGATATGATGACATCCCAGTTAGAGTTATACTTGATGCTGCTCGGAACATAGCTCATCCTTTAGCATATATCATAAATTCATCAATATCATCTGGCGTATTTCCTGATGCGCTTAAGATTGCTAAGGTATTGTATACTACTTGTTTATAAAAAGGGAGCTAAAGATGCGCCTTCAAACTATCGGCCTATCTCGGTCCTTCCGATAATTAGTAAGATAATCGAAAAACTGGTAAACAGTCGTCTGATGAAATTTTTTGAGGAAGATAAAATATTATACAAACACCAGTATGGTTTTAGACAAGGGCACAGTACAAAACTATCGCTGATCAATCTAAGTGATGAATTAACCACACAAATGGACGAGGGCAAGGTTACCATTGGATTATTTCTAGACTTTGCAAAAGCTTTCGATACGATAAATAATGACATTTTGCTGTATGAATTACAACACTATGGTAGCTATATACGTGGGTTACCGTTAGAGTGGATGCGCAGCTATTTATCAAATCGATTTCAGTTTGTATGTTATGGAAATGAAAAGTCTGCACAACTACCGATTACATGTGGTGTACCACAAGGATCTGTATTGGGACCCACTCTGTTCTTAATTCATATCAACGATTTGCCACAATCCACAGATTATTTCAATTTTCGATTATTTGCGGATGATTCGAGTTTATTTCATTCTTTTCCATCTGGAACTAAGAATATTGACTTAAAGGAAGTTGAACATAATTTCTTAGACGTTATGAAATGGCGTAATGCTAACAAATCAACAATCAACACGTCCAAAACAAAATATATAGTTTTCAAAAGTAAACGTAGACATGTGGAGATAAATGGAAATATTATGGTACGCACAGACATTATAGAGCAGGTACATTCGACTTTGTTTCTAGGAGTTAATATTGACGAAAACTTATCATGGCGAAAACATATTGAGTATGTCTCTTCGTCAATGAGGAAAACAATTGGAATCATATTTAGAATTAGACTACTTGTTTCTAGACAAATCTTACAATTATTATATAACACCCTTATCCTCCCGCGTATATGTCTTATGGACTAGAAGTTTGGGGATGTACATACCACTCATATCTTCAATCTATATTTTTGTTACAAAAGAAATTAGTGCGTGCAATCTGTTTCAAAGGACCTAGGAAGCATACTGGCCCTTTATTTCATCGTTTACAAATGCTAGATGTTTACAGAGTATACCAATTTTTTAATTGGAACTGTAATGTTTGACCTAATCCATCATACTTTACCGCACGATATCTCTGATTATTGTTTTGAAATTGACCATAATCATGATACAAGGTTTAAAAATGATATGAATTATAAATCAATAAGAATCAGATCTGAAACAGGTAAACACTCGCCTTGTCATATGCAGGCAGTATAATTTGGAGAGGATTTCCTCATTATGTCAAAAAGATAAACACCCGTAATGCTTTTCGGCTATCATTGTGAAAGTATCTGTTATCAATATGATGATGATCCCCTATGAAAACATGTAAATAATTATGTATATAACAATTCTTCGGTAAATATTGTAAATACGTTATATTATAATCTATATCATTGAAAGGACTGGCCTCGACTAGCCTGCACGCTATTGCCAGTTCTTTTTTTGCCAAACTATATCTTAACTATTAATTGTTGTGACTTTGTTGACGATGTTTGTTCGTTTCTTTGGTAAATAAATCTCATTTCATTTCATTTCATTTCATTTCATTTTTAATTGGTATGAAAGCATGAGACATTAGTTATCATCCGTTGTTTGGGCAGGCTGCCTTTCCCCAGCTATTGATTTTAACTATGACAACAAAGAAGAAGAAGAAGATATTAATGATGTTCAAGCTTTGATAGCATGTATAGGGCTAGACACTAGCTAGTTCTATGTAACCTCGTTAGAAGTGATGTCATTGGGCGTTCATCAGTTCGCGTGCGTGATTGGCTGCCGGTATAAGATGAAAAAAAAAATCATATATAGCATAGAGGTCTATTATGAAAAATTGTGAGGGCGTGACATGATCAACTCGCTCATTTGAATATTCATAAGGACTGGTCAAGAAATGTTTTTCGAAAAAATTGAAATTTCAAAGTGTTATAGAATCTATCTTCCTTATTTCTTATCCCATTTTTGTCATTTTTTTGGAACATTCTCTAGGGATTTCTTTTTTTCTCTTTCTTTCAGAACTCATTTATCTTTGGGTGGATTTGTATTGAATTTTTCTGTCTTTTCTCCGTGTGAACAGACAAACAGATGTCGAATTTCCCGAGCTGGAACCAGCAAATGCATGGCTTGGATCTGTTCGCCCTGAGCTATTAAGCTGCAATTTAGAATCGGGTTTGGCCAGCGATTCTACCCAGCAACGCACTCTTCGGGAAACAACGGGAGATCTTGCGAGTCAGCTCGAAGCAACCTTGCCTGACGTGACTCTCGTGGCAAGCGGCACATTGAAAGCTGATGGCGATGAGGTGAACTTGACGGAAACATGTGATATGGGTCACTGTGATATGTCTGAAAATAGGTTTCAGGAATCAAACCGTCCTGACGATTCCGACCAATTCAGGACAAGCACTCCTTGTGCAGCTGAAGTTCCCGAATCTGAGAACGAAGCTCCGACTTCTCGACGAAGGACGGAATGGAAGGAATATGTATTGTATCACGAGCCGATTCTGTTCAGATCTTATTTCGAAACTCAATTTCCGAAGAAGTCGTGGAGGCGTGCCCATCAACGTATGCTGACGTCACGCAGTCGGGGGAGACGAAACCGCACCGAGAGACTCCGGAAACCTCCGACACCCGAAGCACTAAGAGTCTCGTGGAATTCACTGAATGAGGTTGCTGAGGTGAGTTGCGAAAATTTTGCTATCAACACGTCTTAATTTGGAATGTTTGAATAAATATTGTTTGTTTTTGTAATTATACGGCGTGTAGTCAAAACACTGATGTAATGGAAACATTGCTGCTATGCTGTTGTTGTTGTTGTTTGTTTGTGTTTTGTTGGTGTTTTTTGTGTGTTTTTTTTTGTTTTTTGTTTGTTTGTTTGTTGTTGTTTTTTTTTTGTTTTTGTTTTTGTTTTTTTTTTTTTTTTTTTTTTTTGGGGGGGGGGGTTCGGTTACAGTCCGTAACAACAACGGGCCGAAATCATTTAAATTAAAACACGAATTAGGCTTTATAGGCCTACAGAATTCACTGGTAAAACTAAAATCTTCGCTTACATTGTGACAATCATTGAGAGTGAACATTTTTCTAGTAGAAACTATCTGTTTGCTTTTATTTTTTACGTGTATTCATTTGCTAACCTTTGAGACTTTGGTGCAGAATATTATGTTTAACGCAGCATAGAAAGTGTGTGTTGTTGGTGTGTTGATAAGATGAAGCACATGAACGAAATTTCTCACTGAAATTTTTTTCTATGTTTATTTTCATGTTTTCACTTAAAGTGGAATGATAAAGGTCGTTTGTAGGCAATAGTTCCATGATGATAAAAGCCTTACTATCTCTGCTTTGCCATGACGTTACTGACTGCCGTTGGCAATCACTGATGCAGTAAACCTCCTCCAGCTCCCTCTGTCGTCGCACGAGTGCAGCAATGTGGATGCTCTTTCGCCAAACGAGAGCCGCTGTCGGCCGCGAGATCTTAATTTGCCGTCTACAAATCAAGTCAGGACCACATGTTCCGTTTGCCTTTTCCGCACGACGTAACCCCAAATACTACATCTGGCGTTTCCTGATGGTCGAGAGCAGGGAGCCGATACCCCATCTCCAACACTTCTTGGTTTTATTGCCTTTCAGTCAATGCTGTTCTCATCATTCTCCTATAGCACCACACCTCAAAACTTTCTATCCTGTCACTCATCGCTTTGTTAACTGTCCCTGTCTCTGCTCCACAAGCCATACTATATCATTATTTTTTTCTTTCTGTCATGTTTTTCTTTTTTTTCTTTAAAATCTTTACACGGGGAGTAGAAAGATGGTTTCCTGAGATCTCCGTTCCGTCTAGAACCCGTTTTACCCGATGACGCCACACCTATTGGTCAGCGAGATTGTGACTTCGAGCACGACAACGATGAAACGGAGAGGACTGACGACAACCATGGGACGGAAGTGCGTGCAGAGGACACTGTGAGAGAGGGAATTCGAGCAATAAGACAGGTGAGGAATACGTGAATGGAAATACTCAAGGAAACTTTGGTAATGTAGGTGATCCGAATTTTCCACCAACCGGCGAAAAAATGTGCTCACGCGGGTTCCTCTGTCTGAAACAAGCTTCCTTTACACATTCGTACTATCTCCTCAATGATTCGTTCAAGACAGCATTGAAAACACACCCATTCGGTATAGCATTATGATTAGTCAATGACTATAATTCCTTCGTTCTTTCTTTTCTGTATTCCTTTCTCTCTTTTATGCTGTGTGAGAGATTTTCCATGCCGTTTGAGCACTCAAACTGAGTAGTAGAGGCATTGTGAATACCCGCTATTATTATATTATCATTATCATTTTTTTTTAATGTTTTAATGACGAATTTTCATGAAGCCTGAAGCCTGCGTTGGAACCGTTCCTAGACACAACATCCATAATTGTAGTTCATAGTGTCATGATGCAACGTAGTCGGTATCTAAAGTGTTATTGATGACAGTAATACGGTAGCCTATAAACAGAAGTTTCAAGGAACAGCTGTATCTATAGATAAAAGGGCTGGAAGTAGTAATGAATATGCAGTCATATATTAGCCACTTTGGGTATGTGTAGTAGAAGTAGTAAAAAGTGCGAATAAAAAGTACTACGTGCGTTAGGTGATACCAACACCGGAGTAATATTGCCGCCTGATCTAGTGTTGATAAACCGCTGGGAACTCTCGATATCTACGAACAACGCTAACGTTTAATATAGATGATAAGTTGTCCGCCTTGCTATAGTTTGAATGTTTGTTCATATGCCGCAGCTACGATGACTGCAGCGCATGTTGCTTTTCCGACGAAATCTCTCTGACAGGAATGCGAACAACAGCACAAAGAGATGCAGAGTGAAAAACCAAGTCGCGGTAATGCGACGGAGGACGCTGCCGTGGCGGTTTTACAGACAGAGGAGTGTGAAGCGCCCTCTATGTCAACACTGACAGAAGCAGGTGAGTGTCAAGGACTACAAGTATAGGATAAATTGTCTTCTTGCTAAAGGTCGTCAAATATTGCCTTGCATATTGCTCACTTTGAATTCTCTGTAACATTTGAAATTACAGTAATATTCTGTTTTTTCGAGGTCATCACAATCCCTCATATTCGTCTCATTAGCGCACGAAGTTAGAAACATAACAAGTACAAAATGGTTCAAAGCGACGCTGTTTATTGAATAATAATTTCTCTTTGTTATTATTTTCATTGACCACAATCGATCGATCAGCACATCTCTAACTCAGGTGATTTAAGTAGTAATAGAATGAGTAAATATTGCCAGTGTGGGTTCGTAATGTCATATCAGGCGCCATATAAGTTTTGCGAGAAGTTTCGCGGGAAGTTTGCGGTCACACTGGCAAAACTTCAAGATCTTACAATATAGATCGCGAACTTAATATCTTCTCGAACTTTGGCCAGTCTGACCGCGCCTACAGGAAGAATAACCCTGAGGATACACGAGAATTTTTACGCATTAAAGTCAAGGTAGGTCCTGAAAAAAAAAGGAAATTGATCTTAAAATGCTGCGATACGAAGCTGACATGGTCTGTCTTACTGCTTAAATGTTGAGGAAAGACACCATATTATTTTATAATGCATTTCAAGTTAATGAGAAGTCGGACGTGAGTATCTTGAATAACACTCTTCGTTGTAGCAATGGACACGTTAATTTTGTAGGTTTTGTGTTTTTCCTTTGGGTTTATTTTTTCTGTGCACAGCAGAAACCACAGTATGCGACGAGGGAATGATAGTCGACATCTGCGATATGGTGAATGCTGATCTTAATCGCAATGACTTTCAATCCGACGGCCTCCTGTCCGACGTCTGTTACGAAGTTCTCGACGATTTAGCGCTGAACCCTGAATACCCGCCCAATTTCTTTCGGCCCGGTTTCGCAGATCGCGCGACGATTGCGACTCGCCGTAGAAGAGGCGCAGCGGTGACGAGATTAGCGAAGAACTTCGAGTCAAAGCCGAGAGCCAAAACTCGACTGTTCCAGTCAATCGACACAGAGCGCGTGAATGCCAGTGACTTCGGAGGCGACAGCCAAATTTTAGCCACAGCACACGACAGTGTAGAGGCAGATAGTTTCGCGAGGAAGTTGGAGGGTGTGGATGAACACACGGAAATGGAACTCTGTCAGAACGTTGTGCAGTCCAATATAACTGAGGACCAGAATGATCCCCCAAAGGACTTGACCAATGCAAATGTAGGAAGAACACTCGAGTCGGACTCCTCAGGAACGGTTGGACGAGTGGGAAAGCTACAAGAGCATGGCGCTGTGATGAGCAGGCCCCTTACTAAGATGGAAGCTGCTAGCAAACTTCGATCTGATGAAAATGACTTGCAAACTCATCAAGATTCTCAGGCGAGTAAGTTAGACCAACAGTTAAAATCCGGAGCCGTACTAGGAGGACAAAGTGATCAGTCAAATAGCGAAATGGCAGGTAATCCAAATGGAACTCGTCATCCTCTGCTGCAACGTCCGATTAGCAAGGGAAAGGCAAATAGAGTGATCCCTCACAATATTCCCATCGTCGTCGGCAGACGGCCTTGGACGCCAGCAAGGGACTGGGAGCTGTCCAATATGGATGGAGATGAGCACCACCAACCCTGGACCCCTGGGGCTGGGGACGACGATAATGGCGGTGTGGTGACCCAACGTGTCCCTCAGCTGCGGAGGATCGAAATTCAACAGGGCGATGCGCGCGTCCCTACATCATCGGGCAATGGGCAAGAGGAAGTGATGAAGGACACATTGAAAGATGTAGAGGGTATGCCGGACGTCAAACGGACAGGAGCGGTGAACGGATCAAACCACGAGAAAGTGATGAAAGCACTCCAGATAAACACTCACCGACAGCAATCTATCACGAACGAACGGCTCGCCCTTCTTAAACAGAGTTATGGGAATCAGCCACGCAATAAAAGCTGCGCATCCATCAGCAGCTCGAACGCCAATGCCAGCGAGAATGAAAATAAAACGTCGTCGCAATCTTTGAAGGGAGTGACTGATGATGGTGTTGAGTTGAAGCAAAATACACTACAGAAGGATGAGAAAAATTGCCAGTATACTGAAGCCGCAGGGGTTACAAATTGTAAAGCAACAGCCAGCAACGTCCCTCGCTGCTCTGCCAGTCAGTGCAAGCCAAAAATTGGCAATAAGGCTCCCATTGCCATTCCGGTATCGAAGCAACAAGAAAGTTCTGGAAAGTCTTCAAACGCAAGTCGCCTATCACAAACGACCGTAACTCTTGCTCATACAGAGAACGGCACTAAAGTAGCAGCAGCTAACCCTTCTAATCCTGCGCCCGTCCCGCAACCTTTGATGGGCACTCCTGTAAACCCCGGCTGTGGACCCGTCCCCTTTCCACTGCCGCTGCTACCAGACCCGCCCTGTCGGCAACGGCTGCCGACCAGACTTCCGCCCTTCTCGCAGCCAACCAACCAGCCCCAGGGTGGTGGGAACGGTCTGATGAAACAAGGACCACGCCCATTCAACGCGCAAACTGCATGGCACCAGCACCAGATGGCCATGCACATTGCCGCACAGCAGCAGCAGCATCTGTACCGACAGCATCATCAGCAGCAGCTGATGATCCATCAACATATGATCCGGCATCCTCCTCCTCCCCTGCCTGGCTTACAGACACTTCCTCGATTTCCTCCCCCGGGAGGTATGCCTCTGAATGGACCTCCTGGCTACAGACCTATGTTTCCAATGAATGGACACCCACCCGCCCGTATGTAACCCTTCCGCCGTTGAGCGTTTTTCCTATCTCTTGAGATAGTTCGGACCTTTCTCAAACGACCAGATGTTCTGAACCTAATTCCAATCCTCAAGGCAAACTATGCATGATGTGTATTTTGTATAAAAAAAAAAGAACAGAAGAAAAAGAAATGTTTTGCCTTCCTACATCATGCCGAACTGGAGACTTACTGAATTTGCCAGTGCTTAAGACGAGCACATGCAGTTGCAAAAAGATCAGGCTGTCCCAAAACATTTTGTAAATGTGTTAATAGCTTACAATATCTGTTTGATATTAGCATACATTTTCGCGGGTATATATTTCCCCATTGAATAATAAATAATCAATTGTTTGATGATTGTTTCTGTATATATGGCATAATGATAAATGTTAGTAGAGACACGTTTTTGCCTGTTGTTACAATTTGCCACGGTACAGGCTGCTCTGTCACCGTTTTTCTCTGTGTTATTTTCGTTGTTACTCCTTTAGTATCTTTCTTTTCGTTTCCAGTTTTTAACTGTCTATCTTATTGGCCTCTCTTCTCAAATAAATACTATGCTTGAAGAAGACTAAAATGACATTTTTCACTTTATCAATTCGTTATCAGTAATTTTGGATTGCGAATGTTACCATTTTTCTGTGCCCCTTTTCTTTCGACTTATTGTTATTCGTGATCAATTACTTATTTGAATAAATTTATCATTCTATAGTCGTCTAAATGGATAAAGAGTAGCAAGTTCTGTCTTAATTGTTTCTCAGATGTATGCGAGTAAAGATTTTCGCGACAACTCCTATTTAATACTCATCTCATTCACTCACCTCCCCTGCTCCTGCCGCCCTTGCAGTAGTGGTGTCGGTGGCAATCACATATGCAAATTAGATGAGGTAATAATATCGTCACCTCACAACTCACCAATTGGCCTGCACACAAAATCCTCATGAGATTTCCTCTTTTGATGTGAAATCCAGAGAAAACACTGTATCCTTCGCATCAAAATTATGTTGTGTTGCACAATATGAGCATTCATGAATTTCAAATGCGACAGGGGTATGCGAAGTTCCTATAATTTGTCATCCCCGAAAATACAATTCTTAGGATATTTTTTGCGCACACACCAAAGGGAAAGTTAGAGTCGGTGAAATGAAATTAGAATAATATTGGGATACGATGATAAAATGAAAGCTTTGATGTGCAGCAACCAGTACGGCTCATTTCCGAAGGGTGTACAGTAGAATATCAAACGTGAATAGTTTGTGTAGTTGCTTTCTCGAGTTACCAAGCCGAGTTTGCCTTGTTGAGAACCCTGTTTGTTTTAGTTTATACTAGCATCGGGTTCATTAACAGTGTTTTCCATTAACCCATTGCATCTCGTAGAAAAGATGAGAGATTCTATCTGGAAATGTCGTTGATGGACACTGGTTTTGCTGAAGAATGTAATTTACGTGAATATTATTGAGAGCATTCATATTGTTGTTATTGTTGTTACTGACTGCGATTAACAAAGAAATTAAATATCGCAACATCAATATTATCAGCAGAGCCCCGGGAAATCTTTTTTTCTGATAGTCGAAGTCACAAATGAAGCTCGGGACACAAATAAAAACAAACCAAGAAGATTTGGTGAAAATAGACGGATCTGCATATATCAGACGGATGATTTCAATTATTTCTTCAGCCCCTCTGGTGACCAGTCACGTGTTCGATTGAGTGTTGCCATTAGACAGGACCTATGTCCGTGAGTAGCTCCTTACCTGTCAGAACAGTTCACAGACGACCGTGTCCTCCCAGGTGAAAAGCCTCATTGTGACGTCTGAAAGGGGGACACTGGTGTCGATAGAGAATTGAACTGAATTTTGTTTCACATGGCCTGCTAACGAAACTGTATTGTAAAGCAAAGAAGGACCGACGACGGCCTAAAGGCATTATTTACCATTTGCGGATGAAACAAAAACCAAGCTTTGGTGCTCCAAAATAGTTGTAAAATGAGAGTTAGAGATAGAAACAACCAATGTAAAAATTGTAATCATAACCAATGTTCAGTATTATAAAATATACAAAATGTGCACAATAGCTTTAATCAAGTGTAGACTAAATCATCTACAGTTATGGTTTAGTGAGAAAATAGTGATATCTCCTTATATTTTAGGCTATATTGCGAAATTTTTATATGGTAGGATGTTCTTTGATACGACTAACCTACACACACCTACGCATCAAATGTGATAACTCGAACATTTTTTTATCACTGCTCTCAATGGTAAACAGTACCTTTAAACTCCCCTCCGAGGGACTACAGGCAAATAAGATGAAGTATCTTGCCAAGGGGCACAACTATAGCAGCCTGGGGACGTGAACCAAGGACCTCGTGCGACAGTCCGTAGTGCATCATTGCCCACAGAACCACGACAGCTCCTCCGGCTACGGGATGGGGGACTGAATACACCTGTCTTTCCCTCTTGAAATCTGCTTGACAGTCTGCCTCATAGCGTACCTATGCCATTCATCATTTTTGTGATCACTTCAAAACAGATTCTACATCCGTAATGTCTTTTCATCATTTTTCCTCTCTTCTTCAGAACTGCTAAGTTGTCATCTTACACAGGATGCACCTGAAAGAGAAAGAAAGAATAAATGAGTGAAATAAAGAATGAATAAATGAAAGGAAGACAGAACTATAGATAGAAAGAAGGAGACAGTCAGAAAGACGAAAAAACAAAGAAAGGAAAAATGAGAGAAAGAAGTTAAAGGGAGTTACACCTTGCAAGGTACTCTCGGTATTTGCTAGCTACAGATAGCTACTGATTCGTATTTGGATACTTGATTATGTAGTTCTCTGCAGGCTGATCTTGAGTCTTTATAAAGTATGTTTATATTGGGGTTTGTTTGGGTTGTTTGTTTTTCTTTTTTCACAATAGACATTGGTACTATATAGGGGGTCCAATTTATCATTCTTATTAGTGTTGCTTTGTTGGCATCATCACCATTGCCACTGTTGTTATTATCATTATCATTATTATCATGACTAATCACTTCAAGTGATTGTTATTGCTGACGCCACATTGATTGTTCTCTAAGATGATTAGGTACTCTCATTTTGTAGCTGTCATTCAAAATTGACTTTTAGCATCACGAAGGAGTTAGGCAACTGCTCAATGATTATTTTCACATGTAATTAACGAGAAGGTCAGTCCGTGTCCAGGACAAATTAGAAAAATATCCTGTTCTTTCCCGAAGAGGATACTCAAAAATTGAATTTCCTTAAATTTGCCCGGATAACGGATAACTTCAACTGGTCAGCGGAATGTATAGAGACCAGATAGGATGACCCTCCCCGGCCGCCACGACTAACAATAGATTGACCCTAGTACAAGTTGATCTCGTTTTTTTTTTCCGCACCTTTTCCAGCCCAAACTCATCCTACCTGGAATGCGTGCTTAAGAAACAAAGACAAGCAAAACATGTCGACAATAAGGAGAAGAAGAGAGACCATGAAAGGATTGTCGGAGGTAACAATAATGTGTCCTCATTATCACAATATCAGTTTTCTCTGTTACTCCGGCTTTCATTTCCATTTATTTTTTTCTTCTTGCTGTCTATTCGTCTGTCTGTCCCTCTGTCTGTCTGCTCTTCTTTCATCATTTTTCTTCTCTCCGTCTCTCCTAATATCGGTTCCTTACTACTTTCTCAACTTATCGATAACGTTATACAATGTACAGTATTTCCCCTAAGATTGAGTCCTCATCTTTGAATTAAAAAAAGTGTTTATTTATAAAGCGCAGTAAATGCAATCTGTCGATACCTCACTCTGTCTGCACCCAGTATAATCATTTCACCCCGCCCAAGTCTACGCTTTTTCTTCCGTTGCCAAGGGCAACACTCAACGTATAATACAGCCTAACTATAGCTATCAAATATTCTTTCTAGCTTTTATTGCTGGAACTAGTTTTGGTAAGTCAAGAGTTTCAACGGAGACAAATTTATTTACTTTCTACTCAGTTGAGAATCACGATTTTTTTTTTTTTTGCCCGATGTTGATAAAGGAAAACTTCAGGGCTTACAGAGCTTTTCTTATCACTGTCTGTAGTAATGAACATTTTTGTAATTATTCGGACTTCTTCCTTGTCAGTGTGACTGCTCAATGGTCTACACTGTACTACACATATACCAGGACTTTAACCGAACAGTTGTCTTGGTAACAGAATGGATGGATTATTTGTTCGAAAACCTTGTTTGTAATTCGCCATGTTTTAGTTCTTCCTTCTCTGATTACGTTAAGCGCATTATCCACGTGTTATCTCTGTGGATTATTAAAATTGTGGCTCCAATATGACGTCTCCGGAGCGGAGACTTTCAAGAGTTTGAAGTTAATTAATTTGACTAAATATGTTAATTAGTGCTGCTAGTCCTGCTTCAGGTCCGTGCATTGAATGATATTACTCCATCTGTCCAGACGAGATGGAAGTTTTCTTCGAGACGAAAAAAGAAGATGGATCTTATTTTTCTCCTTTAGGACAAATGAGACTATAAAGTGAATAAAACGTCTGGTAATGTTCGCTCATAAAACCCTGTCACATAAATAGACCTTTAATGTGTTTATCCGGGCATTGGTCTAAATTTGGTTTCAGGTAATGACAGCCACTAGTAATTGACTGGATCCATCCTTATCGTTAATAGCTTTGCTGCAGGCTATGAACGAGTGAAGCCGGCCGACAAGCTGACGCTATCTTAGACACCTCAATTTTCCTATCAATTACATTATGACATCGTACATTTGCCATTATATCTCCCCCTCCCCCAGAGGTAACACTGACGACGAAAAGCTTTTCCTCCCTTTCTACCTATCTGTATAGCATTCAGTTTTTAAAGTCCCATTTCTGGAGCCCTCATAAAAAGTTTAAATCAATGTTTACAGTGCTATTCTACAATATGTCACAAAGTACATTGTGTGTAATGCGCATTCAGTTCGTGGCGCATGGCATCGTTGGTGACCAGTGACCCGCCAGTGACAAATGCTGTAGTCATATGCAACGCAAGAGGGCGCCCGTACCAGTGACAATGCACTGTCACAATGTGTGCTGTAGCAGACGCAGAGCGTTTCGCAATGCACAGGATTCTTTGTTTTGATACGAGGCCCAAAACAGTTCCGCTATTAAAATTGTCTTCACTAGATTCCCTACTGCTGTGCTGTGCCATAGCCTGTATTATCAGGTGGTGATTAAGCAAAGTGAAAAATGTGTACCAGCTTGACAGTTGATGTGACGTACGTAACAGATGTGTATTCTCTTACCATAATTAATTGTCACTACACCGTTAGTTGTCGTGCCTTGTTTATAACTTCATCATTTCCCCAATTTCTGTAACCACTCACGATAATGATGTATCCATGAAGATTCATGCGGACAAGATTAAGATTATGCTACAGGAAACATTTTATATGTCTACTTGTCATAATTCAATTCATTTCAAATCAATTAATTTTATTCGTCCAATAAATATGTTTCAAGAAATTAAGTGCGGGATTTTTACACAAATAGATGATGGTGTTCAGATCAGAACGTCCAGAACTTCATAAATAGATCCACGTACATACATAGAAACAGTCATATAGAAGCATGACAGAAAACCGACTTGATTTCTATAACAATAAAAACTCCAGAAATCTTACTCCATCATGTTGCCAACATAACCGTTCCCAGTCCCTGCCCCCCCCCCCCTCTCAACCAACTATAAACTAAAGCAAACTAACCTAGAAGCAGCGACACACACACAAAAAGACAAATTTGGCACCTGCGAATTTAATAACAGTAATTGCATCATTCAATATAAATGTATTAATAAACTCCGGGAACATTGCATGTAATCCTTAATATAAATTATGTTTGATAATATGATTATGACTTGAGTGTAATCATTATCAATAATGTTAGTTTATAATTCGAGCTAACATGTGACGCCATGTAAAAGTAGGAGTGGCAAATCAAGTTTGACTGCCTTTAAAGAGAATTTTAAGAATGATACATGCACTGCGAAAGGAAGTTGACGTATCAATCGCCCAAAATTACACAGACAGCCCGGAAGAGGGCGCCTGTCTTCTATTACCGCGGGCAATTACTTCATGAATGACTTTTGGGGATCTCTTGCAGCTGTGACGATGTGATAGAAAAATCCGGAAAATCGGATGGTTTATATCATTACGGGAGCAACACTCTTAGAAAAGAGAGAGAGAAAAAAACGGGATTGATCAGAAAGCCCCCTTCTCGTCCGGAGGAAGGCGGAAAAAATCATCCCGGATGCTGCCTTCTATTTTGAGATGGCATTCATGGGAGTCCGTTTCCTAGGGCAAAAGGGGTGTCTCATGAAGGATTCCCGGGCAGGTAGCGGAGCAGGAAAAGCTCGGTAAAGCTTCCAAATGTCCCATCACCATTCCTATCTCGTGAGGGTGAAATTAATGTCACTTTATATAGAACGCTTTTTGATGGCGCCTTTCTCCCTGTATCTCTGTTTCCTGTCTACATATACAAAATTCACATCAAACACAGTCATCACACAGTCATCATTTTTTGGTTATTTTTCAGTGATCTTTATTGATTTCTTTCATAATCAAAGCATACACAAATTAACAACCCGTTGTGGATACAAAATAAAGAAGGAATACAAACTACACACGGTCATCTAACCATTGCACACACACACACACACACACACACACACACACACACACACGTGCGCTGAACGTTACTCTGACGGCAGAGGAGGTATCCTGCTATTACGTCACCCGACTCACAATCTTCCCTTCAGAATTCCCCTGGGCCTCTCGTGTTCCCTTTTAAATGACTGCAGTTCTAAATATGCGAGAAAATCTTCAAATCTTCAAATCCGTCTCTATCAGTCACAACGTCTTGTTATCCCTCCTTCATGCCACGCAACTGGAGACGCAAGAGTATATTATGAAGTGCATAATAACACTGACACACCGCATTGCCATGTGAGCTGATGCTTGTACCCCGACCGAAATGAGTTTTGCCCCCCCCCCCCCCATGTTGAACAAAGCAACAATCACAAAACAAGTCTGTTGCAAAGCCATATCTCAGCTTTCTAAAGGTAAAATATGGCACTGAACACAACACGGGGACTATTTTCTGTACTCTCTAGTTGTTGACAAATTTATCTTTAGAAGCCACAAGATATTCATCAGAAAAGGAAGCACAGTACTCTTTACATTGGGTCTAATACTCCCGTGCCCCTGTTTGTAGTTTTCTGAGCTGATATCATTTTTGGTAGGTTTGCACCAAACTCTCCATGGATATGATCAAGAATAAGCCCCTAAATGATAACTGCGCGTAATGTGAGTTATCTCTTGTCGAAATGCTTATCCTTTCTTTAAGTTTTCAGTCGCAGTCAGTCTCAGCTCACTTGACATCATGACACAATAGAAATGTTTTGAGCCATGATGAGCCCTATCTAGACACTCAGAAAGAACCATCTTTAAAATCCAGCACGCGATCTTAGAATAAAAGGGAAGCCATTATGGTTTTCAAACCCCTTAATATTGTTGCCAATCAAAGACGAGTTTACCTTGGTAAGCAAATAATTATGTCATCATCGCATAATGGCTCGAGACTGGGGTTAGAAAACGATTGTGTAGATTGTAAATCTTACACGTCTTCCTATCGTATACACACTGACACATACACAAAGTATGTTTTTCATCTGCTACTAGTATTACGATGTACAATCCCGTGTTCACGGAGCGCCACACGTCACAATAGTTTGCGGTGACTATTTGACAACTCGTTTCCTGATTGGTCGAGAGTGATTGCATTGGGCACATTAACTGTGATACACGCACAGGCGATCAGCATGCAGGAGGGCATAAAAGACTGGGTTCATTATGGGCATCGTTAGATCCTTATCTCGGTGACATTTTCGGGGGCGACAAGCTTGCGATGAATGTACTCTGCATAATAGTTAACATCGGTTGCTGACATCGACCACATGCTACCGTCAAGGACACGAAAGGAAGAACACTTTTATGCAATGTCCCATACAGAAGCATACAAATATCATTCAAAAATCGTCACAAGCACACTGTATTTTAGTAAAATGATATTCTCTTCGGGTATAACAGTACTATTTTCTTATCTTTTCTTGCTCTTACCTTCAAGATAACTGACTTTTTTTTTTCTTTTTGGCCTTAATTTTGTAATGGTCTTTACGCATAGACCGGTTCACAGTCAGCGATGGTTGAAATGACCACTAAGCCGTCAAAAAAAAATCAATTTACAATGTCACTCGCGTGCAATCCAACGTGCTTTTATGTAAATAAGCTCCCTTGAATGTAAAAGAATGTTCGTTCACAGCAACGCAAACTGTCCATGACATTGCTTATTGCAACTCTGTGTCTCATAATGTGTTGCGTGTGTGTGTGTGTGTGTTTGTTTTTTTCTCTCTCCCTCTCTCATTGGCCCTTTATCTGCTCACGCGCAGAATGTGACTTTGATATGGCTTATTGTCATACTTTTCATTCTTGCATCCGGGAGGGGGCAGCTTCCTCGGGATTTCGGCTACAACGATGACCCTCTTCAAAACTCGCGGTTTTCCGTGAATGGAAATGGCTTGATTAGCCTAAGATGTCAGACTCTTCTGCAACGGAGTGGGTGCCGAACAATGCTTTTTTGGCTGTAGGTTCAAAACAAATACATATCTAATCCAGACTGGTAAAACTGTGTCCTCTTTGGTATTTACCACGACACACTTGAATAGGACAAGGGACTGTGACGTCTCGGACGTGATTTGCACTTGTTGCCATAGATAAGATTTTTCCCTGTACGTGTCCGTGCGACTTACAAGTTTTGCTGCATCTTTATGATCTGTTGGTTCCCGGGCCTTTCCCACAATTGACTTTTCGCACAAATTACAGAATTGAGTTTATTCTTATTTTGTTTGTATTTATTTTGTTAACCCCGTTGAGGACGAGTCCCGAGTATACTCGGGCAAGTGTCTATGGGAAATTCGTGTTGTAACAAAAAGCAGTCCGTCCTCAACTACGGGTTAATTGACATTAGAATCAAATGTATGTAATTGTATTAGGCAGTATCAAGTTGTCTATACCCACAAAACTGAAGACTGAATATCAGTTGGCGTGAACATAAGTGTAGCTTATGTTTGTTTGTATGTATGTGTGTGTGTGTGTGTGTGTGTGTGTGTGTGTGTTAGAGGAGGTTGGGTGGTGCTTGTGACACATCGTATAATTTCGGGTGAGGAAATGCCCTCGTATTCGCATATGTTCCCATTTCTGCAACTTAAGTTAAAGGCACAGTGGGAGAGACAGCCCAAGGCCATTCGTCACCCTTTCGTATTTGTTGATAATCGAAGCAGCCCCTTTCTGAATAGTTCCTATTTTCGAGCGTAAGTCTGTCTAACGTTCACAATTTGCTTCGTGGTTGCTAAAGGTTGATTTTGCCTCAGGTTACGCGAGTATGATATAGCGATGAAAGTAACGATCTATATAATGTGCTCTTTCGATTAATTTTATTATCCATATTAACTGTATAAGACTTCCGTCACTTGTGTCAATATTGCTCTCCTAGTACATACAATACAATTTAAGGCCATCGAACACATTTTTGTTCGAGGAAATTTTAATAGGTTATTCTGGAAGGAGATGATGATGCGTTACTTATGGTTTCTGAAAGAAGATAATGTGACTATCGCTGGAACGACATCTCAAAAAGCTTAAAGACATCCAGTTTTTATTATCATACCGGTGCACAATTTCTTTATTTGTTTGTATATCCACGTCGCCCTTTTGGGCTATACTTTTCCCTTCATGTGGGCTGCGAAGAGGATCCGAGTTCCGGAAGCTACCACGAAATTTAACAACCATCATTCCGAATCGCAACGATCAGTCGGCGGTACCATCCAAACAAACTCGGTATCATACTAGGTGATTTTGACAGATGTAGAAATTGCAAAAGAGGATTAATTTGCCGTGCTGACTTCCTCCATAAATCCTCGACAGAAATAAATGACCGTCTTTCTTCCTGGAAGGCAAGACACCTGTTCCACGCAGAGTATTCAATATACTCAGACTTGGATCTGGGTATAGTATTCTCAAGCATTACTCATCAAAGGTACAATGTACTTTTGCAACAAGTGCAACTTACGGCAATAGCAGAATAAAGTTCAGATTTTATCATGTCTTAAAGATTTGTTTAATTCAACTGTCAAAGTTCAGCATCACTTGAACATCTGAGACTTGGATCTGGGTATAATAATTCTCAAGAATTATTCAATAAAGGTACTTTTGCAACAAGTGCAAATTAGCAAAGTAACTGAATCTAATAAACAGCAATACCTGTCATCTGTACAGAATTACATCACATACAGTACTATAACTGCGAAAGCGATATCTTTTCGGTTGGATGTGCCTTTTCCACCCAAAGGACAGTTCTTGTCTATGATACTCCATTGATGAACTGCGAAAACATCGCAGAAGTAGTCACTCAGTTTACAATGGCAACAGTATATAGTAATAACAGAACTTTTTTTTTTTCGAGTTTGGTTGTTTCCAGCTGCCTGAAAAAAAAAAAAAAAAAAAAAAACTTCAAAAACTCACGATCAGTGTGATAAGTGAAAAGTGCGATAAGCACGCCCTGATTATTTATTCGATGAAAAATGACAATAAGGATAACGGAATTTGGGACAAAGTAATATGAAGTGGACATATTTTCCCTCTCGTTCATGAAGAGATCGATATGAAAGCCTTTTTTTCTCATCTTCGCACTTTCTACCCACGCGTCAAGTTTACACTGAATTCCTCCCTAAGGAGTAAGTGTCCGTCGGTAGAAATGAAGATTACTTTCTTCGAGGTAGAACCACGCGAGACGGCAGGGAGGTGTTCACCTGTCTCTAAGGTCAGTCTGGCATAAGTGACAATCGTAAGGAGTGCAGTCGACCTCAGAGAGTTTAGTTTCAGCACCGCCTCCCTGGTTTCAGCATCTCCGTTCACCTGAAACGATGCAGCTAGAAATTATTCCTTAATTTCTGTCACGGTGAAGTGATATTACAATAATGTGTATTTACAAACATCTTGTGCAATTTCTAAGCATCGTTTGAGGCAGATTATATTATCTTTTTGTTTTTAAATTGCTTGAAATACCAAAATGTATGTCCTACACAAGTGCACACAGTCATTTTAAGATAACTGTCTGTGTGTGTTTATGTGTATATAATGTATTATACGTACCAGCTATACATCATTTGGCACCATAGAGCTGTAAACATTAACGATTCTGCCAAATTCGCCCTGAACGCCTTGTTCAGCACGCAGGTTGATAGTGGTATATTAAGATTACTAGACGGTCCAACTCCTTCATCGTACGAGTTGCAAACCCATCAGAAGTTCATTCATGTAGTGTTCATACCGCCCGAACACTAGTGCTCAAAGTTTTGATTGGATTAAGAAATTTTGGACATGTTTGAAGCAGGTGAATTATCGTTCCCCTTTCTGCCTTCCGACTTCAAAACGTATTTCTTTCTCGTCTGTTGCCTGTCACGAGAGAGATGCCTCAGGAGCTGTTGTCTGTCTCTGGATTGTTTCTTGGTGTCTCTTCGCCTAACCACCACACATGACAGGTTTGATCTGAAGATGGCATGTCTTATGTTGTAATCTTGACATCACAGAGACAAGAACTTTCCGTTGCTGCCGGTAGGGTATTAAGATGCGTGATGTTATCCACGAACGATCTTGTGACATTTACTGATAAATTATTTTTTCGTTTTTATTTTTTATTTTGTCACTGTGTTTCACCGATGATTTATGCCCTCAGCGACGCAAAGAGGAAATTAGCGTAGGCCCCTACATGCCTTCCCAGCTGTGACAGACACCGTGATTTCCGGCCTTGTGTTTGTTGACAATGTCGCCCATCAGCAACATGAATATTAAATGGAGGTCCAAGTTAATACACAGCGATGCAACTTGAGAAGAATGAAGCAAATACATCTTTGACATTACTCCTTCATGTCCTTGGCGACCATCTCATGGAACGATTATTCAAAAAGTTACTAAGATCTGACAGGGCAAAAGTACATTTGCATAATGACTTTAAAAAAGATATGAAGGTGGCATTTATAAATCGTAGGGTAGACAGTAAAGGAGAGCGGCAGGAAGAGGACGAGGAAGACAAAATGATGAAAATACTGAAAAGGGACGGAGAAAGAAAGAGAGGAGGGAGCACCGACATAAATATATTTGTCCCATCATTAATCAAGTAAATGACAGCATATATCTGTGTGTATGTGTGTGTGTGCGTGTGTGTGTGTGTGTGTGTGTGTGACAGAGAGATAGAGAGAGAGAGGAGGAGAGAGAGAGATAGAACGGGGAAGAGGAGGAAAGAGTGGGGAAGGAGATGAATCACATTAAATTGATCCGTAATAGATGGAGCAAACCGCGGCAAAGAGAAGTGACTGTGAATTGGCGGATTTCCGACAACGTGTGTAGCAGAAGCTCATGGGATCTCACCTGGGAGGTGCCCTCGAGTGATGGCTGGGATTGGGGACTCACTACATACCCACTCTCTAGTCTGCAGTGGGACAATTTGGGGCGGGCTCTAGACTTAAGTTGAGAAAAGTGCTCATAATGAAAAGCCTGCCTTCGGTGAATTATCATCGTCATTGTCATGATCCATTTCCACTCTACATATTATTGACTTATCTCCTCGAAGAGTAAAGAAAAAAACTTCATTCGAATATTCAATGACTCTACTGGTCTTAATCATGTGACCAAATAATGAAAAAGAAGAAGACAACATTTTCATCTGTGTTTAATACACGGGATGGGCTATACCGCCGGATGGAAGCCAACTCATCTCAACTGTACAATGAATCCAATCGTGATCTACGTTGAATGACTCAATCACAATGCTTCATTCATTGTTAGATTATGACCAATTAATGAAAAAGAAGAAGACAAAATTCTCATCTGTGTTTGATACACGGAAGAGGCTATACCGCCGGATGGAAGCAAACTCATCTCAACTGTATAATGAATCCAATAGTAATCTACGTTGAATGACTCAATCACAATGCTTCAAACATTGTTAGAGTCAATGTGTGACCTTAACCTTAGAAATCGTGGGATTTCCTGTTGTTTCTCACTATGTAATACCAGCATGAGGAACTAAAAGAAAATCTTACTGAGATCATTAAGCCGTCCTGATCGTGTAGTCTCATCCCTCTAACAATGTATCTTGGCGTCTATTGAAGAATACGAAAATCAGGAGATAAGAATGATTATGTATGGTGAAGGCTTCATATATCAATCTTTGCATTGTGATCATATATCCAATGCTAATCGGAGGGATAGTTGTAATAAAACCACATTAAGGTGCCGTCTCGTTTCATACATGTGCTGATAACATTCCAATTTATACTCAATGACAAAATGTTCATGAACAATGTTTTATTTAGCTTTCCATGTCCAACACAAGAGCACATTGATGCAGGGTGTTAGACAAAGTCTCTCACATCCATCGACCAGGTACAAACTACAATGAAAATGTTGGGTGTCTCAGTGATTCCGGAGCCGATTTTCGTCGGATAGGCTTTGAGTTCCTCTTGGAGTGGTATACTCTGTACTATTTCATGGGTAGTTTCTTGGCGTTTCACAAGAAAGTTGGAAGCCCAGTCCCAATCTCCATCAATACTGTACCATCCTTTAATTTGTCTTTTGAACGGCAGGTAGGCTGCATTGGGTTTCATGTTTGCAAAATAATATGCATAAAATAACGCCTTGTCGTTTTCGTTTTGCATTTCAATGGAATAATTCCAGATATTTGAAATAATCATTTATCTGTTTCAACTGTAGATCAAAATGATATTGTTCTCCATTAGTTCGTTCAATTGACTTGTATTTCATTTATATATGAAAAAGAAATTCAGAAATAATATCAATCAATCAATAAAAAATGCAACAGCAACATCAAAACCACCAACAAATCAATACACTAGGGTTAATACAAGGTTTCTAAGGTATACCATGGCGGATATATAAAAATACATATTTGGAACATTTTGACATGTGATATCACTCAGTTGCATAACCTTAGGAAAAAATAGTGGGTACACTGTTGATGAATATCTTAATATATTTACATAGGACAATTAAGGCAATTGACATAAATGGATAAATCAAAAGTATTCATATGAATATAGCCAGTTTGAGAGGTACATGAGTTGATATTTTATGAGGAAGTCATGACTGAAATCGTGAAAAAGACAGGGCAAGATGAAGGTGATAAAAGCAGACAGGAGAGAGAAAGAAAGAGAGTGTAAAACAAAGGAAGGTACAGAAAGAGAGAGGGAGAGAGAGAGAGAACGGGAGATAGACGCGAACTTGTGTTCTAGTTCTAACTCCATTTAATGAGTTGATTGGCTAAATAGGACGGAGTGTCAAAACCAATTAGTGTACAACCAGTTTACAGTGTGGTGCAGCGGAAAAATACCACTTCCCAAACTATTCTTCTCTCTCTCGCTCACTCTCTCTTTCTGTTCTACAATATCAGTGGAAACGTCTGATCGAATGGATTGGTCACACATCCATCTTGTCTGAAAAAATATTTTTGGTTATACTGACTAATCTTCATCACGTTAAATGAAAGGTAATTAGAAGAGAAGATGAAGACAAAGAAAGATAACAATGAAACTTCGTCTTTGTCTTAAATCTCTTGTCGGGCATTCTGTAAAAGTGGTTTAGCGTACACACTGTCAGACAATAAATAGGAAGCCATTCCCCATTCCATCCCCACTGTATCCCCGTAAAGAAACAACCGGAAAAAAAAAAAAACACGTTACGCTAGAGGAAATTCTCAAGTAAACTCCCCTCCAAGTAGATTCTGCTTTTTCGAAGGGATGTACTAAATCCTCAAAGCAGTACAGGAACTATAAGCTGCAAGACGAATTCTAAACCGACAAGACATAATTAAATCTTATACTTTTTGACATCAATACGCTTTGCTGTTGGGATCATCTTTTCGTTGGATTCTGATGAAATCCTTCAAGTGTACAAGCTGATAAAAGATATTACGTGACCCACATACAAGACTCTTTACAGGGTGGTTCGAATTTCCGGAACATTGGCGACCGTGTTTGCATTCTGTACAGTTGGGATGACCTTTAACCATCGGTCCCGCCCGATGAATATTATGTCCTGTTCATCCCTGACATAGTAACAGAGTTCACACGACAGCGGGAGTATCACTTGTCGGCAAGCCTTCTCAATTTCCGGAAGATGTCACCAATAGGTGAAAATTGGAATCAGAAAACCACGTGGCCACTTTTCAAGATCGCGCTGTGGTATATGGTAGTACTCTCGGTTCGGCAAGAGGAAATGAAAATGTTCTGGCAATGTCCTTTGATTTTGTTTAAATGTTTAGGGCGTTCCCAGACGTATCAAGTGAGAATCATTTGATTGGAATTGAAGAGGATGATAAACAGTGGAATGGCATGACATTTTAACGTCATTTTTAGGTCAATTTCGCAGGACAAAGGATGCCTTATCATCGATCAAAGTACGTGCCACATTATCAATTTTAATTCCTAGTTTCGCTAGATGTGTAGCGTTCATATAGAAATTTTAATAATTTGAACCTTGGATGAAACATAAAATGGAAGTCCTGTGTTTGAGAGAGTCACAACTCATACACTGAAAAGATCCTCTTGACATTCATTCATCGCAAAGAGGAGGGTGCATAAACCGGTAAGATATAGCCCGCCTCACATCCAACTGGACCCCATGGGAGATCAGCTAGTTCAGCTGCATATGTGCTATCAAGCCATCTTGTCCTGAAACAAACAAGCAAGCAAACAAACAAACAAACAAACAAACAAACAAACAAACATCTTTAGTCAGCTAGAAGGCATCATCGGCATTCGAGAATAGTGAAGGTATACCAAAATTGAACTTGGGTGCAATATACAGTGTTTTTGTCGTGAATTATACTTCATAGCAGTTGGATGTAACTCTCGGCTGACTTGACCAGTACGCAAAGACACCTGACTACCACCATGATGGCCTTTGCATACACCTGCTCTTCCACACCATCTCTTGTTTTGTTTTGTTTTTTCTCTCTGCTCCTGTCTTTCGTTTGTTGTCCTCGCTGCCTCACCGCTGTTGATTCTGGATATGACAATACACGTGGATGACACGGTGGTGTTAATTGAGCGGGATTTCCTTGCAGCTACTGTGCAGACAACAATGATGACACAAAGGTCTAGGTCTTAGGGGAGAACCTGGGAAGGACGAAGACAGACCAATGCGATAAAGTGCAGCCCCTTTCCCACGGCGACATGTCCCAGTGACATGGTATTGACGACAACAGCTGAGACATACGTAAATGTATTTGCATAAAACAAGTAGGATCTACAGAAGAGTCGATTCCCTGCGTCTGGACGTCTTTAGACCGTAAGGTCAGAGATAATAAGGGAGATCCGTGGGCTCTTCTGCTTGTTGTAAATGTACGAATTTCAAAAGGGATGAGTATGCCTAATTACAAGGTACTCGTAATTGTCTCCTTGACTCGTTCAGCTGCTGACTGGGCGCTTTTCTAACGAATAGTAACAATTAAACAACAACGCAAACAACAACAACAACAACAACAACAAAGTGTATTCCGTATTTACTACGCTTAAGGCATCTATTATCCACGAGCCAACAGACACATAATATTATTACCTGAGGACGCCCTTCCCAAACTATATGAACCAGGGAGGTGGTTCCCCTCCCTGCATACCGGATAGACGAGCAGTTTTGCATCAGAATACCTGTCGTGGAGTTAAAAAAATGCTGATAATCAAAATAATTGACGGAACTCTCGTTGATAGCGCTAACATCGGCCATGGTCATTTTTTACTCTCGGTAAATGCCTTTTTTCCCTTTCCTGGAATTCACCGTCAAAAAATTGGTGCTTCTTAGGTGATAATGATAAGGTTAATTGTCTGTGTTGACTCATCATCAATAACTTCAGCCTAGGTATACTGCAATGTTATTGGTCCACTTCAAGAGAATCATTGATAGAAAATCCAACTTAAATGCATTATTTACCATTTGCAGATGAAACAAAAACCCAGCTCTAGTGCTTCAAAATTCTTCTAAAACGTGAGTTAGGGATAGAAACAACCAATGTAAAGATTTTAATCATTACAGTCAATGTTAGGTATTGTAAAATATGCAAAATGTGAACAAAACTGTTTCTAGACTAAACCGTCTAAAACAACAGTTATGGTTTAGTAAGAAAAATAGAGCATCTCCTTATATTCTAGGCTTTATTGCGAAATGTTTATATGGTAGGATGTTTTGTGATACAACTGGCCTACACATATGCATCAAAATGTAATAACTCGAACATTTTTAAAATCACTACTCCCAATACTAAACAATACCTTTCAGGTTCTGTGTTAAATGTGATTATGACAGAGTGTTAGCAGAGCTGCTTAATGTAAAAAAACAAAACAAAACACAAACACAAACTTCATACCCGCTACTTCAGTTACCAATGGTTTGTTGTAAAGACATCAGTTTCTTGGAGTAAAGTTTGGTCTATGTCCCCCAAATATAAAGAGACGCAGAGACACTGCGCACAACAATACTAAAAGGCATATCCATTCATTTGAGTGAAACCCCCAAAGCGAAGAAATCAATTAGTCAGAAGTCAATTGTCAGCCTGGACATCCCAGAACGTCATCAAGGAAATAATCGAGAAAATATACATCGACGGTATTATTCCCAATATTCCATGCAATAATACACGACATAAAACAAGTGTGCCTGCATCACTTATAGTGTATTTTCAATTTGGCAACAAAATCGCCATTCTCGCTCTGACTTTATTAAATTTCACACGCATCAGTTAAAGTTCACGACTTCAAGTACTAATGCCATAATAGGATTTCAATTGACCAACGCATAAAAGACCACCAAAGACCAATTGATAAGTCAGTGATTTGATGGATGGTTTAATAATGTTGGGAAACGAAACTTCATATTATGTCCAGGCCGGTGTTGTTCTTATTGTCATTAAAAAAAAAGAGAAGTTCCTAATCAAAGCGTGAACTTGTTAAGGGTTTGCGGAAGTAGCGGAAGTTTTAGATATCAACAGAGGACTTTTGGCTTTCCTCATATCAGTTAATAAACCTATTGTTATAGCAATATCCTTTAACTTCTTCGCGGTCATGTGAGGATTTTTAGCTGATGCCACTGATCCTCTGCATGTAATATTGAAAAGAACTGATGCCAGAGTTGCTTGACGACGTTGGTATATACAAGCAATGAATGTTTCCAAAAAAAAAAAAGGGCCGAAGGCTTTAAGTTTCTCTTAGGACCAGGCTATGACGACATTATAATGACTTACCTAGGGGCGAAAGTACCATGGGACTCGAATCAGTGTCTTTATTGAGATTAGTATAGTTCCAGGTCAACTGAACCACGCCAGTTTTTCAACATTACTGAGCCTACAGAGTTGTACTTTAAATATCTTTGCAAGGATTTGAAAGCTTTAACTTGAGCGCTTGAATATCAAGGGTTGCATACTCAATATCATTAAAAAATTGGAGCATTTCCAGTGAGAAAATTCTAAGAAAGCATTTAATCTGCTTTTGCGGAGCGATAGAATCAAAGTGTTATACTTTTTTGTGGCCATGTGTTTCAGAAACTTGTATAGTGTCGTTTGAGTTTGCTAATCTGCTCTACCAGTGAAACGAAGCGGGCTTGCGTAATCAGTCACAAAGGATGAAAGTCACCCAGTTTTTGATCGCGAATTATAAGTTTTATATCAAGACTTTTCCAGAACCTCTAAAGGACGTGACCATGCAGTCAACTCACATGATTAAGGACATGTAGAATTCTATGCGAAGTGTATACCTCTATGAAATCATGGAGACAAACAAATAACATGAATAATAGTTTCCCCCTTTGCCCCCTCTAAGCCTACCTGGCCCCTATTTCATGACACCTGCAGAATTGTTTTGCTTTTCACCAAACGAACCTCGTAAAAGTTTGATCATAATAGTACTGCAGCTGACTGCTCTTGAAAGAGAGTGCTTGTAAGGGGGCCAAGGATATGATGCAATGCTAAATGCCTTTGGAATCTAAGGTGGCAGTAATCAATAGCTCGCTTTAAAACATGTTGAACAGTAATCCAGCCTTTTAAAGGTACTGTTTACCATTGGGAGCAGTGAATAAAAAAAAAATGTCCGAAATATCACATTTGATGCATATGTGTAGGTCAGTTGTATTACAAAACATTCTGACCACATAAATTCTGCAATAAAGCCTAAACTATAAGGAGATATCACTATGATTTTTCTCACTAAACCATAACGGTAGACGGTTTAGTCTGGAAATATTTTTATCATAACTATTGTTCACATCTTTTTTATATTTAACAATGTAATCGTACTGATTCATATTTTTACATTGGTTGTTTCTATCCCGAAGTCATATTTCAGAACTATTCAAAGCACTAAAACCGGTTTTTTGTTTCATCTGCAAATGATAAATTATGCCTTTAATAGCGTTGCTCATCAATTCCGACATTATTAATCACAATTTTCATGTGATCCATTAATATTCGTAACGTTACCAAAGAAAAATTCCGAAAAGATTTAAGTTCATACATGGACCTACTAGAGAGTGGATTTTCAGCGAAACCAACCACACTGAAGTATCACGAGATCCCACAATGCAGTATTTCATGAGAATTATGCCGAAACTAAATACCAAAGAACAAGCATACACACAAGCACATACACCATATATGTTTTCATTTGCCCTAATTCTTTGTCATGCGCTTATTGTTGCTTTTTCTTGGAATTCTACTATGTTCTATCATTTTAATGCGCTTGGATCACCCACAGGTATGGTGGATACAGCGCATCGGAACAACGATAATTTTCCATTTATGGAATAACAACCTTCGGAATCAAGAATTTAATTTAATTTTCGGAATTACTAATCTTCGGAGTAACGAACCTTCTGATAACGAACCTTATTTTGATCGTTTCCGGAATTACGAACGCTCAAAAAAAAAAAGTCGGAATAACGAACCTTCGAATATTCGCCGGGAATGACGAACTTTATTTTATTTTCGGATTAACAGACCTTTGGAAAAACAAGCTTTATCTCGTTTTCGGAATAACAGACCTTCTGAATAACGAATCTTTAGATTACGAACCTTCGGAATAACAAACCTGCGGGATAACGAGACTTATTTCGTTTCCGAATTACGAACCTTCCGAATAAGGAACCTTGGAACCTTCGGAATAGCGTAAATTTCATTTTATGATTACCGGTAACATCTTCGAAATAATGAACGTTATTAATTTTCATTTTCGAAATTACGAATCTTCCGAATAACGAACCTTTTTTTCGGATTTTCGAACCGTCAAAATAACGAACCTTCCTAATAACCAACTGCAACTGGTGTGGGCTTGGGTACGTGAGTATGGCCGTGTTTGTGTATATCACGCTAAGATGATCTCTATAGGTCAGCCAACATCCACGCCTCTGCAAAAACTCTTCATGGCCCTGCGGATGCAGGGATGGGGCAAGTCAGTTGCGTGACTCTATCGATTGTGACGTCTTGTCAGTTGGATAGGGCCTATTACTTCTGTGATTAATTTGTACATCGCTCGTGAGAAAACACGTGCGTTGCTGGTCACAGCACTTGCTATGGAGACGGAATGCTTCCTCTGATTATGTAATTCAAGTTGGATTTCAACCAGCGAATGTCCACATACGTCTAAAACGCATTCTGCCAGCCAAGTAGGCTACCTTGAAACAAATTGCATCTGTCTCATCATTGCTCCAGTAATGTGGAAACCTTTCCTCCCTGGATGTGTGCCAGTGACAGTGAACATTGCTGAAGTGTCGAGACCTACTTTGTGGTAGATACAATGGGGGAGGGGGAGGGAGGAGGTACGAAGGAGAAGTGGGTGCTGGAATGTCGATGACTATATGAATATGGATCGTGACCAATTAATAAATACATGTGATCCTCATGTTCTTGTACGGCTTTGTTGTTGCTGTTGTTATTGTTGTTGTTGTTGTTATTGTTGTTGCTGTTGTTTATCTAATTTTTCATTTTTTTTTAAACTATTGACCCTTACTTGCCATTTATAGGGAAAACTGTGTGGAATGAATGACAGTCGGGTGCCCAACCTGAATTGAAACTTACCCTTTCTTCGTCAAAGTAAAGGAAGATGGAAAAAAAAAATGAGAAGGTGCCTTTCTGTATTCTCTAACTCATTTCCCAGGTACATGAATTAAAGTATTTATGACCTCAGTCACTTTATGAATTTGCGACAATTCCATCGTAATTAATATTGAAAGCGTTTTATTCTAAACCCACGCGAAATGATAAATGATAGTGCCGTTATTAGGCTTAATGGACTTTTTTCTTTTTAAAGAAATTAATTTAAAGACAAGGTGCTAGGGTGCTGTTCGTTATTCCGAAGGTTCGTTATTCCGAAGGTTCGTTAGTCCGAAACACACAAATTCCCTATACCTAGAGGTTCGTCAATCCAAAAATGAAAAAGGGTTCGTTAATCCGAACATTTGTGGCGTTATTCCGAAGGTTCGTTAATCCGAAAATGAAATAGGGTTCGCTATTCCGAAGGCTCGCTTATCCGAAAATGAAATAGAGTTCGTTATTCCGAAGGTTCGTTGATCCGACAATGAAAGAGGGTCCGTAACAAACCTTCGGAATAACGAGCTTTGTTTCATTTTCGGATTAACGAACCTTTGGAATAACGAACCTTATTTCATTTTCGGATTAATGAACCTTCAGAATAGCAAATCTTATTACATTACAACGAACCTTCGAAATAACGAATCTTCGGAATAACGAACCTTCGGACTAAAGAACCTTGGGAATAACGAACCTTCGGAATAACGAAATGTAACCGCTAAACCACGTCCGTACTGTCCGTACAATCTTGCAAGTATTTGTCTATGTTCACATGGTGAAAATTCAATTTGAAAGTAAGATCGCGCGAAATCCTGCATGAGGGCCTGACTTAAACATGAACAGTGTGCACTGCTTTAAGAGAAATGATGACTCCGTTGTGGCAGGCGTTGTGTTATATTGCCAGGTATCATTTCCTTCCATATGCATTGTGGTGCAGCATTGAAGACAGTAACATCTGACCTAGAGCAGGTGGGTGGGTTAAAAACAACAAATACAGCCTGCTCTGTGACAGATTTTCTGGTCATGAACCTATGATGACATGCAATGAAGTGTTATTATTTCATCTTCTTATGACATTTGATGCAAGGATAGACTTGACTTGAATAAGTATCAATCAATCCTTAATGTCATACACATTATTTATTTCTTTTAATGTTCATTTCGCTTTTTGTTAATATAGTTCGAAATTACTCATATCATTCTGACAAACAAAATGTAATAACCAAACCCTTTTTAAAATGACTGTACTAACGTTTGGAGTCAACACCAAACGCCGATTTTATTACATGGGCTCACTTACTAATAGTTGTAAACCATCTGCTAAGGCTCGAAGAGTCATGAATAATATTGAAATATGCTTTGCCATGAGAGTTTCTTGTTAAAACTACGGGAAGAGGTGACTCCAAAATAGTACTATTCACCGAGGGGCGTATGCCCGAAGTGAATAGTACTTTTGGAGGCGCCGAGGCCCATAGTTTTAACCTAAAACTCGAAACAAGGCAGAGTACATTGCTTTGTATTTTGGATTAAAAAATCTGAATAAAAGGAGGGGAAAATATGAGGCAAGAAATCGGTGGTTGAAGCGAGGTAGACTGATATTGTGCTGTGCAGGGATCCCACAGTGATCGTACAAGGCAGCTCGCGATGTCAGAATGCTTTGTGATCATGGTGATGTCATAATTGCTTTGGTACATTTCACTTCACAGAGTGACCGTACAGCGTGCGATGTCAGAATTGCTCTGTGGTGATGTCACAATCGCATTGTGACATACATGTATATTTCACAAACAGTGCACTATTCATTGCTGTTTGGAACATGCCGTCATAAACGATGACGTCATTTTCCAAATAGTAAGCCGATACCATGGAGTGTCAAACAGGCAAACATTCTGAAATAGTTGAAAATACATAAAAAGCTCTTTCGACCAATCACTAGAAAATTGATATTTGATTCAAAATGTAGAGTGCAATGTTTTACAGACTTTACAGTCGGTGTAAGTCACCGACCTGACCAGTTTGAGTTTGATCTTTATAAACAGGTGCGTCTTGATATGTGTGTTTATGCATGTTTGAGCATGGTCAACGTATGTCAGTAGGTCGAGGCTCTTTTGTTTTTTTCACTGACCGATGCATGTTGCTTTGGTTTGCGATGATAGTGATGCGTCCCTCATCTCATGTGAGAATCGGCTAAGATTATGTAATTTTTGCATGAAATAATTATTATTGTATTATTCTCATTGATTTAAACAAGCGAAAGCTGGTAAAGTAAAGCTTTTTCGCTCCCCCATAAAAGTTTCATAGGTATCCTATAGCAAGCTATTCGCTTATTTGCTGTCTTTGTTGACCGCAACAGTTCTATATAAACAAATGTTGATTTCCTTGGATTTATAGTGGATGAAAAATGCTTGTCCTTGCCACTTTGCTTATCAGTTGGCATCGTTCGCATGCATCAATAGCAATCCAATTTAACATGAGACAGTTTGGAGTTGACCCGATAGATGAAGGGAACACATGTACTAATAATTGGCAAGGTGTATGTGGGAGCTGGGGAGGTTGTTCTCATCACAAAGATCGACAAGCCCCGATGGGATCCGGGTTTCCGCGCCAAGGAACACGAAATTATCAAATCTGACGGGAAGGAAGGAAAACCTTGTACCGATGTCAAGAGCTGTCTCTTCTTATTGTGATTTAGTTGGTTTCTTCTTTTTTTTCAAAATCCACTTAATTCATCATGTTTGTATGTTTTTTTTCTCAAAATACCAGTAACTTTACACAGAATATTCCTGTATAGGACTGTCTCCAACGGCATCAACTGCTAGGAAGGCTTATCCAGAAATGCTTACTGTTCCTTCTTTGCAGTATCCACACTGTTTTTTTTTTTGTTTTTGTTTTTTGCCAAAATTCTACAGGTATCATGGACAATACTGTTATTTTAGAAATGTATCACATGCACATGTCTATTGCAAGAAAGGTAAAACTGCTACTTTCCTTTTCAGCCCTCCCGTACTTCAATGGTGTTTACAAGATTGACATCCTTGTTTATGTTAGCGGTTAAAGGCCAATAAAGTTTTAAACACCTAACTATTTGTTCTCATCTGAGAATGTTCCACAAAATGAATTCTTAGATTGGAGTTGTGAACACCGTACTTTAAAGGTGATTAGACAAGAAAAAAAAAAACACGGATAAAAACACACGTTTTATCTCTTTTGAGCAGACTATAACAAATGGGCATATCAAGCCCTTCTTTGAGTGCAGAAGAGGGCCAGGGATGGAGGTTCTCGGGAGGAACCCATGACCCCCTCTTTCGGTCATTTCTTGACAGCATTTTAATCGACCAGAGGATGTCCATGGGAAATACAGGGGCGTAACCGGACAGCGTGACTCCCTTCTCGCATCGAGCCGCCGACGCGAATGTCAAGCTGGTACCGTTGAGGGAGGCGACATGCTTTTCCTCTCATAAAGAGTACGTACATCATCTGCCCAACTTCTCTTATTTCTTTAAGCCTAAAGAAGAGAGCATCACCCCTGAAGACTTCTACTCACAGATGAAAAAAAAGAGGCAAAAGTAATTTCATCCAGAAGATGTGATGGAAGTCATATTATATCACTCCGTCTTCTTTGTTTGTTTGTTTGTTTGTTTGTTTGTTTGTTAGTTTTGCACATCTGCAGTTTTTATGCGAGGTCGCGTGAAGTTCAAGCTGAAAAAAATGTTCCTCAAATGGCCATATTCTCAGCTCGAGATAAATATTGAAAGCGAAGGAAGGAAAGAGGAACATCTGTTAAAGAGTTCATTTTGAAAAGGGTGGAAAAGACAGAAGAGAAAGTTTGCAGTTGTTTGAAAAACGAGACTTTCTGAAAAATGCGATCGATGTTTAAAAGTTTGTAAACGAAAGCTGCGGAATTCAAGTTTGTCTGTTTTGTCTGTTGATCTTGTCAGATACCGAAAAAAAAAATAGAGTCACGCACACGAAATATAAATATAGTTATGTGCTATACTTTACAACACTTTTGCACAAAATAAGATCAGCAATGATCATCACAGACAGATTCCCAATTCTTTATTCTCTCCACATATTCTTTATTCAATACCACATTGATACACTTCTTCGGGGGGGGGGGGCAGTAAGCCAATTTCATAACAAGAAAAAGGACAAACAGGAAACAATGAAAAAACGGGGGAAAGTGGCTTAATATACCTATTTAAGTATTTACTTCGGAACTCCGTATAAGGAACTTGACAATATAGGCCTACTCCAGTAGCCCAAACCTTCGCATGTAAATGACCTATATGTACAAATCACAATTACATGTCATTGAAATTATCATTTGTTATCGTCGTTATAAATAATGATGATAATAATAATATGTTTAATAATAATAATATGTTTCTCCAATGATTTTGCTCTTCATCAACAAAACATCACCAATCATGATCTGTAGCTGAATTGCTAGAATAAACATGCTACATGAAATAACATGTGCACATATACAAACTTACACTAAAAATCAAATACAAAACAAAACAAAAACCCTCTGGAAAGCATTTTCGAAGTTTTTTCGGTTGTCTTTGTTTGTTTTTTTTTTTCTTTTCTTTAAAGTTTGCTATGAGAGGGATACAAGATCGGGTCTTGTTCTTCGACTTGAAGTGGACAGGGAGACTCCCACGTGGAGATTTCACTCCTTCAGTTGCTCCCAGAAATGACGATGTGAATAGACCATCAACAATCCACAGAGGAGATGGACTGACACTCCACCTCTCGGAGGTCAGGTTCTTAATATCACAGCAGAGTGATTCGCGGCCAAGAATATCTGCTCTCATCCGATTCGTGATTGCCGGCTAGGAAACAGGCAAGGACGCGAAGCGATGGGAGGGGTAAAACTTGTCTGACCCCCTGGCTAAATTATGGAGCGGATAGTGAGCCAGCCTCTTCATGAGGAGCAGTGCGCCCGCGGGCTAAAATCAAATTGGCATTCAGAGGGACTATGTGCAACATCTCCATTGTTGTTGATGTCTTTTACAAACTTGTTACTATGATATCTTGACGTCAGGGAATTTAAACTTTAATGCCATTTTTTTTTCATGGGTATAGTGTAAGCACATGAAACATTTGTATCTCAAGATGTGTGATAACAAACATTAGTTTTAACTTTTATTAAGCAGAACCAACTAACAGCACAAACAAACAAACAAACAAACAAACAAACAAACAGATAAATCAGGAACATACACCTTAGAATGTCAAATTCGACTACAATTTGTAATTCTGGCATATCAGGTCAATACACTGTATAACGAGAAACATTTGCTCTAAGTACGATGCGTATTCTGACGTCATTTCCCCTTTTCATTTTATTCATCCATACACTAAGGGCTTGCTTCAGTCTGTGAATAGTATAACGATTAGTCACATGTATACAAGAAAACATATATGAAAAATAAAATCACTTCATTTCATCACAAGATATAGCTGAGAAAATGATAGAGGTGTTATTCGCAGTGCATGTAAGAATGCATGGAAGCACTATGCAAAGCAAAATAAACATAAAACAAAGCAGTCCCATATCTTGAAACGTTATCAATTGAGGCTTTTCTAAAATATTGTACAAAAAATGATAAAGTTAAAAATGCTTGCAATGTTGCTAAGGCACGAACTGTGGAGTGCTATTCTGTTAGCTTCTTCCTGAGAAAATAGTCGGAGAGGCAAAATCTTAAAAGAAGTGGTAGTATAAAAGGGGAGGGAAGAGAAAAAGTCAAGAGAAGTCAGAAAAACAAAACAAAACAAAGAAGTCAGATTGACAAACTGATTGAGGGAACACGGGAAAAAAGAGTAAAGAGTTATCGGAAAGAAAGCTCGATCTGTTTCTCTGATTTGCTTAATTAACCGATCATTATCAGTTCTCTTTCAATTGCGACAGACTCATTAACTCTATCTATTGCCGTCATATTTGTTTATCTCACCGCATCACAGCTATGCCTCTTGGCTGCTAACAAGCCCGTCCAATTAGCGCCATTAAGGTTACACGACGAAGGAAACTGTCATTGGTCGATTCGTACATTGAAATAGTAATGTAGAGTGGTAAAGGGCCCGTTGAAATGACTTGCCTCACGTTGTCGAGTTGACTGACCTCAAAGCTACTGTTGACATCAAGCATAATCCCTCGGCTTATCAACATAAGCCATCGTCGGTTGGTGATCAAGCAACACATAACATTAAGGAATTTAGCCCTGACTAATGAATAATTCGCCGTTTCCTTTGTGTGTTGTAGGTGCTTTAGACAGAAAACGTGAATTTTTACTTACATCTGCAACGGATACGACCATGATTTTGAATGTTTTAACACATTTTCTGAATAGATGTTTATAAACCTAACAGAGTATTTTGAACATGAAAGTTTATACTATTCAAATCTGTATCATGATGACATCAGTGCATGTGATGATTAGATACAAATTCACAAACGGACACTAAAGATAAAGAGAATCATTTTCATAATACGGTTACACATGTATCCCAGAGAACTGTCGTTAATAGAGGTGCTGTTCGTTATTCCGAAGGTTTGTTAATCCGAAACACACAAATTCCCTATACCTAGAGGTTCGTTAATCCGAACATTTGTGGCGTTATTCCGAAGGTTCGTTATTCCGAAGGTTCGTTGATCCTAAAATGAAATTCGGAATAACGAACCTGCGGACTAAAGAGCCTTCGGAATAACGAACGGTAACCGTCAATAGATGTGGTTTAAACCCCTACTATTTAAAGCTATGGCATAATTCACACAGCTATTGAAAACTATGTTCTTTAGCACATCACTATTTCCTTGCAGAGAGTTTCGCGATTCTAGGGCGAAAGCGATACATTCCATGGTAAATTATATTGGAAGCAACATCAAACTGATGCAGAGGAAAGTTTGTGCGTGGTGACATTATAGAATAGAATTGCATTTCCTCCGTCGTCGATATCTTTCCACTAAAGTCTGGAGATTTGAGTCTTTTTCCCAGGACCATCACTTTACTTCCTACTTCCTCTTATTGCATAAGGGGTGACAAAAGCGTGCAAATTAATATGGGTAGGAGAACGTTTGAATTTCGTGACAGTTTACATTGGACACTTCGATGGGTAATACAGGTTAGGAGCCCTAGTTAAGAAGAGACTGCGAAGACAATGCCAATAAGACTTGGCCTAATCATGCACGGCAAAAGTTGAGTGAAAACACAACCTTTCGATCCCCCACCTCTCTCCCTCCTCCCCCCCCCCCTCTCTCTCTCTCTCTCTCTCTCTCTCTCTCTCTCTCTCTTATGTGTCACAATCTGAACACAATATTATTTTCATATGGAACAGACCGATGCAGCTGGTCGATTAATGAGAGTGGTCACGTGACAATCATTCACTCGTCCATATTTAAAGGGATCGTATAGTTTTGGTTGAGACCTAATTTCAGGTTTCTAACATTTTTTGGTGAGATAATGAGAAACCTCTTATAAAATATGAAAGAGCATGTAATTCTATGAGGAATTCAACGTTTATTTGATGAACATTGGTTTTGAAATGGCTGAGATATCCAAAAAAGAGCAATTCTAATAAAGTGTGGGACCCAAACTTTATTATACGATCGCTTTGTTTTACTTTGTTTTTGGATGTTTTAGTCATTCCAAACCCGATTTTCATCAAATAAACTTTGAATTCCTCTTAAAATGGTATGCTCTGCACTATATCATAAGTGCTTTCTTGGTATCTCGCAAAAATTTAAAAACCCAATTTTCATCTCCACCAATGCTGTACCATCCCTTTAAAGTGACCAACATGAGTCACTGAACTTCTTAATTGATTTTGTTGGTCGCTCGCGAGCACTCGTGTCCTTTTGTCATTCCCCTTTGTTATTGTTCCGCCTGTGATATATATCCACAATCTACTCCATTCTTTCATTTTAAGTTTATTATAACATTGTAATTGCATGGGAACCTAGTGAAATCTAGTGAAATGGCAAAAATTTTTGAAAGAATCTTTTTCTCTATGATAATGATCATGTTCTCCACAACTTTTATATGACAAACGTTTTACAGGTCAAGTTAAGGTAATTTGCTAATTGGGATTTCAACAAGTTCAAACAATTATTAAGGGGATTTTAAGAGTCTGAGATTTGTATTTAGAACTGTACTGCAGACTTAAAACAATATTACCATTAACAACCAGTCTCTATCTAATTACCATAATTTATCCGGAGGGAGGGGGAGATGGTTAGTATATACGACTGATCTATTTTCATTCTCTTTTTATTGCGTTTTTTCCCCTACAGTGAGCGCAACATCCCCCACAACAAAAATAGAAATGACTCCCACAATTCTTGCAAATGGCGTCCTCTGCCTTTTAAAGGCTCGTTATGAAGGAGTTAGGATACTTTTGATGGATGGGTTGTGATCTCCCTGGGTTCTTACTCAGAGCCTTGGTCAAGATAATATCGACAGCTGTTCTTCGGGGTAGTTCCCGCGTCAGACGAGCGGTAGACGCTAACATCGATTTACAACCTGGAGAAGAGTTCAGTTCACTCGTGCACCAGGCTAAGATGGACCAGTCATGCCAAATAATAATGTCATATACGCACTCATATCCCTTTGTGTGGTGAAATTTTGAGCCCAAAACAGAAGTTATAGATCTAAAATTAACAGCTAGTATACCCAGGGAGGTACAAACTATGTCTCGAACCGTTTTACACTTTGCTCTAATGAATTAAGTGACAAAAAAAACAACGCAACTTTTTAACCTGGAATTTGTGTGGTGAAAGTTTGAGCCCAAAGCAGAAGAAATAGATGTAAAATTAACAGCTAGTATACCCAGGGAGGTACAAATTATGTCTCGAACAGTTTTACACTTTGCTCTAATGAATTAAGTGACTAATAGATACCAAGCAACTTTATACACCGAAATTTATGTATCTATATACTAATAATATCCATAATAGGTGCATCGTGTTAGACAGCCTAACAATGGACTGCATTATTTAGGGTCGTGTTTGGCGGGACGATTACCATTGGTCCATTGCCCTGCAAGTTTTCTGTGTTATTTCCGTTTGATATGGGTGCTCAGGTAAAATGATTTCCTCGTTCCCGGCAAATATTTTCAGTTGTACCCTACCTTAGCAACAAAACAACGGTCAATGGACCCACCTGCAGTATCGGCATCCGAATTTTTAGACCGATCCCAAAAAGTCAATATCCGATGAAGGGTAAAGCTCTCTTAGAATTGGTTGATGTTTCTAGATTTTGTCCTCTTTCTTGTCAGCGTGAGTTTCCGATGCTAACTTGTGAGAGAATTGATCTAGCACGTATTTTGGAGAGAACTACATGTGTTGAAATAATAAACCCGGGGTCTTGTTGTGTAACTGTTGCCATAGTAACTGAAATCATTGTAAGTTGCAATTGATGTAATTAGAAGACCCAAGCTAAATCGCTTGCCCCAGTTCACGTCGATTTTGTTTATTCAAACTTTTTAAACCAAAAGCGCAGTTTCATTCGATGTTAAAACTGCTTATGAAGAATTTAGTGATGAATCTATAAAAATCTTATTTTCCTATGTTTTTGCAAAGCACTTATATTAGTAGCCAAGGAAATAATGTGATGATGTCATGGTTTTCAAGTATCTCATTCACTGCAAAATTGCCCTCCTTTCGACATGAAATTAAGAAAGACCTCCACCCTTTACATTAATTGTTCTGTTTGCTTGTTTGCTTGTGTGTGTGTGTTTCACTAACCTGAAAATGGTGACGTATAAAAACGAAAAGGCTGTAGATGCTATAAATTGCCTTGCAGAAACATCATTTGTATTTGTGGACATATCGATGGAGAAGTCACGTGGTCATGACATCATCATCTCATCTTATTCTTTCATGTATTGGAGACCTAGAAAGCATGCAGAGATGAACATTAATTTGTATGATAAAGACAAATGATGTATTGATAAAAATGAATTACAATGAATGACAACAATACCAGCAAAACTACATCTTGAATAACTTTACAAAGTTGTTAGGAATCTTTTAAGTAATGTTTGTCGAATAGAAATGTAATCATTTTTTTCTATTTACAATCCCGTATTCTGCTATAATCTTTTTTTATGTCTGTAATTTGCTAGGCGCTCTGAGCCAAATGGGAAGAGCATATCAAACATTTCATTGTGTTGTATTGTATCATCATCTACCTTCGACCATCAACAAAATAATGCAACTGGGAAATTTTTCCACTGCTTGTCTGACTGGTTCATCCATCAAATCTACAATTCCAATAAGTATTTCGTAGTTCATGACCACTGGTGAACCGAGCTTAAAGTCCATTGCCGATCCCAAAGGAAGCTTCACCTAATGTCATTTGCCTAGAGTGACCTTGCAAATTGATAACCAGTTATCTATAAGAGATGTTATAGCGATCCTTGTACACGTATAGCCTTTATACATAATGATCAAGCAAGGTTCCTGTGACAAATGGTTTTGATGCAGTGATAAATAGTATTTCTTGTGTGTGTGTGTGTGTGTGTGTGTGTGTGTGTGTGTGTTTTATTGAACACGTTGAATTGAATTGAATTGCTCCTGCTTTAGAATATATGGCCGCTAAGAAACCATTATCATTATCACACGTATTATTATTATTGTTATCATTATCATTGTTGTTGCTATTATCATTATCATCGTTATTATTGTCGTTGTTGTTGTTGTTATCATCATTATGTGTGTGATAAAGACAGAGTTTAAACAGGAGTGGCGTTAAAACAAAATGAAAAAAAAATAGGAAACTTCTATCAAAGCTTTTAAGCGTACTAAATTCACAACCTTGATTGCGTTCTCATAAGAAGTTCAAATATTCAGACAAAGGAGATATACTCTGAACCATTTGCTGCAAGACGCTGCTGTTGAGGGATGAACAGTTCTCAAAGAAGTGGAAAAATATCAAAGATTATACATTTATTATGAGCCAGACTGAGATCAACAGTCAGGTCATTAGCCGCTGAACCGTGTGTCAATATACCAAGCTATTTGTGATGGTTCTTTATACACCATCTCATACACAAGAAACCAGCTACGAGTTTGAGGGTGTCGGAATCCAATGAATTTGGACAGTCATTAGTCGAATCCCAGATGGCTGAGGACTGGCAGTAAGTATTATACCCTCTACAAGATCATCATGGATGAATGTGAAAAGGTTCTTCTACCTTTAAAGGTCTGCCAATGGTTTCATCTTCATCAAAATTGTCCTGCCCTTATCATCGACATATTCAATTAACCGGTCACTTCATGAGAATGTGTTAATCAAATCGACAAAACAAAACCAACAAAAAAAGAGAGAAAAGGAAGTACATGATCAGTTGTAATTTGACCCACTGTCGGGGCCATATATTGTTGATATTTGGTAGGTTTTTCATGTTATCAGTATCTTTAGACGTGACAACGGATCAAAAAGCACAAGTTGACAACTGGTAGATTGGGGCTTCTAGAACTATCATGTCTATATTGAGGAGAATAAAATCGCATCGTTGCTCAAGTCTCGATAATTTAGTGAAAAACAATTCCATGTTTTTAAGTGATGTGGGAATTCAGGTGATTGAATATCGAATAAACCGAAAGGTAGAAGTTTTCATTCAAAAGGGAATTTAAAAAGTTATGAAAACTGATATTTCACTTACGTTGAAAAAAAAGACAGTGACATTGGTTACGAGCACATAATCATGCAAATGCAATGAGCTGGTGATGTCATCACCAAGCAAATTTCTCTAAATCATTTTTTTTAATAGGCTGTTATATAAAGTTTGATATTGTAGCTACTAAAGACCCTGCCTCTCACAGTTATCATATGCGAAAGATTAAAGTCACAAGATTGATAGAACTCATTTAGGATAGTGGAATTTAAAGGTTTGCAATGTTCAGCTCCGTACAAGTCAACGGGAGACTTTGACGGCGATGACGTCATTGACCATCTCCGTTACATCAGATTTCGAGGAATTTTCATCAACGCTATATCTGTTTGACCATACTCTATCCATCTTCGTCTACTAGAAGTAGGATTAGAATTATGCTTTGAAGTATTCCTGGTGGTCTAAAACGTCTTTCTTTAAATGACTTAGTTGTCGTGATTATTGTCTTTTTACTAACAACATGTATTAGTATTACAATGAAATGATGACGAGTGTCATTTGATTTAGTTGTGACTTGTTTGTAATTATTACAGAGTTGTCATCATCTATAACAATGATATTACCAAGAGTGTCATTGTATTAGTCGTATCATTGTGTAGACTGTATTCCTTTATTTTGCCGATAATTAGCGGGAATTGCACACACGCAGATGGAGACAGGTGATAATGTCTCCTTCGGGATATTTTTCCTTCCTCGGTTGGCGTTGATATCATTATATGTGTTCGTGTTCTTGCGATTCTTTTTTTAATCAAATGCTGTTGATACTGAACATGGTTTTATTTACTGTACATAGGAGTCACAGTACGGCACATTACAATTTTGTATCTTTCATGTATTAAAATACATCTTCACATTACATATACATGTATATATACATTATCATATACATACATACATACTTACATACATATAAATATATAGATAGATAGAAAGATATGTTTGCAAACAAGTAAAAAGATGAATAGTGTGTGTGCGTGGGTGTGTTTGTGTATGTGTGCGTGTGTGCGTTGAGGCCCATTTCCCAGTGCGATGACCACGTCAAGCTGTGCTAATGAAGGATGCTGGTGCGAAATCCGCCGGAGTCTGTCAAACAACTTGACAGTGACTTGAACTCAGTGCTACCCCATGTGCACTGGAGGATTTTTTTTTTTTCTGTTTTTGAACCTCCTTGTTTAGGAATTCCTAAGTGACTTGAACGGAGAACAGATGTCTATCCAAATGTGCCGGCTGATATAGTACAATATATTACCAATCACTGACGAAGACGCGAAACGGCCTGTGGAACCGTCGGTTGACAGGTCAACAGTTTGCAATCTGCCATCAATGTTTGTCTTCATTGTTTTGAAGAACTAGTGGATCGGTTTATAGTTTGGGACATACAAGCAACTTCACTGAAAGGTGGATTATTAGAGATCCTTCTTAACTCAACTTTCAACAAATATTGCGAAGGATTTTTTTAAAACAACGTTTACAAGAGTTTTTCTATCGTCAAGCGACCTTCCAAGTAGTACCAAGTGGTGGAAAATACTCATCAAATGATTGGAAATACCGGGGTACTTGTGTGTGAAATTGCTTTTTGTTCAGTTAATTCACTTTCAATATTTCGGGTTTTTTTTTAAATCTCCATCGTCTTGACCGTATAAACAAGAAACTGTCCTACACTTGAACTGAAGAGGACCTGAATAATCGAAAACCCTTGCAGGATAGTTAACCGAGTCACGATAATGATAGAGCTACCCCAAGAAGGTTTAAAGGTTCGATGAGATCGTGTGAGGTCATCACTTAGATACAAATTTGAGGGCTTAAAAGAGGTCGAAAATAAAGCCATCGAACTAAACAGTAAACACAAATTTCATATTTTCTCTACAAGAAACCACACCTAGGTTCTTCGTCATTGGTATATCACCCTATTCATTATGACGTTAGCAATTTAGATGCATAATCTCCAGAGATTTTTAGCAACATCTGCAATAGATGATGTCCTGGAATGGCCTTCCAATGGCCCATTAGTTCTCCTTCCGGTCAAGGCGAGACAGGCATTCCGAACTGTCACACCCATTTCCCATTAATGTCCGTCCTCGTCTTCCCTTTCAACATCAGTTCCTTGAAGACCGTCCAAATTTTGACAGCCATCATCAACTTACCTGATTGCTTTCTCACTTCAGACTTGATGGCTGCATCTCTAGAACCTTTGGGTTATAGTCTAAACCTTAGACATCTCACGCATGTTTAAGATGGTTCGATTTGCGTTCAGATATATCGAGGATGTACACGATAACGTCTCTCGGTTTCTCCTTAACGGTATTGTTTACCATTGGGAGCAGTGATTAAAAAACTGTTCGAGTTATCACATTTGACGCATAAAGTGTAGGTCAGTTGTAGGCCTATCTCAAAACATCCTACCATATACAAATTTTGCAGTAAAGCCTAAAATATAAGAAGATATCACTGTTTTCTCACTAAACCATCTTATTATACCTAATCTAGAAACAATTTTGTCATATCTATTGTTCACATTTTGTATATTTAACAATACTTAACATTGATTATATTGATTGAAATGTTTACATTGGCTGTTTCTATCCCTAACTCACATTTTAGAACTATTTTGAAGCACTAAAACTGGGATTTTGTTTCATCTGCAAATGGTAAATAATACCTTTAATACACCTTCACTGTTCCTTAGAGAGATACATTGGTCGCAAGTTGCTCTTCTTGGGTGATGCTCGTTATTCCAAAGGTTCCTTATTCCGAAAAGGAAGATAGTTTCGTTATTTTGAAACACACAAATTACGTATATACATCTCGATGTTCGTTAATTAAAAAATGAAATATAATTCGTACATTCGCACGTTTCGTTATGACCTTATTCGTAAAGTTCGTTATTCCGAAGATTCGTTATTCCAAAATATGAGTTAAGGTTCCTTATTCGGAAACACAAAAATCGGACGTTCTTTAATCCGAAAATGAAATAGAATTGGTTAATTCGAATATAAGTAGCGTTATTCGTAAGGTTCGATATTCCGAAGATTCGTTAGTACGAAAATGTTAAGGAGCGTTATTCTGAAAGTTTGTTAACCCGAAAATGAAATAAGGTTCATTAATCCGAGGGAAAAAAAGGTGCGTACTAAAGAACCTTCGGAATGCCGAACCTTTTTTTTTTCATCTTCGGATTAATGAGCCTTTGATATAACGAACCTTATTCTATTTTTGAATTAACGAATCCTCGGAGTAACAAACTTTATAATAATCTTCGGAATAACGAACCTTCGTATACGAATTACGCCACTAATGCTCGAATAAAAGAACCTAATATATTTTCGGAATTACGGTCCCCCGGAATAACAAACCTTTGGAATAGGAAATAACCTCCTTACCATAATCATTATTGAGTCTGCATTCGTACACATAAAACAAATTATAAAACTACATAAACCATTTTTTTTTTCATAAGAAGAGCGTCAGGAATGGCCAATGGTAACTTTATCATTGAATTTAAGTTATTTCATTTTCTTAAAATGAAATTGAATTTCATATTCAGATAACTTGAAGTAATATAGATGAAATTAAACAACCAAAATGGTATAAGTCCCATCAAAATCAGATATCAAATTAGATAATTGGGCAATGTTAAAGCTGGAACATGTCTTCACGCAGTTTTATATCATTTAGGACAAGAATTTGCACATCAGATGAGCCGATAATTTATTTTATTCTACTCTCCATTCGCACGTATGTTAAGATTGAAAAAAAGAAAGAAAATATCATTAGATATTTTGTTCGATGAGTTAGCTTTACATACTTGTTTCATTTCAAATATGAATACTACCCAAATTGTTATATGTATAGTATCATATATATATATATATATATATAGAGAGAGAGAGAGAGAGAAAGAGAGAGAGAGAAGACATTAGTACAGACGATAAGTCAAATACCAATGAAACTGAAGTCTATAGTAGTAGTTTAAAAGCTTCATTCCAATTATTAACCGTGGCTTTTTTTTTCAGCTTTATGAGATTCTCAATATCACAATTTGTTTCATGGACGTGAATGATATTGCGAACGTTACATGACCATGACTCCTTCACTAGTGTTGTACACCTACTAAGGAGGGGGAGGGGGTTGAGAAAAAAACAAAACACACACCTAATCAGAGTTCAAGTAGAAAAATAACTCAATAGAGAACCTTAGATAGATGAAAAGAGGGGAGGGGTAGAGACACAGAGGAACAGACAGTATCGGACACACAGACAATGCTAACTTAGAGGACGAAAAAATGGGTGAACGGTCTGTTCTACATATCACGTTACTCAAGGGGATAAACACTCAGTTCCTACGTCATTGTACCCAGGGGTCATTTCGCCAGACTTTAACGGAAATTTCAATTTAAAAAGAGTCTTCGTGTATTTCTCCAGAGTTTATGTATTTTCTCTTACATTTAACCCCATTAAGCCATAGAAATCATGTGACTCCAGTAGAACTCCGGCCAAAATGCCCCAGTTATCATTGACACATTTCAAAAAGCTCTTCTCTTCCTTTTTCCTTCTTCTTCTTCTTCTTCTTTACCTCTTTTTCTTGTTCTCCTTTGCTTTCTTTTTTTTCTTCTACCTTGTTATTTTTTGTTTCTATTATTTCTATTTTTAGATTTATTCATGTATCTGTTATATATATCTTCCATAATCTAATACATTGGTTTTTTTTTCCGTTCTGTCCTTGCTTTTTGTGGGTTTTTTTTTCTTCTTTTTCTTTGTCTTCTGTTAGTGAAACAGGTGAGCACAATAAACCTCTTAAAGTTCGTCTAGCCTTTGCCTACAAGACGAATGATTACTTTGAAATTTTGTCTCACAGGTTTCCTTTTGCTTAGGATTATTTGCTCTGCTTTGATAAATCATTTTTCCAGACAGGAGAGAGTGCATGTCTTATGAAAGCAGATGGTTAGAGAGAACTAAACATTTTGGGAGGTAAGACGGATACACAGGGCAGAACGCGGGATGGATATTGTGTGGGGAGGGCAACAGAGGCAGCCCCTAGGAAAATTCATAGTATGACTTGCAGTTGTGCAATTTTTTTTTTTTAAAGGAGAAGACTAATGTGCCAGAGTTTTCTTCTAATCACAAGAAGGATTGAATTGGAATTCACCTTCTAATAAGCCTACACACACACACACACACACACACACACACATATATATATATATATATATATATATATATATATATATCCTTCTATTTTATTGCCTAAGGGACTTATTACCTAGGAATGAGTTAAAGGGAATTATTAATCAGATAAGCGTGATAGGAATTAAATTGACATAACAGACACGCCGGTTTACTTTACCATTGTAATATGGACAGTGGTAATGAATACACACACACACACGCACACACACACACACTCAAAAAGGGTTGTTTATCATCAATATAAGCAAAAATTGAATATCATTATTGTCATGGCTAATTTTGTTTTCTGTTATGTATTATATGGAACACATTCAACCTTACAAACCGACTAGTACTTACAAGTATCGCTTTTAGTTGGTTCAGTCATATTTGACACTTTTTTTCAAAATGGACCTGAGCCTTGATTCCATGATTTACTTAATAATAGCCTCGTGTTGTCTATTTGCTCTTATATCATTGCATTCATTTATGTAGTTCTATGTTTCTATGTTTTGAATTGTTATCCGATGACTCTGATGTTTTTGTCCAGTGATATGTATCGTAATTGATCTTGTCATGAAATGAATTGAATTCAAATTCAAGTTAATTCGATAATGTGATCCTTGGCTTCATACAGCCCTACTCGTCTTCGACAACTTGACATGAAGAGGTAAGCCTGCTGCCTTGTTGTCGCAAAGAATGAAACTATTGTCCCCCTCACAATTATGATCCAACGCCCCATTATAGACATCATTCACATAAATTAACACACAAACGCATGCACAATGAAGTCGATGAGTAAAGCCCCAGTCACATTATAAACACGGATCCTCAAGGATCTACACGATGATCCGGGGAGTTCTGGGATAGCTTTGCCCTAGATGGAGCGTCGACGAGCGTTGATGATTGTACACACGGTATCAACACGGCAGCTACACGGCGCTTACACGGATCAACACGGCAGCTACACGGATAAGGCCGGGACAGCACGGCATCTACACGGCGTTTACACAGATCAACACGACAGCTACGCGACGGCCACACAGACCATCACGGATTGCTCTGCCAGCACGGCAGTCCCCTGATAACGCCGGATGTTTTCGACCTCCAAAAGTTGCCGTGTTGGCCTACCGAATGTCCAAGGATGCCCAAGGCGTCAACACGGATCTCTCCCTGGATCAACCCGGATCAGATCCGGCGCTTACACGGACCAACACGGCAGCTACGCGGCGGCCACACGGACCATCCCGGATTGCTCTGCCAACACGGCAGTCCCTGGATGACGCCGGATGTTTTTGACCTCCAAAAATTGCCGTGTTGGCCTCCCGGATGTCCAAGGATACACAAGACGTCAACACTGGTCTTTCCCCGGATCACCCCGGATCAGATCCGGGGTGATCCTGCGTGTCTATGTGACTGGGGCTTTATGCAACGTGACTGTGCGATTAAGGTGGCACTACTTATCTTCCAGGTGCGGCATTTACGGACTCATATGCGTCTCAGGCCCTGCGTATACATTCTTGACACTTGTTTGAGTTTTGAGCAATGCGATGAAAATCACGATTCCTTCGTAACTTCAAAAAGGTATTGTCACATAATCAACGCTGTTTTTCCTTTTTGTCTCCCTACACTAACGTAGGTGCCTAAAGAAATAACAGTCCCTTCCTAACATCACCATTACTGTTCGTTTGCTCCTATGTACATTTCTTAGTAAGAACCTTTCTTTCTACTTTTTTGCTGTGTGTTTTTTTTTAATACAATGTACAATGTGTGTATGAAACAGGCTAGAGTTGAGGATGGAGCTGTGAGTTGAAATTAACTAAGTGATGATGCAAATGCTTACAAGGAGAATAACGTGAAATACATGTATAATCATATCGGTAGACACAATAGTGAATTTACATATTTCAAATTGCCGTAAGGTCGCAAACACAAAACTTACATGAGAATATCAACCAAATTATTGATATTGTATGAAACAACCTTAAAATCAATACGTATAGATGTTATTCTATATCTGAACTAATATCAACTGTTGGGTACAGACATGAAGACATCATCATTCCGAGAGGGAGAAGCTACAGGTATAGACGCTAGTGACAAACGCTAGTGACAAAGACCAAGAAATATGAGTCAATATCACCCATCTTACGTGCCTTGCATTGGCTTCCTGTCAGATCACGTATTGAATTTAAGATCTTACTGCTTGTTTATCAATGTTTCCACAAAATTGCTCCTTCTTACCTTTCAGATCTCCTTGTAAAATATGAACCTATGAGAGTTCTTAGATCATCACGGGAGGATCTATATGTAATACCCTCCATTTCAACAAACTATTATGGCAAACGTAGTTTCAGGCATGCCGCCCCAGAACTGTGGAACAGCATCCCAAGTGATATAAAACATGTGAGTTCCATCAATAAGTTCAAAACGTTTTTAAAAACGTATCTGTTCAGAAAGTAACATAGTGATTGTCGATGATGATTTATGCAGCATTCTACTGTTTCTGTAAGATTTTATCTTTTTTGTATGTTTCTTTGTCTCCCTCCAAAGCGCACAGAGACCTTGCCAAAGGTATTATGCGCTATATAAGAACGGTGATAATAATAATAATAATAATAATAATAATAATAATAATAATAATAATAATAATAATAGAATCTTTAGCTCATGTTTTTCATTCACATTTCATTTTTACTCCATATCCAAATGATACAAAATCATTGCAAAATAGCAATGACGATTTGTACAAGGAAGGTACAGTAAATGACATGAAACAAATATATATATATATATATATATATATATATACATATATATAGTTAAAGATATAATAACAATAATATTTATATATACACACTTGCTCATTATTACATGCACATAAAGATAGATGCTGAAGGTACTCTGCCTCTAGGTGCCGAGTGAGGACACCACACAAGGTTAGAGTTTATTGATCTTCCTGATTCAATTAAGCCGTAAAATTATGTTAATTATGTTTAAATAATGAGTTTAATTTCTGCAGGCAATTAAGTGCATTCCGCTAAAATTTTCAATTAGAAGCACATTAATACGTTTGCTTTTTTAACGTATATGTTCTTGTGGCAGGTGCCTGATGCTCGATACAAGATATCTACAATGGAGTTATTTTAGGAATGACCGTCTTGTGGCAGTGGTTTTCACACCGGTCATTCTCCTGTTTAATCTAAAATTTACCCAGTGTAATCACTTGTAATGACACGCTTCTGGCACGTCTCTAAAGTGAACGGCTGGTAGAAGTCAGAGGGGTGCATTAACGGTCAATTTCCACATTTTAGTGGGGTAATTGCGGAGCGTGATGGGTGTTGACGTTGACGATTTCCTATACTGCAAGCCGGACCTGCCATCGGCACGTGTCTTAGTTCCTTGAATGTGTCAAAGTGAGGTTGGAAGCTTTAAGAAGGAGCATTTTTTTTTTTTGCGGAGATGAACCCAATTATTGATTTTATCAGAGCAATAAAGTGTAACGTCGTTACACGAGGAAGGTCAGACACGAGATATGTCATTTGAAACTGTGGGTGAAAGAGGCAAAGCAATGTCAGAAAGTTTTTAACCCTTCTTTAAATGCTCTTTGACTGGGATAAGATTTATGGATCAAGAAACAGTGTATTGTACATTGCCACTATACGCTTAGAAGTGTCCTTTAATATGAAATTGGGGAATCAATTTTCTAATAGTCTCCTCCTCTTCTTCTCCAAAGAAAAGTAAAAGCAACTGACCTCTCACTCTATCCGTATTCTTCTTCAGACTTTCTCATTTTGTGTCGAAGGTATCGACCGTCCACGATATTCGCAAGTGCTCTTCAGATCTTCTACTTCCTGGGTCTATAACATCTACGCTTTCAGAAGATATGTTGTCACCTCGATTGCCAGCAAAACTCAGTGAATTCCTGATGAAATTATGATTTAATACGAAAACGTTACTGGAATTTTCGTGATGAAGCATGCTGCTCAACTAGGAATACGGAAGCATCGTTTATGTTACTGACGAGTGTTAAATCTTCTTTTCAGCTCTTCATGCAAAAGTTTAATTCGTTGGCTATAGGAGAAAGAGAGAACACATAAACGCCCCTTAATTTGCCCATTATTTTTTGAAAGAAAGCCAAGGAACGTTTCTTATCTCTTCTTCTCTGAAGATATACCCTTTCGGAGCGACAGAGGGGCCTACACTTAAAACAAGACATGAACGTGACACAACAATACCGAGGCATTTCACGCAGTTACAGAGTTCAGTGTGTAGGAATTATGCGTGAGTGCTCGATGATCATTTTTTTTACCGCATAAGGCCTATGGACGCATCAGTCATTGGTCAGCCGCTCCTATACTGGCATTTCCTTTTTGCATTTCTCACACATACCCCACGCTCTTGTTGTTTCTGATGATATTGTTTTTGTTTATTTATTTGTTACACTTTCAAAGTAAATCCAAATGCCTTCCCCTTCTGTGAGAGCTTTATAACATGGCAACTGGTCTTATCCAAATTAGCAATTAAAGAGTGGGAAGCGTACGCTACGTAGTGCGCTTCTATACTCTTTGCAATGTTGCACCATCGTGATTGCAAAGGGCAATGAAATAATTATATCGTGATGTCACTGTAATGTGTGATAATGAGTTGTGTCGGAGTGAGGTGTCATTTTGATTTACGTTTGATGTTGTAGTTTTTTCTCAATAATAAGTTCTCTATGAATCGAAAAGGAGAGAGAAATATCGATATTTCTCTCTCTTTTTTTATCGATCAAAAAAAATTACAGTTGAATTAAAGGGACTGTACAGTACTGGTTGAGGTAAGGGATTCATGTTTTGAACATTTCTAAGTGAGATGATGAGAAACCTCTTGTGAAATATGAAAGAGCATGTAATTCTAAGAAGGATTCAACGTCTATTTGATGAAAATTGGTTTTGAAATGGCTGAGATATCAAAAAAAAAAGTGATAACGATAAAAGGCGACAGGCCACAACTTTATTAGGATCTCTTTGTTTCACCTTGTTTTTTGATATCTCAGCCATTTCAAAACCGATTTTCATTAAATAAACTTTTGGTACCCTTTAGAATTGCATCTCTTTGACATCTCATAAACTGGTTTCTGAATATCTCGCAAAATGTTAAAAGCTAAATCCTCACCTCGACCAGAACTGTACACATCCTTTTTAAACTTCTTCCAAAGAGAAAAATAACTCGACACGTAAAGAGAGGCTTTGGAGCTTCGAAAACAATGTCAAATTACCATTACATGAAAGCAAAAAATTTAAAAAAAAGTGTACGTTTGATCCGCTTACTCGTGAGTCCTCAATCACACACACACGCTCCCACTCATTCACACACACACACACACACACACACACACACGCACACACACACATACACACATATACCCACACACGCAATCAAAGATTTATCCAGGGTAGCCTCTTAAGTTTATACACTTATACAAGAGGGTCCTGCCGGTAGCATTCTCCCAACGAGGCCAGGTACCAATCAATACACCTGTTTCAAGAGGGGCACTGTGGGCAACAAACGGCATTTTGTTTACAAATCCTTGGTCCTTTGGAGATTCCAAAATATTGATGAATATTCATATCAATCCATATCGAAACATCAAACATTCCCCTCCTTTTTGTTTTTGCTGTTTGCAGATACTAGTCAGCTTTTAAGTATGATTGCCCGTAAGCAAAAATAAGAGGTACTTTAGATATTTTGTTACTTTAACTACGTGAACTTGATGAAATGAAACTTTAATATTTATAAAATGGATATATGGATCCTAATCAAATGATTGGCTAAGAGCCGGTCACATGACATGCATCATTTCCACTGTTACGTCGACCATGCATTTTTTCCTAGCAAGCGTGCATTTTTTTCCTAGCAAGCGTGCATTTTTTTCCATTTTTTTCCGTTCGTGCATCGGTTCAAATTAGCGCATTTGATAACTTCAGAATTGTCCAAAGCCACTCCGCTGCGCGTCGTGGCTTCAGACAATTACTAAAGTTTATCGCATGCGCTAATTTGAACCAATGCACTAAGAGCCGCGCGTTATTTGTATACTAAATAGGTTACCTAGTAATCCTTCATTCTGCATCCTAGGTGAGTGTGAAGTCTGCCCTAGCAGTCGTATCATGTCATTCGTCAATACACTGCCTATTGTCTGATCTGTTTGCGACATATATATAGCACCACTGCAATTAGTTTGATAGAGGCATTTGTCATCACTTCTATCGAAAAACCGCCATCACAAATAATTACGTCACTGTACAAGAGGCGAAAAATCTGTAGGGCGCTTGGCAACAGCCAGTGCAGCGGTTACATTCTAAAAGGAATCTGGTAATGCTCGTGTCTTCAAGTGTGCAACTTTTTAAGTATCAGCCACTTAAACTGGGAGCGTGTGGTTTTCCCGCCCTTGACTGAAAACGGACACTACACGCACTATCCCCTAAAATTCTGTCAAGGGGTAGCGGAAGGACGGACTCAGAGAAGGGACTAGTGGCAAGTATTAGTCATGCTTATCGGCGGTTCTAACATATCTGTGCAGAAGGAGATAAGACACATTATAGTGCTACTTCAAAGCGTTTTGTAACTGCTTTGCGTCTTGGACAGGTCTACAGTTTTAAAGGACCAGAGTGACGGAAGCCGAAGGATGAACTTAGCTAATTATAAAATCGAAAGGAAATCGAACAAAATCGGAGAACTGATAGCAAAGACAAGATCAAAAGTTGTTGTGATTGGTCTAGCCGTTTATGGGCATTCATATTATCTAGAGGATGGTGAGCGTGGAAAGCATTGCTAAGTGCAATGATTCGGGGTAATGTTAGCACGAACCTATTCAGTAGCTATACACTTTTCTGATTGCTCTCACCCTGGTAAAAGTGTTCGAAAAGTAAACATTGAATAAGAGACAAGCAATCATATTACACACAGTCTCATACGCATACACTCAAATCCATAAATGTATCTATATATTTGATATTGAACATTTATACATTTTTCTATATTACTACATTCATGTGCATACATATAATAATGAAAATGTATACGTTATATTCATATATTCATGTAGTGTTTATTGTCACATATACTAAAAGAAACATCTTGGCAATTGTGATTGTACAAAAGATCAATAACATCAAAGTTGATAGCACACAAGATATATTTGTACTTCTGTTACTATTTCTCCTCATTGTTTTTATCATTCAAGAGGTATGACCACAAGACATGCGACAAGTTTCATATTGCAGCATGAAAAAGGCACACGTATTATTTGATGTTTCCACTTTCCCATTCACCTTCCCATTTCCGTCTTACATTTGTAATGAAAATGGTTTTAAAAAGTCACCTGCCTTCTATAGCACCTGCACATAATGATCATTCGCATGAGAATATGAAGTCACAAGAATGCAATATAGTTGTACACTTAGAAGAAAACTTGCAATATTAACCATACATCTTTCTTTTCATCGGAAGAATTGGAAGATCACGAAAAAATCTCGCGAAAACATAAGTACATTATATTGTATCTCTGTAAGTGAGAGAACTTGCGTGTTTCTCTCGTATCTCTACATAGGCACTCATCTGACATCTGAAAAAAATCCATTCTAATAACTCTTGTTATCCGAAAGAATCTCTCTAAAATTCAAACTGCAAACAAGAATGACACACTGGGAATGTAATTCTTCATGTCCTCTGATGTTCTCGCAAGTCTCAGGAGTTGGATCACTATCTAGGTCTTGATTTTCCAAACATCAATTGATTTTCCCTATCATTTCAACCGTGAACGCAATGATCTCTTGAAGGTTTGAAAAATAAATGTTTTGAAGAATTTCAAGCTCATCTAATAACACTGTCACTCTATTTTGACCTGAAGTTACAAAGTGGGTTCGTAAAATGCGGATAAATAAAAAGTGACCATACACCGTCTCTTACACAGCATACAGATGAAGTTGGAGATTTGACATGGAAAGCATAATCTATATACCACATGAAAAAATTGTTGACTGCTTTGTCGATACCAGAGTAAACACTGGATGATTTCATGACTCTGTTGATGCAAGGACTACTGCTTGACCATACTTTTTTTAATCTTTACAGACTGCCAGTTAAAACCAACACATCAGAACAACAGAAATTATTTTGTAAAACCATAAATAGTATTGCTAATGCGACAGCATTGTTCAAATGTGAACTGAGAATGATTATTTTCTTTAACGAATAGAATACAAAATTTGTATCTCACGTGTTTAACAGCAGTGCACTAGACTCTACGCACTTATATAAAGAGCCACAGAAAGTAAAAAAAAAAAAAAATCAATGAAATGGCCATTACAACACACAGGAAAACACATTTTCAATTGCAGTTATGTCTTGTACTTTTATTATGTTTGATCATTTTATTTACAACTCATGGTGGTTGTGCCACCCCCCCCCCCCTCGTCTTTTTATGTTTGTTTGTTTGTTTTGTGTGTGTGTGGGGGGGGGGGGGTTCGAATTTCTCCTTTTTGATAGCCCCTCATGTACTAAATTGGTGTTTGAGCTGCCGAGGGGTAAAGTAACAACAGATGCTTTCATTATTAATTAAAGGGGCTTGTACCATCTTACATAAGTCCTTACGTGTCTGGCACATATCCAGATGAGCAACTATACGAGATGATCTCCTATTATTTGTAGAAGATGGATCATAGCACGCTCATCACTAAATTCTTCGCCTTAATCATAATAGAATAGTGATGTGGTTTGTCGAGAGGTACATGGGAGAAAATATGAATGCAAGACATGTCATGAGACCCGAAATATCATTTTATTTTCTTTTTACTCAGTTTATTATTCAAGTTTGCGTTTATAATCCAGTTCAATCTATTTGGCTCTTGTAACGAAATGCTCAATATCAACATACTTCACCAAAATTAATGACTTGGATACACACGTTTTAGCCCATATGCTTTGAATGTGATTGTTGAATCATCATTTGTTTCTCGCTAACCGAAAAACAAACAAACAAACAAATATCTGTATCCACCAATTTGTCACTGGCCATTTACACAAAGTGCTATGTTATTGCGTCAAACTTATTGCATGGGTTTCTAACCTTTGTCAAATATATGGCTGTTTGCCAATGCCAAAAGAGAAGAATTGGAAAATAGTTAACTTAGATTAAACTGTTTCGGGGTTGGCAAACTTTTTGTTTTTCGTCCCTAACAACTTTATCCCTGTTCATCCCCAGGTCTTCTTGCTTTATTTGTGATGACTGTCCATTCTTCGCGAGAGGCAGTACATTCGTTGACGCACACCGATCTGTTGACCCTTCTGCGAACTACTTTGTGAAGCCAACTATTTCTATTTTCAGGTTCATACATCCTTGACAAGGTGCATTCATTTGAAAATACCACCAATGAGCATTGTGAGGGACATTCAGTGTATATCTCTCATGATTAGTACACGTTGAGGACAAGAATGAGTAGATAGATTGGGCGCACAACGTTTACATAACATTCAACTAGTATCTCTCTTCGCAAAATTTGTCATGCTTTGTAATCTATCAAAATGACTACCTTTGTCAATGCGATACTGCATTGACTTGAAAACACACCCAGCATGAGAAATGCTTTCAATTGATTCCTCTTCTACTGATGAGCAATATAGGTGTGTTTGAAATGGACAGAGAATCCAAATAGGAATTGTAAACATAAACCGTTGGTTGATATACATGCTTAACGTTTGTAACGTAAATAAACATCAACTTTGCATGATGAGAAACCTTACAAGAAATAGCCATTCGTACAGGCATTTGGAAATCTCGTTGAGGAAAGAAATGATGCATCGCACATATATGTGGAATGATCCCGGCAGTGCTATAGGCTCATAGAACGCTATGCGCTGCACTTTCTTTTCTTTTTTCTTCCAAAAAGCCTCTCTCCACCGGCATCGAAGGGCTTGGGTTGGTTATACTGTGACAGGTGACTTTAGCAATTACTCTTCAATGGGATAGATCTCGTATAATCATGCACCTGTCGGCCCAGCTCCCCGTCAATATTTGATCCTTCATAACTCGTGTACATCCCCCTTTGTCTGGCTTCCAGTTTCCTGTACATGGCTGCTTACTCACACAGACTTAAGATTTTTGTTGCTGTTTTTTTTTTCACAACATAGCCCTATCAATGGAAGGAGGAGTAATATCTCACGACATGGTCATATAGGGTTCTTTATGTATATGATGAGTACTCCGAAAAAAACACAAAAAAACACGTTTCTTTCTTTTATAGATTGTGTCCACTCGATTTACAACGAAGAGATAGTTTGACTTTGTTGGACAAAGTTTGAAAAAGAGACTTTGTTTCTGAAGGCGGTGACCAATTAGCAATGAATGGTTCTTATCCTCAGTAAGGCAATCAACGTCAATAGCTTTTGATACTCTCACACAGGTTATCCAATATATAAGACTGAAAAGAGACAATATATACCGGCTTCTCAACTCTATCTGAGAGTGATGTCGTGCTATTTCTTCGCTTTTGAAAAAGAAAATGTATCGAAATTTGTTGACCTTAATAGGCCTATTGGTCAACCAACAGCTATGCGTAAGACCCAATTAATTTGAAACATGGTAACCCATAAAGCATGACCTGAAATGCTAACACTGAATATCTATATCTTTAAAATAAAAAAGACGTGAAACCATACAATGAGAAATGTGTCTCTGCTATCACTTCGAATTCGTATCACAAGTGACGAACACGTTCGGGTGAAATTTGGACTTAAAATATACTCTTTCTCTATTTGTGCTGGCACAACTAACGAGCAAGCAAAATCTACTTTTGTACATTATACACATATACATATACACATACATACACACATACATTCTGACAGCTAGATCTCTTCCATATTGCGACCAATCATAGTTTCTGGTGGAATATGGGCTTGAATGCGACGCCTTGTAATTCTTGTGAGTACATTACACACATAATGCGACCCAGGTAGCATTCTGCTGAGAAATTTATCAGTGTTTCATTGTTGGCTCTTGGCTTTACATTGTGAACCAGTAAGAAGGAACGTCAAGCGTAGCAGGGAGCTATAAAGTATCATCAACAAAGTAAATCCGATCCAGACTACGACTGACTGAGTTCACTGTTGCCTTGTTATCCTTCGAGTCCACGGCGTGGTGAAGAAACAGATTAATAGTATCTACGCAATGGTCATATTCTGACAATAAGGTAACAAAATATACAAACAAGACATCTATTTAACCTTCATTCCGGAAGCCCGTATCTGACAGTATCATGGAGATGCCTCTTAATGATTTTAAAGGCAGTATTCAGCAGCTCACCGGTTCCAGTGTATGTCTGAGGACTTTCACAGGGGCTTCACATATGACAAGCTATAATCTAATGGTTCAATGCTTTAAGTCACTGGTTATCACGTGGCAACCTCTTGTTTAGACTCTTTGCCCTTTCTTCGATAGAGGTAGACTGCTAGAGCACTGACAGCGATAATAACGAGTAGGAAGACGACGAACAACCCCGCGATCAAACCCCAGTTCGGCGTCCCCCGTAACCGATCAGAGTTGTAGCCTATCCCCGCCTCGTTCGGTAATTTTGGACCTGTGTCGGTGAACATGGTCAGTCCTTCTACATCGTTGCTAATGTCTAGGCCACTCCCCAAGTCGCCGGCAATTTCGTTTTGGTTCACCGTGGCAGTCACGTCAGGTGTGCCCAAGGACTGGTCGATGGCATTGTCGATCTCGTTCGCGGCAGCCGTTGTTAATTGTCCGTCTGCTGCAGTATCGGTGCTTACAACGTCCTCCGTGACACTGACTGCCCCTGAAGGTCGTCTTTCTTCGTTGTCTATGTCGTTTACCTCGGGGTCTGGAGTTGTGTCGGAACTAGACTTCAATTCGTTCCCATCTGTGTGGAGATTGTTCTCTAACTGACCTTCAGTCTCGCTTGCAGTAGCTTCGTGGTCTTCAGAGGAGAGTGACGATACCGAACTATAGCTGGACGAAAGCGATGACTCCGACGATTCGGAATCAGCCACGCTCGGATTATTCAAGATTACAGGAACCAATGTTTCACTACGAGTAGATGCAACCCGAGTTATCAATTGCTTCGTCGTTGTAGCTGAGGTTGTCGACGGGGTGGCGGCTGTAGTTGTTACAGGTCGCGTTGTTGCAGTGGTTGTTGTGGCCGCGGTAGTAGCCTTGGATGTAGTGGTCCTATCAAACAGAGACCTCAGGTTTGTTACGCGCCGTATTGGTATCTGTGTCGTAGGCGACGTTGCCTCCAGTATGTCAGGCGTGCTGACGCTATTCTGTACCCAGAGAAGTCCGACAGCAGAACCGGTATAGCTGTAATCCTTTTGTGTCACTTCACACTTTACCAAGGCGTAATCATCCTCCAGTGTCACAGCCTCAATGCGAAGCTGCTGACCACCTCTTATGTACGTGAATCTAGTCTCACGTCCATCTATTGGAGTATCGTTGATGTACCACTGATATACCAAATTGGGCATACGCTCTGTAACACACACAAATTTGAAGGAATCCCCGACCTCAACGCTTGCCACAACCGGAAGAAGCATGACTCCAAGGCTACTCCTCAGTGGAGTCAACGAGCATGTCCTGGGTTGCTGGAGAGCTTGGTTATTCGCAACGCATGTAAATCTGACATCGGAATCATCCTCAGTGAGGGTCATAGAGTATTGAATAACTGGATCCCCTTTAGAGTGGCGCCCTCTCTTCGTGACCAACCTGGTGGTTCCCCGAACCCAAGACAGCGTGGCGGGAGGGTCGCCACCTCGTGATTCGCACACCAGCGTGATGTTATCACCAACAGTCGGACGATTGATGGGCTCCACCGTACATTTAGGGTATCCCCGATCAGGTGGACGCACCACTTTCAACTTTGCTACTTGACTGTAATAATTAAAGTTAAGAAAGAAAACGCATGCATACCTGCCCTCATCTTGTTTGGTGACGTTCTGAATTCGCAGATAATATTCCCCACGTTCAGCGTTGCCAGTGATCTGATAACGACGCAGTTGATCACGATTGAGTTGGCCGTATGGACTTATCCTATCATTTAAACTGATGTAGGCTGCTGTATCCAAGTTCTGCCAGTAGAGATGAACGTCCACTTGGTTGTTAACGGAGCAGTACAGCTGCACCGTCTCTCCCGCACCAACTGTCCTACTCTCCGGCTGCTCTCGGAAAGAGATGGCCACAGAGCTCGTAACCAGGAGGAGAGAACTCAAGGCGACTTTCACAAAATGTGCCATGTCTTGGCCAGTTCACTTCGCTTCGATTGATGAAATATACAAGTTCAATTCGTTGTGATGTTGTAGAAGGGCGAAATAGTACGCCGTTGATGGTTTCTGTATATGCCGACTATGTTAGCGATAAGCGCACCACATTACTCAACTTGTTACTTGTATCAATTTACATCGCTGAGATTTCAAGCATCCAGGTCTAGTAGGAAATTCCAATTCCCAAAAAGAGTCTTTCCTTGCAATGAAAAGTAAAGTCAACAATGATAGCAAGTTCTTGTTCCTTTTATATCAAATGTCCAAGATTGCAAAGCAGAGGAAAAACAATTCCGTGCCAAAACGTGAAACAAAAGAAATCAGCATGAGTAGCTGCATATGATCATAGCGCACCATATACTCTCGAAGTCAGACAAAAACATCCGCACATAACTTTTACAAAGATGCTGATATCCATGCGAAGGAAAGACAAAGTAAGGCACTTGATTTCAGACACCCTCCTGCTCGCATTGTGATGCTATATTGACAGTGTTGTCATACATCAGTTTCTTTTTCAGATTTACTGCTGTCGACGCACGCTGAGACTTGGCAACACACTCAGCCCAGAGAGCGCTACAGCCATCGCGCGGGTGCTGCTTTGACACAACGCCGGAACTAATGACACGTCTGGACAAAGCGTACGTCAAAATGTCTGGCGGACGTTTAATCCCCTGGACGTCCAAGACTTTTGAGTCACGAGAAATCCTAATTAGTGTGCACCGTTATCTCTCGCTCTACCCCGTTATCTCAGCCAAGGGACTTAAGTATTAGCGTTAAAACTTCATATGTGGAAATGTGAGCGTGGATGGGGGAGAGGGGCAGGGATGTGAACGGACAGAGATTCATGGGGAGATTCAACGTTCACTTATATTTAAGATTGCATTCATAAATCGAGCTGTTGTGCTGATGTAAATCTAGTTACATGACTAGGTTTAAGACCTGATGGGTTCGACATTAACCCACTCACCACGAAATTTCAGAATCTTTTTTTTTTTTTTGCACAGGACTTTTATACCAAATTTCACATGTCAAAAGGTCGGACATAGACGAAGGGTCGAACGAAGGCACTGGTAGATCCTGATAGATTGCTTGTGAAATAAAACTAAATATAGATTGTCAAAGATCATGAAAAGAATCGCCTGAATTTTATCATTACATCTACAATTGCCATTTGCACATATCCCTTCATCCAACTGTTCAGTTTTATTTAAACCTATCAGGTGCTCCTGTTGCATAGAAGAATATGCGTGCACTGGGTTCTGCGCTTTATAAACGAATTTATCATTTCATCATGAGTTTCAGAGGAATCGACTTCCCGAGACTGTCCGCAGCGATCGAGAGAGGGCGCACCACCATTTCTCTTTCAAAGTCGTGATTAACTTCGCCTTCAACCACTGTAATGCGAAAATTATGTGGTCCAATAGTCCATCGTACCAACTTCTATTTTCACTGGACTTTCTAACTACAATTTTTATAGTAATAGCCAGCATTAGCTGGAAATGTTTGTTTTACCTGAAGTAAAGTGATCATGACCTTGCCCCTTTGACCCCGATCGTTGGGTGTAACTGTTATCTTTGACACCAATTGATATGACCTCTGCACGTTCACAGTTTTCTCTTTATGTGTCTGTGTGCGTGTTATTCTATCCAAAGTACAATTTCCTGGCATGCAGCTCTCACAGGCTGCTAGAATCTACAGCTTATTGAAGGAGGCAGACTCAACCAGAAGAAGAACTTTTACCAACCTCATTTTTATGGTGAAGGATGAATCATTGCCTTGTGTTTCTCGTAAATTGTGGCAAAGAGATTTGGGGCGGAATAACGAACACCTAGACGGACGAACGGACGGATGGACAGACGAAAGACCGGATAACAATATCATACAACACATCAACACCAACAAAACAAAGGGGAGGCACGTCCTGTATGTTATGCATGAAGGTAATCAACGGCTCGGAAATATCACGGAAACAGTGACGAGTGCCCGAAGAAAGCCCATAGATAAATCAACAAGTTATTTCGAGATCGTGGTGGCTATTTCTACGGCTCGTGATCAGCATAACCTATCGATCTGTTAGACGACAGAATACATCGCAAAAAATGACTGAATACAATAAGTCAGAGGCGCGAAATATAATAATCTGGTCCGTCCCTTGCCCCGAAGCTGTGTTTCTTTTCAAATGCCTCAGCTATTTGGACGGATCCGCCAGAGAGGACGTGGAGCTATGGTTCGAACCCTTCAGAATATGCCGCTACGCTCGAGTCGCCAGCCAGCGGGTCTACGGTCCGGTCCTTCCGCCAGCGTACTCCGGGAACGAGCCGCAGTTTGCTCAGGTGGCAGAGGGGATGTTTGTCATGCTGAAGGGCTTGCATTCTTTCCAGCAGGCAGATCCATATTTACTCTCGTGAGTATTATACATTACATAAGTGAAATAAATTCTTAGGGATCAGGAAACACAGGACTACTTCCGTGTTGAACTAATACTTAATTTAACTTTGAGGGGAAAAAATGAGATTATTAGCTGCGTTATTGTTTATTAGGACTGTCTTGTTATAAATCTAGATATCAGCAATGTTAGACGGAAAATAGTATTATAACTTCATACAACTGAAAAGAGCTGTGATACAAAATCATTTATTTTGTAGCCGTTCAAAATCCAATAGGAATTGTAGAACCAAAAACTTGAACATTAACAACAAATGTTATTGAATTTGTTATCAATAATCATAAGATGAACGTGCTATTATGATGCCTGGTATAAACGTGAAGGAACATCCTATCTAATGCCATGTCATTCATGCTATTTGGAGTATGATTTCAGCTCTAACCGTAAACATGGCCAATACAAAGTACACATTATATGGTACGCAAGCCACGATGAAAAGTTACATTACACATAACACGATGTTATAATGATTAGGTAGTTTTGACGACGCAAAATGTATCTTTCTTTCTTTCTCTCTTTTTCTCTCTCTCCATATATATATATATATATATATATATGCGTGTGTGTGTGTGTGTGTGTGTGTGTGTGCGTGTCTGTATGTCTGTCTGCCTGTCTGTCTGTGTATATTAGCTCAAGGGCATTTCCCACAATTATTTGTGGGACTCGAACATCATCTTTCCGGTTGTTTCCGATTCCCGCCAAAGGAAGCTGAGATAGAAACGAAATTCAGGATGTTAGCAGGATAACGTCTGATAATAGGCAAGCTAATTGCCGCAGTGACAGAGCGCTTCTCAGCTAATTCAGGAAAGTAAACACAATGATAACGCGATATTTTGCCATCCCAAATTGAATGAACTCAAAACACCAGTTCTAACAGAAACAGCGAGGGAATTCATAGTGCAGCGGCATGGGTAATATTAGGCCACAATGACATTTGAATTGCTTCAATATACATGCACACGTACAATATATCTCTCCCCGTAGCTTTTGCTCACATTTTCTCTAATTTGATTAATAATCCCTTGCTTTAATATTTCAGTTCAATTTCGATTTAAATCAACTGTTTATTTATCAAAATAAGAATATGTTACAATGTGATAAACATACAAATACAAATCATGACGGTAAGTGAAAAAGAACATTTCAAAAAAGTTCATAATTATAATCTTGTCATAAGTGGTTCTGTAATGCATTCAAATTATATGCATGCTTTGTCGGGGTTTTTTTAAGTTGCTTCAAAGTTTGCCCAAGCTAGCAACAGTTAAGTGAATTCCTGCCTTTGTAGTTAATGGGAGGGAGTAATTGCATAGGTGAATGAAATGCTTCGTTACTAAGCTGTTGAAAAAGAAATATTCCATAAAATAGAAATTACAGAAACCCTCTATTGTAATTTGCCAATATCATGTTGAAACAGAGCATGCGATATCAAGAGAATCATGATGTAAGCAATATGAAAACTATCTGGAAGAGTAGTAGGATCCAAAACTCAGAGACTACTACCATACATGGAGAGCGGGAACATAATTTGACGGAAAGTTAACATAATTGTATTGTTTGGTGGATGTATTGAAAGAAATATAATATTCATTCTATCACTGGCGAGTAGATCTTACAATAGTATAAAGGATCCTCATACCAGTGTTTCCACGTCCAAGATCGTTTCTTCGGGTGCTGTTCGTTATTCCGAAGGGTCGTTAATCCGAAACACGCAAATTCCCTATACCTACAGGTTCGTTAATCCGAAAATGAAATAGGGTTCGTTAATCCGAAAATTTGTGTCATTATTCCGAAGGTTCGTTATTCCGAAGATTGGTTAATCCGAAAATGAAATTCGGAACAATGAACCTTCGGAATAACGAATCTTAGGAATAAAGAGCCTTCGGAATAACGAGCTGTAACCGTTTCTTCATCCTTTCAAATTCCATGTCATTCTCTGAACACCGACGTATTATGGCGTCGTGATTCTTGGTGCAGGTATAGTTTATAACATGGATTGTACCTTTAAAAAAAAGACGCTTACCGTCATTTCGGTCCCTTGCTCATGTGATGTCAGCCGAGTATCCGATTTATAACCTGTCCAGGTGGGGGAGGATGGGGAGGGGGAGAATCTGTTAAAAGGCAATTCAGAGATATTTAATGTTCCACACTGCATGTATTCTTTTTTTTTTGGGGGGGGGGTTGTTTTGCTTTTAATCAACGTCGAACATATTATTTTCCCCTATTGAAAGACAACTAATCGATGTATATGGCTCGCAAGGGCTCTTGTACAATGTAAGTATGTGACCTCCAACACGTCAGAATGAGTTAAGTACAATTTGTAATTGAGATATTGGAAATAGCTCCATCTCTATGCCAAAGTTTAACTGCTGTAGATGAAAGTGCTAAAATCGTCGTATATTGGTAACTGAATTGTATTCTGAACTCATTGATAAAAAAATCAAACCAACTTTGGTTTCAGATATGAAGGAGTGCAGAAATCGCTGGAGGCATCCACGAAGCTCGTGATAGTGAAAGATAGTGCTGTATCTGTGCAAGGTTGTCACAAGTTCCTTCCGTCTGGTTTCCGCCATGTCTTCTTGATCCAAGATCCGAGCCTGAATCCCCCAGAGAGCAGCAACGAAGAGACGGCGAGTCAGCTGCTAAAGGGAAAACACCTCCACACGATGGGCACGGGAGATGCCTCCGACATGGGAATGGTCTATTCGACGCAGCACGAATTCGGCGAGATCTACCAGTTGTGGAAATACGTGAAATCACACGTTGATCCTGAACCGCTGATTATCGACGCTGCCGATCTTAAGACTGCGCCGAAGCCCTGCGTGGAAAGGATCTGTCAGATGATCGGGGTCGATTACAGGGAGGATTATTTCGACTGGCAGTCAGCGATGACGACTGCTGAGACGCAAAAGAACGGATGCATCGAGATCATGGCCCTGGACGCGGCGCTCGAAGGATTGGCCAAGAGGCATGTGTGCGAGAGGACACCCTTGGAGAACGACCAGGCTCAGAAGTCAAGCACAGACGTGATCATACCCGACAGCGACTCGGCACATCTCATCAATCGATGCATTGACTATTACTACAGACAAATGTACAGACATCGTTTTATTTCTTCATCTAAATAGAGCATGGTTCAATAACTGAGTGTACTTCTATATCTCCGTATTATTCGTCTGAACAAAATTATGATAATTTCATTGTCTTGCAAGGATTTTTATCGTCGAAGTATAAAAGGTTAGCAGTGTATGGCTTTCAGCCGGTTACAGTGAATGTATATGGGAACTTCACTTCCGAGAAAGCGCGCGCCCCAATATGACCTGCCTCTGCTTGGGTTAAAAGGATGGTATAGATTTGGTCCAGACGGGCATTCAGGTTTTGATTTTTTGCGAGATGATTAGAAACCACTTATGTGCAATAGTCAAGTGCATGCGATTCTAAGTGGAAGTAAAACTTTATTTGCTGAAAATCGGTTTGGAAATTTTAAAACAGATTTTCATCAAATAGACTTTTCATTCCACCTAGAGTCGTATTCTCTGTAATGTGATTGGCCTTTTCATTCTACATGAGTCTGTGACTCCTAGAAGAAGTCGACTTGAAAAGGAGATTCCAGTATGACGAACATGCTGTCTAGAAATTAATGGAAATTGATATAATAGATAATGGAAATGTATGTGTACTAACGTATATCTTTAATGATGTATTAATGATTATTTACAAAGACATTTTAAGTTTATTGTTATCAATTGTGTAACTATGTTTGAATCTATGTTTTGTCAGTAACGATTATTATTCAGGTGAGCCAAATCCGTTTTAGTATTTTTTTTTTTAACGGGGTTGGGCAAGCAGTTTTTTGTTTTTTTTTGTAATCAGACAATATTTGATCTATTGTATTTACTCATTACTTTCTATATTTCATCTGTAGGTAATCTGAACATCTTTGTGGCGTATCTGCAATCCACTATCATAGGTCTTCAAAAATTAAGAACGTGTCTGCTATGTGTTTCAAAATCTAACAGTGAAATGAAAATGACGACAGGAAATGAAGTGGAAAGTCAGTTTGGTGAATCATGCAGAGTGGAGGTAGATGTGTGTTTATGCGTGTAGATGTGTGTTTGTTCTTTAGTTATGAGTTTAAGCAACGATATACTACTGGCTTGCAAATTAAATAACATGAATGTAGGTCAACCTGCCTCCTCCGAGTATCAATAAATCTGGTAGCAGCTTGTAAACTCGTTTACCTATTGGATGAAGGCACAGGACAAAAGGTACAGAATTTACAGGTATACAACAGAATGTAGAAAATCCCCAGTAAATTTAATTGAATAATATAGACAGTGATGAATGAACAAGGCCCCGTGCGTGTAAAATGGTGTTAGTATATTATATAAAAGCTCTCCCAAGATAATAACCATGACAATCGCAATGATAATGATAAGAATGATAATCATAATAGATATGATATATATCGTTATATAATATGTATTTCATAGTAATATGGTAGCCAATTTTTATTACAAAGTGTTCTTACAAACGGAACACAACATACATGTGCAAATGAAAAACACCCTATCATGATTACTTCAGGAATGTTAACAAAAAAGTTACCTTTGTTCTGATTTCTTACTAATCAATGGCACCAATTTTTAAAGAATACAAATGTGATTATATCGTCTATTAAGGCCACTAGAATTGCAATGATAACATATATAAAGCTTCTTTTAAGTAGAGAAAGTCCGTTGATAGGGTGAATTCTACTTCTCGTTATCGACAGTTCTACAATGCATCATGATACTCACCGGACAATGTCTTCTTAGTCATTGAACGGAGAAAGTTACACAAATATAGTGACACCTGATGATGGTTTTACAGTATCATTATAATATACACACTAAACGATATCATATATCATAATTGATAATGAACAATAACGAATAATGTTTCATAATAGGAGAACAAATAATGCATTATTTTCTTCGTGATACGCGTAATAACCGTAGAGTCATGATGATTAATTAATATCCTGTACAGACAGTGCAAATCCATACCATGTTATAGACGTCTCTGACAAGTAGCTTGCAATCATACGAACAAACTGGTATACAGTGCACTCCCGTTATAACGAAATGCTCGAGACCGGCAGTTTTCTTTGGTTATAACGAAATTTCGTTATAACCGAACAAATACAACATATAACGAAAACAAGGAAGCCACGCATAATTATATCATATTCTGTTTGTTGAATACTCGTCATACACTGGAAAGCTATGTGAACAATAAAACAAATAGTTATTCAATTTCAGATTATTGTATTACAATAACGCAAGTTCCCCTCGGAAACTGTGCGTGACACACCAAGCGAACACACAGTGATGTGACGCGTTCGCCCATGCAGAGACGCTATAAATGCTTGTTCCGCTACGTGTTTTCGAAAGCGATCCTCAATTCGTTATAACGGAGCACATTCCTTTTGTTTTTCTTTGTCAGTGGCGCTCTGAAAAGACTTCGTTGTAACGAAATTTCGCTATAACTGTGTTCGTTATAAGCGAATTTTGTACCATAGACTTTAATGGCGATAATTTTGGGACCAGAAGTTTTACTTCGTTATAACGAAATTTTGTTATAACCGTGTTCGTTGTAACGGGAGTGCACTGTATTTGGACTCAGAATAAGAGAATTATGGCATTTTGCTTTCACTGAATGGTAGTATCGGTCACAACCAGACAAGCAAGGTAAAAGGTGGCCACATTGCATCACCCTAATAAAGTAGCATTGCAAACTGGATCAACGATGTGCTCAATTTGATGATGTAAGCACTGTGGTAAAAATCATTTGAAGTGAACCTTCTAAAATTTATTGTTTATTAGTTTATGGTAGTCATTTTTCTGATATGCCGTTCCAATATGCAAATTAAGATTATATGTCATATCTTTTCTTCGATGAACATCTTTAAAAAGTTACATGTCCCATATTGCCCTTTATCAAGGATTGAATGGGTCACGTAAATTGTCAGACTTTAGGAATTACCAAGTGTCGTTCTCATTAGTCTCTTGCGAAAGGGGAAATTGAATGAAGACTTATCTAGCATTATGTACAGGCCAAAGGTGATGACATCACCATCTCTTTCAAATTCTGTCATGAAAACATATTAAGCTTTAAAATGGCTCACCTAGTACCCCTTCATTTAGGTCCACTTTTTTTTTTTGTAAAAACATTTACCATTCTGTTCGGCTGATGATTCAATAAAGCCGGATTGTGAAGGCGTGGAATTGCGCTGTAAACAGTGGCGGATCCAGGGGAGGGGGGCACCGGGCGCGCGCCCCCTTTAATTGTTGAAAAATACAAATTAATGAAAAATGAAAGAGGGCGCGTGCCCCTCCCCCCTCCCCCCTTATAGATTTTCTATTGTAGTGGCACCAGAATGGCACCAGATAATCGCATAATCATGATGTAAGTCTTTTGTTGTTGTTTTTTGTTTTGTTTTGTTTTTTGTTTTTCTTTGCTTTTCAGCCGATGAAATCCGGAAGTGGGAAAAATGTTTTTCGCGCCCACCCCCCTTCCTGGATCCACCCCTGGTAAATGTCAATAATGCTGATGGTAGCAAAGTCAGTGAAAGTCGGTGCAGCAACGCAAGAGATTCTAATCTGAAAGAAGCCTAAGAGAATGTAAATTGCAACTTCAAAATGGCAGCAGTTAGTACAACTACAGTGGAAAATAAAGCAAAACCAAGACTCGAAAGTATACACGAATGTTTGATGATTACAGTCATCACAACAATAATATACAAATATACTTGGCCTTGAGAGTTTCTTGTTAAAACTATGGGCAGAGGTGACTCCAAACTAGTACTATTCACTGAGGGGCGCAGCCCCGAAGTGAATAGTACTAGTTTGGAGTCACCGAGGCCCATAGTTTTAACAAGAAACTCGAAACTAGGCAAAGTATATTTGTTTTATATTTTGGATCAAAAATTTGAATAAAAAGTGAAAATCATTATAGGCTTAGCCTAACCCCGGAGCGCTCCGTGTACACAATTACACTGCAACACTGCGTGTTGGGGTTGGTCGCAGTTAGGCTTAGCCGCACTGCGGCGGCAGCGCAGCGCCTGCAATACGCAACAGTGCGAGAGATCGGAAATTGAAAAACGTAGCAGCCGTGGCACCGCCAGAGTTGCCCGTCGCATGTATGCAAGCGCTCGTATGGCCGCTGCAAACCTGAACACTAGAATTCGGGACCGGGTTGACGTGGACGGACCACGTACACTTGATTGTAAAGAAGGGTGATTGTGACATCATTTTGCAAATAGTATACACTATTTGCAAAATGTCGTCATAAAAGTGACGTCATTTTGCAAATAGTACTTCATGGAGTGTCAAACACACCAACACTCTAAAATAGTTCAAAATACCTATAATCACGTGAAGCTCTTTTAACCAATCAATGGAAGACAAATTTTTGATCCAAAATATAATACTAAATAGCACTCATCCTCGTGATCAAACTTCATCATCAAAGGCGACGATGAATATTAACAGATTTCAGAAAACAGAAGCTACCATTTAATTGCCTTATAATTTTAGTTAGTCGTTATATTCACAAAGTTTTATCCTGTATATTTTTTACCAACCTATCATTGCATAATCAACTATTAAAGGTGACAAAGGAAATTTCAAATTTCTAAATATTTCAAACAGTAAATCCAGTTCTTAGAACATTATTTCACTTCAGCAGATTACATGCTAGATTCATTTGACTAATCTTGTTCCCCGGTCTTGTTCAAGACTTTATTCACTCAGCATGCCAGAAGTCAACACTCATATTAATCATCAAACATTTCCTTTGACAAACTGATAATTTTTTAACAGTTTACAAGTGAATCCGTACTATGGCGTAATAGGGAAAACATGAAAACAGGTTAATCAACACATATAAACTGAATTTACGAGTGTTGTGATTGCTGTATTTACTAGTGCAACCCTTGCCATACTATATAATACAGGTACTTCGAATCTGGTTGCTATTTGCAAACCTTTTTTTTTTCTGTATTTCTACAAAAGTTGAAATAGAGGAAGTACAAAACGAAACAAGCTCTCTATAAGGTGCAGCAACACATCGGTTCTACCGCCTATGTATCTGTTACATTTTCGGGATTTCAGTGGTCTAGAAACATAGATTTGGCAAACAAGCATTCTCATGTAATAGGGAAAACATGAAAACAGGTTTATCATTACACATAAACTGAATTTACGAGTGTTGAGTTTGCTGTATTTACTAGTGCAACCCTTGCCATACCCTTGGCTAAGGGTAACAGCCATCATTTTGTAACGCATGGCAGCCATCTTGTGTAGGGACGTGTTAATTGCAGTGTTCCGAAAGCTACATTTCAACACTACCTTCAACATGCAACGATCTCTCATATACTATCGGATAACCACCTTTTCTCTTCAATATGTAATGTATTCATATTTCTATTTAAAACCCAAGAACAGACGACTATTCCCAGCAATCATATCAAACTCGTCCTTCTTTGTTCCGTCTTAGCAACAAATATAGTGTTTTCAAAATGGATCTTTATTTATGTGGCTTTCAACGAAAGATTCACAAATGGTACAAAGCATGGACATTAAGTTCAAAGTGTTAGTACTCCTAGAACAAACATCCATAACTTTCAAAACATTAAAAAAATATAAATGCTTTCAATTCAAGAAGCTAAGTTGCAGCGGCTTACCTGTAGCCGTCTGCGTAGATGCGTGGCAGAATTTCATTACAAGATTCTGGAATGATACTGTGCGTAAAATGCACTTGCTCCTGACTGTATCTGTAAACGTCTGCCTGTAATAGTCTTATCTGACCCTCTACAACAAATCTACCCGTCTTCATTCACGCTATAAATGACAGAGCATTATTGTATGCTGTATTTCTTCTTTAGAACTTATCGTCCTCTAATATGATAATCAACAATTGCCCGGTCTTTAATTATCATTGAAGTTGGTAGGTTCAATCAAAATGTTGAGTTAATGTACGTATTAATTATCTAGTTCTTGTTGTTTTTTGTCATCCAGATTTTCGAATTGTCACTATTCGCTAATAAAGGTCCGTAATTCGTATTCTGGCTAAATGGATAAAAACGAGGTTTGAGTGAAGTTACCATTGTTATATAATAAAATGATGATGTAAATCTATTTCTGCAGTGGGGCTCGACTCTAATGGCCGTTTTTCATCTAAATGCCACGAGAGGATGCATCAACTACATACATTTCATTCCGAAGGTTCGTTGTTCCGAAAACGAAGAAAAAATGAATGAAAGAAAGACAAAGGTCTATTTGAATTGCCAAAATATGAATTGTGTCACACATCTTGGGAGAAAATGAAATTTATACCTCCATGATATTGAAGACGCACATCCACGATGATGGCGTTGCTTTAGAAACTGTGTACATATACTTCTCTTTATGGAACTGCTGTATATAGCTCCATGATCTCTGCAAATCCTACGAATATAGTCAGACAGAATTATAGATTTTGATTAGCAGTATTAACAGCTGATGGATCAAAATATGAAAATATCCCTGAGCCCAATGAAAGTCTGCTATCTATTGCTTTAGTAGACCAATCAAAAGTGGAAGACAATTGAATTTTTAAGAATTTGATTCGACTATACAATTTCCCTATAGTGTACACTCATGTTGCAAGAAGTAGAAACACTCCCCCGTGATGCATTTTTGTTGACGTGCATTGAAAAGTAGACATACACGAATGCATCCACATAAGGTTACGTCAGTTACTCTCTGTTCCCATCTATCGAGTGTGTGGTTTCATCTTGACCTCTGTTAAATTGATATCAAATCTGATGAGATAATATCAAAGACGAAATGCTGTCAGTTCTCAGGAGGCCTGATTGATTGGAATACCCATTGGTGTTAAAGTTTAGCACCACCTTTCAGGTCATCGTCAAACACCATAGTTCTGCGGACAGAAATAATCGTAAAACATGATATTGATGGTCAATTCTAGAAAGGTTGGGAGTACGGAATTACGCGTCAACTTGCTAAGTTTGAAAAGCACATGCATGTGCTGTGCATTCATTCTTTACTTCTGTTTAGTTGTATGCAGAATTCACTCAAGAAAACTAGTGCGCACAAATTGTAAGCAATGGTTTTGTGCAGCCTACTCATTTCTACTATGATTTCTGCCAATTCATTGTACTAGTATTATTTACTTTGCTCCCTCCGTCTCAGTCACACACACACACACACACACACACACACACTCTCTCTCTCTCTCTCTCCCTCTTTCTCTCTTCATTCTCATCCCTCCTACATATATATATATATATATATATATATGTGTGTTTATGAATGTCCTTTACAGATAACTGGCGCTATATGAATGCTGTTCATCATAATAATTACGATAAATTACGATACATGTATACAGAGAAAAAGAGATAAGAAAATTGTGCAGTGGCCATAAACAAAATTAAGTCGTCCCTCATGGATGAATGAATATAAAAGCAAGCCTAGGTAGACATCAAAACTTTTGAAATCTACCAGCAGCGTGTTGCACACCAACCTGCCAGACTCTTCAATTTCTTGCATGTTCTCTGGCAACCTGCGTCCCTGAGTCTCGGGCAAGAGCAGCGTCAGAAAGCCCGCCAAAACCGTGCATCCGCCAAATATGACGAGGGGAGCGGGCTTCCACAACTGACTGGTCAGGAGAACTAGGGGGGCCGCGATGTTTGCCACCCGGCCCGCCATGGAGCAATAGCCAAGACCGATGCTCCTATGACCAGAGACAACATTTAGATATCATTTGAATATGATGGTCCGAATTCATACAGGTCGACTAATGTTAAACCATGGTCGAGACCATTATTGTTGTTTAGACCATGTGGTTTAGACCATACACTTAGAACCACAACAATAACATTTATGATTATCATAACAACAACAACAACAACCATACGTGGAATGTGATTTAAATCAATAATGTATTTCACATATCGTTTATGAATTTGGGTCAATAAGTTCACCTTGCTTAATATAAGTTTGAAATGGGTTTTATCAAATTCCTTTTAGCCTACCTCTGAATCGCTGAAAATATGGACGAAGAATTATCTATGTTTCACACCATGAAAATTCCTTGGTATTTTAGAGAGTTATGCTATTTCATGTAAATAAAACATAACAAAATCATCGTGATGGATGTAACTAAAAGAATTAATTTTACCAGAATTTCTTAATGCATGAAAACTAGACACTGAACTATGAAAACGATTTGATTTGCGAGTCACAACAGACATGCATGATACCTTGGAATTTTGTGTGGATATCGCTTATACTGCTAGATAAAAATAGATGATTCTAGAGAGGACTGAAAAGTTTGGAATATTACATCATATTTAGGAGACATAAAAATTGCTGACCTCTGGGATGGTTCTCTTAAGAATACTTTTAGACCTGAATGTTTTGTTTGTATGCCTTCGTATATGATAAGGTGAATAGATGCCTGTAGCGATATTTGATTTCTTAACAAATATCGGCTTTCATCAAAAGGTATGATAATGAAACTGATTACTTTAAGTGTATATATGTCTTAAACTGTTCATGATCTTGTCTTCCTGAAGTGGTTTTATCGCTGCTCGACGATGGACTTACCGTAAAGGAGTCGGAAAGAGCTCCGTAGTGTACAGATAGACGATGGTGAACCCAGCACTGATGCCAAATTTGCCTATCATAGCCACTGTTGCCCTAGGCACTCCCGGAGCTGAGGTTGAAAAAGAAAGCAAGAGTGAAGGGTATAAATCTCTCTAGCTATATCTGTCTGTCTGTCTCTGTCTCTCTGTCTCTCTGTCTCTTCTTTCTCTCTCTCTCTCTCTCTCTCTCTCCCTCTCTCTCTCTCTTCCTTTCTCTCTGCCCTAGAGGGATGGTACAGTTCCGGTTGAGATGGGGTTTAAGGTTTCCAAGTTTTGTGATGATTCCTTGAGGTAATGAGAAACCTCTTAAATATGAAAGAGCATATTAAAATTCAAAGAGGAATTCACAGTTTATAAAATCTATTTTGAAATATAAGGTGGGACCCAACTTATATTAGATCGCTTTGATTTACTTTTGTTGTTGTTGATATTTCAGACATTTTGAAAACCGATTTTCATCAAATGAATTTTGAATTCTTCTCAAAATTGTAGACTTCTTAAGATTTCATAAAGTGGTTTCTAAATATCTTGAAAAAAAAAAGTTAAACGTTGAATTATCATCTCAACCAATACCATCCCATCCCTTTAAGATTTAATTCTTGAGTTAGGGATCAGCCTGCGTAATGTCAATACTTCCTATTATAATCGACGTCATGCTTTTCCTTTCGCTTAAAAAAAAGAAAAAGATATCGACACTCTATACGCGCTGTAAATCGATTTCTTTCATCATGATGATTTCCACGAAATTTCACCAGAAACCAGACAAGAAATTGGGCATACATTAATACATTTCACTGCGCACCTGTCAATAAACTCGCTCAGTAATCTGCGAGGTTATAGGGCTCACATGGGTAAATAATTCCCCATAGAGACGTTTGAAAAAATTCAAAATTCAAAAAATTCTGTAAAATAGCTGGGAGAAATTAGGTGTTTCATCTTCACTAACCTGGACAAGTGAGATATACCCTTTTATCCATCAAATTTCCAAGGCGGGTTCTTCAGCTCAAACTCTGTCCAAGGGTCCGCAAAGCCAGACTACGAGTTCTCTTCACTCAAAAAAATCACTTATTTCCTGTACATGCACCCAATGAAATATAGCCCCTTCAAATTCCATGAGAAAAGTTTTCATCTTCCAATCATAATGCATGTAGAGGAATTCATACTCAATATTTGCAGCTATTCATTTTTTTTTTTCGGTCAAACTGCATTTCTGATTTTAGATAATTTTTTTTCTTAATTTATTTTGGTATCTTTGGTAAGATTTTGTGAAGGGGTCGGGGAGATTCCATTTTATTTACAGGTGTGAGCCCAATATAGCACATTCTCGCCTCATACACTGAATATTTACCGATACATGCTGTGAGAAGGCAAGCGCCCCCTCCGACGAGAAAGGTGATACTGGTGGTGCGTCGTCTGCCGAGCCATGGTACTTCGACCACGAATATGGACATCGTGTAGGCAGGAATCTCCATTCCCGCGGAGACCATGAACGAGATGAAAACGTTGATACCAAGCGAAGAGGTGCTAAGACTCAGGCCATGGTACACAACGGCGCACACACACCTGAATCATCATTTGCGTAAAACAACACAAACCATCGAAGATTTTACCATGCATATAATAATGATTAATGCAGTAGCATCAGTAGAACACATTGATCAGTGAAAATTTGGGAAAATTGGACAAAAGTTAAGAATCTTTAAAGTTTTGACGCTATCATCGACAGATGAGAAGACTACAAAATGGGTGCTTTGTTACATGACTTCACGAACTATTGTAATCTTTTCATCCAGCGACTGCGGCACTGAAACTTTTAGAAATTCATAACATTTGAACGAAATGTCACATTTTCCATAAACTTTCACTGATGTCAAGTTTTCTACTAATATTGCTGCATTCACTCAATCAACACATAATTTCGGTGAACTTGTTCTTAAAGTCAGCAGCTTTAATGTAATGAACACTATCACATTCAAGAATTAGCATGAAATATGTTGACGATAATGGGGAGAGATGTTGGCGTTGTAGGTTAAGATGCATTGCGCAAACACAATGTAGCTATGGAAAGACGAAAGTAACTACAAATGAAAATATAGAATCCACAATAACGTGAAAGCAGCATTTCCTAGCTACGAACTCTTTTCGTCAATGTAAATTACAATAAAATGATATCAGTATTGCTAGTTCATAATGTTTTATTCAAATAACTTCAAACATTCTTTTAATTGGCAAATTGCCCTATATTGACGTAAATAAGCAATCGAATTAATCAGTGTTTTAGAAGTAGCCATGAAGAGAAAAAAATAATGAGCATACATACATACATACTAGGGCTGGGTTCCAACCAACGACATTCTGATCACCCCCAAGACGTATTTTGATCGGCCAACATAAAACTACTTCAAGTGGACTAATAAGAAGGCGATAAACCACCGGCAAAGTCGATTTCTCTGAGACAGGGCGATGCATATCATGATAATGTTTCAAGCTTGATACTCTCGTTAATCTATACGACTATAGGAGAGCGGGCACAAGAAGCAAAATCAATCATCTTACCATAAATACATGACTATAATAGTCCTTTTCCTAATCGGACCCCGCAGGATATCGATTGGATTGACCTTCTTCTGTTGATCGGTCAAATCCTCCTGTAAGGTGAAAGAAAGATGATAGAATTCGCTGTCATGGCAACCGAGTTCTGAGTGTAACCTCATTTGATATTAGTGAGAAAAAAATCAAATGAAAAGGAGATTCCACGCACTGATCGGTGTGATCACAGCGTGACGTTCGCCTGGATTGGCAGCCGGCAACATGGGATTGTAACCAGTTGGTCATGTTGATATTTCCAATATACGGTAACTGTCATGTTAGTATAGCAACCCTTCAAGAAGAAGGAAATCAAATATATCCATGAAAATCAATATATCAAAGCCCGATGCACAAAGAAGATGCTATAACATCCGAATGCTTACCGATTTGAAATCAAAATTAGACTACCATATCTCTTATACAGCGTTATGAGTAAAGAGGTTGAAATGGGGTTGATTCGTTTTAGTAAGACCCTTTTGATGCGCCTTATATACGCCATCAATCACACCATATGTCTATTCATTTTAGCAATTGATCAACGATTACATCAAAGTATATAAAATACATTGACCTGTTCAACGTGTTCACCACACATTGCTATGTAGGCCTACAAGACCACTGATTTTTTTTCCTTACACTGAGTCGTAGTTCATATACTTTCTTAAACAATATTTGATATCAGACTTACTTCCTTCTGAAATAAGTTCTGAACAACTGAAAGACTAGTTGACTCTATGTTGCAATTTCACTGGCATGTAAAATAAATTTATTGCGAAAGTTAAAATACAGTTTTCTTAGGTCACTAATGAAAGGAGATAGTCAGAAATAGTGTCGGATATTTTGCTTGTCTGAAACAGTTTTTAACCAGCATATTGTGGTAACATCAAATCTATATTCTGCGCATTTTTGAAGAAGTAAGTCATGAAATATAATCAAAGACGCCTTTTATATCCAGAAAAAAAAAAGCTCCTGTCGTGTGCCCTTCATCGATGTTTTATAAGAAATAATCACGTACATCCAACAGTGCAATGTTTGTAGAGCGGCTGGGTCGAAAAGAAGGCTGTATGTCACTCTATAATATGCTTAATCGCTTTAAGAATCCGCAGACCTGCTTATAGATTGGTCTTTCGAGGATTTTAAGAATAGAGCAAATTGGTCGATAATATTTCACCTCCGGTTTATAATGACCCCAGCAGTCTTCAAGAATGGGGTAATCTTTGCAAGCTTCGATCTGCTCAAAATGAATGCAAATGCTTTTCAGCGAAGTGAGAATACGTGCCTAAGGAGCGCTAAGAAAGGACACACCGTCCTTCAATTAGATACGGGTTGAAATGGTCAAACAACGACGATTTAATCCAACAAAGATTTCTGTTCTTTGTCGAATTCGAACATTTCATTCGTGTTTGAAAGACCACTATCACAAGCTGTATCGTAACTAAAAATCTATTTGCTTGAAATGCTCATTGCACGTACCCATGCGACTTCAAAAAAAGGTCACGTAAGATATTGTCAATCTTCTGTATTTTCACGCCGATATATTTAGCACTGCGAATGAAATATTCAATCAAATGCTGTATGTCATGACAGTTCCATATCATTATCATTTCTATTGTCATTCAATAAGTTTTCCCTCTGTTCTTGTTTCATGCTATTCACATAATGTTTCATTTTGCTATATTTTACCCAGTTTGCCTAACCGCCATATTTCTTTTAATCAATTGCTGGGTATAACAGTTCCAAAGATGACCACTGCTTAAGGGTTTCATGACAGCGTCGTAGCCAGCTCTGCGACGCGAACGCTACGACAACACTAATCAGGCAAAAAAAAAAAAAAATGAAGTTTTGCACATGCGCGAAACAGCTGTTTTCATTTGCCTAACCCGGGAGGCTGAGTCATCTTAACATTTTAGTCACAGATCTAAAGCTGGCTATATACTTTTATAATACCAAGAGCTTCCAACATGAAGATTGCGCTCTTGCATCCGAACAATGTCACATTGCTCGAGAATAACCACCCGATGCAGCGGATCGGTCTTCTTCGCTGCATGGTGTGGCTGTGTCCCCAGGGACCGTGCTGTGGTTACAGTTCATAAGTATTGGCGTCATAATGGTTTTGCTACTTTATTGTGCTCCTTTGTGTGTAGGCCTGTTAAAGGCATATCGAGGATGAGCAAATCTCTAGAAACCAACAAAAAGTGGTAGCAGTGATGGATAAAGGCAATGGACTGAGAAAGGATTTTACCGTGATTTGGGGGAGCAGAGAAAAGCATTCCCAAGCAGATGAAGTGCCTTTAAAGTTATCATCGGCTGACAGCCAATCTTTATACAAACCGTTGAGTACCGCGATACTCTCGTGAACCAGCAACTAAATTGCACGCTGCGGCAGAGAGGCAACACGTGTGTAGACTGAAGCTCTCCGCAGGAAGTGAAGGTGTATAGGACAGGTGCATTTTAACGTAACCTTCCATAAATACCACTACCGTTATCATCATTCTCATTGTCATAATTCTATTATTACTATTCTTCTATTTCTTTTATCATAGTAAAAACACTGTAATAATGTGGTGATAATTATGATGGTCATAATCAGCAGTACGACCATTATCATATACGGGAGTGAATCCTTTCGTATAGTTCAGGCAAGTTGAGGAAATATCATACGGTAGTGACTTACCTCTTCATCAGCCAGTTTTTCTGATAGGCAGTCTTCCGGTAGGGTCGTGTTATTCACTTCAGCCATCTTAGTGATTGTCTTCTTTGCCTCGTCCCTCCTACCCCTACTGATCAGCCACCGGGGAGATTCGGGGACGATTCTGGTAGTGATAGATGAACGATAACACATCACCTTTAAGCATTATATTCATCATCATAATGCAATAACGTCTCATGTTCATTCAAACTACCTCATACGATCTTATGTTGATAAAAAAATGATTATACTGTAGTTTGTCCTCCCTCTGGAATGTATACCGTTCCAAGAATAGACAGGTATGATCTCAAGCTTTCTCTCTCTCTCTAATTATGTACCATATGACTTTATCAAATTTATATATTATATTGAAATATAATAAACCAAGATTGTTTAAGTGGTGAGACATGTAATAAACCCGAAAAAACAAGATACTAGAGTATTCAAACGCAATTTTATAAATATTCAACAGATATGATCTTAAAGAAAATAATGAATGACGTTAATATAGTAGCTATACACAATGATGATAATGATCATACGACATCAAGTGTGGAAACAATTTACAAAACATAAACTGCTTTTGTTCTTCCAAGTTGACAATTCCAAATTCTAATCATAAGAGCAGCTATAAACTGATCATCATTTCATGTAACAGAGCATGTACGAAAGTGATGTGTCTTACAGCATGAACAGAAGCAAAGGGATGAAGGGTGTGGTAATAGCAATCACCATCTTCCTCCAGTCTCGTAGAAGGTAAGCGATTCCAGCAAACACCATGTAGCCAACAGCATACGGAATGGCGGTTACTATTCCCGCCACGTTTCGCCTCGTTGTGCCTACAAACTCGGTCACTGTGAAAAAACAAAAACAAAAATGGGATTAACACGCAATTAGTAAACAATATTGTTGTCGCATCTCTTTTAGAATATATACAGTACCTATCTGAAATCTGGTAATTACTAATTCTTTACAACATCATTTCATGACTGGAATTACAGAGAAATCAATATTATTCAGTTGTATTTCTGACTTCATTGGTGAGTCACTGTAAAGTTTGATGACCCCATATCGCAAACTCGATGCCCCAATCACTGACTTGATTATATCACAACATTACTTTTTTCCCAAAGTTTTAATCCACCTTTAATTCAATTATATTTTATTACCATCCAACGAAAGGTAATACATAATACATAGTATACATTTGACAACTAATATTGTAATAATACAAAATATACATTTGACAAATACTGTCGTATAAGAGTCTATAAGAAGAGCAAGTCCCAAAGTGTAATGCCAAATATACTCTCTAAAAAAATCGAGTGAAAATATTCACTCCTAAAAGAGTGAATACAAAAAAGAGTGAAATTAGAGTGAAATTGGAGTGAATTTTGAGTGAAAATGTTCATTTTCACTTGTTTTAGAGTGACCTCAGGGATCACTCCAAAATCTTCGAGTGATCCCTGAGGTCACTCTAAAACAAGTGAAAATGAACATTTTCACTCAAAATTCACTCCAATTTCACTCTAAATTCACTCTTTTTTGTATTCATTCTATTAACAGTGAATATTTTCACTTGATTTTTTTTAGAGAGTATGTACAAATGATACGATACATCGCTGAGAAAAAAAATACTTTGGAATTTAAAGGTAGGGAATCCCATTTGCAGGCCTTAAATGAAGAGTTGTATAAATACAGTAGTATGTTGAAGAGAGTATCATCTTAGAAACTTCCATAAAGTATTGAAAGTGGAAGGTAACATTTAGTACATTTTTATTGACCGTTAGATTTGAATTGAATTTTTTTCGGGGCTCACCGTAAATTCCAGTACATTACTAGGCTACCTTTGCAGACCCATGCACTGCATGTGTGTCCATCATGTATATTTTGTGAAGAAAGTTCATCAAAACTTACAAACATTTCTATATACATTCTTGTCACACACTCTATATGTTATTACATCAGCTCTTATACTTTTAGATTTGTGTTTATAGATAAAGAATACAGAAGACTGCAACAAAAAGGCTTAAGTGTGGCTGACACACAGAACTACTGAGTAGTTGAGTTTTGTGCATTATTCAAATTGTAGATAACTGTTGACTTCTAAATTTCTCAACAGTGGCCTAAACAAGTCCCCTGATGTTCATATTTAATGTTTTGCTGCATTTTGGGAGGTCTGTAAAAGGTATCCCCTACCTTTAACAAAGTAAATGTGGCGATGGTATTGTATGGGCAAGCGTGATCTACTGAAAAGTGAAGCTTGTAGGACTACCAAGATAGTTGTTGCAAACTGGTGAATAGACCCCATTCCCCCTCCAAAAAACAAAACAACAACAAAACAACAAGACAAAACAAAGAGAGAGAGAGAGAGAAAAAGAATAGAGTCAAAGTTCTTATAGGTTTCTTTATTCATTAGTCATCTACACTATCATGAAAACCATTATCTTAACGAAAAGAAAGAAGCAAAATAAACAGAGAAGAGAAGAATGGACAATAAAACGTTGGAAAAGAAACGAAACGGACAAATCGAATAAGAATTAATAACAAAAGAGGAAACTAACAGAAAAGCGAAAGGAGAAGTTGAAGATATGACGGAGAGGATGACGCGATCAAATCTTTTTTGGAACATGATTTTGCGTCATCAAATTTCATGAAAACAAAAATACGAGCATTTATACCATAGACAAATGTGACAATGTACATCGCCACGTTGGCTATTCCTTGGCAGAAACGTAATAGAACAAAGAACCAGTAGCTGTGAATCGCCAGGATCCCATAGCCGAAAATCACGTTCAACAAGATGGCGCCGAATAATGCATAATACCGTCCGTACCTGGGCGAGATGAAAACGTGTTAAGGAAAGTAATAAGGAGAAGCATTTTATTGAAAGATTATTCAAGTATAAGATTACTAAACGAATTATACAACGGGAATTTGGTTGTCAGAGAGTCTACAGGATAATGGAAAACGCGCCCGTTCCGAACAAATTCACAAGAGATGCCGTTAGAAGTCACCAACGATATTTTATAACTAACGGGATTTCACTCAGGACATAAGATGGGGGTAACAACGACCAACAAGGTTCATTACGAATCTGCATGGTGATAGAGGACCTATCCAGAGTAAGTCGGACAAACTTTAACAATTGAGAAGTACATTTTCTTACGACACCATCTCCAACACCATCACTCACCTTTATACCTTCATTCATTAGTTACACAATAATTATCATCATCGCATGAGACTGAGCGTCGATCGACAGGCGCACCTGCGCCCTACAAAAGTAGTCACCATTATCATTATAACATCATATCTAGATGGTACAGTGCAATATCAGTCCCTAGTAAAATGATCAAACTTCCCTCATAGAGCATAATTATGATCGGTTCTCATACGGTTATCATCGTGATTCAGACAAACAATCAAAATAATCGTCGATTAATTTTGAAAACAAGGACTATCGAAACTTCATCTCCCTGTCCGCCTGGTGAAATATTTTCGCCATATCTCTTTCCACTATCATAAAAAAGTATTAAAGTACTCGGCAAAGTTGCACCTAGATTCATTCCCCATTTTCAACAAGAAATGAGAAAGAAAATGCAGCATAATTCACACAAGAATATAAGTGACAACACCTTAACAAAATCATAATGAATTAAATGCAAAGGGCTACATTTTGGTCGAAAACACGCTTTGAAAATGAAATTGTGTGAACAACTGATGAGAGAGTTGTGAGATGACGTCATCACTTAATCACCTAACTTGCATAATAGGTTGTGAACAATGCCACCGTCCTGTAACACGTGCAAAACTGAGAAATCCTACACCTTTATCTGCTCCGTATGATGTTTAAAAGACTTCTATCAGTCCGTTTATGCATGCTTTAATCAGTCTACCATTTAAAAGTGGAATTGCACTCCAATAACTGAGTGCGTTTAATGACTTACACCAAAACTTACAAACATGCACCTCTATGGACATCAATGAGACTTAGTTGTTATGGATGCTATATACGTATATAAGTGTGTGATTGTTATAAGGGATCCTATCTGCCTGTCATTACGCAGTGAATGCGAGTGGCATGCAAGCTTTCTACAAGTGTAATGATAAACACGAAGGTATGCACGGGGTATCTTATAATTGATGCCGTATGTATAAAATATAAAGTCTGGCAAAAAAAAAGTATTTTTTTTTCAAGTTCATTTTTCTCATAGATTATTTGTCTAATGATATTGTTTGGTATAATATCATCGTCAAAGGTAGTCTAATTGGCTATCAACTTGGTAGGTAAATTAAAAGGGAATTTACGCATGAGTGAACACATTCACTCATGCGTTAAGGTTTCCTTTGTATAAATAAACCCACCATGTTGATAGCCAATTAAATAGTCTTTAGTATGGTATGTAACACAATGATTTTTATCAAAATCTGCTACGAGAAATATGAACAGGAAAAAGTGTTTACTTTCTGTTTTTACTGAGTGTACATAACAAATAACGAATGCATAAACGCTGCATCAACCCTTAACATCAGAATTTTGTTCCAGTATTATGGTAGTAATCCAATAATGGAAATACAATATACACTAATTTTTATTTACACATCAGCCAGAGTCCCAAATAAAGCACTCCCAACTAGATAGCCGCCGTAGAAGAACGACTGTGCGACCTGCACATACACTTCTCCACCGCACACGAGGTCATACTGTATTTTTGAGTGAGAGAGGTGGGAGAAAGAGAAAGAGAAAGAGAGAGAGAGGGAGAGAGACAGCGCGACAGAAGGGACAAAGAGAGATAGGTGTCAAAGGTCACGTGGCATTCTTGTTGCTTTTCCTTTTACACTCGTGTCTCAGAAACATATGCTCATGCACCTTGCGAGCAAGACTTGTATCTTTGTTTTCAAAAGGTGATCACAAAGTTTTAATGATTATGCTATTTATCAGAATAACAATAACAATGATAATAACAATAACAATATCAACTATGATGATAATTGAAAGAACAGAGTTAGCAATAATAATGATAATAACGATGATAACGTTGAAAGCACAAAATACATCACTGCTATATTGATTGCGTCTCTGTGCGCTTTACGGACATGACGGACGAAAAATCAAAGACAGCTATAGATGCTGTTAAATGCAAACATACAACTGACTCACTCAAAATCCTTTTGAAATAAGTATACGGTGTTAAACTCTTAAGTTGTGGCTGAGTCTTTAAAGTACGATGGGACAGAATTCAAAAGGAGAGAGGCGCCATGAGCAATTTATCGCTCCTAATAAAACTTGGTCTGACGAACAAGACAATGGAAAAGATCTTCTTGAACTGCTCTGAGATCGCGGGTGGGCACATACTTCACTCAAGACTCACTGAGGCAGTTTGGAGCCATTGAACGGACACACAGGTATAGGAGTACTTGGAACTTGGAATTTCATACGTGACTGGACTGGAAGCCAAATGAATTGTTTTTCAGACTGAGGCTATATGGGACCGTGTCTCACTGTGGGTAATTTGAATTGAGTCGATGCGCTGTCAATGATTATTACCTACAGTTTATTTAGCTGGGAATCTGGCATATCATTAAGCAAGCGGGCTATTACATTACTTTGGTTGACATATCAAAAGAGCTTGTATAAGCTTCTTAGCGCAGGTTTTTAATCTAAGGACTGACGAACCTATCCAAGTTGGCACAGAGCAAGAGAAGCCGCCCTGTATTTCGTTGAAACAAATTGTTTACATCGATGTTCTGATCAAAAAGGCCCATCACACCAAGGTCTCTGGCTGTTGTGTGGATATAATGCCCTATCAAGGTTCATCATCTGAAAATGCATTCTTTTGCGGAATCGAGATGAAAGATGGAAATCTTGGGAGATTACATCATCACAATCGTTACATGGTCTGAACCAAACATATATACATGTATTAAAGTGTCGTCAGTGTAACACATTCTTGTCATTCCAATACTTATCACATTACCTAGGAAAGAGGAGAATATGGAAAACAACATCTGGAAGATCACCGAATCTTGGGGAACACTGATCATGCTGACAGTTGGTACATGAACTGATTCATATCCATGCATTACTACTTTTTGCTGTCTGTTCCTATGGTATCATTCAGATCATCTGTATGCAAGACCTGTACTGCAAAACCAGATTTGCAATCTCTGTAGCATAACAATCATCATTGTCTGGTAGGATCAAAGGTCGAAGAAAAATCGCGCAGTACAGCAAGTATGGTTACAATACTTTTGTCCAAGGTGGCATTCTTGAAGCTCTCCGGAAAATACCTCCTTCAAATGATTTGTCTATAATTCTTGTTATAGAAGAAACCAGTTCAAAAGTACATTCTTCACGGAGACGTTAATACTTGACCTGATTTAGGGTACACTATGCTGCAGCGAAATTTTTGATAATAGTATCGACTTCATTTACTTCCAGTTTCTAAAATTAGAGAAGCACTCATTATAACGTGGCTGTTCAGACATTGCAATTGGACCATCATTTCTACAAATATCTTGAAACTCACTTTGAGTGTCCAAGTCAAAATGTAGATTAGCTTTAACACGACTAAATGAATTCACCAGCTTTAAGAATGTTAGCCTCGTGATTGACAGGTATGATGAAGTTGTGTTATTCATATCTTAACCCGAACCAACTATTCTTAGCTAAATGCTGACTGTGTTTGCAAGCGACGGGTGTGCACGTGCTTTATGTACGTTTAAGTTTTGAAGTAATAAATGATTACCTCTTCAATAACGGTTCGTGTGTACAAGCTCCGATCGTAGTCCCATCCGGCATCACAAGGGATTATACCACGTGGTTCCGTCTCCAACGAGATGTACGTTGCCATGGAAACGTTAGACGCCACACCATCGACGAGCAATGAATAATCGGTAACATTGTACCTGAATAGGCCAAATAAAGAGAAAAATGGCAGCAAAGGGAGGTTCCATAATAAAGACCAATATTCATGTAAATGACCAAGCATAGTAAATCCGACAAATTGTTTAAGTCGCCAGATAAGTTTTTAAAATAGTTAATAACATAGCTCATTCCACGAAAAATATATTTTCAGTTTTTTTATCATAATTCACGACATCCTCCAAATTGGATATCCATAATCCATTGAAATAAGACGTAGAAGATCCAACTTCTAACAGAAAAAAAAAATATATGTAAAAGGAGGAGAGTTTTAAGTTAGAGTCCAGAAAAGTACAATGACTGAACCCGTATTTGGCGCAGGACAAAGAAGGGATTTAAATCTCCAGCCACCACTACAAACTGGTCAGTGGTAAATCTTGTCAAGTCACTGAATAGTTAATTCCATTCATTACTGCAACACTATACTACTGCAACATTTTTGTAGGGCTTTTATGTATACCCAAGGAGTTAACTCCTTAGTGTATTCAAATACACTGCAGTATACAACAATAAACAAAGAAGGAAGAAGTCTTGGAAAAACACCTCTAAAGTGCAGCAAAACACACAATTGGTTGTATGATGAATGCAAGTTTGATGTGTAAAAGAATGATAGATAGAAGAGTCGGGGTAATCATTCAGAAAATGCCAGAAACTGAAAATCAACCTGGTTGACTCAGACACGTGTAATATATTTGTATGTGTGTGTGTGTGTGGGGGGGGGGGGGGGGGTTCGTAGAGCAAATCCAGGATAACTGAAAACGACAAACGTCACTTCAAATTCTACAGTTATTGCCAAACACCAAAGCATTAAGAAGCCACTTTACATGTCAACATGTTACATGAACGACATCTGATAACAAGTAATGGACAACGACGTGAAGACATTAAGAATTGTGACGCAATATTATATACACGTCACTTGCGAAAACATCATTAGTAAAATACCTATTCTTTATGTGGCTGCGCGTTCAGGGATTCAAATACATTCCCAAATCTCAAATGTTTGCCTTCAATGACATTGAATAAGGTTGCATAGACCTGAAATATATATATGTATGTATATATATATATATATATATATATATATATATATATATATCTTAAATTCAAACAGCACAAGAGACATTCTTCTATATCATGGTGGAAAAAAAAAAACCGAATTATGATTCAATTTCGTGTAGCAAAAGAATATGTCAAACGTGAACTTTCCAGTATTGCTATATGCTGGGTAAATCTGATACTTCTATGATACACTGTCCCTTTTTTAGTCATCGAATCATAATATGCCCGACAAGAAAGGGTTGAGATTCCATGAGATTCTGTTTCCATACTTGATGACTTTCACACACTGCTGAATAATCGAATATTTCTCGATAAAATAATGTTCTTGTCTTACGCTGGAAAAGCGCTATTCCCGTTGTCATGGAGCAGCTGCAAGTTTTTGTTTTGTTTTATTGTTTTACTTTGAATGTGCAAACTGTGCAACCACGATGTTCACGCTGAAAGGGTAACGATTATCTTGCCTCATACTTATCAATAGTTTATGTCACTTTATTCTTGACAATGGCCATTGTGTTACATGGAACTGGGATTATCCATACAATTGTTGATTGAAGGTTTGCATGGTGAAGTAAATAACGGAGAGAGGTTTAGTTACGTTCAGACAAGCCTTAACCTCGAGGTTAGGAAACCTCGAGGTTAAGCTCGTAGTTAGGGACTATGTAGACGCACTCGTAGTTAGCTAACCTCGAGGTTAGCTCGATGTTAAGAGCCACGAGATATCTCAGGGTTAGTGCTCTAACCACGAGCCGCAGGGGGGGGGGGGGTCCCACTCGTAGTTAAGCACAGTGTGGACACAAAAATAGACGAACTCAAAGGGGCAGAAGTTTAACCTCAAAGTTTCCTAACCTCAAGGTTAAGCTTCGTCGTGTGGACGCACGTCGAAGTTAGGGGGCAAGAGCCTAACCTCAAGGTTTCCTAACCTCGAGGTTAGGGCTTGTCGTCTGAACAAACCGGGTTTGCATCGCATACTTTGTAATCCATGCGTCACCACTGGTTACTGTAGTTTAAAGGCAAAGTCCAGTCCAAAAATAAGTTACTCTGATGAAAAAGAGTAAAATCTTACTAGTTCAACGGTAAAAATTTGACTGAAATCATATGAAAAAAAAAAGTTATAAAATTTGAAGTTTGGCTAATTTCTGCGAAACAGTTCTTGTACAGTGTACATGAATATGCAAATGAGTGAGCTGACCATGTCATAACCTCACAATTTTCCATTGATCGTGTCCAAAAACTGACGAAAATTCAATGTTTCTGTCATTGAAGTCTGAAACATGTTATTCCTGGTAGAACAACTTCAGATTAGTGATCAGTTAGATATATCAGGATTAGAGCCTCGCGCGTTTGAATGAAAAAACGGGAAATTTCACAGTTTTATGTTCAAGCTATAAATTGGCAAGTTGTGAGGGGATGACAAGCTCACTTTGCCATTTGCATATTCATATTGACCGTTCAAGAACTGTTTCCTAAAAATACGCGATATTTCAAAATGTCATAACTTCCTTATTTTTCATTCAATTTCGATCAAAATTCTACCGTTGAACTCGTTATATTGTACTCTTTCTTATCAGAATAACTTATATTTGGACTGGATTTTCCCTTAAAAACCAACAAAGCACAAAAACCAACACACACACAGAGGAGAGGAAAAAAAAAAAACTAAAATAGGCCAAACCTTACCACAAATACAACAACACAAAAAGTAATGTAACGGAATATAAAAACAGAATTGACCGAAACCTGCTCTTCTAGGTCATTCTCCAGCTCAGGAAGCGCACATGCAATGAGAAAACACCGACTTACCATGGAGCTAGGTAGTCCAGCTCCACGGACTTCTTCTACAACTGGCATACCTTTCACAACTGCTATAAACACGGCCAGTGCTGACATCACTTCCGTTTGTGCCTTTTAGCAGCGGAATGCTCACAGACTTCAGTATCTCGGGGTCCTCGCAAGTGGCGGCGTCGCGACCAAGGTCAATACAAGTTGTAGTATTCCACTCTGGAATCTGTCAGTTTAGACCACAAGGATCATGAGATAGTGACCTTAATTAGTTATTGCGCCTGCATGTGAATGTGCACTTTCGCTCACTTTTCATTGCCCTCCGCCCTCGTTCTTGGCGTGGGAGTAACGAATTTTCCGTTTCGGGGCAATTACCCCCGAGGAGATTATTACCCCTGGCTAAAACAATACTGGTTAGTGAAAAGGTGAGTAAAGCATGGACCTAGGTCCATGAGTAAAGATTGGGGTTAGGGTTAGGTTTTCAGTAGGGTTAGAGTTTTTTGTTAGGGTTAGGATAAAGTTCAGGGTTAGGATTAGAGCTAGGGTCAGGGAAAGGCTCCGGAGGAATTGTTCACGGGGTAATTGCCTCAGAACTCAAATTGTCATCATGTCCTCACTTATATTCCCCGGGGAAAAAAGTGTACTGAGAAGTCAAGAAATATCGACCTCCTCCCCATTGGCCCTCTCTATGTGCGCTCCACTAATCGTGTTTAATTCCCTCTAGTGAGCCCACAATCCGTCAATAAATTATATTCTTTAGCTAAGCTCAAAAAATATTGACGCTTTAAAAAATACACAGAGACAGAAGATTGTATTCATTTATATATCAACTACCTTTATACGTGTAATAAACTGAATTACAAAATGCAGAATGAGATTGGTTTGAGTCTTTATCGCGAAATGTGATGTATGGCTGAAGGTATTCAGAATCTGGTGGAACCATACTCCCTTGCATACCTTGCACCAGTGATCGGATGCTCCCATGGCAAAGACCTGGAGAAAGGCAATCCAGGAAGTAGGGAAGACGATGACAGACACGATGGCGATGATGCCAACCTGGTAGCGCCCGAAGTCGCCGATCTCGTGCAGGATGTCGTCGAATTTCATGATTGCACAATATCCCAGCTCTCTTGTGTATGGAAGAAAACTGCGCGGCGATCAGGAGTGCCTGTGAATTACAAGATGAAACTAGAAATGTCGCTATGGCGACTGGTATGCCTCCGCCATAATGCATGATTCTCCTAATAGGTCTAGATAGTACATGTGGACAATGTGTGATTACATTTTCACAAAACTGGCAAAATATTGAAATGACAAGTTTGTCAGAAATGTGTTGAATGTTCACCTTCCTTGAACTTGGTTTAATTGGATGAATAGGAGAGCATGTATTTGGGGATTTAAGGACTTTAACTTGACTTTGACCCATTCATACATATATGCATTGAGTAATTTTCATGGTATACATTCTCTAGATAATCACTGCCAGTCAGTACATGTATATATGCTATGTTCCCTGAAGATACCTTGAACAATTTTCCAATTTACAGAGAAAAAAAAAGAAGTTTTAATACTTTTACTCGACCTTTTGACCTTTGACCTTTGACCTCATGACCCAAACTTTCACCAGAGAATCTAAATTGGGTAATACATGTATACACTAAGTTTCAAGAAAATATCTTCAGGCATTGCATAGATATGGTGGAAATAGTGAAATTTTATGTATTTGACCTTGACCTTTTGACCTTTGACCTTGAGCACGTGTACCCAAAAGTTGATAGGCACAACTTCACCCCCTAATACACATACATGCCAAGTTTCATTACGATACCTCAACAGCTTTTGATAGTTACCTTGTCCACAAAATTCATTACGGACGGACGGAAAGACGGACGGACGGACGGACGGACGGACAACCCGAAAACATAATGCCTCCGGCACCACTTCGTGGCGGAGGCATAAAAATAATTTCAAGCAGGAGAAATTAAAAACTCAAGCGGGAGAACAGGAGTCTCTGTGAAAGGGTGTACAACGGACCCGGAATAAAAGAGTTATAGAAACTGTCCTGCATTATGAAAAGGTTTACACTGAGCTGGGAATAAAAGGGTTATAGAAACTGTCCTGCAATATGAACGGGTCTTCAGTGAGCTAGGAATAAAAGGGTTATACAAACTGTCCTGCAATATGAAAGGATCTACACTGAGCCGGGAATAAAAGGGTTATAGAAACTGTCCTGCCAAATGAAAGGGTGTACTAAGTACTGGGAATAAAAGGGTTATAGAAACTGTTCTGCAATATGAAAGGGTCTACACTGAGCTGGGAATAAAAGGGCTATAGAAAATGTCCTGCCAAATGAAAGGGCGTACAAAGTACTGGGAATAAAAGGGTTATAGAAACTGTCCTGCAATATGAAAGGGTGTACTAAGTACAGGTAGTGAAGTTCCATACATTTGTGCTTGCTCTGAGTGTCCTCATCATTCTAACACTCACTGCCGCACCAGCAAAGAAATACAATGATAACAAAAGAAAAGCTAGATTCGACCATACACTCATTTGAATTACATTTTCTGATTTATGAATTGTTTTACAAGTGATGATAAGGAGAAAACATGCTCCTAATGATAGAAATGAATTTAATCTTCAAGGAAACCAATCGTTTTTACATTAACAAGAAATCCAATTGTAAAACTGGTAATCTAGATCCAACCATATCAAAACTCAATTGAAGGATATTTCCTGTTTTTTTTAACAAGTGATCAGACATGAATGTCCCACTGAGGTAGCATCCATTATGAACAAAATACTCCTAATGGCAGAAATGGGTATCAATCTTTTGGGAACCATACTTCCTTACATGTATCATTATCATCGTCACCATCATCAATTTTTTACTTGTTCTGAGTGTCCTCATCATTCTGACACTCACTGCCTTGACAGCAAAGATCAGTGCAGGATGATTAAGTTTTTTGTTCTGTAAGAATATCTGGCAGAATTAAGAACACTCTGACAACTAATCATCTAAAAAAAAAGAAAAATGCTTCCCCTGTAGATACAGCATGATGACCTATATAGGTTGACGATTCATTAGTCTTAAATAAAATCTCTGTAAATCTTTATCACATATCTATTACAAAATTAGTAAGTATTCGCAAGAACTGCTATACGAAATGTCTCAACACACTTGTAACTACGAGCATTTGATTCTTTGGCCCTGAAAATGGTAGTTTAGATGTCAAAATACAAGCTCTATGTCACTTAGAAGTCGAAATATATTAACAAAACATTATTTACGGCTGCCATTTTGAAAAATCCAAGATGGCGGCCACAAATGTCTCGAGGCAAATTGAAAAACTATTTGTCTGATTGCTTATACTGTAACGTTTCCAAAAATGTATAGTTTTCATACTCTCCACAAAAATCCAACGGAAGTTAAAATTCAACTAGAAATGTCGCTATGGCGACTGTTATGCCTCCGCCATAATGCATGATTCTCCTAATAGGTCTAGATAGTACATGTGGACAATGTGTGATTACATTTTCACAAAACTGGCAAAATATTGAAATGACAAGTTTGTCACAAATGTGTTGAATGTTCACCTTCCTTGACCTTGGTTTAATTGGATGAATAGGAGAGCATGTATTTGGGGATTTAAGGACTTTAACTTGACTTTGACCCATTCATACATGTATGCATTGAGTAATTTTCATGGTACCGGTATGGAGAAAAAGTGCAATTTCTGTACTGAATAGTAAATTGTTACCATGTTCATCTGGCCTTTGACCCTAAAATTCATAAGATAATCACTTTCAGGTAGAACATGCATAGATATGCAGTAAGTTTCACGATAAATTGAGCCACTTCCGAGATATGGAGGAAAAAGTTAGTTCAGCACTTTCACTTGATCTTTGACCTTTTGACCTTTGAGGCAATAAAAAAGAAAAAGAAAAAAAAAACTCTCCAGAGAATTTCTATGAGGTTACACATGCATACACCAAGTGTAAAAAAAAAAAATACTAATCCTGCTGGCATTGCATGAACATGAGGGAAATAGTAAAATTTTGAAGTGTTGCACTTGACCTTTGACCCCTGACCTTTGACCCCATGAACCCTACATTCTCTAGATAATCACTGCCAGTCAGTACATGTATATATACTATGTTCCATGAAGATACCTTGAACAATTTTCCAATTTACAGAGAAAAAAAAAGAAGTTTTAATACTTTTACTCGACCTTTTGACCTTTGACCTTCGACCTCATGACCCAAACTTTCACCAGAGAATCTAAATTGGGTAATACATGCATACACTAAGTTTCAAGAAAATATCTTCAGGCATTGCATAGATATGGTGGAAATAGTGAAATTTTATGTATTTGACCTTGACCTTTTGACCTTTGACCTTGAGCACGTGCACCCAAAAGTTGATAGGCACAACTTCACCCCCTAATACACATACATGCCAAGTTTCATTAGGATACCTCAACAGCTTTTGATAGTTACCTTGTCCACAAAATTCATTACGGACGGACGGAAAGACGGACGGAAGGACGGACGGACGGACGGACGGACGGAAGGACGGACGGACGGACGGACGGACGGACAACCCGAAAACATAATGCCTCCGGCACCACTTCGTGGCGGAGGCATAAAAAGACATAAGACGACAGGCTATCGCGATTTGAAGGACACCTTTCAAAGTTCAAAATTCAAATAGAGAAAATTGTATATAACGTATAAGCAGAACATATTTGTAATGAAGGCAAAACGTAAAGTAACAAAATACGTGTGATAATGAGTAATAAAATGAAAAAAAAAAACATAATGGTATTTTTGAAATATAGGGCCTATGCATAGTACAAATTGATTAAGAATGGGAATGGAAATGAAGGGTCCCACTAAAAAGCAAATCTTGAATACGATATGGGACCCTCAGACTAATGAGAACGAATAATGAATTAATGAAACTACAAACACATCTAAAACAAAATCATCTTTTTCCATCACGTTCATTTACACAGACTCCAACTCTCCCGCTTTCGACGGGAGATCTCGCGCCGAAAGGCCATTTTTGCAGAATCTTCCGTTCTCCCGCTTGAGATTTAATTTCTCCCGCTTGAAATGATTTCTTACTTAATTTCACTGTATGTTGAAGACTAAGCCTTAGATAGTACGAGAGAACATCTAGAATCCCAGACCTCAATGAACTTCGTGCTCGTGATGTGCGCTTCGCGCACATCAGGTTGGAGTCTCCCGTTTGCTATCCCTATAGGGGTTTCAGTCGAGAGAATCTCCCGATCAGAAGGTGCTTAGGGTTGGAGTCTCTGTTTACATCAATGGCAATCGATTGCCATCTGTCAATCGCTTTCAATGAAACAACTCTACACAACGGTCATTCGCTTGAATAAATATGCAATATCCACAACTGAAAATGATAAGTGAATAATGATGCCTGCATGTATAGCAATCAGGAGGTCGTGGGTTTGAATTTCACCCAAATATATATGCCCAAGATTTTATCACGGCAATTACTCTTAAAACACTGAACAATCGGTATATTCATTGACGTCATTAAAGGGGAATTTATCAATCAGTTTGGCAATTTTCTTTGCAACTGATTGGCAAATTGTCCTACATCGCGTAAATACGGCTGTTTGTAGTTGCAACGAAAATATCTCGACGAAGGACAAAGTGCTTATTCTTCTCCCTGCGCGACTTTGTCCTTAAATCTTACTTATTCACATGCATGTGAATAACCTTATCATGCAGAAAAACTCATTACAAATTGAAAATGAAAAAAAAAAATGGGGAATTGACTCTCCTCTCGACAATACACCCGAAACAACGAAAAGAATGCTGGCAGTTCACAAAGGAAAAAGAAGACAAAAGAAAGCTTTACCAAAACAACGTCCCCGCCTCAGAGTCATGCTATGATGAGGGATTTCTTTTGTAAAAACGACTTGTGGCCATGCTTGGATGCAGTCCGCTGGTCACCAAGCTCCCCAAATCAATAGCTTGCCTGGATCGTAAAGCACCTTACATAGTCCATGGGCCATCTGAGGTGGCAAAACCTTTTTGGTGTCATTTTGTTTGTCGGGCATAGATATGCTTATCAAGCTATGATAGCATTTCCAAATGAGTAGCTTAGTCATAGTAAATGAATTTTTAACCAATTTGGTCTTGTTGTTATATCCCTATACTTCTGAATCGAAAACTAACCGCCATACAAAGAAGAGCACTGTCTTCTGTATGTTCCATCTCAGAGCTGTAAAATGCAGCTCTATGGTATGTTCACAGGTGTTCTGTTGTAAACGCGGTGCGCTTAGTCTTTATTCAAGGCAGCGAAGGGAATATCCAAAGGTTATGATGTCCACAGCGCTTAGTCTTTATTCTAGACGGCGAAGGGAATGTCCAAAGTGTATGATACATTGTATATCCTTTTATCTAAAAACAACAACAACAACAAAAGCAATTCCTCGTGAATTTTACCGTATCTTTCAATTATTTACCATTTTCCGGCGAAAACGCTACGGTGAAAACGCTGATACCACGCCAATGTCGCTTTATTTCCCTCCAACAATGAAAGATAATGCAAAAACAATGTACCGGTACACTACAATACATTATAATAAATAACATTGTAAATGAACAGAGTGATTTTTGCTTAAAACTGATGTATTTGTTAATAGGGTGGTATAAAAACAGTATAGATAATCCCTTTTATGAGGAACTTTAGATATGATAACGGTACATTGGTCTAGATAAAGAACTAAGCGCACCGCGTGACAGCTGTGGACATCATAACCCTTTGGATATTCCCTTCGCTGCCTTGAATAAAGACTAAGCGCACCGCGTTTACAACAGAACACCAGTCCTGTGGACATACAGAAGGCAGTGCTCTTCTTTGTATAGCCGTTTAGTTTCGATTCAGAAGTATAGGGATATAAATACAAGACCAAATTGGTTAAAAATTCATTTATTATGACTAAGCTACTCATTTGGAAATGCTATCATAGCTTGATAAGCATATCTATGCCCGACAAACAAAATGACACCAAAAAGGTTGTGCCACCTCAGATGGTACCAACAACCCATTTTTCGGGTCTTGGCCCATGGACTATACAAAACTATAACGGGGCTAAGGACATGCAGGTATACGTGTGAATAGCATCTTGAAGTGATGTACATCTCGAATTATACAACTGTCTACACAATACACATGCTATGAATTTGACCACATACTTAATAGGCACATCTCCTTGATAATTAGACTTGCACAACCGAAGTCTCACATAATAAATAGATGCTGCATCTGCTGCACATTAACCATGTAGGTTTGTAGTCTCGACGAAATCTAAAGCTGATCAAACCATAATGTTACATTTACCAGCGAAAATGAGAATGTCAAACGTTACGATGACTGCGTTTAAAGAGTAGTTGGATTAAGGCATATCAATACTGCATCAAATCTCAATGACGCATAAACATTCTCCTGTATTTAACCAATGTCACGTTTTCCCGAGAAAGATACTTTCTTTATCATTATACTGACTGTTCTTTTAGAGCATGCATCTCGCCCGGAACCTAGCAAAAGTAGCGCAGGTTGGTTTTCATGCGCGCCTGAAATTATGTGTAAACTTCGGTCCAGGCCCGACATCAAATACTTGAGCTTTCTAAAAAGAAAAAGTATAACCCTTTCATCTTTATCTGAAATGTGAAAACATTAAACGTTTGTTTGTTTGTTTGTTTTTGTGTTTTTTTTGAAAGTTTTTCTAAAACCATGTTGTGTAGTTTGAAGTTATTCCCCAGACTTCTATCCCCGTGGGGTGTTAACTAGTCCATGAAAAACCCTTTGCAAAATAGCCCGCAGAAGCACTGTTTGGAGTATTCATGAATAGAATGGGGTCAGTGAGTGTGCCAAGTTTAAGATAATCCGATTTTGAAGGTTCCCACACCTGGGCTTCAATCTACTTATCCTTTTGCACATGTCTTTTCTAGTTTTAAATCCATATCAGTTGTCCCGTGGATAATGAGGAAAGAGTGAATCAAATTCTATAGACTCTTCAAAGTCCCGTTTCTCTAAAGTAGCTCAACGGTTGGATGCTCTATCCCTTACGGTACAAGAAATATAACAGTAACAGGCTGCGATAAAATTTCGGTTAAAAATTATAACTAGATGCTTCCAAGAAGTGGAAGTCTGTGGAAGACCAGATTTATCACACTTTATTTTCATAGTGCTAGAATAGTACATTGTACAATAGGTTCATTAAAATGTGTTATTCAAAGTATCATGAGATATTTAATGATAAAATTAACCGTTACTTTCAAAGCATATATAGACCTACTTTGATAGTAACAGTAAAATGTTACAATTTTGTGTGCTTTGGAACAACATTACACTGCTCGACCCCCCCCCCCCACATCATTCAGTGTAACCACCTCTAAACGCACTTGTGCAACCCGTGCTTTCTTCTTCACAAGTTTTATTTCCCATCAACCTTCATTCGGGGAAAATTTTGTCGCATCACATTATCATGTTTAGCATCATTTTCATTGACATTTTCATTTGTGTCACTTCTATTACATGGGCCGCGGACAAAGTGTGCGTGCGTGTATATGTGTGAGTGTGTGCGTTTGAGGTAGTGGCGCCGCCCTCCCCCCTCCCCCTCCCCCACCCCCCCCCCCCCCCCCCCGGTTGTTGGGGTCCCTATTCAAATACTAGATGATTAACATAGTTTATCGTCTGCAGACCGACGTTCATGAATCCATTGATTGAAGGAATGCCTCCAAGAGACGGGTTATTAACAGAATGTCTGTCGGAAGTACTCATTTTAGTAGCACTGACTTCCCACGTAAGGTCAGGCCACTTGAAGTGAAAACCCATATAAGAAATTAAAGGTTTAAACGCAGGTCAATGCATTATCACAACGATATGCAAAGAATCATTAAACAGATGAGATTCAGCGACAACACGGCCTATTATTTTCTATTGTGGATATTGCACACTGGATATTGCCTCTAGCACGTAATCAACGTTAGAGCATAGTTCGCGGTGTTTGGCTTGGCCCCTGGGAGTTTGTGAGCCCTAATTCGGATGAAAATAGCTATAATAAGCCGTCAACAGAATCTAGAAAGCAAATCCTTATAGAAGAGGATTGGTTGTTTCCTAAAGACAGAAACAGCTAAAGATGATTTATCACTTGGTCTACTCCCACTTCGTCTATTAGCCATTTAGTTTTAACCCATAAATGGCATCACTAACTACAGTGGAAAATAAATGGCTGATGGTCTAAAGGCCTCACGCTCCTAATTCAACTCGCGCATTGCCTACCGGGAAGGCAGTACAAAGATGGGGTAATGTTATTTTTTACCAAAAAAATCATTAAAAATCAGTCAAGTGGAAAATTGCCACTTTTGGTAGTGTTTGACATTGCTTGAGGACAGGAGCTTCTGCAGGTTATGAAGAAGTTGAATGAATCAGGGTTTTTGTATTTTTAATAATTTTTTATTGATGTATGAGGTAATTTGCTATTTTTATCATTTTTGAGAGTGACTGGATGACTAATCTCGTATGGAGGCTCTTAACTTTTTTTAGAGCTGGACAACATCCCCAAATATGTTGTTTGCTTGAAAGCAGAGAAAATTTCCCTTCATCTGCTTCAATTTAAAAAAATTCCATGATTCGATTGATTTTTCATGATTCATGGAATATGCTGCATTTAACACAGGTTTATATGGGAGCCCGGAAAAGGAGCGTGAGGCCTATACTGTGAGACTGGTAGGCAGTGGGCATGAGAGTCGTCTGCTAGAATGCGATGTTCTCGCCAGCAAACGGCATGCAGAGTGTACGGAAAGGTTCCCGGGGTTACTGCCATGGTACCTGCTAGCTTAACTTCGGAAATATTCTTTAAGGGGTAAGTCAGGCCACTAGTAAACAAGTGTAGTCCTATTTCTAAGGTAGCCCTTGCCCTCAACTCTTACCATAGAACTAAAGTTGAATACATTGCCGACCCAAAGTTAGATTTCAGCCCCAAATCAGATTCTAACCCCAAATTTAACCCTAACATTAGCTTTTAAAACCCTTACCCTAACCCTAACCCAAACCCAAACCCTAACCCAACTCTAACCATAGCCCTAAAGTTGAATCCATTGCCGACCCAAAGTTAGATTTCAGCCCCAAATCAGATTCTAACCCCAAATTTAACCCTAGCTGTTAAAACCCTAACCCTAAAACCCTATTAACCCTAACCCTGTACTAACCCTAAAACCCTAACCTAACCCTAACTAACCCTAACCCTAACCCTAACTAACCCTAACTAGCCCTAACTAGCCCTAACTAGCCCTAACTAGCCCTAACCCAAACCCTAACCCTAACCTAACCCTAACCCTAACCCTATAATCCAAACCATAGCCCTAAATGCCAACCCAAAGTAAGATTTCAGCCCAAAATCAGATTCTAACCCCAAATTTAACCCTAGCTGCCTAGTAATATGAACAAGGCTCAAATTTAACCCAGTCTAAGCTAGTGTAGAACTCTAGTCTAAAGTTAGACCGAGTAACTTACGCCCTAGCCCTCACCCTGCCTAGCTTCCCCTCATCCTAACTGTGGGCCTATATCCTTAAGTTTACTTGTACACCTCAAAACTAGCACCCAGTGACAGTGTAACTGTATTATTTTCACTTTTACTGTGAAAATGGAGAGCTATGTGTGTAAAAACTGTGATGGACGTGCTTGGTCCCATGCAGACCGTGGTTTTTTGTGTTGGAAGTTTCCTTGCTGTACGAATTCATGTTCACGCACCAGCCTTGTGCCATTTATTCACCACTCATGGTCTACACATTCACTCCATTGCATTTCATTCTAACAACGAACTCAGCATGATTCTCTCAGAAAAATGTAGCAGGACTATCAGTTTTCAAAGTATCATAGTCATTTACTGACATTTAATGAATAATATATCTGTGTTGCAGGCTGTCATACACAATATTCTGGTCCTGCTGAGGGAGCCAGCAGGTTTGTTCATGAACGTTTTTATACAACAGTGTTTGTTTGTTTGTTTGTTTCTGTGTTTGTTTGTTTCTTTGTTTCTTTCTTTCTTTCTTTCTTTCTTTGTTGTTGTTTTTTGAGGGGGGGGGGTGTTTTATGGCGACAAGCAAGAAGATTTGGATATGAATGCGGAAGAGTGGAGCAAACATTATTCCAAACAGTTAGAAATTAAGATGGACAAGAGTGCGGGTGATGATCCAGTGGTATGCTGGCTTTTTACAGGCCGAGTCAATAAGGCTGTGACCATGTAAATGTGTTGGAATAATAATACTGGAGAACAGTGAATAAAGAACACTTGCATTCTGACTCCAGATCCAAGCAGTCAAGCATCTAACTAACCCCACAAAACATAAAATGTATAAACCTGTACTCATGCTCTCTGTTGTTGCCCTTATGTAGGGCCATTCTGTAGGCATGTCCTGGAACCCCCCCCCCCCCCCCGCATTTCCCATCCTATCTTATTCTATCCTTCATATTCTAACCTCTGTGAACTCTAATCCCTCCCTTATATCGAGTTTTACAGTGATATGTATTTTAAAAGTACATCATAGTATATTTATGGCCTGGTGGTAGGCTCAAATGCTCCATGGAACAGTGAAATTGAACTTGCCTTTCTTGCTCATTGAACTTAAATATTTACCTTGATATAATATGAATAATTATTTTGATATTTTGGGAGGTTTTCAGGGTATCCAGCATTCAAACCTTCAAATTGGACTGAATGAATGTCATTGAATTATTGTCTATTTGGGCCCTACATCCAATTTCACCGAACCCAAGGTATAATGCCAGCAAGGGTGCATTGATTGGATTTCAGTACATGGTGCATTGTAGCTTGATGGGGTCCACTCTGCTGAAAACAAGCATGAAATGTAGAAAGTTTTATATCGTTGTAGTCGGAATTAATATCTCTACAAGATGAAAGCGTTCAAAAGGTGTTTGGAAGCACTTGACTGCTCTATAGGCCTCACGCTCCTAATTCAACTCGCGCATTGCCTACCGGGAAGGCAGTACAAAGATGAGGTAATGTTATTTTTTACCAAAAAAATCATTAAAAATCAGTCAAGTGGGAAATTGCCACTTTTGGTAGTGTTTGACATTGCTTGAAGACAGGAGCTTCTGCAGGTTATGAAGAAGTTGAATGAATCAGGGTTTTTGTATTTTTAATAATTTTTTATTGATGTATGAGGTAATTTGCTATTTTTATCATTTTTGAGAGTGACTGGATGACTAGTCTCGTATGGAGGCTCTTAACTTTTTTTAGAGCTGGACAACATCCCCAAATATGTTGTTTGCTTGAAAGCAGAGAAAATTTCCCTTCATCTGCTTCAATTTAAAAAAATTCCATGATTCGATTGATTTTCCATGATTCATGGAATATGCTGCATTTAACACAGGTTTATATGGGAGCCCGGAAAAGGAGCGTGAGGCCTAAAGGAAGCCGTCGCCTGGAGTGAAGGTCGTCAGGTCAAGGAAAGTGTTGAATCAGACTATACTGTAGCATGTACACCCAGCGAAAGAAGTCGAGTACCGGCACTTTAATTGCATTCAGGGATGTCAGTGCAATAACACACAGTATGTTGGCTACTCAACTTCCGGTAGGCTAGTGAATACAATGTCATGTACTATATAGTAAACGTAAACGGGTGATGGAATTCACATTTTAATTGCTCTCTGGTGGGACGGGAGAACATTTTTGTGTTAAGGAAAAAAAAACACTAAATATTCATGGAATTTCATGCTCAAATTAATATCTTTACTTCTGATGGCGGGAATTAAAAAAAGAGACACTTCTCATGAAATCGAAGCTTTTTTTCTCTGATAATTTAGGTTTATTTCACATACCAGGCCACTGGTTGAGTATAGTTAGAACATACTGGTAAATTTACAGATGAGATCATACAAGAGAAAACCGAGAGAGTTTGAATGGATGCCTCGAATTGCTTTCTATAGATGAACAAGGAACGAAAAGGTTCCGATTGAACAGTGTGGTAAAGATTCTGAACATTCGCGCTCTTCAATGTTATACCAATTACAAAAAGCAAACAAACAAACGGGCAAGCATGCACGAATTCAAAAATGAATTTCCCACCAAAATAGACCCTTCTATACTGAACAAAGTCCAGCTCTATACACAGATATAATATGAGGAGACTTTGAACTGTATGTCTATTCATTTGCTCACTTTCTGCCTTGTTCTTCTCGAAAAATCTTGAACATAAAAAGCAACGTACGCACTGACATTGAAAGAAAGACAAAAATACAGATGCGATGACACAACGACAGTAAGATCATTAAACCTTCAAGCCATTCTAACTCTATGTATGGAGCATTAGGAATTTGTCCTGCACATTAATGAAAAAAAAAGAGACTAGATAAATACAAAAACGGTATTGAGAAAACTACCACTTTAAATACTTCCAACACATGTATAAACGCAATTATATTCATGATTCTTTGTAATTTCTTGTTCTGTTGTATGCTTATTTCAGAACGAACATAATGATAGATTTTCTGTCACAAAGCTTTCCTGATAAGCTATTGATATCAAATATGTTTGTCAATAAGTATGTATAATCGAACGGTCCATAAAAAGCTAACCGGTACATGTCACAAACGGACTACAGGAGTGAATCAATATTAATGAAAAATTAGCATTGTATATGCTTAAAAAGAAGTCCAAATGTAAAACACACAGTAACATGCAGCTGTCCTGATCCTTTACTATTTACCTGCGCCACAGTAGCTGCAGTAGTGTTAGTAATATTTCTACAAATAGTCATATTGCCGGTGGTAAAGGATGCGTGATTTCTCCGAGCAAGATTACCTTTAAAGGAGTTCTGGACCGCAGGTTCCTGGTAGCTAGGAGGTGGATAAAAAAAACAACAACAACCCTCTGTTATGAAGGTGCGCTGACGAATATACGTAGGAGGAATCACAAATCTCAAGTCTTCTCGAAAACTCACAAATCTTAAGTCTTCTCGAAAACTCTCAAATCTTAAGTCTTCTCGATTCGATAGGAATCTCTTCGCTGTTGGGACGTCAACTGTTAATACCGTAATAGAGATTGCATTAGACATAACGACAGACACGCTTGCAGATTGGTGATGCAGATTGGTAATACCCTACTCATGCAAACGACGAAAAAAAAAGGGGGGGCTGGAGAGGGAAAAGTAAAGAAGACTAAAACCCTACTAGTATTGTATGCCGTGACTTCGGGTCTGCTCCCTCCTTGTTGTTTTGCGTTTGGCAGACCTAGAAAGTACGAATACTTTAAAAAGTAGTATACGCCCGTATCTCAGAAAGGTATATACTATTAGTAAATACCTACAATGAAAGCACAGCGTTTCAGTCCTACTCTATCACTAAGCGATCTGCGCTGCACCGCGTGTCGGTAGAGAAGGGTGACTTCGATGAAAAAACAACAACAACAACTCAATGTTTGCGTGTGAGTGTGTGTGTGTGTGCGTGTGTGTGTGTCTCAATCTTCGTGTAAATTCGGGTTGGGCAGAGTATGAACGCTTGTGAACAAATCCCACCGCGACACTACGCTAAGATCAATGGAATAAATCTAAATTAAACTAGAACCGGAGTTTGTCAACACTGACAAATTAGGTGATCCGATCTCTTCGAAAATCAATGATTTGAGTCCTGATCCCAATAGGCATGACCATACCGGTTTCATTTGTGTCGAGGAGACATTGGCCGTGTGATGTTTGGATTCTCATTTAGAAAAGGGAGTCAGACTTGCCATCTTTGGTACCGAATTCAGTATCCACTAACGAAGATACAGAATGAAGTATATTTGACCTTTGACCCCACTTTGCACACCCAAGATGGCATCTGAGCAAAAAGTGGTTATTTAGTGAAGTGATTATTGTAACATGCCCTTTGCGTGTGCAAAATATGGGAAAGACAGGACATGTATTCACCAAGATACAGGATGAACAATTTGTGACCTTTGACCCTAATTTACATACCCAAGATGGTGTCCGATCAAGTAGTTGTTATTTTATGAAATAATGTACGTGACATGAACTAAACATGTGCAAAATATGGGGGTTATAAAGGCTGTTTTTCTTGAGTTATTGCCAAGAAAGTTTCAGAAAAAAATATCACAAAACATTGAAGATAAGCTTTAATTTCAACCAAGTTTTTTGACATGATGCCGACGTTGTATGAAGAATCGAATTGCACATTACAATAGCCCAAACTCTCAGCTACAACATATTAAAATCTGGGAGAAATTCACTGAAGGGTAAGTGAGGTAGTTCTCGATAAAGACAACCATGTCAATTTTCACATCTAGAAAAATTCCCTCCCATAGAGATCATCATCATCTCGTGGCATCACACAACCATTTCCCAATGTCTAGCGCATGCAAGAGCCACGTCATTCGCCACTGCCAGGTCCCTCTCGGTACAAGGTTGTAACATTGCATTGCAGCTCAGAAGATGAGGCATAGTCTGGCTGCCCTGCCCACACTCACACTCTGCAGAGCTATCAGTGTACCCCCACTTCAGCATGTTTGCCTTGCACTTCCCCATGCGCGATCTTAATCTGTTCAAACTACGCCAGGTGATCCATGACTGTTTGGAACCTGCAGGGAGTGACTAGGTTGGATTGATTTGCATGTGATTGTCGTATCCAGATTCCCTTAATCTGTCATCCCACAGTTTCATACGTTCTGTTGATACGTTGCTTTCTAAGGGGGAGACAGTGGCCAGGAAGCTTCTGCGTGATTTCAAGCGTTGTGGTATCACAGCATGGCCAAAAAGGGGATGTCTTTCGTCTTCCATCTGCCTGAGGCGTTCCTTTTTGCTTGCAACCGCCCTTCTTACATCAGGGGGGGGGGGGGGGGGGGCGATTCCGGAGAGAATGTAGATGTCGTCAGTCTTGGTAGGCTTCATGCAGCCAGTGATACAGCGACAGCTTGTGTTCAGCACTGGGTCGATCTTCTTCGCATGAGCTGGACGCTCCCACACTGCGCACGCATACTCAGCAGCAGAGAAGCAGAGAGCCAAAGCTGTTGACCTGATGGTTGTTGGATTTGCTCCCCACAATGATGTGCTCAGCTTGCGAAGTAGGGTATTCCTGGCGCTCACCTTCCCTTTCAACTTCATGACATGCGATTTGAAGGTTAGGGAACGATCAAGGGTGACGCCAAGATACACTGGGTTGTCACAGTGTTCTAGGACTGTACCATTCCATGAGATCTTTAGTTTCCGGTTTGAGTGCATGTTCTTCAGATGGAAGGCGCACACCTGTGTCTTAGATGGATTTGCTCTCAGGTGATTTGCGTTATAATAGGAGGACAGGTTGTCAAGTGCCTCAGTCAAAGTAGTTTCCGCTTCAGGAAAGTCCACAGTCTGGGTGGTGATGCACAAATCGTCTGCGTAGATAAAGCTCCTGGTGTTGTGGTGAATAGGCTGGTCATTCACGTAGATGTTGAACAAGATGGGTGCCAAGACACTCCCTTGAGGTAGCCCATTCTTCTGCTTACGCCAGCGACTTCTCTTTCCTGACAGCTCAACATGAAAGCGTCGGTTTTGGATCAAACACTCCACCATTCTGGTTAGGTGTGAGTTCCGAGTCATGGCAAGTATTTTATGTAGGAGTCGACGGTGGTTTACAGTGTCGTAAGCTGCTGACAGATCAACAAATACAGCTCCTGTAATGATGCCTTTTTGGAAGCCATCCTCGATGTGTTGGGTAAGATTCAGGAGTTGTCCCCATAGAGATAACACGTCATAACGAAGATAGAGGAAAAAAGTACATATGACCTTTTGACCCCACTTTGCACAAACAAGATGGCATCTGAGCAAAAAGTGGTTATTTTGTTAAATGATTCTTGTAACATGGTCGTTGCGTGTGCGAAATATGGGAAAGATAAGACATGTATTCACCAAGATACAAGATAAAACATTTATGATCTTTGACCCTAATTTACATACCCAAGATGGTGTCTGATCAAGTAGTTGTTATTTTATGAAATAATGTACGTGACATGAAATAAAGATGTGCACAATATTATGCTTATAGAGCTTGTTTTTCTTGAGTTATTGCAAAGAAAGTTGTAAAAAGAAAGGAATATCTCAATACATCGAAGATAAGCTTTAATTTCAACCAAGTTTTTTGGACGTGATCCCGACATCAAAATGAAAAAATGGAGGGCACAATTACGATAGCCCAAAGTCTCAGCTACCACCGAAGCATAAGGGAGCTAGTGCTCGATAAAGATAGTCATGTCAATTTTCATTTCCAGAAAAACTGCACTCCCATAGAGATAACACGTAAACTGGTCAAATTTGACAAGATTACTTTCAATCCATTTTTACGAGGTGACGCCGTCATCCAATCAAAATGTTGTTATTACAATAATGAAAGAACATTTACTAAGCTATAACATACTGAAATCTGGGTGAAAATTGGCAAAGGATAAGTGAGATACGCTCGAGTGAACTTGAAATTTGATGACGTCATTTTGAAAATTTACTCTTTTTATTTCATTAAGAAATATGATATCTTTTAATCATTTTTCCAGCATCGCCAACCCATGAAATAACATGTACAACTCATCAGCTTTCAGAATATGTAAAGAAAATGGGGGGTCACCGTCCATCCTGACGAGTAAAATCGGATTTAATATTGGCATTTTTTGGCATAGTTGCACTGTATATCGCCATTGACGCGCGCGCGGAATTTCAACTTTGACGGGCCCGTATGACGTCATATTGAGTCGGATTGACTTGAAACTTGGTAGAAATATTCCTTGACATTTTAGGCAGCCGATAAGTGTGAAAAAACGGGAAATTTCTATTGCATATGAGTTGTACGTGCGTATATGCGCGCACGCGTACGCGTCCGTCCAATTTTTTCAATTTTTCAAAAAATGCTCGAAATGGTCTGAAACGTGTGCAAAAAAAAATTGAGCTCGATTTGACCATACAAATATTTCAACGCGCGCGTACGCGCACGTTTTAAGAGAAAATATGAATTTTGAGAATATGAGTAAAATGCGCATAACTTGAAATGCATGCGACGTAAATTTCATTGAAAAATTCCATTCCATTGATGAGATATGATTGAGAATGTGTTTTCATATAATGACGTCATAGTGACGTCACGGTCGACTGATCACTATGATTTTATTAGACCCGTCGTCTTTGGGACATGATACATATATGGTATAAGTTTGAAATTGATAGGAAGAACACTTTCTGAGCTAATCGATACACAAATTTTGTCCAGAAATAAAGAAAGAAGAAGAAGAACCACCAACAAAGAATCCGTACAGATACAGAAGGTGATCCGAGAGGATACTCGGATCACCTAATGATCCGAGAGGATACTCGGATCACCTAAAAAGAAAAAAAAAACTATTTGCCCTTCACATATTTACCCACATAAACCAGGGAGGTGTTGTCTCACCTCCCTGCATAAACACACACACACGCACATTCACACACAACATCACATACCGCAATCTATCGACATCTACCATTTACACGTAATGCGATTTACTTCCATATTTGTTTTGTCTTTCTTCAGACAATGAGAATTCTTTTCACTTCTCTGTGGACAATTTGCGATTAGATTTTTCTTTCTACATGAGCGATTTCTCTTTTTCCTCATGTTGTGTTGATTATTGACGAATATTGACGTGCAGCGTACTATTTGTAAGGTTCGTCGTGCACTCGCTTCGGTATAAGAGCGCTGAGGTGTGAAAATAAACGATCATATTCAGTAACTCAATAACTTCAATAACTGTGACATTTTTAAACTGTGAGAAGCCTAAAAACAAGAAGGCGTCCATCCCGCGTGAAGCCGTGAAGTGTAAAGAGCCTGATTCAGTACGACTATCAAAAACGATGGGTGTATACCTTTTAATCAAAAGAGTCAAGTTTAAGTTTAAAAATAAGAGACATATAAATACTTGATAAGTACAAAAAAAAAAAGATAGCACGCGGCAGAAGAATTAGCGAATGCCTCCATTGAACCTGGGAGATGGAAAGAGCTCTTTCAACTGGCAGCCAATTTAAAGAATTTGCTGAGATGGAATCTGACTAACTACTGAAAGTTAACAAACGCGCGACAGAATTTTGCCATTGTTCTGTTGTCAGATCATTCTCTGGAAGATTACGAGAACAAGAGACTCAAAAAAATCCAAACGAGAAGAAATCAAAAAAGGAATTATCATATCAACTGCGGATTTGGGGAAAACAAACTTTCTTACGAAACGCAACTGATAGCCAATATTTCCTTGAACTTTAGTTATATGACTTCGAAAAGAGATATCGTGATCAAATATAACACCTAGACTTTCATTATAGGTTGTTTTATGGAATTATTCAGGTGCTACCAATGTAGACATGACATTGTTGATAATTGGCCTGACTTAACACGTGCTTTGAACCCAATAACAAAAACTCAGATTACCATAATTTAGTTTTACGCTATTGGATATGATATACGCCCGATCTTCAGATCTTGTAAAGATGCTTCAAGTTTTGCGATAGCAGACAACAGTGAAGAGATATGTTTAAAAGACATTGCAAAGATGTATGTCATCTGCGCACGCAGCAATGATAACTACAGTTGTACAATATTTGTGAAATACTTTAATCTCAAATTCAGAATAAAAAAGCAGCGGGCCTCCAGCGAATCCCAAGTCACACCAAACTTTAGAGTGGTTTCACTAAGAGGTATTATTACTGATTTTCGTTCAGATAAGTAGGACATAAACCAGCAAGGATGGTTTCTTGATAGCCAAAGATTTCAACCTTGTGACAGAAACAGACGTATTTCTTCCGAGATAAACTCATATTATACCAAATCAGCAGGAAGCAACAATAACCAACGCCTCCGCCCCAATCCCTCGTCTTATTGTTTTCCTGGCCCAATAAAACAATGGCTACCCCAGACAGCGCGGCGGCTTGGAAGCCGCTCATCGTTCGTATTCTTTGTTGTACAAAGAGCAGTATACGGGGAAGAAGAAAGCACTCCCGTGAAGGTAACCTTCTGGTCTGAAATCTAACGGAGGTGCGAGAAGGATGTCTCGAGGTCGGGGAATTGACCGAGTGTGGGAACGACGCCGCGATGAATAGGAAGCCCCTGAAGATATGAAGAATTGCGGTACATGTATTGAGCAAAGCAGTAAGAAGGGCTTGTGATTGGTGAAGCTTACTCCATGGTATTGAACGCCATATGTTGCAACACAACAGTGGTGAGGCTGATCGGTAGTTTTTACTGTTCACAAGCAGCAGAATACTACTGATTACACATTGTCAAAGGTTTTGACTCCGCAGGAACAACGCAAAACCTCTGGCGAGCAGCTGACAAACGCTGATCAATGGTTTTTAATAACTACATGGCGTTCCGTAAAAGGGCCCTGTTTTTAGCTTACATCATTACACAACAAGCATCGCACTCACAAAGCAGAACACATCGAGGAATATCTTAAGGGTCAAATATGTTTCGGCCTATTATACTATAGTCACTTGACCATCAGTACGTGATGCATGGTATACTCTCTGCCCATAAGCTTGCCCCACCTATGCCTTCCTATCTCCTTAATTCTCACTAGTCTCTCGTCCCTAGCTGTCTTCATTTCTGTACGATAGGCCCTACTGCATACATAGCAATATTTCCTTGATATATCCCCCCCTTCTCTGTTTCCCTCTCCCACACAACGTAGAAAGCACGTGTTAAAGGAATAGTATAAGTTGAGGTGTAAGTTCAGCTTTAATTTTTGCAAGATACTTGGAAACCACTTTATGAAATGATACAGAGCATAAAATTCGAAGAGGAATTCAAAGTTTACTTGATGAAAAATCGGTTTTGAATGGCTGAGATATCCAAAAACAAAGTAAAACAAAGCGATCCTAATAAAAGATGGGTCCCACCTCTTTGTTTTGGATATCTCAGCCAGTTCAAAACCGATTTTTCATCAAGTAAACTTTGAATTCTGTTATATACAATATGCTGGACTGGAGTTACCTTTAGGAGTGTCTCTGTAGTCTGGCTGCTGGTTGTGAAGTGAAGTATAAAGCATGCTGCCTTAAACTGCAGTACTGTGGTATAGCATTGGCATTCCAATATTCATTCAGGCCTGGGCATCTATTATTCCAATCATGGACCTACAACGTTGCAGGTCCATGTTCCAATACAAAATCAGTCATGCTGCACTGCCAGGCAGTGCTCCTATTCATTAGGGCACTGAGCTATTCTATTTTCATAACAAATTCCTCTTCGAATTTTATGCTCTTTCACATTTCATACAAAAAAGGTGTCTCGGACATCTACCTTTGATAGCGGTCACATATGCCAAATTTGAGGTCAATTGCTCAAATAATGAGGGAGTAGTTTGGTCCAAACATTTTGTAAGATTTTTTAAAAATTTGCAGTTGCCTTGGCAACGCATTATGCCATACTAACAAAAAAGGGTGTCCTGCACATTTTCCTTTGACAGCGGTCACTATTATGCCAAATTTGATGGATTGCCCTGGGTACTGCTAGTCTGAATTCATGGCAAAGGGTGAAATGCTCGCACATGGAAAAGTAATCTCTTATGTTTTAACATGCTTGCAAATCATATACATTTCAGGATGAATAAAGACTAGGTGTAATAGTGGAATTCCTCATGAATAAACAAAGGATTCAAACCTCGGCCATTGTCCAGGACTATTATTGTCTGGGTGTCAACCACACACTCCCATACACATTAATTGACCCCTGTGCAAAGTTTGAACAGAGGGTTGAACATAGAGCAAAATCTGAATTCTACTTTAAAGATTAAACTTGAATAAAATGAAACTTTTATTTTTCATTTTTATATTACCTCTAACAAAATTGTGCACTATTCAGCTATTGCTCATATCAATGAGAGCTTTATTTAATGTAAAGTGTTTGAACTATTAAGGATCGAAAGTGAGAAATTTTCGAGTGGAAAGTGGGAAAAGTGGATTTTTTTTTTTTTTGGGGGGGGGGGGGGTAACACCTAGAATAACAAAAGCGTTCAGTGATTCTAAAAGCGCAGAATGCGAAGTTAGATGACAAATTCTCAGTCGACGTTTACATAGCTTTGCTATTCACACAATGACAGGTTTCCACTTTAACCCTGCGTTGTCGATTTCGTTTAAGATGCCATATCATTAGAAGAAAGTTTGGTTTCACGGATTTTCTTGGAACGTCATTTCTTCCCAGTGGCACGTAAACTCATTTCCTTACATCATGTCAATCAAGATGCAAAGAAGTGACCTCGAGATCACGCTGCATGTTGAGGTGTTAGTGTTTTGTTGCATTTTTCAAACACATTTAAGTTTTATGTTCCTATTGTTAACATGCTCAAAAGGCAACGGAGAAACCTTATAGTCCAATCTGCGGGAGTCTAAACAACACATAGAGCGGCCTTTAAATCTTTGTCGTGGCCGACCTCTACGTAAAAAAACAATCGATTTTACCAAGGATGACCCGGCGTTCAAGCTGAGATTTTCTCCGCGCGACCTGAGTGGTTAGTATCCGACAGGGCTATCTGAATAGAAAAGGGTAGGCTTAGGACTGTAGGAAGCTACGACTAAACAGGAGTGACTGTCTGTACATTTCGATGTATTATTCCAGTTGCAATTATTTTAACATTGATCATGTTGCTTTGGGTTCGGTTGGCTTTTTAATGAGCGATCTGCCAGATGACTTGGCTTTCTTGTCCTCAACATTGGAAACTCGATCGCGTCGGATTCCCCTGTCAAATGATAGATTCAGAAGTCCGTTGATTTCATTTGTTCGTTTTAACTCATTTTCGTATTATATACTTTTTAAAAATCATACAAAAGCAATGCAAGTTCACGAAAAACACTTAGACTTATGTATACTTTGCCCGAATTAATTTGGTTTTGGTCAAACTACTCAACCATCCTCACACTCTCAAAGGGTCACTGAAACTAATTTAGTCCTAGGTTAGGTGAAATTTGACTTGTAGAAACGGCGTTTGATTTGATCTTTCAAAATGTTTGTTCCGGATATTAAAATGGCATGGTGTTAGTTATGGTGTCTTGAAGTGTTGGTGCAAATGCTGGTTTTGTTTTGATATTTTTGTTTTATTTATTCATTTCTTTATTCATTTAAGTTTTATATGATGTATATACTGAACTACTGTTTTCTGTGGTACCCCGTTCGGGTCATGCGGTGTGCACAGAAATCATTTGATTAAACGTAATGATCCATTTTGCCGATTGGGCCCCCAGAGATTATCGTCTTGGAAATTTGGTGGCCCGACATCAGTTTCTATTGCTATTAGCCCCGGAAACCGGACAATCGCTAAATGTCGTGCCCTGATTATAAACCTATTTTCTATTGTAATGTTATACAATGTGCTGCTTTATGCAGTAGATCGATACTCGGACTCACAGAAAAAATAGATAATAAACATGTAAGTAATTTGTAAAAACAACATGCATGCAATGGATAATCACTTAAGCAAACAAGTGTGACTATGTTTAAAGGGATGGTATAGTTTTTGGTGAGGTTACCTTCTTCAAGTTTCCAACTTTAATTTGTGAGATAATTAACCCGAGATAACGAGATATCAGAAACAAGGCAATCCTATTAAAAGGTGGGACCGACCTTTTATTAGGATTGCTTTGTTTTATTTTGTTCTTTTGGATATCTCGGCCCTTTCAGCATCAAATAAACTTTGAATTCCTCTTAGAATTGCATGCACTGTAATATCTCATGAGTGGTTTTGTAATTATAGGACGAGTCCATGCACCTTCATATACATTTAAAAAGGATTGAGAGAATGCAACAATTTAAGTAGAATACGTCAGCGAAAGTTTGAGGAAAATAGGACAATCCATTCTAAAGTTACGAATTTTTGAAGTTTCAGTGCCGCTATCCACTGACAGTAAATGATGCCACGTTCATAGAACAATATAAGGAAAATGAAGAAAATTCCACAAATTTTCACTTTTCTCGCATAATAATCAAGTGCTTGACTTGTCTCTTTCAGAAGGTAGGGGGAAAACAGTAGCGAGTCGAGGGAATGTAATACAGTGCTTTAAAAAAAAATGAAATTTTGTGGAATTCTCTTTTTATTTTTCTATATCGTTCTACGCATGTGACATCATACACTCTAGTAGTCTTCTCATCCAGCAGTGACTGTGCAGAAAGTTAAAAAATTCATAACTTTTTGAATGAGTTGTCCATTTATCCTCTAACTTTCACTGATGTGTTCTACTTATATTGCTGCATTCACTCAATCCTTATGTTTATGAAGGTGAACCTGTCCTACATATCTTTCAAAAAGTTACAGCTGAATCCTCATCTCAACCAAAACTATACCATTCCTTTAAGAAAAGAGATGAAATGTGATTAGCTTTCGGCAGGGTAATGATATCGAGAACTCATTCTACAATCAAAGAAATACAAGATATATAGAAAAAAAAACAAATCTTGCTAGTCTGTAAATTCAGAGGTGGAGAGAATGCGTTTTCCTTCATAGACATGGACTAAATAGCAAAATAGAGTGAAAAAAGAGCAGCAGTATTATAACAGAAATGCCTCGGCGATGTAATTACTTGCATGTTCAGGGGAAATTAGAGGGTGAATAATACCGGGTGTATTATCTCCGAGAGTTGTATGAAGGGGCACACTACGAATCTAATATAAAATCGGGTTTAAAAACAAAATTGAAAAAAATGTCGGGAGATGTCAGAAAATTTGAAGCAAAATATCTAGCATCCCCGGCGCAGTTTTTTGACATCCCAGTCATGCCTTTGAAGACGACGTACATAGCAATAATGTTCAATGGACCCTGCTAGCTGTGCATTGTCTGAGTGTGATGATGATGATAGGCCGGTGCAATGTCAATTTGTCAAAACGCCCGTTAACAGTGGATGGACGACTTCGAGCGAATTCGTGAAATCATAGCTAGACATATAATATTATCATATAGAAACTGAAATCTCTGTATGTAGATACCGTTACGTGACACTGATGGATGGCTATCCTTCTATTCTGTCATATACTTACTCTTCCGTCAATACATGTATCTCAGTTCACCGCACAGTGGTGACATCAGAAATGTCCCTTTCAATACCTCCCTTTCAAAATAATAATAATAACTCGCCAGGGTATCCGGGATCCTTACCGTATCTCGTATGGTAGAGGTTTACTTGCAAGCTACAAAGATAACCTTAAAGCGGGCTTACCTTGCTTGCTTGGATGGATGGATGACGCGGCTCTGTCTGATCCGAGAGATTGCCGCTGATTGATGAATATTATCAAACCTTTGCAAGCCTCATAACTCGATTGGAGGGCGGGGGGGGGGGGGGGTTTGAGAAGCGGAATCAATGAATGACTCGAGTGGTGAACGCCAAGAAGCGGCGGCATCGATGCCAACCTCATCTACTACTACTTTCTACACATCCTTTTAGATGGAAAGAGGGCGCTGTCGAGACCGCTGGTTGCAAAACAGAAGTTACACAACAGAAGTCAATGACAAGCAACGCGAATACCAGGTACTTACATATTGTGTGGTACCTTCAAACGGCGTACAAGCCAAGAATACTTTCCGTACGATGGCTGGTAGTGTACACATAATACAGTGTGGTGTAGAATGTCGTAAGTGTAATGATGATGATGAATATCGAGGGCTAGCACAGATCTTCGACGTTATTGTGATGACTCGCTTGAGTAAGTCTCCAAAATAAGCGCACAATGGGCCTCCGATAAGATTGTAAGTGAAATTGTAAAGTTAACCTCGGTGGAATACTTCCACTGTCACAGACTCCATTATGGCGAGCATTGAGGTGATGAGAAATATATCTCTGAAATGCACAGTAAACCTCACGAGAAAAAGGGAGAGAGAGAGAGGGGGGGGGGGGAGGGGGAGAATGTCTCTCTTACAAAGTCATTTTATCGACGTGGTCACGAATCGCTGTGATAGAGGAGGGAATTACTAAGTGTTATTATGATTGCTGTATTGGAGTGGATTGAAAGACTCACTCCCTGTATCTTCCGCATTGAAAGGGTTGCTGTAAATGGCACCTTGAATGATTCGCATTTTGGGGCAACCATGACATTTTGGATGAGTCTGGGAGTAATACTAAGTAATGGGCACAACAACTGGTAGCTGTGTGCCAGCAGTGTTAGCAGCCATACAATTTGGAAAAATAAAGTATACTGGAGACAAAGGGTGCAAGTGCTACAAATAAAGAAAATGAATGTTTCGGGTAGGCTCTTCAACGTGGAAAATGAGAAATTATGCTGATATTCATGCAAGTTATAAATGGTGATGTGGATAATATGCTTATAACAATTCGAAGACTTTGTTGTGAAATTCCCGTTGTTCCCTTTGTTGTGATATTTCCATAGTGATTTTGTAACTTGCGTCCTTTTGTCAATATATTTTAGAATTTTGCAGACATAAAAAGGGCAAAAGGAAGCAAGTGACAACCTCCTGATATGATTGTCACTTGCTTCCGTTTGCTAAAATATTTGAAATGTTTTGCAAACATAAATCATTTAACAAAACGAAGTGAGTTACAATCATATTATGACAAGGTAATGTATACATTTTAAATATTGTACTTGCATGGACTCAATATAGCCTATATGTACCTTGAAATTATGTATAGACTACACACATAACCCCAACAGAATCTTTGGTCTATTGGACCTTCGGTCTAAATATCAGGGATTCCCCGATTTAGAGTACATGTGATGTACTATCCATGCAGTTTAGCATGGGCAGATGCAGCAGTGCAAAGCCAGAACATATGGCGCTGGCGAATCTTTATGACAGCACTGTGTATATTTAGGTCCAAGGCTTAATTGTAATATTAAATTGGATTTAGCTGGCCTAATGGCATAAGCTAACTTCAGTCAATTAAATAATTACCCTCGTTGCACATTCAACTGTCTTACAATAATTCGCTAACATTATTGATACATTTGTACTTGTATTATTTAAAGATAATCTATAACAGAGGTTACAGTCTCCAAGATCCAAATATCAAATGTCCGAGACCGACGCCCCGATATAGGTCTAAACAATAAGATATTATATTCCTTTGGTGTATCGGATCTTCAACAATCTCACTTATATAAGTAGACATGGAACACATGTGGAATCTTTCCATTATTGAATCTATTGGATTTTCGATTAATTATGGATCTAACGTTCGCGATTCTTTTCAATAGTTGGTCTATCAAAATCCTATCAGTCGAAATATCTCTTTTGATTCCCACTGGACTTTATTCATCATGGTCTAATAAACATTGAATTACACTGTAGATATACTTCTTTTGATAATGTTCTTAGATCTAGGCCTAAGTAAGACCCTATGTGCAATCTATCACACATGTACAGAGTTTAGAATGCGACAGAATTAGGAAAATAGGACAAGTCTATACCACCGAATAACAAAATTATGATCATCTTTCTTTTTAATAAGCTTAGTTTAGCAGTACATACGGTGGTAGTAGCAGCAGCAGCAGCAGCAGCAGTAGTAGTAGTAAAAGTAGTAGGAGTGGTAGGAGTAGTAGTAGTATCAGACTTCCAAGTGCCGAATACACAGTCGACTGATAAAGACTATATATGATACATGACACGAAGATGAGACGTCATTGTGTATGTCTGCTCCTTGGAGCGCGAGTCTTTGTACCTCCCACTGCCATCCACCTTGAACATCCATTGTGATTCAGAGCGAGATCTTCTCTCCCATTGTCACCCATGAAGTGGGATTTTTTTTTTCTACCCCACGAAAAGGAATAAGTTTAGCAGCAAACATTGAAGCATTCGAGCATACTGTTTACATTTCCCGTAATGATGCATTTTATCGTTTGCCTGTGAATGAATACCAAAGACATTTTCAACACAATGCATGTTCAGAAGAGGCCATTTGGCTCACACGTACCTCACTCGGCAGAGTGGTTATATCACCTTCCGTTCCACATAGGACCTATACATGAGTTGTTTTCGTTAAAGAAAAAAGTTATACTTTAAAGACTCAAACAATATAGAATGATTTGCCCCTTGAAGCGACTACGCAAATTGTAACACATCAAATGTCCTTCATCCTAAATGAGGACGTGTTAATGTAATTCTGGTCTTACATGATTGTTACAATGAAATAAACTTGAATGATGTCTAAATTCATCTAGCAGTGTCATTTTATTGCTGCTCATTAATATCGGACCTCTGAGTATAGCCTGAACCATTTTACTTCTCAAACTTCACATTTTTTCCTGTTCGGCTGCGGGAGGTGGACAAGACCAAGCCCCCACCCCCCCCCCCCCCCCCCCACCCCCACCCCATAAAACCCTCCCCCGCTTGGTCGCTTCGCTCCCTCGCCTGGACTCCACCGCTTCCTAAAATCAAAATGTTGGTATGTATTATGACAGTACTTAAGTTAGTAGTAGAATAGATCTTGATGTCAAACCTAGACACCTCTATAGATTCTACTTTGATCAACTTATTTATACTGTGTAGCATGGATCCAGTGTAAATCAAGTTCACTTTGGAGTATGATTCAAACTCCAGTTTTGAAGTCTGGTAAGTTTTGCACCATCTCATCTCTCCTTTAATTGGGAGAAGAATTTATAGAACTTCACTATCTTTGACCTTGGGTGCTGCATCCTACTGTAACATGTCATGCAGCTGCATGTTAGCTGGGAGTGGCATTTACCGAATGTAACAGGCAGGGTGTAGTTGCGCAGTTGCACTTGATGCATACACTCTACATAAAACGTATATTCCCCTAATCATTGAGTATGCACATGTAATTGCTAGGCGCCGTGATTGGCTGCTAAGTATTGGGAGAGCCTGAGCAGTATGATTGGTGCACTGTGATTGGTCAATTTAGTTTGCTGTCAATTGCTTCCTTTTGCCAAAGAAGGGCAGTACATGTATTCCCGGCGCAGTATTATCCTTCTCAATGAGTTAGCGTTACATCAGGAGCATAGAGCCTTAACTTGAATTACGAAATATTCAAGTCTTAGGGACTGCAAATATACCCCTCAGCGGAACATAATCATGAATGAAATGCAGCATTCAACTTTCACTGCAGAGTAAAATGCGTGTGAATAATAAAACTGCGCGTCACTCTTTGTCAATTTGGCGTAGTGTTGAGGGTGATGCTGATGCGAATGGTTATGATTGATTACAGGAGTAAAAGTAACCATTGAATTACCATCATTGGTATCATATTATTTTCTGCCCGCCTATTGCCGGCTGGCCCTCTTATAATTAGTCGTGACACACAAACAGCATGAAGACAATATTTCTGTCACCTTTCCGCTATATAATAGGCAACTTTTTAATGCATGCAGCTATGTGAGGGTTTTTTTTTTCTAAACATTTTGTTTATAAGCAGACTAAAGTTAGCTACTTTTTTATCGATACTGATAGTGTGTTGGCGTATGTAGGATTGGTAGACAGATACTACACGGGTCTGTTCCTTTTGGCGTCACGTGATATTCCTTCCGGTTTCACGCGTTTCCTGCGAAAGAGACTGAAGACGTAACCATGTTTTGTCTTTGTTAGAGTGGTTTTCTTAAAGGGGAATTCCTGTCCAGCTGAAAGTTAGTCTGAAAAGAAGAAATAAATTTTCTAGCACAACAATGACAATCTGATTAAACTCGGATAAAAGGATAAGGAAGTCATGTTTTAAAGTTTCGCTAATTTTTAAGGAAACAATTTTGACCTGTCAATATGAATATGCAAACTAGTAAAGTGATGAAGTCATCCCCTTATTGAAAACTTGTCATGTAGTTTGGACATAAAAATGTTGAAATTTCCAGTTGTTCATGCGAACGCAATCAAACCCCAGTCTCAAATCCTGATATATCTAACTGCTCATTGTTCTGCCAGTTATTCAACCAGAAATAACATCATGTGTTACTTTAATAGCAGAATATTGAATTTTCACAATTTCTTTCTGTACGCAATCAATGGAAAATTGTGAGGGGATGACATCATCAGCTCAACCTGTTTGCATATTCATATCATTTCTGCAGAAATTAGCGAAACGTCACAATTTCATAACTTTCCTAATTTCTATCCAATTTTGATCAAATTGCTACTGTTGCACTCATGAGGGTTTACTCTCTCTTCTCAGACTAACTTAAAACTAGACTGGAATTACTCTTTAATTTGGTTCGTCATCCTTGACACTATCATTCTGCTGTATTCACAAGTTGAATAATCCGTTGTCTGGCCTTGGATGTTCGTCTTGTCTTATCTTGTTTCCTATTTGCGCTAAAACACGTACAGTCAAACCTGCCTTAGCGCCCACCTGTCTATAGCGTTCACCTGTCTATAGCGGCCACTGAAAAATCCCCCGAGAGAAAAGCTCTGTTAAAGATCCTGTGTATAGCGGCCACCTGTCTAACGCGGCCAGCGGCCACGAATTTTGTTCTCCGCGGTAGATTTTAACCTGTCTATAGCAGCCACAGACCCGATGGAGTCGTATCCCAGCCGATAATTCAGCGTGTTTTTCTGCTTTGTAGCCATGCCAGTCACTCATGGGCAACGTTCAGTGATCGCCACCGCTGCGTTTATCACTCATTCAGTCATAATAATGCACTTTCTTCACGTCTGTACACATGTTCGTGTACAACAATCTCATTAACACCGGCATTGTTCAATAGATGAAACACACGTGTGCATATATACGTACACACATACATACATGTAAGTAAGTTGTACTTAGAGATGTATACAACGATGATACGTGTACATGTAAGCAATGCACACAGAGGTTGGATAACCTGTCTATAACGGCCACTTGTCTACAACGGCCACTTTTCTCGTCTCCCTTGGGTGGCCGCTATATAGACAGGTTTGACTGTATATAATTCTTGGTGAGATAATGAGAAACCTGTTATGAAATATGAAAAAAGCATGAAATTCAAAAAGGAATTCAACGTTTACTTTATGAAAAGTGGTTTTGAAATGGCCGAGATATCCAAAACAGGGCGATCCTCTTAATAAAAAAGGTGGGATCTACCTTTTATTACGACCGCTTTGCTGTACTCTGTTGTTGCATGTCTCAGCCGCTCCATAACCGATTTTCATCAAACAAACTTTGAATTCCTCCTAGAATGGTATGCTCTGTACTATTTCTTAAGCGGTATTCTTGATCTTTTGCAAAAAGTTAAAAGCCCAATCATCGTTTCAACGAATACTATACCATCCCTTTAAACGTTTGAGACCAGTGACGTCATATAGATACAGTGTATTACTCGTATGATAGAAGCTCTTCAAGAAAACGAAGTCGTGGCGCCGTGTCTAGGTAACAGAGGTCTAAAATTGTCCCCAATGTATCATTGAAAGGACCTGCAAGGTCTTAGATAAATTAGAAGGATGCATACTGATAAATAGCAGTCTGCTTTAACACCCAAAGAAAAGAAGAAAAACGAATGAAGAACACAAAGAAGAACCAAACCAAACCAAAAACAAGAATACGAGAGACTTATTTTTGCAGCTGCAGGTACATTTATGTGTGTAAATTATAATCTAATTGTCATTGCCCCCTCCCCTTCCCTTTCTCTTCTGTATGTAGCCATCATCATGAGTGAGTGTCTCTGTCTATAAATTTAGTGTTCATTCTCTTCTTCATTATCTGACATTTACCTCAAAGAGACTTTCGATATGATCACAATGATTACAATTTAACCCACCAGAGTTGTTGTAAAGGGATGGTACAGCTTCGGTTGGGGTGGGGTTTGAGGTTTCCAACATTTTTTGATGATGAAATAATGAGAAACCTCATATGAAATATGAAGGAGCATAAGAGGAATTCAAAGTTTATTTGATGACAATTGGTTTTGATATGGCTGAGATATCCAAAACAAAGCGATCCTAATAAAAGGTGGGACCCACCTCTTATTAGGAACGCTTTGTTTTACTTTGTTTTTGGATATCTCAGCCATTCAAAACCGATTTTCAGCAAATAAACTTTGAATTCCTCTAAGGAATGTATGCTGTTTAACATAATAAAGTGGTTCCTATAAATATCTCAGAAAAGGTAAAAGCTGAATTCTTACCTCAATCAATCCTATACTGTCTCCGCTTCATGCATCTGTCGCAATCATATTTTGTACATAACGTGCAAATAACCCGTGACCATGCAAGTACAAATGCTTACATGAATATATCGCAAAGACGGATTACCATTCGCTTGTAAATAATCTGGCCTGTATGATAGGACCTACTTGTTTTGACAAATTGGTACTTGCCGAAAGGTGCTGGCAAAACCGTGCTTTATATACACCGGCGTAAATCCATTCCGAGGAGTGGGGGATGATCGGCGATAGTCGTCACATACGATGGACAATCAGGATTACAAGCCCATAACAGGACTGGCGCAACGGTGGTGGGGGTGGGGGGGGGGGGGAGCTTGGTGGGGCTGCACCATACCAATCTCAAAAGTGTACAGTCTATCGAAAGGAACCGAGTGGGGCAGTTTTTGTATTTTTATGATTGCAATTCAACGATCTGGTGCATACTTCTGGTGTTATTTGGACAATTTTCCATCGAAAAGTTCGAAATTTATCCTCAACTCGGGATTTAAAATGGGGGGGGGGGGGGCAAATGATTTGTTTTCCCAACATTTCCATGGGGGCGGGACAAATGCCCCTTTGCCCCCCCCCCCCCCCCGTAAGATGGACGCCCATGATCACCCCTGTGTATGCCCATAAATGTATCTTGATCAAGTCATCGTTTGCTCAGTGGTTCAAGAAATGGAGGGGGTTCAATTATGGCGGTATTTTTTTTTGTTCTGTTTTGTTTTGTTTTGTTTTGTTTTTGTAAGTAATTTGCAGATGGTCTCGAGTTGCGCGCGTCATAGCATGTATACATGTTAGGCCTAGGATATTATTTGCCGTTTTCAACATCTGGATCATGCTTTATGTCGATATTAATATTTCGCGAGCGAGCACTTAAGAAAAGTATGTAGACAAATCCTAAAATATAGAATACTGTTAAGCTCTATATTCAGCTCTCTCAAGCCGGGCGTAAGAACGTCATACAATAATGCCGAAATCAATACAATCACATATTTTCTTCTTCCATTTTCTTTTTCAAATTGGGAGGGGGTGATTGTACAGGCCATCCCCATCCTCCTCCCATGGGGGGGGGGGGGGGGGGACATCCCCCGGGATTTACGCCCATGTTTATAAATATGCATTACTCCAAACTGCATTTCATCAAATATTGGAAGTACGTATATCGATGCAATGAAGGTGATTCCAGGTTTCTGCGTCGTTCGGCAATATTTCCCAGTGTCATGGGAGAACCTACTGAATAGCTGAAACACGTGTTAAGGCCCAACGAGGCTATCATTACTATCATTGTCTTCATTAATTGAAAGTTCTTTTGTGTATCCCTGACAGTGCTTGTTCATGATTGTGTTAATACAGCAAGTTTTGACCCTAGCATAAAATGCATGGCTGACTATAATGAAAAGCAAAGCCCATAATCTTTTCATTTCATACAATGTCTCTTTGAGTGAGAGAATGTCTATAATTCAAGACAATAACTCATGCACCCTTTTCATTTGCTGTGCCATCTATTGTGTATGTGTAATAATAGGCCTACTTACAACATTGTAAGTAGGTCTATGTATTCCACATAGGCCTATATGTAATACATGACAAATTAATAACCTTGATGGCACTTCTGTATATAGGATCGTCTCTGAATGAACCATAAGATGTATTTTCTGTCGACACGACTGAATGCTTCACACGTAATGCTCACGTCCTCCATAAAGGTATTCGATAGCAACCCTAGACGTCGGTCATCAGACCTAACGCCACACTCGAATGAAGGACACTCCCAGGTATGTCTGCTCTCAATACGCATGGATTCGCAGCACTGTCCCAGTAAACGATGATTCGCGTATAACAGTTCTTTTCCGCTTTCGACGCGGACAGAATGCCGAAATGCCAGTTTGATTCTGCGACCTTTCCCTATCTTGCCGGCGCTTTGGTAGATACCAAGTTATAAATCCAATCATAATAATAATGCTAATTCACATTTATAAAGCGCAAAATACATTGTAATTCACAAATTTCTCTATGCACTTTACATAACATACTGTACAATCAATAATGACATAACATACAATCGTCAATACTTGAACAAGTAAGTTTTAAGTGCCTTCTTAAAAGAATAAAAGGAAGATATGTTTCTAATTGAGAGAGGTAATGAAATCCAAAGAGTGGGAGCTGATGATGTGAAGGATCGGTTACCATTATGTTTGTGTGTTTACAGGATAGACTGACAAAAGATGTTGTATAAAAAATGATGATCGAAGAGTTTGTGTTGGAATGTGATGATGAATAAGTTCTGAAATATAAGAAGGAGAAAGGTTATTCTCAGCTTTAAAACGTATAATAAGTACAGTATCTTAAGTACAACACGTTTTTCAACTGATAACCAATGAAGTTTACGCAGAATTGGTGTAATAGAGTCCCTAGAGCGTGTACCCACTATGAATCTAGCTGCTGTGTTCTGAATGTTTTGAACCCGGATGACATCTTTCCTTGGAAGACCATAAAACAAAGCATTACAATAATCAGAGACATTATTAACGAGTGCCACAGAGTTTCAACAGACTTCCTGTTAAAGGCATTGTTTACCATTCGCAGATGAAACAAAAACCCAGCTTTACAGTGCTTCAAAATAGTTCTAAAATATGAGTTAGGGAAAGAACCAACCAGTGTAAAAGAATTAATCAGTACAATCAATGTCAAGTACTGTTAAACATAAAAAATGTGAACAATAGTTATAATAAGATTGCTCATGGATTATGAATTTCCTACAGTTATGGTTTAGTGAGAAATATAGTGATATCTCCTTTATATTTTAGGCTTTATCGCAAAATTGTTATATGCAGGATGTTTTGTGATACAAATGGCCTACACAAATGTACCAAATGTGATAGCTCGAACATATCTAAGTCACTGCTCCCAATGGTAAACTAGAAATATCACTGAAGGTGATTAATACCCCCGCCCCGTGACGACAGTCTTACCCAAGGAATGATCTTTCCTTGATCTTCTGCCATTTAAATGCCGTTACCATGGCAACGCAGCTTCCGACACGTCCGAAAAATGTCTTGCACATCTTCCCACCAAGACTATTGTGTGTGCCACATTTCATAAGCTTTTGTCAAAAACTGAGGAAGTAGTTCAATCCACAAGATCTTTCCTTGATCTTCCGCCATTAATATACCGTTACCATGGCAACGCAGCTTCCGACACGTCCAAAAAATATGTCTTGCACATCTTCCCACCAAGACCAATGTGTGTGCCACATTTCATGAGCTTCAGTCGAATACAGAGGAAGTAGTTCAATCCGCAAGATCTTTCCTTGATCTTCTGCCATTTATATGCCGTTACCATGGCAACGCAGCTTCCGACACGTTCAAAAAATATGTCTTCCACATCTTCCCACCAAGATCAAGGTATGTGCCACATTTCATAAGCTTTGGTCAAAAAACTGAGGAAGTAGTTCAATCCGCAAGATCTTTCCTTGATCTTCTGCCATTAATATGCCGTTACCATGGCAACATACTTTCGGGTACTGTCAAAAAATGCGTCTTGCACATCTACAACCAAAGGCACACATCTGTACCAACTTTCATGGAAATTGGGCAAAAACTGAGGAAGTAGTTTGCAACACAAAATTTTCCATCATTTTGGCTCATAATATGTGAGCTGTTACCATGGCAACATACTTTTTGTCACTGTCAAGAAATGTGTCATGCTGACCTATATCCTAAGACAAACATTCAATATGAATTCCATGAGAATTGGAAGAACACTGATGAAGCAGTTTTCCCATGAAGCATTTTGCCCTATATTTTACCAATAACATGCCGTTACCATGGCAACGCACTTTTTGCCACTGCGGAAATATGTGTCTTGCACATTAACATATTCAGATGAACATCTGTACCTAATTTCATAAAAATTGATCAAAAACTGTGGGAGGAGTTCGCGACGCAAGATTTGTACCCATTTTTGCCCATAATATGCCGTTACCATGGCAACGTACTTTTGGGTACTGTCAAAAAATACGTCTTGCACATCTACAACCCAAGGCACACATCTGTGCCAAGTTTTATGGGAATCGGTTGAAAACTGAGGAAGTAGTTCGCGACGCAAGATTTGCAACGGACCGACCGCCCGACCGACCGCCCGACCGCCCGACCGTCCGCTGATTCCTATATACCCCCTTCAAACTTCGTTTGGCGGGGGTATAACAACATCTTTAAGATACTGCTGAATCTGTCCAATTTTCCGAATGGCTATGATTGCTGACTGACTGGTTTTAATGATGTGATCGGCAATCGACAGATGTTGAAAGGACAAGTTCACCTTCGTATACAGGTGAATTGAGTGAAGGCAACAATATTACTAGAACACATCAGTGAAAGTTTTGGGAAAATCCGACAATCCGTTCAAAAGTTATGAAATTTTAAAGTATCTGTGCAATCACTGCTGGAGGAGAAGACTACTACAGTGTATGATGTCACATACGTACAACAATATGAGGAAAATAAAAAGAGAATTTCACAAAACTTGATTTTTTGAATAAAGTGCAGATTTCTTCGACATGTTACTGACTTAGGGGTTAGGGGTAATATTATTTCCCCTGACTTCTGAAAGAGAGAAGTCGAGTGTTCTTTTATTATGTGAGAAAAGTGAGAATATCTTGAATTTTCTTTATACAGTGTACTTTCTTTATATAGTTGTACTCATATGACATCACAAGCTATAGTAGTCTTCTCATCCAGCCGTGACTGAGCAGAAACTTCAAAAATTCATAACATTTGAACGGATTGTCCGATTTTCCTCAAACTCTCATTGATGTGTTCTACTAATATTGCTGCATTCACTCAACCCACATGTCTATGAAGGTGAACTTGTCCTTTAATGACGACACCAAGGTTGCATGTTTTGCTGACTGCAAGGATACCAATTGGAAGGAAAACGTATCCAGCCTCCGGATGAGATATACAGCTGTATTTTGTAGAGGGATTCACCCTTACCATTGTTATCATTAGGTGTGAGACCTATAAGTGGCCTGTAGACGGATGGATGGAAATCGCGGTCAAGTAGAAACTTTCATTCATATTGTTTAATGAACAGATTTCGGGATTTTTTTTTTTTGAAAGTAGGGCATATTTTTACCCACATCTTTAAAAGTAAAATTTACCCTGAGGTCCTGTTCACAATATAGCTTGTCCTAGTATAACCACTGCGTGGCAGTGAATGATACGAGTGAAAGAGATTAATTACTAAACTACAGTGATACAGTGATTTTTATTTCTTGAACGGCCCCTTCAGGGGCATGGGAGAAATACATTTGAGTATCAACAAACTTTACTTTACAACAAATATAAATATACATTAAAAAGAACGAAAAAATATAAATATAAGCTCCAACAGCAAGCAAGTAAAGGCAAGAATTGATTAAAATGAAATATACGAACTAATAACGTAACATATTCTTTTTAAAAAGTTTTAACTACCGTGTATGTACACTAGTTTACTAAAAAAAATACTTGAACTTTGACATTATGATTTTACAAAATTTTGAAAGATTCTTCACTTGCTTAATAGACTTAACATTAAATGACTTAACTTAAGAACATTAGGCCTGCGGTAATAGTAACTCTTAACATACTTCCTGCGCTCATCAATGAAAAACGGACACACCAAAACATAATGAAATTCATCACCCTGTACTTCATGGCAACACAACGAACATATTTCAAGAGGTGGTAGATCAGATGAATAACGACATTTGGAAACTGGCAGATTATGGTTACCACATCGAAATTTGCATAAAGCTATCCTATCTCCTACCTCCAAATCTAACAGATATTTTTCTAAACCAGCTTCCTGTTTAAAAATTCTGTTATTGAAACATAAACGATTTCTATTAACTTCCTCATTCCAGTTTTGATAATCTATTTCATGTAATCTGCGGTCCACTGATGACTTAACCCAATTCAACTTAAAGGAATGCCTTCATCCCACAGGTTTGACATTCCACAATTGTCTAAAATACTTTCAATTTTTAAGATCCATCTGAAAAGAAAACCACAAAGAGTGTAACTTTAATCATGATTTAAAGGTAGGGTTTATCAATGTTCAAGTTGGTTAACAAAAATCGTGACTTGTTTGCAGTCATCCCTATGCAAAATCTGACATGGAAAATGAATCGGATTGAAGCCAACACACACGTACACTACATGGACATACACCCCAAAATAATGTACAATTCATACCTAAATAATATACATGTGACAACGTCTTCGTTGAAATGCGTTATCAGGATTTTATTTTTACTTTTTATTCTTATTTTTACTTTTATTGCGAAAAGAACTCTTACAATTCAATCAAAAGGCGGTGGAAAATTCTTGCATACACCGTGGCTATCTTACGACAAAAGGAGCATACTGTATGCGAGAGAGCTCCATAAATCTTCATTTTCCAAAATGACAGTCTGACTTTTACCACATCCACTCCTGTATAAATATTATTGGAACTGTATACAACCAGTATCTGGACCTCCCCGAATAAGATTCAGGAGAGACAATATATGTCGCTTGAGGGATATTCTTGTTTTCAAATGTGGCTTTAGCACACTCAAGTGGGGGTAAACAGAGAAATACAAAATGGGAAAAGCCGAGGTGAGGGGATCAAACATGGGGTCAAATGTTCCATTGAGTAATAAAACGTGCCCCTTCGTTGAAGTATAATAGTGTCATGATGATTCTGTAACTCTGTTTTACGACGTCAGGGGAAACTAGAATTATCACTGAAGGTGATTAATACCCCCGCCCCTAGTGTTGCTTATAGTATGTGATGTCATGAGGGCAATGACGTTAATACCAAGTTTATGCACATGTTGAATTGGAAACAGAATAATTTTAGTTTACTGTACAATCACAGAGTTGACACTGAGTTCCATAAGGTTTGGGTAAAAAGTGTGGTTACCATGGCAATGCATTGTCTGATACAAACACAAGGGACATTTTGCATAACTACGCTTAAAGACCATCATACACACCAAATTTGACCTTCATAGCTTGAATGGTTTATTTTGATAAAAAAATGAGTGGTTACCATGGCAACACATTTTCCTTAAACTAACACATTGGTGTCTTGCAAAACTACACTTCTAGATCATGATACACACTTTCACTAGTAAATTTGACTTTAATTGCTTGAATGATGGAAAAGTTATTCGATCTGCAAGGTTTTGGAAAAATTGTGGTTACCATGGCAACGGTTCGTGTGACAAACACAAAAATTATGTGGTCCACATCTATACCTCAGGGCCATAATGCCTACCAAATTTGGTTTCAATTGCTTGAAACTGTGGAAGAAGTTCACTCCACAGGATTTGAAAAAACAAAACAAAACATGCGGTTACCATGCCAATGCATTGTCCGATACAAATACAAAGGACATTTTGCAAAACTACACTGAAAGAGCATCATATACACCAAATTTCACCTTCATAGATTAAATGGTTCAATTTGATACAAAAATGAGTGGTTACCATGTCAACACATTTTTCTTATAGTAACACATTGGTGTCTTGCATAACTACACCTCCCGATCATCATACATACTAAATTTGACCTTAATTGCTTGAATGATGTGGAAGTTATTTAATCCACAAGGTTTTGGTAAAATTATGGTTACCATGGCAACGCTTTGTCCGACAAACACAAAAATTATGTGTTCCACATCTATGCCTCAAGGCCATAATGCCTACCAAATTTGATTTTAATTGCTTCAAAACTGTGGAAGTTGTTCACTCCACAAGATTTCGAAGAAAACATGCGGTTACCATGGCAACACTTTGTCAAGTACAAACACAAAGTGTGTCTTGCATACAGATTGTAACTACAACTGTAGATCATCATAGATACCAATTTTGAAATTGATTGCTTAGATACTATGGAAGTTATTCAATCCACAAGGTTTTGGTAAAATTATGGTTACCATGGCAACGCATTGTCCGACAAACACAAAAAACATGTCTTGCACATCTATTAAGCAAATAATCAATGTTGGTGAAGGTGATGGGACAAACTATCACTTCCGAGGCGATCTGGATGTAGCTATCTTTCCGAAGCGCAGCTGAGGAAAGATAGCGTACACGCAGTGGCGTATCTAGGGGGGGGGGGGGGGCAAGGGGGGCACGTGCCCCGGGCGCCACTCCTTGGGGGCGCAAAAAAACGAAGAAAAAAAACGAAAAAAAAAGAAAAAGAAAAAAAAACGAAGAAGAAGAAGAAGGAGAAAGAACAGAAGAAGAAGAAAAAAAAATCACCCGGAAAGGGGGGGGGGGGGGCAGAAAAACAAATCAAACAAGATAAAAACAAAATATGATGATGACGCGGACAAAATGACAATGTTTATTGTGTTCACACAAGAATTCCATGTTCTGTCAGCTGAAATACAAAAATTTTCGGCTCGCTCGCTGCGTTCGCTCGCCAAAAATCTATATAAATAAAGAAGGTAAGAACAAAACGTGATGATGACGCGGACAAAATGACAATGTCTATTGTGTTCACACATGTCATTTTTATATTTAGCAGGCAAAATGTTTCACGGAGCAGCGGCTGCAATTTCTTTCCTTCTGAAGCGATCGTCAATTGGATCAAAAGAAGGCGCCAACGGTTTCGAACATACGGGGGGGGGGCGCAAAAAAAAAAATCAAGCAAGATAACAACAAAACGTAATGATGACGCGGAAATATGCAAATTTCGGCTCACTCGCTCGTAGATTTAGAGTATTTTTTTTTTTCAAGTCCTCGGTTTGTTGGTATAAATCGTTATCTATAAGGCCGTCACTATATCTTGATTAGGATTGTAAGATTAAATAAGCAAAAAATGACAAGAATTCAATGTTTTGTAAGCTGAAATACAAAAATTTTCGGCTCGCTCGCTGCGCTCGCTCGCCAAAATTTATCAAAAAAAGAGAAGAAGATAAGAACAAAACGTGACGATGACGCGCACAAAATGACAATGTCTATTGTGTTCACACATGTCATTTTATATTAAGCAGGAAAAATGTTACACGGAGCAGCGGCTGCAATTTCATTCGTGTCTGAAGCGATCGCCGATTGGATCAAGAGAGGACGCCAACGGTTTCGAACATGGGAGGGGGGGGGGGCAAAAAAAAAAAAAACCAAATCAAAAAAGATAAGAACAAAACGTAATGATGACGCGGAAATATACAAATTTCGGCTCACTCGCTCGTACTGATTTAGAGTACTAGTTTTATAAGTCCTCAGTCTGTTGGTATAAATCGTTATCTATAAGGTCGTCACTATATCTTGATTAGAATTGCAAGATTTAATAAGCAAAAACTGACAAGAATTCCATGTTTTGTAAGCTGAAATACAAAAATTTTCGGCTCGCTCGCTGCACTCGCTCGCCAAAATTTATCCCAAAAAAAGAAAAAGAAAAAAGAGATAAGAACAAAACGTGATGATGACGTGGAAATATACAAATTTCGGCTAAATCGGGCGTACTAATTTAGAGTACTTTTTAAATTCCTCGTGAATGCAGTTTGTTGGTATAAATCGTTATCTATAAGGCCGTCACTATATCTTGATTGGAATTGTAAGATTTGATTAGCAAAAAATGACAAGAATTCATTGTTTTCTAAGCTGAAATAACAAAATTTTCGGCTCGCTCGCTGCGCTCGCTCGCCAAAATTTATCAAAATTCATTACATTTAAATCACCCTCAAAAGAACCCTTTTAAGTGCTTGAAACAGCATATCATGTGGACTTTGTTTAAAGTCCCTACCGGGATGGGGTTGGGGTTGAACACTTTTTCAAAAAATTAGGGGCGCAATTTTCGCGCTTGCCCCGGGCGCCGTTTTCCCTAGATACCCCACTGCGTACACGTTCAGATCGCCGAGGAAGTGATAGTATGTCTCATTGCCTGAAACTAAAAGTTGATTATTTGCTTTATATTCCACATCTACGGTCCTAGAAATTCCCATTTTATTCCACATCTGAAACCGTTTTAGCTGTCTTTAGGTAAGCTTAGGGTTTAGGATACGTGTGCGCGTAGATGACAAAACAATGAATTTGCTGCGCGCACCGTGGACGGCAATGAAGTGAAAGTGCGTTGCACTGTGTACTATCAAGCGACCTAGTTAAATGATAGTCCACAGTGCAACGCACTTTTATTTCGCGCGTACTCATCTCGCGTTAAGACTGCATGGGCTGCCAGAGATCAGCAAAACAAACAGCTGTCTTTATAGATGACAAAACAATGAATTTGCTGCGCGCACCGCGCGACGCTGAAGGGAAAGTGCAATGCACTGTGTACTATCAAGTGACCTAGTTCTTCTCAGGTGATGTGATGGGCAAAACTACGCTTTATCACGTGATCAGTTCTTGACCAATCCTATAGCAAGATTCTTAGTATGTGGAATATAAACCTCATTATATTCCACATACTAAGAATCTTGCTATAGGATTGGTCAAGAGCTGATCACGTGATAAAGCGTAGTTTTGCCCATCACATCACCTGAGAAGAACTAGGTCACTTGATAGTACACAGTGCAACGCACTTTCCCTTCAGTGTCGCGCGATGCGCGCAGCAAATTCATTGTTTTGTCATCTATAAAGACAGCTGTTTGTTTTGCTGATCTCTGGCAGTCCATACAGTCTTAACGCGAGATGAGTACGCGCGAAATAAAAGTGCGTTGCACTGTGGACTATCATTTAACTAGGTCACTTGATAGTACACAGTGCAACGCACTTTCACTTCAGTGCCGAGCGGTGCGCGTAGCAAATTCATTGTTTTGTCATCTACGCGCACACGTAGCCTAAGCCCTAAGGATACCTAAAGACAGCTAAAACTGTTTCAGACGTGGAATAAAATGGGAATTTCTAGGACCCTTGATGTGGAATATAAAGCAAATAATCAACTTTTAGTTTCAGGCAATGAGACAAACTATCACTTCCTCGGCGATCTGAATGTGTACGCTATCTTTCCTCAGCTACGCTTCGGAAAGATAGCTACATCCAGATCGCCTCGGAAGTGATAGTTTGTCCCATCACCTTCACCAACGTTGATTATTTGCTTAATATCATCATTTACCCTAAGTTTCATTTCAATTGCTTCAAAACTGTAGAAGGAGTTCGCGACGCAAGATTTTGCAACAGACTGACCGACCGCCCGACCGATCGCCCGACCAACATCACGGTGATTCCTATATACCCCCTTCACACTACGTGTGGCGGGGGTATAGATATATACTATTTTCAAAGATCATTAATTTCGGGTACAGAAAAAAAAGCTTTATAGTGACAAAGTGATTTCACCTAGGGAACATAAACAAACAGAAAGGCACACGTTCATCTTGGAATAAGAAGCCTACTAATCTTGTTCCGCACTGGAGCACACAAACATCTCTATTTAAATATTCAGTTTCGTTTATTTTGCACCAAGCATTAAAAATACACAGAGCATACAATAAAACATGAGTGTTCAAAATGAGATACAAAAGAGAAAAATTCATAGGACATACGACATAAAAGTAGAAATAATGTGGCGGTATGACTACATACAGAGACAATGCCATTGGTGGGGGAAGCAGCAAGAAAGGAAAAGCCCTTGTGAGTAGCTGACCCATTTTACTGTAACATACATACCTTTGACAGATTAAGAAAAAAAATGTAAGTTAAGTTGACAAAACAGAACAAGTCAAACCAATGCAATCATTACAAAAGAAAACTACGGAGGTATGGACGATAACAAGACAGAAAACAGCAACAACATATCGAATGTCTCGTATTGCTGGAGACTGAATGACTTTTTTCAAGCTGCTGCCTTTGAATTCCAGAATACCGTATAGTTCAAATAACTATACCTCTCCTTGCCGTTTGGCCACCTCACTAACGAAACACGAAATAGGGCAAGTGCGTGTGAAGTGTGTTTTGTTCACGTTCATTCATTCAGACTTGGATATTTTTTTTTTCATGCAGTCCTCACCATCAATTAAGCAAACGATGAACTTTGCAATACAGACCGGGTTAGCTTCATGACGACATTTCAGTTTGCTACAATAGATATCTCGCAGGAAACAGTTTCTCCATCTATATGTTTATGGGGTTGGAATAGTAATATTTTTTGTGTACTTTTTTACCCATGAATGAATTACCGACATTCTTTTTTTTACATAATAGATTTTTGAAACTATTTTTGTGTATACATATCCCACTCGGCAGAGAGAGAGAAAAAAAAATCATCTTCCACGTTCTGGAACAGTTTTTGCTATAACAGTTTTGTTTACGGGACCGACACAGTGGAGTGATTTGCCCCTTGATAAAATTCATTGTACAGCTCTTTGCTTTCAAACGTAAATCTAAATCATATTTACTGAATGATTACTCTGGTGTATCAGCAAAGACATCAAATAATGACAATAGTGACAGTCACTCAGATTCCAAGTACTTGCGTTCACTGAACTATACGTACCATACATGCAATCACTGTATCAACAGCGAGTTAGCTCACCACTGTCCTACTTCTACCTCAGTGGTTGTGCCTTGCCAAAGGAAGATTTTTGTTATGTCTTGTTATGTTTTTATGTAAATATTTGGTTTTGGTCAGTTTCAAATCATTTGACAATGCTAAGACCACGTTATTTCTTTTGAAACATGCCACTTCTACGAGCTTTAGCTTTCGTTGGTTTCCTCCTTGTGTGTGTGTGTGTGTGTCTCTCTCTCTCTCTCTCTTTGCTCTTTGACACTTGCAGTATTTTAATTCAGGGGATTGTTTCGAACTCAAGTGGATTTTTTTTTATTCTTTATTTAGCGGTGATACTATAGTCTTTTTGCACAGACTCCAACCCCAAGCACCTTCTGATCTGGAGATTTTCCCGCCTGAAACCCCTAGTAGTAGAGCAGTTAAGCCCTCAAAATCATGAGAATTGTGCAAAATTTGACTAAAGCATGAAACTTCCTCCAGTGTTAGTACATACCATAAGATTCATCTTAAGATCGGCAGGTAAGTCTGATTTGACCTCTGATGACCTCCAGAGGTCAATGAACTTTAAATATCAGAATATTGATGTTTGGAGGCATTGTGAATGACAAGCCCAGATCTTGGTTACGCTGCACTAAATAATGCATTTGTACTACAAATCTTCCGTTTCCACAGGGCATTGACAGGTTTCTACCTTTGACCTCTGACGACCTTTAGAGGTCAATGACCTCAAAATACCATAATATTGACCTGTGATGTTATTAGTTAATGATAAACATGGTTAAGATGTGCAAAACACGCATATCTGTTTTACAATGAAATTGTCTTCATATTCCAAAGAGCACAGACAGGGCTCTACCTTTGACCTCTGGTGAGGATGTACAACACAAAGTAGCATATCTGTTTTACAACGTAGCCCAGATAGCTACTAGCACATAAAATAAAGAATAGAATAGAATAGAATAGAATATGATAGAGAGTAAAAGAAAACAGAACACTGTTTTCCTAGTCACCCTGTGACGTCAATATGCTCAGTATTTTCCCCTTCTCGGAGTTTATAAAACAGTTTATCTTCCTTCCAGCTATTTTTTTAACTAATACCATTTTATAGCCACAATGTTCAATAATAATCGACATGAAAATATTGTATTGCTACCTCAAACAAGTGGGACTGTTTCAAGTCGATAAAACACGCAAAAACAAGCAAAAACATGCATCAAATTGCACCAATTGCAACATCAAAATGCAAAAAGTTCTCACCGTGGGAGGGGGGACACCACCCTCCCCGTACCCCTCGCTCGCTCTGATGTTCAGAGTAAGAATTAATACAAAAAGTTTATTGGAATGATACCATTTTATATATATCATAGGCATATTGTGCAATAATAATCTACACTAGAATATACTGCAACCTTAAACAAGTGGGACTGTTTCAACTCGTTAAAACACGCAAAAACATGCATCAAATTGCACCATTTGCAACATCAAAATGCAAAATGATCTCACCGTGGGAGGGGGGACACCCCCTCCCCCCGCTCGCTCGGGCTCAGTCGCGTTCATGATATTCAGTGAAAAGAATTAATACAAGAAGTGTATTTAAATCATACCATTTTATAGGAAAATTGTTCAATAATAGTCTACATCAAAATATACTGCTACCTTAAACAAGTGGGACTGTTTCACGTCGATAAAGCGCGCAAAAACATGCATCAAAACAGCAAAAAAGTTCTCACCGTGGGAGGGGGACACCCCCCTCCAACACCTTCCCCCCCCCCCTCCCTCGCTCGCTCCGCTCGCTCGGGTTCAGTCGCGTTCATGATATTCAGTGTAAAAATTGATATACAAGACATTATCTAAATGATACCATATTTTATAGCCAAATTGTTCAATGATAATCGACATGAAAATAGATTGCTACTGATACCTTAAACAAGTGGGATTGTTTCAATTCGATAAAACGCGCAAAAACATGCATCAAACTGCAGCATTTACAACTTTTACATCAAAATGCAAAAAGTTCTTACCGCGGGAGGGGGGACAACCCCCCCCCCCCCCCCAAGATCAAATCCTGGCTACGCCTTTGAGCCCCACCAATAAAGAATTCATTTTTACTGAACACCAGCACCTTAATATAAGATTGAGCCAATGAAATGCTTTAGGGGAAGGAAGTTTGTTATCGATGTTACTTATCGGTTTTTGCGAACAAACTCTTCAATATGTGTGTATAATTATAAGAGAGAAATCGTTCAAGAGGAATGACTTCAATTTACGTTTGAAGACATTTCAAGAGATGTAGTCTTATTTGTTAAGGGGCAAATCATTCTACTGTTTGCAGTCTTGTAAACATACTTGTATCTTTAGCGAAAACTGTTCGAGTACGTGGACGGTGATAAGTAGGCCCCTTTAATCAAATTATGTATGGACCAAAGGGTTTCTTTTGAACATGTATTGTGTTGAAAAGTTCTTGGCAAAATTCCAGGGAATATGTGTACGTGAAAATTCCGATGTTCAAAGCATGTGATGGGAAATGTAAACAGTACGTGCGAATGCTTCTATGTTTCCTGCTAAACTAATAGGCCTGCAGACGATGGGCAAAAAGTGGCTTAAAAAAGGCTCAACTGGCAACTATCGTATAACAAGCAAATTTTAACTTTTTTAAAAAGTATACATCCTGACAATATCCCACCTGAAATTTACCCAAAAAAATCTAATCGGAACATGCTCAAATGACGTCATCAAAATGGCCTCTTAAGAACTGCAATTTTGCCAGAGTAATTGTCACTTCGACATCTCTAATAATAAAAATGGAATATTTCGGAAAGGAAGTAATTCTAGCTACAGTAATGCTATTTCTCATGTACCTCAGGTCATCAGCCATCAATTATGCTCATTTTCAGTTGAGCTGGTGAGTTGTACGCATACCAATAGCGTTTCTATAGCAACCTTACCCTGACGTAGTAGAAATAAACAAAAACAATCATAATAATTGTCATAATTTTCATTTAATTTGTTGAAATATAATAAGAATGCCTAAATATATGTTTTTTATGTGTCTTGTTGGTTTCAGCGAAGTGTGGAACCAATTTCCATCTTAATCATGTGTTGATATGAGGGAAATATAGTCATTGCCATGGTAACGCTTTCATGAAAAAAAACCCCTAAATGATAAAGTGTAATTCTTTCAACGCAAATAGTTATAAATTAAGCTTAATAACTTTCAAATAAGTAGGTGCCCAGTAAACGTATCCAGTCACTAGATGACTCAACTCATTGTAAGGCTAACCATGGTCACCAAAATTGTTTCCATGGCAACGAGAAAGAGCTTCGGAAACAGGTTTACGCAATGGAATGAGAGTGCAATTTCAACATATCTGTCAAGTGTCATTTTGCTTGTGTATTCTGTTTATCAAAATATATTGATATGGATGTCACATTTGAGGTAAAGAATTATGTGACAATCTGTATTAATTACATTGCATTTCTTGGAAACAATCGTGCTCTTGCTATAAGGCACGACAGCATGTACGTTTGAAACATAAATCGCGTTATAGGATAATATATGTTTTCTATATTGCCAAGAGGATAAAGGGCATTTGGGGGCACACGGCACCGGGTCGCCCTTCAATAAGCACCCTCTTTGTCATGTAGATCTTGTAAGGTAAATCTTCTTCTCTCATTTCGATGACTTTTCATTGAGTAAGAGTATATATTTGCTGCATTGCCGGACCTACTTTTAAAACCATTCACGTTAGAACAACTGTATTTGCGTTGCTATTATCCGTATTTTGTAATAAAGGCCGTTAGCGTAGGTGCAAATTTAGACACCTCCCCAAAGCTTACCTTTAAATGTTCACCTTTTTGACAATGTAGTTATTGTAGAGCAATGCTTCCTCTAGTAATTGGTTGTAGTTTTGGATACAAAAGTGCCTTTGCTATACGGCACGATGGAATTTCGAAAACATGTACGTTTGGAACATACATATATTTGCGTTATGTGATATTACAATGTTTTCTATATTGCGGTGAGGGTGGAGTATTTTTGGCACATCCCACAGGGTTGTCGTTTAATGCCCACCCTCTTCACTGTATAGATCTTGTAAAGTTAAGTCTCTTCTATCATTTCCATTGCTTCCCGTCGATGAAAAGTGTATTTGCTATATTGCCGGGACTACTTTTACAACCATTTACGCTAGAACAACGGTATTTGCGTTGGTAATATATGTGTTCTGTAACAAGAGGGCGTAAGCTTAGGTGTGAATTTAGACACTTCCCAAGGGATTAATTTTAAATGTTCACCCTTTTGACACTACATTTATTGTAGAGCAATGTCTCCTCTATTAATAAGTTGTATTTCTTGGACACAAAAGTGCCTTTGCTGTACGGCACAATGGCATTTTGAAGACATACACGTTTGGAACATATATAATATATTCGCATTATATGATTTTATATGTCTTATATATTGCCGTGAGGGTGGAACATTTTTTGGCACATACCACAGGGTTGCCATTTAATGTGCACCCTCTTCACTGCATAGATCTTGTAAAGTTAAACCTCTTCTATCATTTCCGTGACTTTTCATTGTTAAAAGTGTATTTGCTATATTGCCGGAAGTGCTTTTAAAACCATCCACGCTATAGAACAACGATGTTTGTGTTGCTAATATCTATATTTTGTCTTAAGGGGGCTTGAGCGTAGGTGTACTTTGGAAAATTCCCATGGGGTTGTCTTTTAATGTTCACCCTCTTGACGATATGGATATTGTAGAGCAATGTCTCCTCTATTAACTACAACGTATTTTTGAAAACAAAAGTGCCCTTGATTTACGGCACGATCGAAGTTTGAAAATATGTATGTTTGGAACATATAGTGTATTCGCGTTAATGATATTCAATGTTTTCTATATTGCCATGAGGGTGGTGCACTTTGGGGGCACATCCCACAGGATTGGCATTTAATGTGCATCTCCCACTAAATAGATATTTTGAAGCAATGTTTTTCCTATCATTTCCACGACATTCATCGATATAAAAGTGTGTAGCTGTATTGCTGCAACTACTTCTAAAATCATGCATGCATGAAAGAACGTCGGTATTTGCGTTCATAGTATAGCATCCGTGTGATGTAATTATACGGGTCTTGAGCGGCGGTGTAATTCTGGAGATAACCCAAGGGATTGCTTTTGAATGTTCACCCTTTTGACAATGTAGTTAATGTAGAACATTTTTCTTTTTGTAATTATATTGCATTTCTTACAAACAAAAGGGCAATTGCTCTACAACCGTAACGATCAGGAAAATGTGAAGGCATGGAAAATTGAAACATAATCTATTTGTGCTATATGCTAGTCCATGTTTCTATATTGCCGTGGGTTAGATGATTTTGAACACATCCCACTTGGTTGCCGTTGAATGTGCACCCCTTTGACTGTATGATGATTGCAAAGCAGTGTCTCTACGATTTAAAAATCATGAAAAGTAAAGTGTCTTTACTTACCACTCGGCAAAACGACTTTACATGCATGTACAAGTGAGTTGCTTTGGCATAAATGCATGTTTTGTTAATCTGTTTCAGGACCACGACGGTCAGGGTAGGGGTAATCTTGGCACTTCCCAAGGGCTTGACAAAATATATATTGTAAAGCAATGTGTCCTATTTCACCTTAATTGCCTTTTACGAACATAAAAGCGTATGTGCTACACAGGCGGAAGAGCTTTTCAGAGGTATGTAACCATGGAACATTTTTCTCGGTTGTATACTGCATATTTTTCATCGCCTTTATAGGATGCATGGAGTTACTTTGAGCACCTCTCCTATGGTGGTCTCTGCAAGTGAACCCTTTGGACTGCATAGATATTGTAGATCAATGTTGTTATTTTATCTCTACCCCGGCAACTTTTATTAAAAAAAAGTGTCTTGATATGGCAGGAATCCAATTCAATACAATACAATTCAATTTAATTTTTATTTCATTTTCAACAAGAACAGATCGAGACATCACTTTCTTTGTAAAAGAAAATGAGGTGCGTAAAACTATGTCGAATGAAAAGAATTTACAATGATTATAGCACCATACAATAATTACACATAAAACTCAAGTGACAGTCATAAAACTCAAGGAACGACTTTTTTTTTTTGAGACATGCACTTTTGGAACGACTGTAATTGCGTTGATATTTGCGTTACAAAGGGCCATGTATAGAGGCGATTAATGTGGGTACTTCCCATATAGTACGCTCCCTTCGAATGATAACCACTTTTGAACTATGTCAGTGTAAGTCAAAATTGCAGAGCAATATATCGTCTGTTGACTCCGTTGAATTTCATTAAATAAAAGTTTCGTTGCTAGAGGACCAAAAGGACTGTGTAAAGGCATGTACCCATAGAACATAATTATGTATTTGCGTTGGTACATGATTATTGCATGTCTTAGACTGCCTTTGGGTGGGGTAATTTTGGGCGCCCTCCACGTGGTTGCCTTCGTATGTGAACCACTTTTACCCTATAGATCTTGTAGAACAAAAATTCTTCTATAACTTCCACTGAATTTAATGGAAATGAAACTAAAAGGACGTTATGCACAGAGTTTTTCGCTTCAAACAGCTGTATTCACGTGTGTATAATTATGTTTTGTACCGAGCCGTGAGGGTATAGGGATGACTTCGGGTACCTCCTTACGAGTCGCTTTGACTGTGCACCACTTTTAAAAGATAATTATACACATTGTAAGAAAATGTCTCTGTCAATGGCAATTCTATTTCATGGAAATAAAAGAGTCTTTGCTAGACGGCCAAACGACTTGAAAATAAAATCTCGTGCGCTTAAAACAACGGAAATCGCGTTGGTTGATGCATGTTGTGCAAATGGTCGTGGGGATAATATGATCGACTGGGGTGACTTTGGGCACTACCTACAGGGTTTCCTTTGACTGTGCCATCTTCAATATCTCAAAACCCGCAAGGATGCAAGAGATGAATCATCAAGATTCGAGCAAACCACCCTCCAAATATATAGAATTCATTCATTACAAAATTAGACAAATTATAGATGTTGACACTTGTTTAATTTCGTACTTTTAAGCTGTCATTATCTGTTGGATAACAAACTCTAATTTTATCATATTATTCATGCTAGTTTACTAAGGCTGTAAAGTTTGTTTTTGGTGAAGAGAAACTGAAATATTATATTTGAACACTCTTGATATGCTCATATCGGGCACTTTGATGCATTAGAATATTCCGTTGGCTCGGAACCCTTTGCATATTATGCAAGAGGCCGAGATTATATACGTGGAAATGTTTGCATCGCACTAACTCACATTGCAAACATAGGTTTCAACATTTTCGGTGTTCCAATCTGAAACCTAGAAGCATTGTTTTCATGGAAACACTGTATTTTTATCATTATGGGAGCTAATTTGCATACTATGCAAATGAGGCCCAGACTATGTACATGGAAATAGTTGCATCGCACTAACTGACATCGTAAACATAGATTTCAACACTTTCGGTGTTCCAGTCTCAATCCTAGAAGCATTGTTTTCATGGAAACACTGTATTTTTATCATTAGGCCTATGGGAGCTAATTTGCATATTATGCAAATGAGGCCCAGACTATGTACATGTCATGGCGAATGTTTGCATCGCACTAACTGACATTATAAACATAGGTTTCAACACTTTCGGTGTTCCAATCTAAAACCTAGAAGTATAGTTTTCATGGAAACACTGTATTTTTATCATAATGGGTGCTAATTTGCATATTATGGAAATTTAGCCACTATGCCCCACTGGATTTCTTGGGACCTTAAGTAAGGTGTTTAGGAGCCCATAACAAGTAGCACTGCAGTGGAATTTCCTACTGCAATTAGTATAGTGGGTGAAACCTTATTTTGACTGGACTAATGTGATCTATGACAAAATGTGTATTCAGTTTCTGTTAACAGTGCTTCATTTCTTTCAGAAGTACAGTATTTGTTGTAGTAGTCCATCGAGTATAATGAGCTTGCTGTGATATCGTACAGAAATCCATGCAGAGACCCGTTTCACCGACATTGATTTCAGATTCAGATTTGATTTGAGATCAGTGTCAATTAGTGTTTTCAGTTTCACTTAGCAAGTCCTCGTGACTGAAACATACCAATCAGAAAAGTGAGATAGCGAGACTGAAACCAGTGAAGTGAAACTGAAACCAATGAGAAGTTTGGTGAAACACCCTACGTGACTGTAAGAAAGGAACAGCCATGAACTAACAAGGGGGCTGAGGTGGAGGAGGGTCTCATCTAGTATGAGAAATTGACTTAATCTATATGTTCTATGCCTAATTGGCTTGAACAAAATGTCAGATTGTCTTATGATTGTGCCAAATACAAAACGAAAAAAAAAATCCAGCTACTGAGATGGAATATACATAATACACCACTAATAATGAAAATTGTGATATCTGGACAGCTGTGTTATAATGGCTACAGGCAAAATTTGGGTGTAACCATGGTAGCTATGGTCTCTCACAGGTTAGGTCTCAACTCTAGTCTATTAAATTTACATACTTATATAACTTTAGAATGGTGTTTATGGTTGAGAGGGTGTTGCATTTTTTGTTTGAGAAAAAAAAAAATTTCAGCATATTGCATTTTTTGTTTGAGAAAAAAAAATGTTTTCAGCATAAAGTTGCCATAGAAATGACCTAATTTGGGCTCAGATTTTTGGAAAAGAGGTCACAAATGGGCCCAATTTTGTTTGAAGAAAGGCAGGAAATAAGAAATACATACACTGGCAACTTATCTAATAATTATAATGTCAGTTGTATAATGAAACACTTGAGATATCCTAAAATTCTTATTGACTTTTTTGGGTTTTGGGGTGGCCGTATTGATGACGTCATTTGAGCATGTTCCGACGCAGAAATTTCGGGTAAATTTTTACTGGTAAGTTCGTTAAGACATATACTTTCAAAAAATTACAAAATTTGTTTGTTATACGATAGTTGCCAGTTTGACCCCCAAATTCAGCCTCAATCCGCAGGCCTATAAGTTGTTATTGGGGAAAAGAAAAGAAAAGTCGCTCGCTCAACCATGTCTACACCACAATGCCTACGTAAGCTGGAGGTGGGTTGGAATGTCTTGTTTAGAGCATCAACCTAAGTACAGATTAATTGGCACGCTATCTTTGGAAGAGAAACAATACGTAATTGTTTCACATTGTTAGTGGCGAAAAGAAAAGAAAAGAAAAGAGAAGTCTCGTTTCATGAGAGATGTTCAGATCCCGCTCTACACCACAACGCCTACGGATGTCTAGGCTGGAGGTGGGTTGGAATGTCTTATACAGTATAAAGCACCAACAGTAATTGCAGATTAATTTTGAAGAGGAACAATACTGTACTTTGTTTCACACACGATGATAGCAGAAAGACAACTGATAATCATCCGCTCGTGTGAAATCAAGCAGAAGTTTATCAAAACATTAAAGAGGCATCTTGGTGAGTTACAGTCTGTTAAACTTATGTCAATATAATGTGAAAAAACAAATTGAAGGCCACCTGTAATAGGCCTCCTGCAATCCCAGCCTCGCATTTTCCGACATCACAATTTCACGTGAAATAATCAACACGTTCCATATTATACTTGTGATGGAGAGGGAAAATAATAATCAACATTATAAAATGGGTTCAAGAATGTAGCCAATAGGAAGCGCTGAAATGAGTCACGTGTGCTTTTGGTTATTCTAGTCCCATCGCACTGCGTGTTAAATCCTTTTGCCGATCGTCTGTGCGCGCGGCGGCTCCTTTGAATTGCATGCATACGCGCTGTCAATCCTGTAAACAACTTCTAGGTTCGGGCTGCCAATCACAAGCCGGCCGGCCGGCCTTTCTTCCCTTGTGCATAACATATGTGGCGTACGTATACTCTTATACGTACAGTACAGTAGACTAAGCGTTGTGGGACCGGACGCGTACATGGAGTCACTTTGAAGGGCAAATCCAACGATTTAGCAGGTTATTTCTCACGCCATTTTCAGAGTATGTTGTCTAGTAGGCCTATATGAGGAGTCTATATCAAGTCTTTAAGGTAAAGGGTGCATATTCTATGTAAAATAAGTAAGATTTCATGCGGGAACTTAAGTGTCCGGAAACCCAACCCCCCATCATACTTATACTGTATGTGCGGGATTTCCGAGTGCGACGTGCGTAAATGTTTGGGACGAACATCTTCGGACGTCTTGACCCACAAAGGTACGTGAAAAACGCTGAAAAATACTGTTAGTTTTCGAATTTTCGACCCATTTTATAAAACAAATGATGCACAGGATTATTTCGTGGCGTTAGTGGAGGTGCAGCGCACTCGAGGGTATTTACAATTGTGAAACATGCACGAGGCGAAGCCGAGTGCATGTTGCACTACATTGTAAATACCCTCGAGTGCGCTATACGCCTCCACTAACGCACTCTATCCTGTGCATCATTTGTACATGTATAACACTGCAAGATTGATGAAGACAACAGACGGGAACTGATTCCACGTAAAATACATAAACATGTATGTATTTTGATTTCTCCATGCATTTTCCCATATCATTACGCACAATCATTGCACACGTATACTTGATGGTGTTCAGCTCACTGTGTGCAGACTGAGCACGATCCGATAATTCAGAACCTTTGCCTTAGACAGGATTGTAGCCTATCCCGCGAGTCAAAAAGAAGCTTTCTTATCATCTCGTGCATCCTGTACTCTATGCGCAATGCACCCATCATAGAGACAAGCTTGCCTTCACCCAAATTGTTTAGATATTGCCAAAGGAAGACTCTGATGATCGCATACAGTGGCTGTGCACCTGGAAGAACGCTGGTCTGACCTCAGGATGTCTAATAAGTGGTGGAGATCTGTGCCGATCCGTGCAATGTATAAGCTCAATCGCGTGCTTCACTGAAGACGCAGATGCTGCCCTGTCTTGAAAGAAATCGAGGGTATACATCTAGACCAATTTCAGCAGTTCGAGGTTACACGGAATCATCACTTGCTGGTAGAGAGTTTTAACCGGATGATCAGTTACCCGCTGCCTTACTACCCTCATTCACACATTGGATGCAAACCGGATGGCGGCCATATTGGAAACAAGCAATATTTGGGCATATGGGGGGGGGGGGCACAACTCTTGGCCAGGCCCAATTGTTAAGGAGTATCGAGTATAAAGAAGACAATAAGAGCAAATAGTAGTTCCACTCCTATTTGGAAGTGAGGTACGGTACCTAAGATGTCATTTAAAAAAATGTCCCAAGTTGCCTGACTTAATGACCTAACTTAAGTGGATGACAATAGCAAGACACAGGATTACTTCATGTGGAGTGCATGTTAGGCTGCGTTCCCAAAGAAGTATTCGGTATTCGCTATTCGCTATTCGCTATTCGCTATTCGAGCACCGAATACACCGCCACCCGCACCGTCAACTCACCATCCCATGTAGTGAGGATTTCTTCCTCCTACATCGCAGCAAATCTTATCAACAATTTCTAAACTGCATCAGAATGTCAGTCTACATGCTTATTTTTGCTAACGGGCAAATCCAGACCAAAATTGTCATTATTTCATAAACGAGAGACGGTATACGTTGCAAGAAAATCGAACAAGCTCGATTCCCACTTTGCTATACTTTTCGCAGGTATTCGGTACTTTCGAATAGTGCCATCTTATGTGAACCGGTGTGAGGAAATCCTATCGTTCGATTCAAGCTATTCGCGTGCCCTCGAAAAACGAGCCCGAATACCCGAATAGTATACTTCTATGTGAACGCAGCCTTAGGCCTCACACTATGTCGTTTTCCAGATGGTCCATGACGTCACTGTATACTTCAGGACCATTGAGTCATTCATCGCAACCATACAGCCACGAGCTCGAAACTAGGTAGCATTGCCCATGAGCTTGACACTATAAGTTTAGGCAAACCAGGCCCATTGAAGAGTCCGACACATGGGGGGGGGGGGGGGGGGGGGGGGGGGAAGGGAGGTCCACAAGACCTATAATTCACTGAATAGATTAAGCTACAGTATTTGAAATACCGGTACATATATTAATCTCGTACCGTGTGCCAAGTTTTCCTCGAGTGTCGTGCTCGCGGACCGCACAGCTTGTGGGCCTATTATATTTGATGTCGAGCTCATGGACCTTGTTCATCTAGAGTTTAGGTCACAGGATGTACATGACTCGTGCAATGAGCTGCGTAACTCATGGGCTGTACGACTCTGATCTTGAGTTGTTTGACTTGTGACGTACACCTGATGAGGTGGGCCTGTTGTTTTCTGGTTAGTATATTTCACCCTTTCCTCCAGTTCAAGGGACTTTGCCATAATAGTCATATGCCTGTTCATATACTATTAAGCATCAACCCAAAATATGGTACTCCTCTCCCCACTTTCCATGTTTAAGCGTACAAATTTTGTCCAGTGCAAATTTGATAATGTTGCACATAATTTCATGCAAGCTAGGCTACATAACTAACCCAAACATGCCAAACATAAATATTATACAGTATGTCCCCCCCCCCCCCAAAAAAAAAAAAAAAAAATACAATCAGATTTTCGCATTGATAACACACAATATGATTGAATTGTCTAAATGCTACTCCAGGATCTTAAAATATAAAATTTTAGCTCTATTTTGCAGTAAACCCCATTCGATTTGGTTAAGCGGTCACAGAGAAATGTGGATTGTTTTAAAGCATGTCATGAGTTTGATTCTTCCAAGTTTAGTACTTCGATGATCTTTTGTTTGAATACAATAGACAGAACTTGGAGGGAAGAAATTCCTGACATCTTCTATAAAATTCCTCATTTCTCTTTGACCACTGAAGCAAATCGAATGGGATTTCCTGTAAGATGTGGGCAATGAGGTACAGTTTCATACCCTGAATTTGTATTTAGATTGATTCGATATTTTTAAAGATATCATTGCGGAGGGTCCCGTTGTAATTTTTATTTATTTATTTATTTTTTTTTGGGGGGGGGGGGGACATACGGTATTTGAGGTCACTGCCATCACTGAAGACACGTAAGCCACGGGCTTCATTTCTGAAGTAATTGACCGCTCACATTCCTGAAACCTTTTACTATGAACCAGTGCTCTGTGGAATATGCATACATGCTTTGATTATAACGTCAAGGCGTGATTTGTAAATGATTAAACTTTTAGGATTAAACCAATGAAGCCAAACATAAATACTTGTAATCCTACACAAATTTTGATGTTCTAAAAGTCTGACCTCACATTGTCCTTAGATGTCAAAGTTGGATATACACAGGGTAATGACCAATGTTCTGTGGAATGAGAAGACACTTCTATTGTAGCATAAATGCTAATACTATAGCATAATGCGTGATTGCACACCAGGTATACAGTTAACCATTGAATATACGTCAAATATCAATATTCTGATATTTTGAGGTCATTGACCTGTCACAGTCCTCGGAGGTCAAAGGCAGAGACATGTAAATAATTTCCCTTGAACTGAGGAATAGGAAAGCGATTCAGTTGTAACACAAAATTTTTAAGACATCGTTATCATGTTTATCATCAACCAATTGCACCAAATATCAAAATTCTGATAATTTGAGGTCATTGACCTCTGGAGGTCATCAGAGGTCAAAGGTAGAAACCTGTCAAGGATCGGTGGAACATTGAGGCAATTTCACTGTAAAAAAAAAACAACAAACAAACAAACAAACATGGTTTTAGTACATCATTGCCGTGTTTATCATTAATCAATGACAAAATATCAATATTCTGATATTATGAGGTCATTGACCTCTGGAGGTCATCAGAGGACAAAAGTTGAAACCTGTCAGGGTTCTATGAAACATGAAGACAATTCCACTGTAACAAAAAAATGAGTTTTTAGTACATCATTAGGACCTACCATTTTAACATTCATCAATGACGCAAAATATCTATTACTATCAAATTTTGAGGTCATTGACCTTTGGAGGTCATCAGAGGTCAATTTAGACTTACCTCCCGATCTTAAAATGAATCTTATAACATGTACTAACACTGGTGAAAGTTTCATGCTTTAGTCAAATTTTGCACAATTTTTCGGCTTATCTGCTCTACTATAGCAAACGGGAGATTCCAACTTGATGTGCGCGAAGCGCACATCACGAGCGCAAAGTTCCTTGCGGTCTAGGGTTCTAGATGCTCTCTCGCGCTATCTTAGGATTATTTATCAAAATACAATGAAATTAAGTAAGAAATCATTTCAAGCGGGAGAAATTAAATCTCAAGCGGGAGAACGGGAGATTCTGCAAAAATGGCCTTTAGGCGGGAGATCTCCCGTCGAAAGCGGGAGAGTTGGAGTCTCTGTAATAAATTTTGAAGGGCCTCCGAGCCAAATTATAAGACTGAAGTGAAATAGGTTGATCTATTATAGATACAGTATTAACACGAAAAACACTTTCTCGTGTATAACACGTGCGTCTAATGAAGAAAATTCTGGGGTGCTTGCCTTCATAAAGCTGTTCTTAAAGTTACGAACGACTTAAAGAACGACTGGTGATCAATTCTTGTACTGAATTATTGAAATTCAGATTCAGATAAGTATAGCACATCAGAACTGATCACCAGTCGTACTTAAGCTGTTCGTAACTTTACGAACAGTTTTACGAAACACCCCTTGGTGTGCGACATTCAGGTCGAAGGCTAAAATGCGTCATTGAAAACTAGCAACTTTAACCATGGTAAGTAATTTTGATCGTGATATCAATTGGAACCAACATTTCTCTCAATATTGTGGTATGATCATCTCATCAAATCGTGGCCTATAAAGATACTTTCACAAGAAGGTTTATGATGTGGACAAACCACCAGAACACGCTCATGAGCTAGAGATTGTGTGTGGTGAATGGGTGATGCAGAGCTCACAAAGAATGGTATTGGGGGGGGGGGCATTTCATAAAGCGTTTTGTAACATTTTTTTCTGACAAACTGTTATAAGCTACTGAAATCCTTGTATGCAATTGGCTGAGAGCAAATTTGTCAGAAAAAAACAAAATCAGACAAAATGCTTCATGTAATGCCCCCGTGATCAATGAATGTGTGTGCATAGTTTAAATATTGATATTGAAAGCCGGTGAGTTCATTGCCCGTGGGTGGAAGAAAACATGCAGATTAAAACCAGGGAGGTGAGACGCCTCACCTCTTTGCCCAATTAGTCTTTGAAATAAAGGGTGTTAGCAAAAAGTTCATCTCCAGCTGAAAAGTACAGGTGTATGTCGATTCTACAATGCCAAACACAAAGTAAAGGGTAGGTGCCTGATAGTAGATATCTTATCTAATGGTCTATATAATGGGTATTTTTGCAAATGATTTACCACTCTGATTTTTGTGATGGGTGATTTGTTTTGAGTGATGTACTTCAGCATAACTGATGTATTTGAATTTGCAACTGTTTCAGTAAGGGTCACTGGGCGTGCGGTATTCTTAAAAGGTCGTCGTGGGGTTATACAACAGCCCAATGGATGTACCGATGCTTCTTACAAGGAATCTCTCTCATATGCACTTTCAGCATGAAATATACCAACCCTATCACACAGTGCATTCATATCCATACAGCATACCGCCACCATATCAGTGCCAGTGATTGAGAGCAGTAAGATGTTTGGGTTCAGGCATAATCACACATGTCTCTTTGTAATTTCTCACTTTTGAAGCACATTTACACAAAGTTTTAGTCTACGTACACGTACACGTATAAAAAATGCATTATCCATAACCTGTGCCTAGATTTTAACAAGAAGCTGTCAAAAACAAGAAACTGTGAATGGTTATGAAGCTACATGGAAAATTATTTGGAACAATGAACTAATTCGAAGGCTAGATACATGTCAAAAGGCATTTTATCAAGAATGTATGTAATCAAATTGTCATCTGGTACAATTTGTTTTAGATAATAAAATGAGTTGTCATACTTGCCAGAAGCTGGATTGTAAGCACACGCATACGCGTCTATGGTGGAAATGAGATTTTGAGAAACAAATGCTTGGAAACTGTCACTAAACAGTTTCAGTTTATGTTGCACAGAAATGCAAGAATGTCTGTTTTGAATTTTTCTCGCAAAGACTGTTGTGCATCTGCATGTAATAACTAATGATCAACAGAGTCTCAAATTTTGTTACACTCATTAAAGCAGTGAAATCAATGTGCTAGAGGATTATTCCTCAACTATAGGGAATGTGAAAAGTGGGTTGATGCGAGTGGGTCTCTACTACACTTTTCTACTTGTGATTGTAGCACAAAATATGTGTGCTGAAAGCTCAAATTAATGCAAGGAAATTAAAACTCCTTAACACATGGTTTTGATTTACATTTAAGACGGATGATAATATAAGAGAACAGAGAGAAAAAAATGGACACAATCAAATACACTGTATTCATGTTATAGGTAAATTTATTAGGAAATTCACTTAACATTCGTACAGTTTGGGTACATATAAGACATAGAGACTTATGGTAATTTCTTTATCTCCTTTTTTCTGTATTTACAAATTGAATAAATACATCTAGTTCAGGGTGTTTTTATTCATAGAATAATGGTTTCTGGCCCGATGACTCAAAGATTCTTGAAATTCTTTATCAATACTGACCTGCTGACCAGCTGGGTTGATGTCTATGCCATTATGGTTAACAATACCGACCAGTCGAGAGATGATGGCCTCTGCTCATCTCCTAACCTGATGACAGCTTCTAACCTATATTGGACAGCTGCTGTTAAACTAAACTGAATCATGAACCCGTTGCCTACAGGAACCTGTTGGCCTGCATATTATGTCTATGGGCATCCCAGAATTCAGTACGGAACGGATTAATTCAAAGGACGCTCTTCATGAAACTCGGGGAAACCTAATATCTACAATGCTAAATGCTTTACAGAGGTGGAATGGGCAAAAAGAATCTATTATTGAATTTTTGGATGGTAAGAAGTTTGCTGAGGAAGAAAATATGGATGGAGAATATCCAGAATGAATTAACAAAGCATTGGTATAATACAGAAAACATATTTCACAGAATTATACACACAAGGGGCCTATCTCACCTGAGGAGATGTGACCGTGACTCGCGCAACGTGACAGACAAAATAAAAGCTTGCCCTCTCAACAAGGCAACTCCAGGGTGGCTCCCAAGTCATCATGCTGGCATTGATAGATGCTGACTATAAATTAATTTACATCAATGTGGGGACTTCAGGTTTAGTCCATATTTTGTTAAAGACAGTGGACTCCCGTTATAATGAAGTCCTTGGGACCGGCAGTTTTCTTTCATTATACAGTGCACTCCCGTTACAACGAACACGGTTATAACAAAATTTCGTTATAACGAAGTAAATCTTCTGGTCCCAAAATTATCACCATTAAAGTCTATGGTACAAAATTTGCTTATAACGAACACGGTTATAGCGAAATTTCCGTTATAACGAAGTCTTTTCCGAGCGCCACTGACAAAGAAAAACAAAAGAAATGTGCTCCGTTATAACGAAATGCAAATTGCTTTCGAAAATACGTAAAGAAACAAGCATATATAGCGTCTCTGCATGGGTGAAGGCTTCACACCACTGTGTGTTCGCTCTTTGTGTCACGCACAGTTTCTGAGGGGAACTTGCGTTTATTATTGTAATACAGTTATCCCATCACATTTCACATAGCTTTCCAGTGTATGATGAGTATTCAGCAAACAGAATATGATATATATATACGTGGTTTCCATGTTTTCGTTATATATTGTATTTGTTCGGTTATAACGAAATTTCGTTATAACGAAAGAAAACTGCCGGTCCCGAGCATTTCGTTATAACGGGAGTGCATTGTATCAAAATTTCGTTATAACCGAACAAATAAACAATAAAAAAATAGGGTGGATAATTTTGCGGCCTCAATTTTTACTTCATTGTAACTGGAATTTCGTTATAACCGTGTTCGTTATAACAAGAGTGCACTGTAATCATTAATGGCTGAAAGTTTAGAGCTTCTGTGCATGTTTTCTTTTTGATACATGACTAGCCCTAGAATGGTAGTGCGGTATGCTACCATTGTTAGGTAAACATCTTGGGGGGAAAAGGTCATACAAAATAGAAAAGATATAAGTTTGTTGAGGAAACACAACATTCCAGAGAAAAGAGAGAGTCTATCATTTGGACACACAGGTCATGGACAGAACTCTTTCCGGAGCCAAGCTATCAGAATGGGGAGCGTCATGACCCGAACATGTCCTAAATGTTCCTGTCAAAAGGACAGTAGAGAATGCCCCAAAAATTCTTGTGGCAGGGGCTATGATGGCTTATGGTCTCTCAACAATCCATATTGCTCCTCATAATCAAACTATCATGAATATTACAGGAAAGAAATTTTGGAGAGTTTACAAACCACGCCTGCAAGACAATTTCATGTGTCCTCGTCAACAGACCACCAGCCTCATGCAGGATGGAATCCCAACCCATACCACAATACTGACCCAAGACTAGTGTAGGAAGAACTTTCCAATATTTTGGAAGAAACCAGAGTGGCCAGGTAATTAATCAAACCTCAACTCTAACCAACACTGTGGGCTTTGCGAGAGTATGTTATGCAAAACCAAACAGCAACTAATGGAATGAATTATCATGTGCTGGGACAAGATCAACGGGACAACCTTGAGGGTGCTCGTCAATGACTATTGGGTCAAAAGAGTTTGAAAAGTACTCAAGGCAAGATGGGGACAATGTTATTAGGTGAGAAATCTATTTTTTGGTGAAAAACGGGAAGACTCGTACACTGCACAACTCATAATCCGGGCTTCGAAGCTGTTTGCCTGAATCCATATGTACTACAGACTGCATATTATCAGTACTCCGCACAATATGGAGGAGAGGAGAAGGTTCATGCCTCACAACATGAGTGAGTCGGTCTTTTATTCAGACAACCTCTGTTCTTTCAGAGAGTCACATGACCAAAAGCAATGACTGGGAAATAGAATCAAGAACTTAGTTTTGTTTATCAGGCAATATTAAATTTCATTCGGCAATATAATTTTGTTTTTGTTTCCTAGCCGCACATGTTACAAAAGTGTATTATTACCCCCCCCCCCCTTTCTTTTTCCCCCTCTTTCATTCAGGAGGAACAGGCACATCGCTCATCGACAGCCAGTGAGATGGTGGTGGCACTTCCTGGGACGATCGATCCATGTACCACTTCCGTCGTGCGCTGTCACCAAGATCAGAGAGGCCTTCCAGTCCAACAAATATCAGGGATTTCAGGAGGCCGAGTAGAAATGGCTTCAACAGAAACCAACATTTTTCTCTTGTTTCCAGTGCCAAAATGTAGTCATATTAGCCATTCCATAATGGGGTCGTCATCAATGTTTAGGAGGAAAATTTGAATAATTTGAATACTATGCAGGAATGTAAGGTGAGGGCACAATTGTACATAAGCATAAAAATGAGAGGGAGCAGTTGCATTCACGCAGTGCCAGTGAGAGGTTGTCAAGGATGGGTTGAAGCACTAAGAGCAGGAGCCTGACCATCCCAAAGATATTCAGCTGCAATGCTTGGTGCCAATCCCATGGACACCGCTTGCCTGACCTCATAAAAGTAAATGTGACCGTGAAGCTCCTTAATCCAGAGTTGGATTCAATCCAGACAGCCAGTATCTGAGATCTATCCAGAGTCAGATACAGTCCCAGACATCCAGTTTCAGAGGGAGGCCCAGTCATATAGACAGGCAGACACTGCAGACACCTGCATGTATGTAGGGATTTGTACACTGGGGGATTCACTCAGTTGAAATGCACAGTTTAGGGATATATTTGGTAGGGTATAGAAACTTGTGAAGCATATAGTCTGCTTCTACAAATGTATATGTATTTTCTTGGGGGGGGGGGGAGGGTTTCACCAAAAAGAAGGCTTTCAGTGTGATTGTAAGACCCTAGAGCAGAAAATCCAACGTTTCATCGACTTAAAGGGGTCATATGACACAAATTAATATGATTTCACACCGTAATCCACTGTGTTGAGTCCTTTATTGCGGTCATTCTCCTGAAACCCTTTGACATCGACCAATTAAAGACAGGCCATATATCTGCATGGTTTCGTGTGCTTGCTAGCTAAGAAAAGCGATTTATAGAATCTTTGCTTTATAAATACACACATTCACAAGCATATACTCATGTTCTCTTACACATATTTTGCAATACAGAGAAACAATTAGCTGCAAAAAGTGCTACAACTCCACAATGTCGCATCTTCTAGACACACACGCCCCTCTGAAAACTGCTGATATCTCACTGCGCCCACACGCCCCTTGGTACATGGACAGTGTGAAAGAATCTAAGAGATTGAGAAGGCGTTCTGAGCGTCGTATGATGAAGTCTGATCTTGAGATTCACCAACAAATCTACACAGTATGCTGCAGAGAGTATCAACAGGCACTTAACATGGCAAAGACAGCTTACCTAACAGCAGAGATCGCAAAAAGTGATAACAAGCAACTTTTCAAGCTTGTCCAAGAGCTTTCCACTCCAAGGAGCAGTGCGTCACTTCCTGATCACGACTCTGACGAACAGCTGGCTGCAGATTTTGGACACTTTTTCCAAGGAAAGACAACGAAAATCATTGCTGGTCTCAACCATTGTGATCCAGTTGCAAACCTGCAAGACGAGGGAGATACATGTGTTAGCGAGTTTTCGTTCTTTGAACCAGTGTCCCAGAATGACGTTCGCAGTGTTATACTGGGACGTGCAACTAAGACGAGTAGCCTCGATCCAATTCCAACGTGGCTCCTTAAGTCTTGTCTAGATGAGCTTCTTCCTTCGATCACTAATATTGTCAATCTGGCACTATCTACTGGCACATTTCCGGAATCATTCAAGGTAGCCCATGTGGTTCCTGTATTGAAGAAACCTCACCTGGATCGAAATGTACTCTCAAACTGCAGGCCGATTGCCAACATCACTTTTCTTGGTAAGGTTCTTGAGAAGATAATGTCGGAACAGCTCTGCGCTTACCTCGAGAAGCACCGTCTATTTCCTGAGATGCAGTCAGCTTATCGCAAGTTTCATTCCACCGAGACCGCACTTGTTAAAGTCTACAATGACCTCCTCCTGGCCTTGGACAAAGGGGATGAAGCTGTCGTCGTACTCTTAGATTTTTCGTCGGCGTTCGACACGATCGATCACAAGGTTGCCCTCAAGAGACTTCAACGGACATTCGGCATCAATGAGCTGGCCCTGCAGATGTTGAAGACGTACCTCGTAGGATGGACGCAAATTGTAAAAGTGAATGGTTCCTTTTCTCCCCCGTTCTCTGTACAGGCCGGTGTACCCCAGGGCTCGGTCATGGGACCGTTGGAATTTATCCTGTACACTGGTCCTCTTGCTGAGGTCATCAGATTCCATCAAGGGATTAACCACGTCATGTATGCGGACGACACGCAGCTGTACGTAGTTCTTCAGCATAGTAAACATAAGGAAAGTCTGGAGAGATTGTCTGAGTGTGTTACCGCGGTCAAATTGTGGTCAAGTCGGAACCAACTCAAACTCAACGAGACAAAGACTGAAATCCTTCACGTCTCATCTCAGTTTCGCCAATCAACGCCCTTTCCGAACAACTGTTTTGGAGATGCTATCTCCCCATCGGCATCAGTTCGAGATCTCGGTGTCGTCGTAGACCACAAGCTCAATCTACAGAGGCATATAAACAACACGTGCGGCTCAGCCGCGTTCAGCATATGCAAAATTGGGAAACTTAGACGCTTCCTGGATCAAGCCAACACGGAGCGTCTTGTCCATGCCTTTGTCACCACACACCTCGACTATTGTAATTCTCTGTATGTCAACCTTCCCTATGCCCATATTGCCCCCCTGCAAAGAATCCAGAACACAGCAGCTCGTCTCGTCTCTCGCACCAAGAAATCCGACCATATCACTCCCATCCTTCGCTCCCTTCACTGGCTGCCCATGGTTCAAAGAATACAATTCAAAATACTTACCCTTACCTACAAAGCCAAGCACGGTTTAGCCCCTGGATACATCTCTGAACTATTACTTCCCAAGAATTCATCCCGTGTCCTGCGATCCTCCCGCTCAATCCATCTTCAACTTAGCCCTGGACCCATACCACATACCCGCTATGGAAGTCGTGCTTTCGCTGTCGCTGCGCCCCAACTATGGAACAAGCTCCCCCTGCACATCAGATCTTCACCCTCGCTAGATACGTTTAAGACCCTCCTGAAGACACATTAATGAAGACAATATAATTTGAATTTCCAGTGATCTCATGTTTCTCTATGTTACCCTTTTTTTTCTATTTTTGTGTGTACAGATATTATATTAAGTAATGTAAATTATTGTAGAGTTTGTAGTTATGTTGAATGATATGCAAGATTATGTTTCGATATGATTATGATATGTGTAAGGCGCTTAGAAACCATGTATTAAGCGTGGTAAAAATGCTAATTATTATTATTATTAAAAAGAACTGCACTACAAGTGTCCAAGAATGTGCCGCAAGAGGTCCAGCAACGAATTGTGACAAGAGGAAGACAGACCATCTTCAAGGACCTTGCACAGCCTTGTTTTATTTTAGCAATACCTAGATGATGATGACCACTGTTAGCAACTTATCATATACATATCAGTGATATGTATGTAGCAATCCGGTTTTGGAAGAACAAAAGAAAACAATTTCTTAGAATCAAATTCAAACAAAAAGTAACAAAGCAAAAAATTTTCCGAGAGAATGAGTAATTCTGCATCATTTCTGAAAGCCCAATCCTTCCAGTCACAATCTCCACTTTTACTTGCCAAATTTGGGCATAATGTCCACCCTCAGTCCTTCTTGAGTCAAGATATGACCTCATAGCCCTCCATCCAAGCAAAGTGGCAGTAAAAGGGACGTAGAACTGTGCATTGGTGGATTGGAATTTAAGTTAAAATGTGTTTTTAGGAAGGGAACTAAACCTAATGAAAAAAGAAGTTTTCCTCTCCTCACTTCATATTGACAGCTTTGACAACTGGAACCAACGAGATATTGCGGAAGCAGAGGAAGTTGTTTGAGAATCAACTATCTTTGTCTCTGGCAGGGGGTTTGGTTCGGTTTGGCACAAGACCATTCCAATTGATGATCAGAACATGCAAATAAAAAGAATCTTGGTGACCACTACTGCAAGTCCAAGCTCCATTTGTTACCCGTTACAAAAATTGGCATCACGGACAGGATTTGCAGTTCACTGTTCACCTACCTGCCCCCTGCTGGAGAAAAATGGAGAAATTGGAGATTATGGCACTGAGGGAGAAGGTGGTGGAGCTGGAAGCCAAGTTTGCGGAAGGAAAGGACGACACTCAAGGCTCTCTTACATCCGGTCATGCGTGGTACTACGAGTGGTTTGCGTGCCAAAAATGGGCCAAGTAGTGAGATGCACGCAAGTGGAAAGTACTTTTTTTGGTGGTCGAAAACACAACGCATAGCACGCAGCCTGAAAACTTGCCGGCCAGTTTTTCGCTACAACCTGGCTGCGACAATTAGCACGCGTGGGGCACGCTCGGAGTATGCAAGACAAAAGTCCTGAATAAGTTCGATAGGCGTGCGTGTAACACAGGCAAAACATGCAACAATTCCGGGTATTTTCCCACGAAGGTGTACTTACCAAGCAAGAGGCTCTTACTTTCCACTTGCTTTCAATGTACGTGTTAACAAAAGGGGGGGTGAGCGCACTTCCTCCGTGCGTATTATCTACTTCCAAATTGCATGGTGAGTACTACTACCGTACTTGTGAAGTACGTCACACTCAGACGACGAATGTGATCAGCACGATAAAAAGTGCGTCAGAAGTACATGTTGAGACATGCTCAGGTGCATCATGCTCCTATATAAAAGCTGATATGGACAGTATGCTTTCAGTTCCGCGTCAACATTTTCTGCAGTGAGTCCACATTTTGTGAACAATGGCTCCCAAGGGGAAATCAGGTAGCAGGAAGGGGAAGAAGAGCAGGGAAGAGGAATCAGAAGAAATTAGGAGAAGGAAAGAGAGGGAAAGAAAAGTAGCTGCAGAGGAGAGAGAAGGGGAAAGGGCTGAAGGAGAAGAAGTCTCAGGTGTGGCGTCCGATGCAGAGAGCACCACAAGTGCCACAGGCAAGCAGAACTTGTCTCGCTATGACTTCAACAGTGAGGAGGAGGCCAGACTTGTGGAGTTTTTTGAGCAGCATGACGAGTTCTACACCAAGGGCAACTCCAAGTACAGCAACACTCAGTACAAGAGGAAGGTTCTGGACCAAATGGCCACCCAACTGAACTGTCATGGTGAGTGAAATTTTTGGCTAACAAATATGTATAAATATTCCCCAACATTTCTACTAAAATAGCATGTACAATGTATTGGGAAAAGAAGGAAGTATAAGAAATAGTTTCAGCCATGTTGCAGTAGTAAAAACATTATACTGTGTAATTCCCAGACCTTTATTTAGGGGTGTTTTCATATTATGTTTCAGCATCTAAAATTCAAGGTTGGTTCAAGAACCAGTGCACACAAGTTGGAAAGATGATGAGCCCCCACAAGAAGAAGTCTGGCTCAGGGCAAGAGGTTCTAACAGTCCGGAAGAAGTGGCAGCTTCCTCTTGCAACAACAGCTGTAAAAGACGATGGCGCATCCTTCTTGGTAGTGCCATATTGGATGCTGAAACAGTGAATGATGGAAGAGACTCAGTGCATCCTTTTATATCATTGTGATTATCCGTGCGTTCTTCCAATTTGACGCACGATTGTCTTGCTTAACACTTCCGTGCTCCATACATTTCTCTTACATTTCTCTTACTTTGTAAGTACGATTTCTGAAAAAGTACGCTTCACCTGCAATTCACGTACAAATATCCCACTCATTGTGTGCGACAGAAGTAGAGATCTTACGTGCTCCTTACTTCTTCCTACTTCCAAAAAGGTGTACAGACCACTTGCGGGCCTCACTTTTTGAGCAAGACACTCCCCTGGAATTTAATTTTCACCCTGCAACAACTCCACGCCTGACAGGAAGTCCGCACGATCTCTAAAGACGCACGACGGGATGTAAGAGAGGCTTAAGGTTCATGCCTCAGCGAGCACAGCTACCAGCATCCAGCCAATCTTCTTGTTACAAGTAAAGCCAGTTACACCTGGAGATCTGACCATTCAAGACTGAATCACAGACATGAAGAGCAAGCTTACCGGGTAATTAACAAAGAGCAGGCTGCTTTCGTCCATAACCACTTAGGTGGGAACGCCCACTGAGAGATTCTGGGTCACGGTAACCGATGACGTGAAGGAGATCTTCTCTACTCTGGAGAAGGTCTTTAGGAGTGGGGTCTCATTTCCGGTTCCGCTCCAGAAGTTTTTTAGCTACCAGCAGGCTCCAGCAGAGGGATTGCAAGAATGTTCACTCCAGCTGGTGACCCTCTATGACAGGATCTGTTTCCTGGACAGCTCCCACAAGGGCAGCAAGACATTAACTCTGAAGGGACGGCTGGAGGAGACTGTCTATGATGAGGGGTTACAGCCAAAACTCCGAGGCTGAATACCAAGTGTCCTGAACTTGATTTCTACAGACTACCGAGACTGAGCTCTGGATTGGTTTGGTCTGTCAGGAGGAAACCAGAGGCTGCCACCTCGCAGAAGACCTCGACAAATTATACACTCCATGCATGCTGAAGAAGTGTAAAACCCCCATTTAGGACATGGTGACAGTATTCTGTTGCTTTATCAGACCAGCTCTTGAGTAGGGTATGCATGCCCAGTTTGGCACACTTTGCTAACAGAAACACAAGCTGAGAAAATATAATTTGTACAGAAGAGAGCACTTCGGATCACCTTGGGAAGAAACTACACTGGGTACGATGAAGCCCTTCAAGTGTGTAAGCTTCAGTCTTTCAGGTCTTGCAGAGATACACTTCTTAAAAACTTTGGGAAGAAAATGTTCAACTCTGTTAACAGCATTGATCAAAGTAAACATTTACACTTATTTCTATTTTTGTGTTGTTTCTTCTCCTGTGCTATGATGAAAAAACTACCGCAGCATGGAAGCACACAAGCAATTTCGATCAGGCTGGGTGCAGACTGTTTTTCATCAGGTCACATCGAAGGGATTTTTCGTCTTCAGCGTTTAAAAGATGCTTCCTGGGCCCCAAGCCCCGGCTCCCAGCCCTCCCAAGCCGTGGATTGGGCGTGGGCCAGGATGGCCCGGGGTAGAGGCCAAGCTCGCGGACTCGAGGCCTTCCTCAGAATGACCACAGCTCCCACTGTAGGTCAGGGCAGGGGCCTATCCCTAAGGCTTGTCCCAGCACCTGAACCTGTGACTTACAACTATATGGGTACTAATAGCCCCGGCATTCCACAATTCATAGGGAAAGCCACCCTTGTATATAGAGCACTGTACATAGGATATGTTTAGTGAAATTAAGGAAAGTCACCCTCAAGAAAATGATTATGAGTATTTTGTATTTTATGTTCATATTTTTCTGGAGGTGGATATTTCTGTAGTCAGTTGGAGGCTAAGGCTAACATTTATACATTTCAGAATATATCTCCCAAGGGTCTCTGGGTCGAGGGCTTCGTTTGGGCTCAGCCGGAAGCCCTTTCATGTATTTGAGAGGACTAGGTCTGTTTCAGACTGAGAAGTCTGCTCAACGAACTGAGCCGGATTGTCCTGATAATACATTTCCAAGTGAAAGCCACTTCACAGTCGGTCCTGTGGACGCCACCCTAGATGACTAAGGACAGATATGGAGAACGTTAATCTTCATCATCTATATTGAATCTAGAATCTTGTCAGAGTTAGGAACTACATTAGCGGAAGTCACTAATGTCAGAATTTGGGGGTTTTGCCCGGGTTTCGGGCAAATACAGTTCAGGACTATAATCCTGGCAACAACTTAATTTTTAAGGTATTATGTTGCACATTCGATTTATGTCATGGCGTGCTAAGTTTGTATATTGTTCAAAGGAATAAATCTGTCAAATGATGGATAAGGCTATGAGTGAATGACAAGTATTGTTATGTTTTATTACTGATGTTAAATTCTAAATTGTCATTTTGTGTGCTACTGGCATGTATCGATAATGAGGTAGTTACGGGGGGGGGGGGTTGACACAAAAGGAGATACTAAATTGCTTATATCAGCAGGGTGTTCTTTTTATAATGAATGTGTTACATGTATTTAGAGAACAAATTGGACAACGCGTTAAATGAATTTTGAGAATTTTGACAAAAAGTAATGGTTTAGTAGGCAGTAACGAGATAGTAGGAAAAAAAAAAGAAGAAAAAGATATGGGTATCGATCTTGTTGGCCGAGGGGGTGTGTAGTGAAAGTTTAATAATCATTACACATACACAATGTACATTGTACTGGAAATAAATATTGTTATGGTACGAATCATGTTTGCAGAGACAGAGAGTCAGATGAACTACAAGAAAGACATCAATGTTTTCAGGCAAATTTGTTGCTATTTGACCTTAGGCAATTTTTTTTCCTTCAAAATTTCATTCCCTCACACTGCATGGCATCAACTGAATAAATTTGACCACTATTTGCATTGGGGATCTGTAGACCTCATGCACAACCAAAGTGTCAACTATTAATCACTAGCTATAGGTTGCATTAAGACTGAATGATCGAATCATGAACAAAAGTAGGGAACTGCAACTTATGGCAATAATAAATGTTGTGGGCTTCGAGGCATTACAGCAAACACTATGCATGTAGCCACATCTTCTTTTACTATGCGCTTGACAGGATCAAAGACAATATAATACCAGCAGGGAACATACCGCGGCATGTAAGTATGATGTGGAACACTGTCAGGGCGCACTAGTGGGTGACCTCACATCATCAGGATTCCTGCTTTCTAATTCCCAGGCATTTGTTGTTGCTGCTGTTTTGCCTCAGGGATCAATGTATTCATCAACATACAGTGGCATTCAGCTCCTTTGTCAGTATTTCTGTATTCCTGCCTAACATTTCACATCCGGTGCTGTTTCCATGACAACACTTCATGCAAGACAATATCAGATGTTGCTTCACATGTTTTCTGCATCATAGTGAATATGCGCATGCTCTTCAGTGACCCGGAGGTTTCACTTTCTCCAGAGTAAACCCCGGATCTTCATGACAGGCGGGTGCTTGGAGGTCCTGGGCTCCCCCTTAGGAAGTGCTTCCAAGTCCATGTGTTCCAGGACCAGTCGCACAAGGCGGTCCAGCTGCTCCGGGGAGGGTCTCTCGTGCCACGTCTTGAGGAGGAAGCTGGTCAGGCTCTCAGGCAGATCCTGCAGAACTCGCTGAAAGGAGGCAAAGGGTCGGTTCTGCTCCACAATGTTCAGCAGCCAGTGGGAGAAAGCTTGCCACCTCATAGGCTCCTGGGAGATGGCAAGGAGGTAATGTGATGAGGTAATAATGTTTCTTAACTGTCAACACATCAGTTTTCACACAAAATAACATACACAATTCTGTTTCGGGTGGGCAATGTAGCCACACAGTACTACAACCCCATTCCACAACAATGTCACACTATAGCAAGGTTATAAGAAGATGATATGGCATAATGTATGCATTCCTTCTCAATCAGATCAGCATCACAAAAGTCTTCATGCCACTTACTGCCTCAAATTGATCTAGTACAGAAAGAGATGCATCTTGTCATTAACTGTTAATTAGAGCACTCAACCGGGGGACCCGATTGAGCACGTTTTCCCCGAACTCCCCCCCCCCCCCCCCCCCCCCCATACCCCATTTTAGGCTAAACTGTTGAATAATATGGCAACTGGGAACCAATAAGAAACACAGACAGGATCATACAAACAAGCAGACCCTGAAATATTTACCGCTTTGTGTATAAAGACAGAACAAGCAAGGGCACCACCACCAAAAACAACAGGCATCTTCATTTCACTATCATGCACCTTTCTGCCAAATGTGAAGAAAATCTGATAAGAAATTAGGCTGATAGAGTCCACACCAGAAATGTGACATGGCATCCAAGTCGGAACACTGAGGGCGTTGTCACCATAAACTGTTGTGTCCTTCATCTAGAATGACCACCCATACACCTCCTTAGCAAGTCTGAATAAAATCCGTTGAATAACAATCAAGTTTGCAAATTTTCACATGATCAGGGTGACCTTTGACCCTGTAAAAGGTGGAACATTGAGGGCAGCATTATCAATAGGTACAGGTGTATAGACTTGACTATGATACATTCACATACCAAATTTGAAAAAAATCGGTCAAGAAACAAGGCCAGCGTCGCACACACATGCAGACTCTGTCAAATTTACCTTTTCATGTATAAAGACAGATTAAGTGAGGGCGCCATCACCAAAAACTATAGGCATCTTCGTATTTACCATAATACAACTTCATGCCAAATTTGAAGATGACCTAAGAAGAACTGCAGCGGACGCGGTGGCAGCGCAATAAGGCCAAATGCAATAGTATCCTCCGAACTCTGTTCGGGGGATACACTAATGAAGCAATCATGAAAACGTAATATGAACTTTTGTCAAACATTCTCTTCCACAGTGGTCTTTGGTCTTATAGAATTGTTCTCCCTGATTTGTTTGGTAATAAAACTCAAAACCAAAAACGTAACTATCAAAAAGTTAGAAAGAGATCACAGAAGAATGCAGGATCTAGAAAATGCATATTCTGCCTCTGAGAGCAAAGAACAAAAGGTATCTTGAGACTAACCATGATCTTTGCCAGGTATTCATTCTCTCCGCCGTCACCAAAGAAGAAGTTGACAGAGATTGTCATCTCAAGTGATGTGACTTGATGCCACCAGAAGGCTGGAATAAACAACCTACAATTCAAGATCACATTGGAAAAAAATAAAAACACTGTCAGTTTTTCATCCCCCTTTTCCCTTCTTGTTTATGGATTGCCCATGTACGGTGTGTATTGGGATATGACTTCTACATTTGTCTCCTGTGCGAGAATTTCACTCAACGTCTGAGATTGCAACAGACCAACCTCCTGGAATACTATGACATCAGAGATGCATTCAAGAGCTTGGCCTTACAACTTCATATATTTCTGTCTGATATTTGCACAGGGTTTTTAACCCTAACCAGGCCGGACTTTTTTGGGTGATCTGTGGCTGGGGAGGGGTTGATTCAACCCCCCCGAGATCTCAGCCATCGATCGCACAATCGCCATGAAATTTGGCACATGCATTACCTGTGGCGTATTATACCAAGCTTTACAAAAAGAAATGAAAATTTTCATGATAATAATTAATTATGCTAATATATGCATAAAATCATACATTTTGCTCTAAATCAGAAATCAAAGCTCCTAGAATCCTAATTTTTGGTGAAAACATTCTTTGTAGCATTCCTAACAATGTACTTGAAAAAAAAATTTGGTATCAAAATCAATTTCTTATGTATTTTATTGTTTTATGAATTTCTTACGTATTTCTTTGTTTTTTCGACCTTTTGTTTTGTCATTTTTTTCCCGCAAAATGTATGACAGAACCTATTTCAAGCATAATTATGCTAAAATTAATTAGTTTCAGCCTATGAAAGTGAAAATAATCATATCTTTATGAATAAGAAGAGAAAACTCCATTTGCATAGACTTTATACACAAAATCACGTTTTTGAGCCATTTTCGGTCTGACAGGCATGTATTAAACGTCATGCAGCATCGTAACGGTATGCGCGATTTTCGCGAAAATGGTGTCAAAAGATGCGCGAGACTTGAAAGTAAAAAGTCAGCGAACGGTGCGGTCAAAAAATTTCGCGCGGCGGAGTAGTCGCGAAAAATGTCAAGGGGGGGTTGATTCAACCCCCCCCCGGCCTTTTTAGGGTTAAAGTGAAAACTAAGTTTCGGTAAGTGCTTGAGAACCCGTCTAGCACCATTCATTTTTTCTTGCAATATATCAAAAGAGTCCACCAAGAAACTTACCTGGCTGACGCGGTTTGCCGGAATGATGAGTCGGTTTGGAGTATTTTGAGAAAAATAATAATAGTAGGAAAACCGACTTTTATTCCACAAGGCTCCAGACTAACTCGGTCTCGGGAAAAATTCGACCCTACTTCAGACAATTCACACGCAGTTCGTGATCGCCACATTCTACTGGCCACTGCATGATACCAAATGAGGCCTAACTGAATGGACAGGAAAGTGCGTGCTAACGTAATCCTGTACAAAACAAAACAAAAATGACAGCGCGCAGTCCTCAGTTGCTGAGACGCGCGGTCTTTGGAGTTTTTGTTGTTGTTTATCAAGCGCCTTTGATTGTTTTAGAGGTGCTTGATAGGCGCACACTAATTTTGCATGCGCGCAAAAGAGGTTTTTGATGCGCGCGTTGTAACAACTCGGACCATTACTGCGAGTAGCCAGAACACGAAGCGCTATAGTTTATACAGGCTGCTCCCATAGGACAACACTGTACAATCAGAGGGACAACCATTACAACTCATCCCGCCGTCAAAGCGAAGCCGAGTTATCCCCGAGTCCGAGTTTAGCCTGACCCCGTTCGGGTAAGTACTGAGACTGAACCTTTTTGGTTAATATTTCGCATTTTCGTCGTTACCCATCTAATATCTTGTTATAACATCGTTTTCCTGCACATTTCCTAAGCATACGTTCACATTTGGGAGCGAAATTTGACAACTTTTGCAGGCGAACCAGAACTTTGTTTGGGCTTTAAGGGTTTTAGCTTTTGTTCAATTCAAGTTTATGTTGTTGACTATCATATATCTGAACACAACGCTATATTTGAACCATGTGTTTGTAGATGCATCTGGCTTTGGTGTATCATGAAATTCCACCCCTTCTTCCCCCTCCCCCCCCCCCCCAAAAAAAAAATACTAAACTAAAATTATAGAAGCATATATGAGAGAGAGAGAGGGAATATTGCAATCAAGTGTCATAACCATTTCATAATGTCCTGAACTTACATTTCACCTGCATTCAGCACGCATTCGTGGCACTGGACGTGAGTAAACTCTGGGAAAGCACTTGTGTCAGGGTTGTCACAGTTGACCTGTGCTTGGATGGTCCTGCCCCTTGACCCCAGAGGATTAGGGTAGAGAGGTCGAAGGTCACACCCATACAGTCTGACCTTTTTGGAGCCTTGCAGGATTACAAGCAGACCGTCATCTGGGTCAAAGTGACAGAATTCTGAGAGGGAACAACACGGAGACATGTCTGACTAAAAGTGGTTGGCCAATACTAAACGTACCAATATTTTGAGGAATACACAGTACTGTAAAAGTGCATATTTTTCACGCTCAGTCGGGTAAGATGAGTTCTGCATGATATTAATTCCGCGGAAGCAAGACATCAACTACAGAATCATATGGCAAGCAAACATTTGTGTGCCTTTATTTTCGAGCTAGTTTCTGGTTGCACAAAATACGCAAAAATGTCAACACCGCAAAAATTTTCACTTTTACAGTATAGTAGTTGACACACACAAAAAATGATAATACACTTTGCATGATATTTTCAAGATGTTTAATCATTGCAACTGATTGACAAATTGCCCTACATCGACGTAAATAAGCACTGAATTGATCAATTCAGTGCTTATTTACGTCGATGTAGGGCAATTTGTCAATCAGTTGCAATGAAAACATCTCGACGGAAGAACTTCATAAATTTGAATGTTTAATCATGTGCATCACGACAGGGTTAAAAGGAAACAAAAACATTTTACTGATTAGTGTAGAAAAGTGTTTTCTTTTACATTTGCTGCTACCTCATATTTGCAAAAATACTGCCACCCATAACACAAATACATTCTTCATCAGTTCAAAGGTGGTATATCAATAAATTTTCTCTTTATTAAGGGTATACTTGTTTCACATTGCATCACTGTGGTTCTCGATATCAAGTTTATCAACTTAGTTTGAAGTCATTTTTTCAAGTTCTAATTTGTGAAATCCTTTATACTCTCAAAATATATCGTGTATGACAGTATCTAAAGCTCATGTGCTACGTCTGCAAATCTGTATTCTTCAGGTAGGGGCATTGTATTATCACAGAGTGTCACATCAGTGTATAAAGCTATACTATACACCAAGGCTCAACATCAGCAGTGGCCTGGTGGTCCAGGGTCACTAAAAATTCATGTTGGGCCACCAATTTTTCAAAAGGGTTATCTTTTGTTGGCCCGTTTGGACAATTGAGATTCAAAATGTGTTGAATGTTTCCCCTAATTTCAGGCCAGTCTTTTTCGGGCGATGAAAATTTCAGTGACCCACATGGGCACTAGAGGAAAAGTGAGTGTCAAGCTCTGCATATACTGTATGGATAAGCTGTTATTTTCATGAGAGTTTTTCGCGAATTTCGCGAATCACAGTCAGACCGTGAATCTAACAACACGCGAAAATGTCACCATACTCTAAGGTAGTAGTTCGCTTATGAAGACCTCTGTGTCAATTTGCGAAAGCAACATCTCGCGAAAATGTCCGTGACCTCGTCATTCGCAAAAATATCTGTACGCGAAAATATAAGTGTATAAAGTACTCCTCCCCCAGTGTACGCTCACCATAATGTCCTTTCATTGCTATCCAGAGGTATGGTCCTCCATGGAGCTTTCCAACATATCCTGGAACAGGGACATCAGCCTATTACCAAAATATCAACAAACAAATATTAACTGGTATTAAACACAACAGACAGATATTACATTCTTATCAACAGACAAGAAAGGCAGGGGATTAATACATTCTTCTTTTCATTTCATGATATCTATATCCCACTTGCAACAACTAAAAAAAGCAAACAGGGAAAACTCATGAACTTTGAAAGAGAGTGGTGGTTCACTCTTACAAATTTAATGTGCAAATGAGCTTGATATAATGGATATTTGCTCATACGACAATTGCTTTCGTGACATATCTGCACGCAAACCCACATATAAATTCTACCCTGGTGTAGATAATAATGACAAATATAGAAAACAATGAATAGATATTTACACACACGAATGCATGACCCCAGGAATATAAATATATATCATAGACAGGATTTCCTGTACATGTTTAACTTTTCTGTATCGTTCCAGCGGAAAATTATATGAAAATTCCCTGTGATTCAATGCAGAACACAAAATAAAATCTAATCCATCAAAATTCACATTCTATTTCCCTCAGGCCACACTACACTACAGCATACATGTATGCAGCGATCCATAATAGAGAGCGGACAAATTCTAACCTTTTTGAGTTTAAAAATATGCAACTTATTCTAAAGTTGAAGGCAAGGCAGCTAAGCCAGCGAAACATTCAAAACTGATGTGCCTCTTACCTCCAACTCCGGGAAAGTACTGCGGATGTTCTGCACAGCCAGGTAGGAGCTCTTGGCCCGGCTGTTCTCGGCTCGGATGTCACTGATGTAGTCACTGAGAGGACTCTCCCTGATGCTGTATGACCTGCCAACCTAAATGAAGAAGGAACAAACCATGCTCACATCTCTCCCATTCCACAATCTCATAGTAAATATTTGATGAAGGAAAATCAATGCTGGGAGAAACTAATTTCTAGTGTACAAAACACCAAAAGGTAGTGGTAATCAGAAGAAAAAAAGTCTAATTCCATTTCCCCCCAACACACACATGATACATGCACAAATGACCTTGAATACAAGAACCCCTGTAAAAGATATCAGATCTGTCTTAACAGAGAATCATCATTCAATATTCTTATCTACCAAAATGCTCACATTCAAATAACTGAGAGTAAAACATTTAAAGGGGATGGCTAGTAACTGATCAGTGGGAATCAGTGGGAATGCTGGGGGATGATTGTTCCAATTCTTGTGGGATTCATTTAAGAGTACATTATCTATTGTTGTGTGAAAATTGTTTGCTTCAGAACGGTCTCACATTCAGCGACTCACATTCAAGTAATGTGCAGTTTAATGCCCAATCACTGCTACATACAGGCATGCTAACCTGGAAACATTAAACTGCACAATACTTGAATATGAGACCATTCTGAAGCAAATAATTTTCACACAACAATAGATATAATGTACTCTTAAATGAATCCCACAAGGATTGGAACAATCATCCCCCAGCATTCCCAATGATTCCCACTGATCAGTTACTAGCCCTCCCTTTTAAATGCTGCTATACCTTAACTTTAACACTGACCAAGAAGCCACTATCCTTCTTCTTTATCAACTTTAACACTGACCAAAAAGCCACTATCCTTCTTCTTTATCTATTTTGTTCACTTCATTCATTAGTCTGTCCACATCTGCTTTTTCATGCTCCTCCACAGGACTTTACATGCAGGGTGCAATAAGTGTGTGCATCTACACGTATAGGCAACACTTAATAGTGCATTCAAATGGTTACATGGAGACATTTTTTTTTTTTTTTTTAGAATAAGTGAGTACAATGTAGGTCATCAAGTACTGTATTAGTTGAAATTTTAACGGTGTGGAAATTTTCACACATTTCAGGCAACTAGCAGCTAGCGCGAAAATAAAAGCATGCACATGTATATTTTTCAATGCCATGTGTTCCAGTAAATCAATGTCCTGATTTTGCAAAGGCAAAAACATGCACAATTCATCTTACCAAGCCAAAGCCCAAAAATTACTCACATGTTTGTGATAATATTAACATTTACAGTAATTGATCATTCAAATATCATTCTAGTCCTTGTCTTCAACTGTAAAGAAGCACAAAGGGGACACCTGGCCTTACAGTCGAGCCAGGTAAAGAATACTGACTTTGTAGCTCTCCTGGTCAGTTTGCTGTCGAATGAAGGCTTTGTTGTGACCAGCTTTCCTTGTCAGTTCATCTAGCGTCCAGTCAGCTGCTGGCCACTTGTCTGCTACATCAGTAATGATTACAGGTACTCCTATAATGACAACAACAGCAAAGGAAATTATTACTTACTTTGATGTGAAAACTTATTCTACAAGGTTACATGCCAATAACATGACTTTGGAGAACACTCAATGTCAATGATTCATTTTGAAAATACAGTAGGCCATATGCAGTACCACAGCCATTTAGCACAATGGTGGCCTATACTATTGTAGCTGAAAAGGATTACTCTTTTAATCATGGCAGATCCCCCAAACACACAGCAATGTTTCTTCGTCATGTATTTGGATCACTATCTAATATGCTTGAATGATGCATACCATAGTTTGTATAACTATAATGTATGTATGGGCATGTACAAATATAACTAAATTTACTGGCATGTAGAGCTTATAAATTTGTGTGTCATGTCTCATATTATCAGTCTCGCATCAATGCATATTAACACATAGAACTAGGCCATATGATATCCCAGTTGACTATCTAGAGTAGAGAGGGGGCCCTGTGCTAAATCTTCTTCAAAAATCAAACTAGAAAGGAAAAATTTGCCTACCAAACAATTTCAACATTCAAAACCAAAGGGGAATGAAATATGTTTCATTATAGTTACTAGGTTTCAGTAGGCCCTACTGCTTTAACAAGTTTTTTACAGGAACCTGGTATACCAGGTTCCCAAAATATGGACAAGAGTACCTGCGCTTGTGGACTAAATTAATGTTATTTATGACAACTATGTTACGCTGCCAAGAAAAGTGGCTTTGATCATGTTGATTCTGATACTGGGAGTGATAGTTTACACTGATATCAAGATCAGTTTACTTTTACTGCATAAAGTTTACTGTATGAAAACTGTGTGTATCACAGTATCATTTGCTCTTTTTTTTCCAATGACCACTGGAAACAGAATTATAATAAACTTAATCCTGTTCATTCAGTCATATGGTTTGTGGTGACTTACCATACAACCTGACACACACAAAATATAAGCGCACAATGGAATTATTCAGATGACCAACAAAAATAGCAATATGTGGGACTGAATCACAACCTCATCGTCTTTGCATTCTCCGACAGAGTAGAGTGTAAATTTATGTAAATTAGATCTACATGTATGTATTAGATTTCGACAGAATGGCCTAAAATATCTGACCTAGTCTACAAACCTTTTCTGAGATGAAGATCTCTGAAAACATCGTCTGTAAGGGAGGAAACTCTGGGTATTTGGATTCTCGGTAGCTCCATGCTTCACCCCTTCGGGCCTTCCCTCCGCTTTATACACGTAAGATCTTCACTAACTTGACCGAAAAATGTCTTGTATGTACTAGTATCTGGTGGTCGTCGGCGATGTTCAGCGGAGACGTTACTTGGTCACGGATCCCCTGTCTCTGGAGGAGAGCAGGTCAGAGTGATAACGTAAAAAAATAGAATAAAAATAAAATAAAATAAAAGACTCCTCCGGACAGACGCATCTTTCTGTCTATTCACTAACCTGCCAAACGTTGGTTATTTCACCAAAGATCGTACACTCCATGATTTCACCTTTGTTTAGCTAGAAAGGAAGATCAGTGGAGCCGGGAAAATACAATGTGCAAACGCCGGGAAATGTGCAAACGTCTCGCCGGGAAATGTGCAAACGCCGGGAAATGTGCAAACGTCTTGCCGGGAAATGTGCAAATCTCAAAATTTCATCAACGGGAAATGTGCAAACGTGACGCCGGGAAATGTGCAAATGTTCAATTTTGCCTGGAAATGTGCAAAAGCCACCGGGAAATGTGCAAACCATTCATTTCACCTGTATTATGTATAGATGAAAGAGAAACTCTCAATCAAAGCTGCGAATGAACCATTATCATCTTTACCACCTGTCTTAGCGACCATCTGTCTTTTTTTTTTTCTTTTTACATTTTCAGAATTTTCTTGTAAACCCCACAATGAATTTTCACCAGATTTGGCAGATAACATCTTAATGGTGATATGATCGTAATTTGTTAAAAATGAGTCCCCCCCCCCCCTCCACCACTCCTAACGAAGGGGGGGGGGAGGAGTTGAAGCCTCCGAGAGTCCCCTAAACGCTTGATGTTTTTTCTTCATCTGTCGAACCCGAAAAAGATAGAGCTAAGTTAGTGCTATGTTGACTAAAATTTCATGTTTGATTATGGCTGATCAAGGGGTGCGGGGGGGGGGGGGGGTTGGTGGTCGAGGGGTGGAGGTAGATATTCCACATTTTCAGCATCTTTTTGAAATATCTACGAGGGATTTTCACCAAACTTGACAAATAGCATGTTTAGTATGGTAATATGATCTTAACTTGTTCAAATGAGCCCCCTCCCCCCCCCCCCCCCCATGGAAGCTTCAGCGTCCCTAAAACTCTGGAATTTCTTTAATCTTCTTCTGTTAAAACCGAAAAGATAGAGCTAAGTTAGTGCTATGAAGACACAGCGTTAATGAATGAATTTTATGTTTGGTTATGGCGGATCAAGGGTCTCCAGATCGAGGGGATGAGAGCAAGGAGAGGAATTTTCCACATTTTCAGCATCTTCTAGAAAAATCTAGGACAGGTTTTCACCAAACTTGGCAGATTGCATCTTTATGGTGATATGCTCTTAATTTGTTAAAATGAGCCCCCTCCCATACACACACACACACACCGCTGAAGGGGGGGGGGGGAGTTGAAGCCTCAGAGTCCCTAAACTCTGGAATTTTTATCTTCTTCTGTCAAACCGGAAAAGATAGAGCTTATAGTTAGTGCTATGAAGACATAATGCCTGAATTTTTATTTCACGTTTGATTGTGACGGATCGAGGGGTGTCCTTATGGGGGTGGGGGGAGGGGGTGTGCGAGGGGGGGAGGAGGGGTGATTTTCACATATTCTGCATCTTCTTGAGAAATCTTTGACGGATTTTCACTAAACGTGGGAGGTAGCATCTCTAGGGTAATAGAATCCCACTTTGTTGGAAGGGGCAACAAGTCCAATTTTGTTCTCCTTCCCCAAAACGGGGGATAAGACCAGGGTAGCCCCCACGTCAAAGTATAGGTCTACCTTCTAAAAATGTGATAAGATTGTGTTCTATTATTCTTGGTTGTACAGAAAATTTCTTCAAATATGTATTCCTTTTTCCATGTAGGGTTTTCAAAAAATTCTGAATTCCACCCGAACGACCCCACTCCCTCGTCTTGGCCCCTCTCAAGGGGCAGAGATGGGGGGGGGGGGGGAGCTCCATCTCCTCCCACCTTAGGGGTTGGGGCAGTGCTCATTTAAACAAATTGAGGTCATATCACCAGATAAATACGCTACGTGCCAAGCTTGGCGAATATCTATTATATAAGGGTTTCAAGAAGAAGCTGAATATGTGAAAAATCCGCCTCCCCCGCCCTTAAAATTAATTCATGAATTAACTTACTATAACACTCTATTAGCTCCATCACTTTTGTATAGAAGGTTTTTTTTTAAAGCTGAAATGGAATTTCATTACCCAAGGGATGCGTTTTGAGTTTTCAAGAAAAAGACGAAAATGTGAAAATCAAGCCTCCTTCCTACCCCCTCCCCTTTTTGGGCATCCCTTCATCTGCCATAGTATAAACTTGAACCTACATCATACATTACTGTACTTACTAATAAAGCACAGTATTATCTTTACAATGCGTATAAAAAAAACGCAACAAGATTTAATTTCGAATTTGTGAAGATTGTGTTAACTTTACAACAAAGCGAGTAGCAACATCTTAAAGCCACATATCTCCTCTTTCCAATGATATCTTATTTATTCTTACTCGGTCATGGATGGCTGAGTAATCATTCTTTTTGGACAATGGGTCAATTGGACTTGGGACCAAGTTTCAGTTTCTGCATTTAACTATGACGTCGATTTTCGTAGAGAAAAACTGAATGTCTGTTCTGGACTTTGTGGAAACGGTTTGCTCCTAGGGCCCTTCTTCTTTGAAAACAACATGAACGGAAATGGATTCTTACAAATTTTAAATGAAATGTGATTCCTGATTTAATGGAAAATTTTCCTGTGCAACAAAGGAGTATGTTCAGATGCCTATGGTGGGCACAGGATGGCGCACCAGCCGATCGACTAGTTGCAGTAAGAAACAGATTGGCTGAGGTATTTGGAAATCGGGTGATTGCCTTGTATCATGATGTGGAGTGGCCACCATGATCTCCGGATCTGCCTTGTGACCTTTTTCTTTTGGGTTATCTCAAGAGCTGAGTGTTCATTACCCCTCCACTTGACATTGCAACTCTGAGACAAAGAATCACTGATGAGTTTGAAGCTCTACGCCACCAAGCCCCAATGATTCCCAGGGCTGCGCGTGAGATGGAGAAAAGAGCTAATCTTTGTGTGGAAAGAAAATGGTGGCCATGTTGAGGGGCATGGGATGTAATGTTAAAAAGAGATACTAGTATCCGAAAGAAGACAATGGTAAATTGCGATCATTAATTTCATTGATTTCATTAATTGTGATCATTAATTTCATTAAAATTAATTTCATTATTCCGTTTGTTTAGTTAATTTCTAATAAGGTGCATTGATTCTTGCAGTGCCTAAAATGGAAATATAGACATGTATGTAGTTCCTATATACATGTTCAAACATGACAACAGAGAAGAAAATGGCAAACAACAAACAAACACACACCAAATAAAAAATACAACTGTTGCGAACATTATATAGACAGCAATTTATAGTCCGATCAGTGTGAGAGGAACAGATACGTTTTAAGCTTGGATTTAAATTTTTGTGTAGATGATAGTTGCCTTAACTGAATATTGCTAATTGATTCCACAATTTTGGTCCCATAACGATCACCCCATCCATGTTTTACTCTTGATGTTTGGGGGAACAATGCATCTATGATGAACGTAGACTTCGTGTCGGATTGTATTTTTGAACAGAGTTACGTAGGTATACGGGGAGAGGAAGAATGAACTGAATGATGTACTAATAGCAGAATCTTGAAAATAATTTCTACATGTAGCCAAAGAAAGGAAGGTTATATGGAATCAAAAGTATTAGTAAAAGTTAACAACCGGGCACCAGAATTTTGCAACCGTTGAAGTTTTGTGACATATTTTTTTTTTTTTTTTTTTTGGGGGGGGGGGGGGGAAGATTACACAACAACGATTTCAAAAAAAAAAATCCAACCGAGTAGTCCAAGAATAAATCAAGCATGAATAAGTATTTCAGCGGCAGATTTGTATAGACAAATATATCCTTATGAAAATTACGCAAGTGATATCTAACATTCCGCTGAATTTGAGTAATATGACTTCGAAATGACATTCCCTGATCAGATATAACACCTAAAATACTGCAGTTTTTGACGGAGTATAATATAAGTGCTATAATGGTATCGATGTTGACATGACATGATTGATAATCGATTTTACTTAACATATAACTGTGCTTGTTCGGGCAGTACTCGTCTGTAATTATGGCTTGTGACGATTTAGATATTCGCTGTAATTTCCTTTCTTTGAATGTAAAAGGTATTAGGTATGCAGGGAAAAGAAAGAACATTATTGATTGGTGTATGTATAAAAAAAGCAGATTTCCTCTCACCTCCCTGGGGAGTTCCATCTCCATCGTGACTGTTAAGATTTTAGTCGATGAACTCCCCCCCCCCCCCCACCTCCCTGGTTATTACAAGAGACGTACAGCTCTCCGGAAGTTGAAAAAAAAAGTGGAGAGAAGAGTGGGATGGAGTATCCTATTTCAGTCATGGTACACCACATAGTAAAGGTGTTTGGTTGTTGGTAAATGCTAATTTAACATTGAATGTTTCATATGTGGATATAGATCAAGGAGGTAGATATATTTTGATGAAATGTGTTTTACAAGGTATGGAAATTGTCATTGTAAATGTATATTTTCCAGTGAGGGGTAAAGAAACAGAGAGGAGAGACTTTCTGTCTGAAGTTGAAAAGATTTTGCATCCTTTTGTTGATAAAGGAAATTTGATCATTATGGTGGAGATTTTAATTTGATACGAAATTTTGAATTAGATTATAATGGGAGAGCAATGGTAAAGAAATATACAAATTTTGATCAGTGTTTTGATAATTTTCTTGAGGAATGTAATTTGATAGATATATGGAGGGTCACCCATAATCTAGATAGACAATATACCTATCGACAGGTATTTCCGTTTATGCAGAGTAGACTTGATTATTGGTTTATTTCGAGTGAGTTGCATGATGTTGTCATAAGGGAATGCAAGATATTAACTTCTATTGCGCCAGATCATTCAGCTATTTTTTTTGCAACTTTTGAATAAACCTTATGATGATAAGGGAAACAATAGGTGTTTTAAGGCGTCATATTGGAATTTTAATAATAGTTTGTGTAAAGATAATGAATATGTTAGTGAAATGCAAGATGAAATAATTAAAATATTGGGATAATTTCGGAATGAAATAGAAGATAAAAGGGTTTTGTGGGATTTTTTTGAAAATGAAAATGTGTAATTTTACAAGGAAATATTCTATAAATCTGGCTAAACAACGTAAGGGAAAAATTCAGAGAATTGAGGAAAAAATTGAGATTTTAGAAAATGATGTATTTTTTAGATTAGATAGTGATAGAATTAGGTAGTTGAAAGACAAAAATGTTATGATTATGTGAATGAAGGGATAAAAAGTCGTTCAAGGGCTTCGTGGTATGAAGGTGGAGAAGGTGACTCATCTTATTTTAAACAGTTAATGGAATTGAATAAGAGGAAAATGATTGTTAAAAGTAAATGGGTTGATGATGAGGTAGTTTGTGATTCTAAGGAAATAATTAGAGAAATAAAAAGGTTTTATAGTAACCTTTATTCTGAGAATTTTGATTTTCATATATCTGGTGATAGATTTTTTTTTCAAGATTTGCCAACATTAAGTAGGGATTCTATTCAATCCTGTGAGGGGTATATTTCTAAAAGAGAATGTGAAATTATTTTGAATCAGATGAAGTTAAATAAATCTCCAGGAAATGGTGGATTACGTGTAGAATTTTATATTACATTTTGGTCAGTGGTAGGGGATGTGGTGTTGGACAGTTTTAATGAGGCATATAACAGAAGAAAATTGTCTGCTTCTCAAAAACAAGGTGTAATTACTTTGATTCATAAGGAAGGAAAAGACCCTTGTATATAAAGAATTACAGACCTATTTCATTATTGAATGTAGATTATAAGATACTTGCGAAAGTTTTGTCAAAGCGTATTAAGCATATGTTTTGTGTGAAATAATTAATGTTGATCAAATTGGATATATAGAAAGAAGAAATTCGATTGATTGATGATGTGATTTTTTATACATCGAGCTGTGGTTTACCTGGTTATATGTTTGCAATCGATTTTGAGGAAAGCTTTCGATTCGATCCGCCATACATTTTTGCAGAAGGTTTTAAATATATTTGGTTTTGGACCAATGTTACGTAATTGGGTTGACTTTGAAATACTGTATTTGAATAGCTGTAGTTGTGTTATAAATGGTAAGGAGTCTACTCATAATTTCTCAATCATTGTCAATACAGTAGGGGGTAAGGCAAGGAGATCCTTTATCCCCGTATTTATTATGTGTATTGAAATTTTGGCACAGGCAATAAGGAAGAATTCTAATGTTCACGGGTTAATGGTTGATAATGTTGAAATTAAACAAATTTTTTATGCTGATGATGTTACTTTATTTCTTAAGGATCGATATTCTGATGAGGAGGTTAAAAGATTATTTGATGTATTTTATCAAATTTCTGGTTTAAAAGTTAATAATGAGAAAACGTATGTGTTGTTATTAGGTATTCCGAAGGATAAATGTGTGTTGCCTTTTGGTAGAGTAGAACACGTGGTAAAAATATTAGGAATATACTTTTCTTTGAACCCTGATGTTAAAGAAGTTATGAATTATAAGGAGATTTTGAGTAAGATAAAGAGATTATTATCATGGTGGAAACAAAAGGATTTAACGCTGATGGGCAAAGTTCAATTAGTAAAGCTTTTTGTATTACCAAAGCTGATTTATATCTCTTCACTCATGGTTAACACCTGATTGGGTATTCGCGGAGTTAGATAAGGTGGTGTTTGATTTTATTTGGAGGGGAAGAGATAAGATAAAAAGGAATATTTTGTATTTAGATTATGATAGGAGAGGACTAAAGTTCATTAATTTTCGAGTGTTTGTTAAATCACAAAGAATTATGTGGATTAAGCGTTTGATTTTAGGGGATCATAGTATGAAGTGGAAGTTATATTTTAAGTTTTTCACTAAATCGGTGGGAGGTATTTTTTTTTATAGTAAGGCGATTTTAGGGTTGTTGAGGTAATTTTACCAGAATTTTATAATGATATGTTGCAGGTTTGGATGGGATGTAGAAGTTTGATTCTGAAAGAGGATTCAAAAAGGAATGATGTAATTTTTAGTAATAAATTCATTTTGATTGATGGATATACAATATTTGATAAAGAGTTTTTTTCTTAGGAATGTAAATAAAGTTCATCATTTGGTAGATGTAAATGGGCAATTTAAAGGGAGAAGGGAGTTTTTAAGATTAGGATTTAGTGAAGAAATGATTGGAAAAATGTCTGAAATATTTTTAGCTTTACCGTCATCATGGACATGATGGAAGGGTACATTAAAACGAGAAATGAATATGGAGGATACTCAATTGAAAATTGAATTTTATTTTCAGAATAAAATATATCATATACAGGATATAACATCAAAGCTTATTTATAAAGCATTGATAAGGGATGGAATTGAAACATCATCAGCATATAACAATTTAGTTGGTTTATATAATTTCGAGGAAATAGATATTAGATCGATTTTTCTAAGGCCTCTGAAGTCTACTCTTGATTGTAAGTTGCGTGAATTTCAATATAAAATGTTGTATGGTTTAATATATACCAAAGCTAAGTTATTTTCTTTTGGTTTTGCAGGAGATAACCAATGTACATTTTGTTACACTGAGGTTGAGACTTATGAACATTTGTTTTGTTTGTGTTTTTTTTTGTAGGAAAGTAAATCAGATTTGGGAATTGTGTAGTGAAGTTTTTGTTTTACCCCAGATGCAAAAGTTAGATTAGCAATCTGTTCATGTAGGTATTTAAACGCAGGATATTGGAATAGGGCAACTCATAAACCATTTGATATTATTGATAAAATGGATGATATTTGTATTTTCGAAGGAAAAGAACAGGTCCCCATTGATAAGAGAAATTAAAGAAGAATGTTAGAAAGTCGAGAAGAAAGGAAATTAGCAATGAAATGAGGTACGCTGGCCTTGCACAGCAGGAAATGGAATCAATTAATGACACGGTGATTTTTACTCCACATCTATTGCTACCTTTGTGGGCTTTTATTTTGTTTGGTGAATAGGTTCGGTGTTTGTGTGTGTGTGCGCGCACGCGCGTGTGTGTGTGTGTGTGTGTGCAAATATGCGTGTGTATCTGTGCTGGAGTGAGGTATACCTGGGGGCATTTCATGAAGGAACTTGTCGGATAAAATTTCTGACAAGTCAATTATATCCGACAAGTTTTGAGAAATTATTTAGTCTGATTGGCTGATTTCTCTGAACTTGTCGGATATAATTGACTTGTCGGATATTTTTATCCGCCAAGTTCCTTCATGAAATGCCCCCCCCCCCCCCCCCTGGAGTATGCCTAGAGGGGAAGTGTTGATGAGGTTATACCACCTTGGGTTATACGGGTGAGCGATGAAGGGGTAATGTTTTATAGGTATGGATTATGTACAGACATTGATCATGTAGATTTGTAAAGCTTTTGTATGTATGTGTGTACATAGGCATGTAGGCTTTGTTGACCCCTGATACATAGGTATGTAGGCTTTTTGTTGACCCCTTAACAATATTTGATTTCATTATCTAATAATTACTGCTGTGACGAGTATACGGATGCAGTTAATGGGTATATTTTGTATTATGCATTGTACATACATATTGATTTTGCTGACCCATTATCAAAAATTGATCTTATAATTATTGTGGGGATGATTATATTTGTGAAGCAGTTACTGTGTATTGTGTAGTAGAATAATCAGAAATTGACACAATGACAGTCCTGAGAATTATTTTGTAATATTTTGATATATGTTTGAAATGTCACGCAGCAAGCAACACAACTAAATGTTGAATTGTAATCAACGATGGATGATGGAACCGAAATAAGATATTGTTTGAAACAAAAGAAGATTGTAATGGCTTATGTAGCCTACAAACAAAATGATGATTTTGGATATCATGGGTTTTTTTTTTCAAATAAATCTTAAAGAAAGTTGTGACGTGGTGACATTTTTATCTCATTCACTTTCCGTACTTGTTACCAATATTAGTACTTCATGGAAGCATGTCAGAATGTATTCAATTCTACAACTTTCTCATATTTCAATGAATACCCGACTGTAATGAAATTTCCGCGCTTGCTTTCTCGTCACTTTACATTAAAGTCTAAAAATCTATTAAAAAAAAAAAAAAAATATATATATATATATATATATATATACATATACTTTGAACCTAACAAAAACTCAGATTAATCATCAGTTTAAGGTCATTGGATGTAAGCCAGATTTTTCAGGTCTTGCAAACATGCTTCAAGTTTGTGGGAGTGTGCCAGCCTATAGGGGGTGTGGTGTGACAAGAGCGTGCCAGACCCAGGGGGTGTGATGTGAACCTTTTTTTTTTCGGGGGTGGCGGTGGGGTAAGAATAATTATTGTTATTGTTAATATGGGGGAGGGGGGGTTACCAGACCCAATGGGTGTGGTGTGAACTTTTTTTCTTTTTTTTTTCTTTTTTTTTATTGGGGGGGGGGGGGGTGCCAGAGCCACTAGGGCGCGGTGTGACATGAGTGTGCCAGTTAACCCAGGGGATGTGGCGTGAATTTTTTTTTTTTTTTTTTTTTGGGGGGGGGAGGGTGGGGTGTGGGCAATAACAATACATCTTTTGATATGGGTTCGAGAGCTAGTGTGCCAGACCCACGGAGGTGTGGTGAGACTTTTTTTTTTTGGGGGGGGGGGGGGGGGGCAAAACCATCCTTGATATAGGGTATGTGCCAGACACAGGGGGTGTGCTGTGACGAGATTGTGTGTCCTTAACATAAATATCTTATGGCTTCAATGAGAAATACTCTACTCAGTATTCATTAAGATAATTAATGGGATTTCTATTTTCAATTCTTTTTGCTTGTGGTGAAAGAAGATCCGGGATTGAGCGATTGATTATCTAATTCATGGACTTTGTTTCACCCTCTTCGAGATTGGTGTTGACTTTGATCGAGATTGAATGTAGACCATCCATAGGTGTACAACCATTCTATAATACATTGTTTATCATAACGTATTAGGCCTATATCTGTCTTCATGGGAGAGGCGAACAGGTGGCAGGTATGATATGAAAATGGGATTTGAGAGGAGGAGAGAGCGTTGGGAAATAAAAGAAATATAATTTCTTCTGGCGGAGGGGAACGAGGGAGGGAGGCATAATATTTTTTTCTCCAAAAATTTCAATTTTCTCGCTGTATCACTCGTACTTTGTAAGCATTCTTATAATATGTCTGTGAATGTTCTCAGTTATCCAGGTAAAGTATCACATGAACAATATCGGTAAACCTATTCAACTTTGGCGGCAATTGGTTGTTGGCCCGTAACAGGGTAGGGGAATTTCTGGAAGCGCCGAGGAATCTTCCGAACCGCCGGGTTGTAGGCTCCGGCTAGGTTGTGTCTCAGGCCCCCTCCTCGGTTTAGGTATGGCTCCTCCCTCGAACCACCGTGTCTCGCGATCTAAGATGACTACGTCCTTGTTGTCAAAGGTACGTGGTTACTGCTGTTCAGATGGGAATATACGGCACAGTATCCACATCCAGACGAGCTATCTTATAATGTTCATGATAATCTATAATTTTTTTCTTCTCGCTGTATAGTTTTGCGCAAATTGTTTCACTTAAATCTTATGCTATCTTAATTGATAATTAATTACTGAAAGATTATTTTCTTAATCACTTTTGTGTTTTTAAAGAATCGAGAAGTAAATAGTGATCAAAATTTAATAATGAGCGCTAAGCCATTCACTTGACGTGAAGTGAAGTGAGTGAAGCGCTTTAGCAGCTCCTCTGTCACCTGTGCGTCAAAATCTGTGATTTTGAGTGTCTTAGTGAAATCTGACTTTCTACTTTGGCAACAGGGCAAATCATATAACCCGTGGATTACGTCGGACTTGTGATCTGGACATTTGGTGTTATTGGTGATGAGTATCAGCAAATTACTTTTTTACAGCCTGTCTTCATTTCCAGTAATGTGCAGCCATCATAGCCAGGCACTCTACTATACTTACCTTTGCCTGTACAGACTTCACTGCCCTAATCCTGCTTTTCATAGCGGAGTCTGAAGACCAGGGACAACAATGGGAACACTCCAGTGGACACTCTTTGTGATCATTGTGCTGCTCTGCCCTGACCGTGGACTAGGACAATGCATGTATTCAACTGTTGCCAATGTACATGTCAGGCACCCTGTGCATTATAGCAGGAAACCAATACCATATTACAGCAACACCGTGGCTACTTTCCAACTACTAGGCCTACTACTACAGGCTGGAGATATTAACCCAAATCCTGGACCAGAAAATAACTCTTCAAGAATCAGTGATTTCCCGACAGGTCCTTCCCATCAATCAGTGACCAGGTATGATACAAATTTGCTGTATAAATTGAACCCCCTCACATCAGATGACACACTGCAAAGGCTTCCCCACCAGCTTTGGCGCACAATCTCATCCCTCGGCATAGGAAGGAAACGCAAAACACGGCGTGGGACCAGAGGTGGAGCCAAACGAGTAGTTGCTGATCAACCGCCAAATCTGCATCCAGAGTCTGCGGACATGAACGATGCCATACCACCTGCAACTAACGGTGAGCCCCCTTGCAGTACAGATCACACTCAGCACCCAATAAGTGTATTGATTACAGGATATTTGCACAGGATAAGAACCAATAACATGATTCGATCAGTCAATCCTTCTAACCTGGTCCACATGACAGCCGCGACTGCTGTAAAGAAAAAGTCACCAAGGTACAACTTTCCTCGTTTCCTTATGAGCAATGTGAGATCTCTTAAAAACAAAGCTGATGAACTTCATGTAGTCATGATGAATAATGAGATAGATATATGTGTCCTCAGTGAAACATGGATGACCAGTGAATCAGTAGACTTCTTCGACATAAATGGCTTCACCCATTTTAACAAATATCGCGCAGAGAGGAGAGGAGGAGGTGTATCAATCTATGTGAGAGACAACCTATCCCCTAAGCATGTACCTGAAATTTCAGTCCCGAGAGACATAGAGGTGGTCTGGTGTCATATCCGACCTAAGCGCCTTCCACGTGAGGTATCCAGTATCTACATTGCCTCGGTGTACTGTCCACCCAACTGTGGTATCGAGCCAGACTTGACTGACCATCTCATTACCAGTGTCGACACAATCCGCACGCAACACCCCGATGCTGGCTTCGTAATGCTGGGGGACTTCAACCAACTGGACACTGATATCATCTGCCAAAATATATCACTCCAGCAAATTATCAAGGCCCCTACACGTAACAATGCGCTCTTGGACAAGATAATGACAAACCTGATGCGATTTTACAGAAATGCAGAGATTACATCCCCTCTTGGACTCAGTGATCACAATGTTGTCTTGTGGTACCCACAACTGAGCTCCCTTCTACATAGGAATGTTGTTCACACACGAGTAGTTCGGCCCATGCGAGACTCCGACATCCGAGCATTTGGTCAATGGATATCAAGCCAAACCTGGAGTGAGGTCAGCGACGCCAGTGAGACAGCAGGAAAATGTGATGCTTTCTACGCAGCTCTGCATTCAGCCATCGATCGATTTTTCCCAACGAAACAAGTGAAAACTCATCAAAATGATAAGCCCTGGGTGACACCTGTCCTCAAAGCACTGATAAAACAACGACAAAGCCTGTTCAAGAGTGGATCCAAATATCAGTGGAAAGCCTGCAGCAACAAAGTGATCAGAACCATTGCTAGGGAGAAGCAGCGTTTCTATCATGACCGTGTTCATAATCTTAAGCATGAAGACCCAAAGTCTTGGTACAGGAATATTCGAATCATGACCACTGGATCTCGGCAAAGTCCCAATATCGATGTCCCCAATATCGACCAATCAGAGACGCTTAACATAGCTCAAGCTATCAATAAGCAATTTGTGCAGGTTGCTAGTGACATACCACCACTAAATCGCAACAACCTTCCTGCCTACCTACCAGCACGAGGACCTCCCCCATCAGTCCAACCATGGGAGGTGATGCGTCAGTTGGAGCGGGTCAAAGATGTTTTCATATGAGTTAGCATACCCATTAACAACCATCCTTAACAGTTCCTTTGAAAGTGGTGAAGTACCTGAAAGGTGGAAAAAGGCAATAGTGGTCCCTATCCCTAAGGAAAAGCCAGCGAGAATAGACAAATTAAGGCCGATTGCCCTCACAGACCACTTTGTTAAGGTAGCCGAGTTATTCATCACCAAATGGCTGATGTCAGATATATCAACGAAATTAGACCCTAAACAATTTGGTTGTAGGTCCGGAAGGTCCACCACACATTGCCTTGTTGACATGGTAAATTTTCTTGCTAAGGGCGCTGACAAACTAGGAACAACTTCAACCTTGGTGACAACGGACTTTTCCAAAGCATTCGATCGAGTGGACCATGGGGTTGTCATTACCAAACTGATCAATCTCATTTCAAATCGGTCCTTTGTACCCTGGATTGCTAGCTTCTTGACAGACCGTTCACAGTGTGTTCGTTATCAGGGTGTCTGCTCTGAGTGGCAACCTGTTACAGCAGGTGTGCCGCAGGGAACACGGTTGGGTCCCGTTCTGTTTTTGGTCTTGATAAATGATGCCCTGACTTCTTCCGATCTGCAACACTGGAAGTATGTAGATGATATGAGTATAGCAGAAACAACTTTAAGAGGTGCACAATGCACAATCCAAGGTTCACTAGACGATCTCCAAATATGGTGTATGGCTAACAATATGAAGTTAAATGTAAGTAAATGCAACGTGATGAGGATTGATTTTGGCCGAACTCAGCTGCCTTTGTGTACGATACAACTAGGCGTAGAAACTCTTCGTGAGGTTCAAGCAGTGAAGGTTCTTGGTATACTATTGCGGTCAGATCTAAAATGGGATGACCAGGTGAATAATATGCTTGCCCAGGCCAACAGAAGATTGTACATGCTCAGGTCACTCAAACAATTCAAACTTAGATGGAAAGACCTCCTCACAGTTTACAAGGGGTACGTTAGACCAGTGGTTGAGTATGCCTGTCCAGTTTGGCATCCCGGCCTCACTACCAAACAACGAAACCAGCTAGAAAGGATTCAAAAAAGAGCCCTCAGAGTCGTGCTTGGACATTTATATGAGACATATGATCAAGGGCGTACCGAGGGGGGGTGTTTTGGGTGTTCAAACACCCCCCTTTGCCAAAAGGGGGTGTTTGAGGTGTTCAAACACCTCCCTTGGGCAAAAGGGAGGTGTTTGAGCTGTTCAACACCCCTCTTCAGCAATGTTTAGATGTTGACAAATGAAACAAAAGCTGTCTTTACCGCTTTTATTTCCGTTTTGAATTCCGCCTTTCCTTTCTTTTGCGTTCATTTTTTTTTTCTCTCTCTCTTCCTTGTTTTATCTTAATGTTTGTGTGGACGATGACACATTATGGAGTTACATAATATACGCGCTAAAGAACTCGTGTACAGTACGTGTTAATACTACGTTACCGCACCGCGCGCGAAGCTGACGCGCAAACAGTAGACATTCCCGATCCCTGCTTTGCTTTCTGACCGAATCGCGGAGATACACGTACATTGCGCATAATGTTCAGCGTTTACCGGTATTATACCGTACGCGGTACCGTAAATTGTATATGATGCATAATATTATGTGTGTACAATGCATGCTGCGCTGCAGCCTATTATAGGTACATTGCATGCTAAGTTTACATAGTAGCATCAACTACCAACAGTGGCCATGGTGGCGTATCTAGTGGGGGGGGGGGGGGGCAAGGGGGGCACGTGAAAAAAAAACCGAGAAAAAGAAGAAGAAAAAAAAAAACGACGAAGAAAAAGAAGAAGAAGAAGAAGAAGAAAAAAAAAAAAAAACCCTCGCCCGGACGGGGGGAAGGAGAATTGGGGGGGGGGGGGGGGGGGGCAGAAAACCAAATCAAACAAGATGAAAACAAGACATTAATTCCATGTTTTGTAACGCTGAAATATAAAAATTTTCGGCTCGCTCGCTGCGCCCGCTCGCCAAAATTTATCAAAAAAAAAAAATAAGAAGAACAAAACGTAATGATGACGTGGAAATATAAAAATTTCGGCTCACTCACTCGTAGTAATTTAGAGTATTTTTCTAAGTCCTTAGTTTGTTGGCATAAATCGTTATCTATGAAGCCGTCACTATATCTTGATTAGAATTGTAAGATTTAATAACCAGAAAATGACAAGAATTCCATGTTTTGCAAGGTGAAATACAAAAATTGTCGGCTCGCTCGCTGCGCTCGCTCGCCAAAATTTATCAAAATTTATCAGATTTTATATCACCCTCAAAAAACCCTTTTAAGTGCTCGAAAAGCATATCAAGTGGACTTTTTTAAAGTCCCTACCGGGATGGTATTGGGGTTGAACACTGCTGGTATAAATCGTTATCTATAAGACCGTCACTACATCTTGATTAGAATTGTCATTCGAAGATTTAATAACCAAAAATGACAAGAAGTCCATGTTTTGTAAGCTGAAATACAAAAATTGTCAGCTCGCTCGCTGCACTCGCTCGCTGCACTCGCTCGCCAAAATTCTTCGATATCTATTACATTTAAATCACCCTCAAAAGACCCCTTCTAAGTGCTTGAAAAAGCATATCATGTGGACTTTTGTTAAGTCCCTACCGGGATGGGGTTGGACACTGTTGGTATAAATCGTTATCTATAAGGCCGTCACTATAGTTAGAATTGTAATTCGAAGATTTAATAACCAAAAATGACAAGAATTCCATGTTATGTATAAAGCTGAAATATAAAAATTTTCGGCTAGCTTGCTGCGCTCGCTCGCCAAAATATATCAAAATTTAGGGTTGCCTATTACATTTAAATCACCCTCAAAAGACCCCTCTTAAGTGCTTCAAAAAGCATATCATGAATACTTTTTTTTAAGTCCCTACCGGGATGGGGATGGGGTTGAACACTTTTTCAGAAATTAGGGGAGCAATTTTCGCGCTTGCCCCGGGCGCCGTTTTCCCTAGATACGCCACTGACTACCAAGTACAGTCAGTATAGTAGCCTACTGGAAGCAGCAAGCTCTGGAAGCTCTGGGAGTAGCAAGTTACTTGCTACTCAAGGTAATTAGTAATAGCACATGGACTTGGTAATCTTTAGTAATAGTAGATATGAATTTTTCAATGACTGAAAGTTAAAACTGAAAGATAACTGAGTGTGAGTCTACAAATTGTGGTTGGATGACTTTATTGCGCCTAAAATTCACTAGATATCTAGGTCTAGGAACAGTGGCGTAACTACGGGGGGCATGGGGGGCACGTGCCCCCCCCCCCCCCCCAATCCGCTGGTTAAAAAAAAAAAGAAAAAAAAGAAAAAAAAGAAAAAACAAGGGATAAAAAGGAAAAACCTACGAAAATGATAATTCAAGGGTTAGTAAACTGCTTTTGAAATCGACATGAAAGAATGATCAAGAAAAAAAGATATTTTTCTAAGATTTCTTTTAACCATAATAAAGAGGTATAACATTGTTCAAAAAGCCCGGAGTCGACAAAAGATTGTGATTCAGCGTGATTCCTGGTTGGCATTTTGAATACAAGCAGGATGTGCGCAGTGACTCAGAATATCGGAATGGCAAAAAGAGTCGCTGCAATGTTGCGCAATGTGATGTTTGATAGGTTGTACACATTTGCTATCAAAGCTTGATCATTGATTATGCAGTGTTGCTATACATACTAGTCTCTATTAAAATGCCTTGCATTGCCAATAATAAGACTTGACCTTGGCTATTTCCCAACTTTTCCATCTATATGAAACACACACACTCACAAACACAAACAAATTAGGGGATGCTCTATACCGTATAAAGTACAGATTTTGGACATCTTTCTCCCGCTTGGTCACTTCGACGCCCCCTCGCTGGTCATACCTCCCCCAATCATGAACATAAACCGACACCCTTGACTACTAGTGGCGGATCCAGGGGGCGCACCGGGCGCCCCCTCCCTCCAATGCGAAAAAAATATACATGTAGCTACAAACGACAGTTTTTGGACGGTAAAATGTCAAAATTTTTAAGCTCGCTCGCCTCGCTCGCTCGCATTTAACCGTTATATGCCATTCTCCTGATGTTACAGCCAGTGATTGCCAGCAGTTGCGCCCGGTGCGCCCCCCCCCCCCCGAATTTCCAAAGCGAAAAAATATAGCTACAAACGGCAGTTTGGGGACTGTAAAATGTCAAAATTTTCAAGCTCGCTCGCTTCGCTCGCTCGCATTTAATCGTTATGCAATTCTCCTGATGTTGCTGTCAGTAATTGCCAGCAGTAATTACGCCCGGTGCGCCCCCTCCCCTTAATTTCCAAAGCGAAAAAATATAGCTACAAACGGCAGTTTGGGGACTGTAAAATGTCAAAATTATCAAGCTCGCTCGCTTCGCTCGCTCGCATTTAATCGTAATGCAATTCTTCTGATGTTTCCTGTCAATAATTGCCAGCAGTTGCGCCCGGTGCACCCCCTCCCCTTAATTTCCAAAGCGAAAAAATATAGCTACAAACGGCAGTTTGGGGACTGTAAAATGTCAAAATTTTCAAGCTCGCTCGCTTCGCTCGCTCGCATTTAATCGTTATGCAATTCTCCTGATGTTGCTGTCAGTAATTACCAGCAGTTGTGCCCGGTGCGCCCCCTCCCCTTAATTTCCAAAGCGAAAAAATATAGCTACAAACGGCAGTTTTGGGACTGTAAAATGTCAAAACTATCAAGCTCGCTCGCTTCGCTCGCTCGCATTTAATCGTTATGCAATTCTCCTGATGTTGCTGTCAATAATTGCCAGCAGTTGCGCCCGGTGCGCCCCCTCCGCTTAATTTCCAAAGCGAAAAAATATAGCTACAAACGGCAGTTTTGGGACTGTAAAATGTCAAAATTTTCAGCTCGCTCGCTTCGCTCGCTCGCATTTAATCGTTATGCAATTCTGCTGATGTTGCTGTCAATAATTGCCAGCAGTTGCGCCCGGTGCGCCCCTCCCCTTAATTTCCAAAGCGAAAAAATATAGCTACAAACGGCAGTTTGGGGACTGTAAAATGTCAAAATTTTCAAGCTCGCTCGCTTCGCTCGCTCGCATTTAATCGTTATGCAATTCTCCTGATGTTGCTGTCAGTAATTGCCAGCAGTTGCGCCCGGTGCGCCCCCTCCCCTTAATTTCCAAAGCGAAAAAATATAGCTATAAACGGCAGTTTGGGGACTGTAAAATGTCAAAATTATCAAGCTCGCTCGCTTCGCTCGCTCGCATTTAATCGTTATGCAACTCTCCTGATGTTACTGCCAGCAACTGCCAGCAGTTGCACCCGGTGCAACCCCCTTAATTTCCAAAGCAAATATATATATATATATATATATACATATATATATATATATATATATATTATCATATATAGCTACAAACGGCAGTTTGGGGACTGTAAAATGTCAACATTTTCAAGCTCGCTCGCTCCGCTCGCTCGCATTTAATTGTACAGTTATGCAATTCTGATGTTGCTTCCATGAGGTGCCCCCCCCCCCCAATGTTTTGACCCACGGTACGCCACTGAGCACCCCCCTTTAAAAAATCCTGGGTACGCCTATGCATATGATAATGCCCTGCAAATAACCAATCTCCAACCCCTCTATGAAAGAAGAACGGATTTATGCAGTCAGTTCGCAAAATCATTGTTAAAATCACCCCATTTTCGAGAATGGCTGCCCGCTCCTAGACAAAACCCATACACTAGCTCCCTGAGGAGAGCCGTCCCATTCACTGGTGTCAGATGCAGAACGAATAGGTACAAGAAAAGCCCATACCATTCCTAGTGGACCTTCTCATTTATCCTTACATTCCTCCTGCTCTCTCTTTGTGCCTCCCTTTTCTTCTCCCCTAGCCTTTGTTTTCTTTGTTCTCCTGTCTCCCCTTCACTCTGTTCCTGTCTCAGCCTCACACTACATGTAGCATCTTCTATCTCTCAACATTCCTCATTCCACGCCTCCTCCCTTATCCTTCTATACCCTTTTTATTAGCTTAAAGGGTTGTGATACGTCACTAATGGAGGATATAAGATACATGTATGTAAAACGGGTTTTTTTTTTCACTCAACTCTGTTTTTGTTCCAATATACATGTAATTTATATACTGAAGGTACTTCCACTACTGATGTACCGATGATTTGTTTTGTTGTTGTCATAATGGTTGTATTTTGTTCCTGTGTTGTATACAAATGTATATAAGTTATTTTGTCTCACTGTATTTTTATCGATGTAAATCAGACACAATTCAGCCGTTCGGCTGCGAAGTTTGATCAATGAACCATTCCATACCATTCTATCACCAATCAATTCCGAGAAGAAGGTACATGGTGACAAACGACAAAAAGGTTTAACGTTTAACAAATTGTTTAAGCCGTATAGTTATGTCAAAAGTCATTACGTTGTACTTTAAACAAAGTGAGAATTTTATTGTGCGATAATTTTTTGTTAATGTGTTTGTTTATTTGTTTGTTTATATGTTTGATGTTGTTGTTGTTCTTGCTGTTAATACCCTCTGCGTGCCGCATATATACCTGCTCATCGGTCTGTGTGTGAAACTTTTGCACATTGTGAGTCATTGGAAGAGAAAGGGTTAACAGGCTTCATGGAACACTAACTTATGATCATAATTCATTATGACAAATACGAAGACATTATACACTCTGCTAATTATATAGAACAAAAGGACGGTCCAAAGTACGAAGGTGAAAAAGAAACAATGTGCGTGTTAATGATTACAGTCTTTTAATTTGTGTGGTGACGGAAGGAGACAGCTGCTCCATCATTATCTTTTTAAAAAAATGAATAAATAAATCATAGCCAAGGTAATATTTTGCTGTGTGTTCCATACGAATGAAGTCAATGAAGTTTGAGAACGATATCAACATGATATTCATATATATATATATATATATATATATATATATATATAATATAGCTTTATATGAGAATATGTTTCAGTAACAGTCAAACCTTGTCACTGGCACTGTTTTGCCGTGGACCTCTTCAATATTTCAATATTTGGACTTTCACTTCGCTTTGATTGAGATCTGCGTTTCTGAACAACACAGCTCAATAAAGTGTGATACATGGCTTTAAAACAAAATTCAATCATGGATAATGTGAAACACATCATCATTGTACCACGCGATGGAATATGTAATTTGCCTAATATTAATAAATTTCTTGATTTCATCATTGCCATGGTGTCGAAATCCTTCAACAAGCTTAGCAAATTTTAATCTGATACTGCGAGAAAATCTATTTCTTAAACTTAATCAAGGCTTGTTTATCTAACATTATGTACGAAGGTGTATAGGCCTGCTTAGGTATCAACCAAGCATTCTACTTTCTCTTTAACCTTTTGGTGTGTTTTTGAGTGCAGATTCGCACAGAAATGTGAACACGTTGTCCGAATTTCCTGATACAGAAAATGGTTTTACATTCTTTGAGATTGGATTGTCAATGATGCAGCTTAGAGAAGTTCGTTATGTGCGTGTGCTCTCGTGTGGAGCGTGGCATAACCATTGATTCCGCATACTATATTGCGCAGAGGGAAAGCGGGTTGCGGGAATAAAGGGAGAGCGCAACAAACAGGTGTACTCAACAAACGTGCAGTACAGCATTCAGTGTGAGAACATGAATGTGTTCGAAAAGGATGCCGTGTGATTAGTCTCTCGTGAAGTGATGAATCACTTTTTTTCTCTCATCTGCAACGTACAATGCTATGGTACAAAGACGAGAAACGCGAATATAATTATACCAGCAAGATAACCAATTTTTGTCATTGAGCGGTTTCATGCATTGGCCCGGTACATCACGAAGGTAAGATTATTATACAATCCGGCACAGAGTATATGGATGTAACGGTAAGCGCTAACATATCCTACACAGTGAGCACTGCAAAATGAAACCTGGATTGCAACGCCTATTTCTGATATTATAGATCTGTGATATTTCTTTTATATTTCTGAGTATGAAGAATCTGTCACGGGTATAGGAGAGTGAATGCGACAGGAGTCATTTTCTCCGGTCGGCCACCAACTTACACATTGTAAAATTACAGGGAAGCTATCAAGAATTATACGGTAGTTATAAGGTATAAATTCAAGTTAGGACAATAATTATGATACATTACTGCATCTGTCATCATTGTTGTTATCCACCAAAATAATAGACTATATGGAGTGTAGCTTCATCATTATAGGTCAAATGCCCTCTGTTCATACCACTTATAAGTGGTATGAACAGAGGGCATTTGACCTATAATGATGAAGCTATACACTCCTGGCAGACATCTAATTTGATGCCTGAAATAACGATTAGAAATTGTTTGTTGTGTTTGTTTGTACAAAATACTGAGGTTTAGTTTGCAGAGCTCTTGAGGATGAGCAATGCACAGTGTCTCTGATAAACACACGCAGTCCCCCCCCCCCCCCCCTCCGCCTCGAAAGGAACCAAAGCCCAAATATACATGTGGATTGAGCAAATGCAGCAATATTAGTAGAACACATCAGTGAAAGTTTGAGAAAAATCAGACAATCCGTTCAAATATTGAAAGTTTTGGTGGCGCCATTGCTGGATAAGGGGACTGTGGATTTTCATTACGTCATTATAGACAACAATATCATAAGGAAAATGTAATAAGAATTCCACAAAATTTAATTTTCATGAAAAGTACACATTCCATCGAATCGTTGCTGATTCTTCCTGCTTTCCGTATAAGAGGTAAGTCAAGTGCTCTTTCATGATGCTAGTAAAGGGAAAATATATCGAATTTGCGTTATATCTTATACATTGTTGTCCATACTGATGTCACGAAGTGTAGTATAGTCTCCTTGTCCAACAAAGACGGCATCGAAACTTAAAAATTCATAACTTTTAAATCGATTGTCCGATTTTCCTCAAACTTTCACGGATATTTTAAACTATAGATAGTATAGCTGCTTTCGTTCTAGGCCCTATTGTTCTTTGGTTTCTATAAAAAAAAACACACACAAACAAATTACAAATTTACTAAATCAATTTCATAAGATACTGTACTAATCACGTACTCACACGTGCAAGGGGATAGACGAACCTGCATAGACTCATTATTTGTTTTAATGAGAGGCACTTGTAACTTGGCCCAGGAATAAAAAGAAATGATAGTTCTAGATTATATTATAATGACGATATGAGAAAAGTAATAAGAGGGGGAAAGATTTAGAATATCTATAATTGCAATAAACCTCACGCTGTATTATGAATGAATTCCGTTGCAATCAACAAAATAGGAATTTGATCAATGTTGTCACATGATGCCGTGGTATGTGTTACCATGGACTTACTAACGTACGGACTTTCAACGAATCCAACCACTTTAGGCGTTTTCACATCAGCCCGATAAAAATCCAAGCTCGAGATATTTTCGCGATCGCAAATTAGCGCACTATTTCATTTCCTATTCACATCAGCCCGAAGAGAATTAGCCCAAAATTTCTTTCGAGCTAATTCGACAGCTGAGCATGCGCAAACAGTGTTGGGTATACTAGTAGAGCGCACGCTTTCGGGTGACACACGCTAGGCATGAAGGGATGCATCGCGCTAATTTCTTGAGGCGATTTCACATTATCAAATAGCGCGCTAGTTCGCTATGTTATCCCGCTATTTCAGAAATTTCCCGAGTAGGACTCGAGAAATTTCTCGATCAGAGCGATACAATTAGCGCGCTAATTGATAATAATAGCAATAATAATAAAGTCTGATTTACCCAGGGTAGCCTCTTCAGTGTTGCCACTGCTCTACCAGAGGGCCCTGCTATTATTATTACCCTAGCATTGCCAGGTACCCATTTATACACCTGGGTCGAGAGGGACATAGTGGGTTATAAAATGGGTTCAAGAATGTAGCCAATTGGAAGCGCTGAAATGAGTCACGTGTGCGTGCATTAATTTCTTAGTAAATGCACGGCCTGACGTACGTCACAATGTTTACACTAGCAGTGCGCACTCAATCAGTTGTTACAAGTGCGTCACACGCTACTATACGCGCTATCAATCCTGTAAACAACTTCTAGTTCGGGCTGCCACAACAGCCGGCGGCCTTTCTTGTGCATAACACGTGGCGTACGTATACTCTTATACGTACGTACAGTACTTATGTGCGGGATTTCCGAGTGCGACGTGCGTAAATGTTTGGGACGAACCTTGACTTTTGAGCGAGTGCTACATGTAGCTGACTGGTATTGACCCACAAAGGTACGTGAATAATGCTGTTAGTTTTCGACCCATTTTATAAAACAAATGATGCACAGGATTATTTCGTGGCGTTAGTGAAGTCTCGAGTATTGACAACGGTTGCAAACATGCACTCGGCTGCGCCTCGTGCATGTCGCACCATTGTCAATACTCTCGAGCGCGCCGCACCTTCACTAACACGCTCTATTCTGTGCATCATTTGTATATTAAAACATCTTGTCCAAGGACGTAAGCACTGGGCGGGATTTGAACTCGGGTCCTCCGATCGGGAGTCGGGAGTCTTATCCACTGTGCCACAGCGTCCCCTTAGTGTTCACATTATCAAATAGCGCGCTCCTTCGTGATGGGGTTAATTTCCCAAGTCAGAAAATAGCGCGCTATTTCGAAATATCGGGCTGATGTAAAAACGCCTTATGAGTACATTATACAGGTGCCGAAAAAAACAAATGATGATTGCATAATCATGCATGCATCGTCAATGACAAAGGAACTGTTTCCCTTATTCCGGTCTTATTTGGCTGATGCACCTTTTCAGGCGGAAAAGTCTTCGAATAAACGTCAATGATGAGAAGCAGCAAACGTCTGAACATGACTTATTTCGTGTATTTTGCTTAGAAATTACAGACTCGCTCGCTATCGCTCATACGACCTTGCCTAATAGTGAGACATACACGTCCACTTCCCTTGCTGTCTCTTTTTACTTAATGGAAAACTGTGCGGAAACGATGGAAAATGAGATTACAAATCATATTCAAGTAGTTAAATAGTAAGCTATTTCTCCAGAAGTATCTACATTTAGCCAATGAAGATATCTGTGCCGTCGCCCACTGATACATACCACAACTGCACATGCATTTTCCTTGATTTAAGCACAGGAGTGAGATTTCAGTTGCGTATATACTAATGAATTGCACATCCACAAGTATCACCAGATAACCAAATACACCGTCTCCATCAGCTGGTCAAGAAATCCGCAGCTAGATTAGTAACTCTCAAGATTAGTAACTGTCACGAAAAAATTAACCTCACTCTTCTTTCAAGCCCTTCATAAAAAAAACACTGGCCGCCTGTTCACAGGCGAATTCTCTGCAAGATCTTGATCCTGGGTTTTTTCTGTCAGTTCTTCACACAGCAAAACACCAATCTGCCTTCAGGAACCCCCTAAACAAGAAGATTTCTTCCCTCATCCACTCTGAATACCCTTCGAGTTCCTTGCACACATTTTTCATGAAGCAGCAGAGCTTTCTCCAAGTCCAGTCCGGTCCTTCTAGCTGGAACTCATTGCCTGTGAAACTGAGAATGGAGACCTCAACCCCTCTTTTCAAGAAACAACTCAGAGCATTTTTGGTCCAGTATAAGTCTTGCGTTTTCTTTCAGTTATGGCTCTTTCCAAATGAAGCAATGTCAAATAGAGGACCCATCCACTTTGCTGCGCGAGGTATACCATGTTGTGTGACAGACAAGGCGCATTCAAAGATAATCATTATTGTTACTCTTATTATTACAGGTGTTTTGCGATAGAAGCGGGATCTTTTACGTGCATGAGTTGTGACTCTCTCACACACGGGATCTCCATTTTATGTCCTATCCGAGGGACAGCGTGTTTCGCCTTACAACTAGGTGTTACAAAAAAACATTTCCCACTTTTGATCCTTTATAGTTCGAACACTATATCAGATAACACTGTCATTGGTGTGAGTAATAGCTGATGAGTGTACAATTTAGTTGGAAGTAATTTGAATATTCATTCATTCATTCATTTCATTTATTTCATTACTATTGTCTCGTCGACCTGAGGTGAAGGCGAGACTAAGGGATCTAAATGGCGTCCGTCCGTCATCCGTCCGTCGTCCGTCCATCGTCCGTCCATCGTCCGTCGTCCGTCGTCCGTCGTCCGTCACAAAATGTTAATGTTTACCTGCAAGACTCTCTCATGATGCATAACTTTGCAACTGTTCCAGCAATGGCAGCCACACTTGGGTGATAGAAGCACTAGGGGTATCTTCATGTTATGGTGTTGTCGGAGGTCATGTGATGATGTCAAAGGTCATTTGAGGTCATATATATTAAAGAGTATGTGGAAGACTCTTTTCTATGTTAAAGTTTACCTGCAAGACTCTCTTTTGACAAATAATTTCACATAAGTTGCTTGGATTACAACCTAACTTGGGTCATAGATGCACTGGGGGTACCTTCATGTTATGGTGCCGTTGGATGTCACAGGATAAGGTCAAAGGTCATTTGAGGTCATACGTTAAAGTTTACTTGTAAGACTCTTGAGTATCACACGTAACTCAACACATGTTGCTACAATGGCAATCAAACTTGGGTGATGGATGCACTGGGGGTACCTTCATGTTATGGTGCCGTAAGAGGTCACATGATAAAGTCAAAGGTCATTTGAGGTCATACGTTAAAGTTTACTTGCAAGACTCTCTTATCACACGTAACTCAGCACATGTTGCTTCAATGGCAATCAAACTTGGGTGATGGTAGATGTCTCTTGGGAAGTCGAAAGTAACCACTAGGTCAAAGGTCACAGACAGGGGTCGACGAACTTTTAGGGCCCAATGTTAAGTTTTTAGGGCGCATTTCGTTTATGGCTCATAACGTTTGATCCCTTTGTCCGTTTGTGACCAAACTTAGATGAAAGATGTCCCTTGAGGAGGTGAAGGTTGTCACAAGGTCAAAGGTCACAGACAGGGGTCAACAAAATTTTAGGGCCCGATGTTATGTTTTTAGGGCGCGCTTTGATTGTGGCTCATAACTTTTGATCCCTATAGGGCTTTTTACACTGTTTCTTAACCCCGGACTTTCTCTGACCCAGGACTATCGTTAGTCCCGTACCAATTTTTTTCAACTTTTTACACTCGCCAATTAGTCCCGTACTATCTCTTGTCCGGGGCTAAGGAGAAAACTGACCTTTTTACACTCGTATTTCTTAGCCCCGGACTTTCCAAACCACATGAATATTCATAATTACGCTGTGTACATGCACGCACCGGCAGCACTTGATTACCTCGTTTCTGATTGGTCAGTGAGGGTCGGACTTCGTCTCCGTCGCTTAGCCCAGGATTATTTGTTCGTTCTGTTTACACTCACTTGCTTGGCACCGCAATTGCGGTGCTATAGCATCCCTGCTATTTTGCAGGGCCAGATAGTACCGTACTATCGGTGGGGCTAGCCCACTTTGGCAAAAACGAGTGTAAACAGAAAGTCGGCTAAGGATAGTCCCGTACCAACGGTGGGGCTAAGGCACCCCCCCCCCCCCCCCCCCCCCCCCCTTAGCCCCACCGTTGGTCCGGGGCTAAGCAAAAATTTACAAGTGTAAAAAGCCCTTATGTCCGTTTGTGACCAAACTTGGACGGTAGATGTCCCTTGGGGAGTTAAAGGTCATCACAAGGTCAAAGGTCACAGAAAGGGGTCAACACATTTTTAGGGCCCAATGTTAAGTTTTTATGGCGCGTTTCGATTATGGCTCATTACTTTTGATCCCTTTGTCCGTTTGTGACCAACTTGGATGGTAAATGTCCCTTGAGGTGTTGAAGGTCACCACAAGGTCAAAGGTCATAAGCAGGTCAATTAACTTCTGGGAGTTATAAAAATATTAATTCCTTGTACGCGAATGGGCGAGACACAATTTGGCACTTGCCTTGTTTTCATTGTCATCTTTTCTTTCAACAAAACGTAGCAGAAGTAAATCAAAAATTCAATCATAAGCATAATTATATACATTCATACAAAACACTGGCCTCCTGTTAACAGGCGAATTCTCTGCGAGATCTTGATCCTGTTTTTTTTTTTCAGTTGTTCACACAGCGCAACATGAAAGCACAATATGAAAGCATGAATCAGTTTCATGAATCAGTTTCATGAAATCCACACATAGTTAGGTTCCAGATTTTGGTCAAATTTTAACCCTCTGCACAAAATTTGAACTTTTCACATGAACTAATGATGTGTATAGAGATGTGGGTGTGTGCTTACAATGACCCCAAACAACGGACATGAATACCACCTGTTCAGAGCTCTGCTGACTAGGCTTCTGATCTCGTGTTCCAAGACAAATGAATGCTTTATTGATAATTCACGTTAGTAGAAGGGACGGAATGACTACACACAGCATTGCTCAATGGTACTCAGGGATCGAACTGGGGTTCTTTGGATGGTGAGGCAGATGCGCTACCGCAACGAATGAGATGATGGCAGAGTCGGTTTTCTGATTTGGTTTCGTCTGATATCAGAACCATTATATTTGATACTTAAACATTGTTCTGCATGGTGATGCTTTCAACTATTTTGGAACAGGTCAAAGTCCGTCGGCGCTGTTGCAGCTGAACTTTCCGCTTGGGTAGGCTGGATTTCGGCAGTTCATTACGTCCATCCTTCGTTTCGTCGTGTTAGATCTCTCTCATCCCATCTTGACATCCAGCGGCAGCGACTGTGACGTTGAACGAAAGAGGGAACGGGAATAGTCGACTGTGTGACAATGAAAGGTAAGTTACCTCATTGACTTTTTTCCCCATGATAATTCGTCAGATCATTATTTTTGACATTTGTTTGTTTTTGCTTGCATTTCATATGGGGTTGGGGCTACATAAAACCAGAGAGCTGGATGGGAGTGTAACGCAAGCCTTCGTGATCTCAAATTTACATTGGCACCCCAACCCCATGAGCCTATCCTCTTCCTCTCAGCTCCTTGACGTCCCTCTTGCTCTTAATTGCAACACTTTCCGACGTGGAACCAACCAATCTACGATGTACATGTGATTTCGCATCACGTAGTACCAATATGGCCATGTACAGATTTGTGGAATTTATTGTTGTCCTTGAGCAGACTAACCAATACTCTGAAAACCCCAAAATATAGTATATATCAAATAAAGATGATGATATAGAAGGCTGACATATTCCGGTAATGTATTAATGTAATTTCAATCGTCCAATACAAGTACCCTGGTAGCATGTATAACATGTACAGTATAATGCTGTCTTCTTTTGTTCTGCCTCTTTGAAAACGCTGTCATGCATCCTTATGTGTATAATAGCTTCTATCATCTTTGTTCATTATTTTTCATCACTTTAGATGTCTATATAATCTTTGTTTATGATAATTGTGTATAGTCTTGTTATTGCTTCGTGAAACATCATACAGTCATGAAGAAGCACTGGATTTGGTCTTTGGTCTTTATCCAGCAGTAACACGAGACTATAAAAGACTATCCATCCCCTACCCTTTCCTTGGTCCTTCCCTCTCGCCTACCTACCCCCCCCCCCCCACACACACACACAAATAACATGTCGATATGTCACGCTCTTGATGAAGTGGATCAGCTTGGTAGTGTTGTATTAATTGCGATGTCTGTCTTTTGACGTACTTATCGAACCATACGGTGTAAGGGCTCTCCCACCTCCCTGCATGGTCGACTTGCCTCCTCGGACTATTATAATACTTCAACTTTAGACTGTTTCTATTGGTATGGACTTCATGGAAAATAGTGAAAATAAAACGTGAAAAAAAGACAGAAGGAAAAGGAAGAAGGGGAATTGTGTTTTCAAAGATGCATAGAACATCAAACTGATCGTAGTTACAACATGGGGACAGGAGGGGCTCGTATAGAACATAATACATATTATGCATTATTTATGCCGATTGACAAGCTGACGCGGAGTACAACCAAACACGTTCTAGAATTTCTTTTTGTCTAACAGAATTCAAATAGCACGAGCGGATCCAGCAATTCTGTAAAGGGGGTGCAAACAATATTTCTGTGCTACTCCCAGGTTTCATCTCATATTTTTTCTTTTTATTTCTTTTGTTTTAACAACAAATAAAGAGGGGGCGCGCGCCCAGTGCGCCCCCTCTGGATCCGCCACTGAATAGTTACACAATCCCGACATTTTATGATAACCACCAATATACACCGCCAGTGCCTTTATATCATTCTCAACACTATGCCATTCTTTGCAATATCAAAAAGATATCTACAACGATATACGTTAAGCTATTTGTATATACCTCCGTGCACTAAATTTCTGAAATCGACATTCCATATCAACAATCCAGTCATCAGAAGCCCTTCTGGAAAAACAGATTGACAATCGTTCAACATGGCAACGATGAATAGATCAACGGATAGATATAATGGCAGAATTCTATATGTGATCATGCCAGCGTGACAGGCGAGACAATAAACAGAGTTTCTTTTTTTTTCTACAAGCTCTCAACCATATTGACTCGCACTAAAAGAAAGAAAGAAAAACACGTCTATATATCACAACTCCGGAACAAAAGACTTGTGATTATAATGGACCAGTCGCTTCAGTGAAATTCTAATTCTCTCTGTGTGTCTCTTTCTGTCCTCTTAATTTTTTATGCATTTCTATTCATGCTTTCTATTTTCCTGTCTCTGTTTAAAGGAATCCTAATTTGCTCGTCTCTCCAATGATATTTTACACCCTGCACTCTTTTAAATCGATCTCAGAATTGTCTCGTAGCTATAGCACGTAAATATCACAGTGCGTGGTGCATAAAGAAAAAAAGAATTGTAAAGATTGCATGCACGCATATCATAAGATGCAAAATGAAAAATATATAAGCTTATGGCATAAATCTACGTGTAGGCCCTAGTCATTAACAATCCAATCGCTATACATTCACTGCGCACGCCTGGATCGGATTTGAAATAGAAAAAGCCATGCATTTGAGAAGAAAGAAGACAGACGCTGATTTCTCGAAGTATTCAGGCATTACAATTAATACTTTCACGTGTTCATACTTAAGTTTCTCGAAGGTCATTACAAGCGATATTGATGATATGAATGCTACTTAGGCGGTATGAACTATTTGTTCCTCCAGCTATATCGTCTGCATAATTTCAGAGTGATGTTCGTTTTTCCGAACTTAAGGTTCGTTAATCCAAAAAGTGATATAAGGTTTGCTCAGCCAAAAATGAAAGTTAGTTATATATGTATTTTTTTTTTCAATTTATGAAGACGATGCTGATTATGAACGATGACGATTTAAAGTTACTGAATATAGGTATGATATCATCTATTCATGCAGGCTTTTCAATGCGTTGGTTCTTCGCCTTCCTAAGCTTTCTCGGTGTTACCGTGTGCTCCATGATGAGGGTCAACGTCAGTGTTGTCATGGCGATTATTGCCAAAGCCAGTCACATGACGCCAAATTCTTCCAAAGCAATGTCACATGACAACAGTAACTCAACGATAGATGAAACTGAGGTAAATCATTCTTTCTTTCTTTCTTCTTCTTGTGAATATCCGTCATCGATATTCTTATTCAAACTTTGCAAAGAAATGCTTACATTCCATATAATAAATCACAATCATCTTAACTTTATAAGTTATTGTAAACATGATTGCAATGAAAAAGAAGAAGAAAATTAATAAGCGTAAAGATAGAATTACCCCTAAGAAAGGAACGCCCATTTCCGTCACCAGAGACATTACAACAAAGAGTAGCAGATTAATATAATTTCTCGCCAAGGCTGCTACTATGGTTAAATAGATTTACTTCTTTTTAGTAACGACTTAGAATTACACTTCTTTCGAAGTACACTTTCATATAGACTCCTTACAGCATTGAATAAAACACCAGATGGTGTCATCCAACGGCGTAGCCAGGATTTCATCTTAGGGGGGCGGTTAGTCTGCGAGGGAGCGAAGCGACGGAGCCCGAGCGAGCGGAGCGAGCGAGGGGGGGGGGGGAGGGTGTGGGAGGAGGGTGTCCCCCCTCCCACGGTAAGAACTTTTTGCATTTGGATGTTGTAAATGGTGCAATTTGATGCATGTTTTTGCGCGTTTTATCGACGTGAAACAGTCCCACTTGTTTATGTAGCAGTTTATTTTGATGTAGATTATTATTGAACAATTTGCCTATAAAATGGTATAATTTAGATACACTTCTTGTATCAATTCTTTTCACTGAATATCATGAACGCGACTGAAACCGAGCGAGCGGAGCAAGCGAGGGGGTAGGGGAGGGTGTGGGAGGGGGGTGCCCCCCCCCTCCCACAGCAAGAACTTTTTGCATTTTGATGTTGCAAATGGTGCAATTTGATGCATGGTTTTGCGCGTACTTGTTTATGTAGCAGTTTATTTTGATGTAGATTATTATTGAACAATTTGCCTATAAAATGGTATAATTTAGATACACTTCTTGTATCAATTCTTTTCACTGAATATCATGAACGCGACTGAAACCGAGCGAGCGGAGCAAGCGAGGGGGTAGGGGAGGGTGTGGGAGGGGGGTGCCCCCCCCCCTCCCACAGCAAGAACTTTTTGCATTTTGATGTTGCAAATGGTGCAATTTGATGCATGGTTTTGCGCGTACTTTTCTGTGGGAGGTGTCCCCCCTCCCACAGCAAGAACCAACAACTATCTGTTGGGGTATTCGGAAATTAAGAATTAGTGAGACTGTATTGATAACTATATTTTTTTCTGATATTTCTCGCATTCATACTATCGTGAATTTAGTTTTGAGAATCGCTACAGTATCTTATGCCAGATTTTGTTTCTCGCGAATTTTGATGTATATATTTCTCGAACAATTACAGTCATATTCGTCGACTTTTAGTATTCATTAATTCTGAACTATTTCCTCGTATTATTCCAATTTACAAATTTCTACAAACTTCTACTGAACAAAATAACAAGTTTTGTCCTAAATTATCATAGAAAGATATTTATCAGAGACTTGCAATATTTCCTGCACTTCACAAAGATAGTCTGCTATAACTGTCCGAATCCAGTAAAGCTAAACATTTTGTATCTTTCCCTCTCGCACGCGAGATGCACACACACAATAGGCAACCTTCCACTCATTCACTTGCACTCACCCACAGTACGACGCGCGTCTGTGTTCAATGGCCTCCATTTCTTCCGTCGTGTTCTCCTTTGAATAATGAATAACGAACCTGCACACGAAGCTGTGGACCAATATTTAACAGATCATCATAGTGAATACTTCACAATTGACGAATTCAATTCCGAATTTTGCCCCCAAACTGGAAATGATAGTCGATCTGTTCACAGTTTTTCCATAGATAAATACTTCAGCCTCATTCATATCAATTCACGAAGCTTGAATAAGAACTTTGAATCAATCGAAACGCTCTTAAACTCTCTTCACCATTTTGCCTTTTCTGTAATAGGAATTTCTGAAACTTGGTTGCATTATGTCTCCCCAAATATGTTTAGTATTCAAAATTATGATATGATTCGTGCAGATAGAAGGACTGGAAGAGGAGGTGGAGTAGCCTTGTATATACATAATCAACTTCGTTACAAACTCCGACCTGACTTATCCATAAATGGTGTTGAAAGCTTATTCGTCGAAATTATAAATGATAAAACTAAAAATATTATTATAGGTATTATTTATAGACCACCAAATAACGAAATAGATTTATTTCTAGACAGCATTGAAATTTTTTCAAATACAATTATTCATGAAAATAAAAGTTTGTTTTTAATGGGGGATTACAATATTGATTTACTAAGTACGACAAACCATAATTCTTCTAGATTTCATAACACATTATCATTAAGTAGTCTTTATCCTCACATTAATAAGCCTACGAGAATCTGTAACACCACGTCAACTGAGACTTTAATCGACAACATTTTCTCTAATATTATTGATAAAAATTATACTAATGGCATACTTTATTCAGATATATCTGATCATCTTCCCATATTTACCATTCACGAGCAGATTGGAAACGTTCAACCAAAACAAAAATGCTATAGAACGCGAAGAAAAGAATCTCACGAAAATATTAATTCATTAATATCTGATTTATCACGCGAACAATGGCAAGATGTGACTTCGGTCAATGACGCGAATCTATCTTACGAAATGTTTTTGCATAAATTTCTTTATTATTATAATAATCGTATTCCCTTAGTTAATAAGAACAATCGCGCAAAAATAAAACAACCATGGATTACCAAAGGGCTAATGCGTTCTATACTCACCCGTAATCGCTTATATAAAATGTCCTTACGTAAACCAACACCACAGAACAAAGCAAAATACAGAACATATCGAAATACATTAACCACATTAATCCGGGCATCTCGAAAGCGATATTATTCAGACATATTAGAATCAAATAAGGACAGTAAAACCAAACTGTGGCGAACTATTAATGACCTTATTAAGAATAAAAAGAAAGAACTCCCGACCGTTATTTCCGAAAATGACCAAGATGTTAACGACCCTGAAATCATTGCAAATTGTTTTAATAAGTTCTTTACCAACATAGGCCCCAATCTCGCCTCAACAATACTTCCAAACGCTGGAAATTTTACAGATTACCTTCCTGAAAGTAATAATAATTCTTTATTTTTTACTCCCACGAATGAAAATGAAATACTGAATATTGTTCGATCTTTTAAGTCGAGTAGATCATGTGGCCACGATGGATTAAGTATGCACTTACTAAAACAAATAATATATTTTTTAGTAACCCCCATAGTACATATCTGTAACTTATCATTATCTACTGGGATCTTCCCAAATTCTTTAAAGATTGCGAAAGTAATCCCTATTCACAAAAAAGATGATGCGTCCCAAATAAAGAATTATCGTCCAATTTCATTATTGCCCGTCATTTCCAAAATCCTTGAAAAGATTGCACATGAACGTTTGTATAAGTTTCTAGTTGATAACCACATTTTAAATCCTAACCAATTTGGTTTTCGAAAAGGTTTTTCTACAGATTTTGCAATCATTCAAACTTGTGACAAAATTATCGATTCTATTGCGAACAAACAGCACGTGATAGGAGTTTTTATGGACCTGAGCAAGGCCTTTGATACAATAGACCATGGAATTTTATTAAAAAAGCTACATAATTATGGCATAAGAGGAATAGTTCTTTCCTGGTTCCGAGATTATTTATCCCAACGTCAGCAATACGTAGCATTTCATTCAAGTACCTCGTTTAAGTCATATATTACTTGCGGTGTACCACAGGGATCCATTTTAGGACCTCTACTTTTTCTTATATATATTAACGATATTATAAATTCCTCAACCCTTCTCACCTATGTATTATTCGCGGACGATACCAGTGTCTTCTACTCTCACAACTGTTTAAACACACTAGTGGATATACTTAATTCTGAGCTTGCAAAAATTTCTACATGGTTTAAATGCAATAAATTATCACTAAATATAGATAAAACGTGTTTCATAAACTTCAATACTTCACATTTGCAACCGATAATGCCTAATAACATTATTATTGATGGTATGCCCATTATTGGAAAAAAATCAACCAAGTTCTTAGGGGTAACCCTTGACTCCAATTTAAATTGGAATAACCACATTGATAATATAACCACATTAATATCTAAAGTCATTGGAATACTTCGGAGATTAAAATATTTTGTAACGGAAAAAGTACTCACTATGTTATACAATGCATTAATCTTACCGTATATTAATTATTGTAATGTTGTCTGGGGAAACTGTAATAAAACCAAAGTAAATGTTATTTTTCTTTTACAGAAAAAGGCAATAAGAATATGTACTAACTCACATTATTTAGAACATACTGATCCATTATTCCTTAGACTAAAAGTTCTTAAAGTTGACGATATACACAAATTTCAAACAGCAATATTTATGTTCAAATACACGCAAAATCTACTCCCACTCTTCCACAACGCATTTTCCCTTAACAGGGATGTCCATGCTTACCCCACGCGCCATCGTAATGATTTCCATTTGAATAACCCTAAACTCTTATTAGCTCAAAAATCAATTCGGCATAACGGGCCTGATATTTGGAATTCACTCCCTCTCCACATAAAACAGTGCACATCTCTCTATTCCTTTAAGGCAAATACAAAGAAATATTTCTTGGCACAATATCATACGGTACAGTAATCATTAAACATGTACCTCTTATACTCAACAACAAGGCAATATTTTGGTCCACCCCCTTTTCCCTTTCTTTTACTTTGCTGCTTGACCCTTCGCCCATATTATAACATATTCAATCATTTTCTTAGAAGTGCTGACCATCAACACTTTCGCGCTTCATCACCTGCACACGCACTCACAGGCACCACTCCTGTTTACCAAGTAATTGTATAAAACTGGATTTACACGCATTTTAACATGGCCCATCCGTATTAGTGTTCAAGTACTACAATAAAAAATGGTAATTTAACTCTGGCTGTCCGTCTGTTCAAGCACGGCTTATAACGGCGGCCCTCTGCATTATATGTATATATTATATATTGTACTGTGAATCAAGTCATTATTGGCCATATAAACATTTTGTATGTTATTTAACGTTTCATTTGTCTTTATATACAAAATATGACTTACTATGTAATATGTCAATAATTTTCAGAATTGTATTTGTGTAATTGAACCTGCCTTTGTTATTTTTGTATTCTGAAAGAAAATATGAAATGCAGAAAATAAAATCTTTTCAAACAAAAAACAAACTTTTTGCATTTTGATATTGCAAATGGTGCAATTTGATGCATGTTTTTGCGTGTTTTAACGAGTTGAAACAGTCCCACTTGTTTAAGGTTGCAGTATATTTTAGTGTAGATTATTATTGAACAATTTGCCCATAAAATGGTATAATATGAATACACTATAGTCTCCTTGTATTAATTCTTACACTGAATATCATGAACGCTGTCTGTTCAGCAATCAAACAGAAAAAGCATGCACACGAGGGTGTAGATAGGGGCATATCCCCTCCCACACAAAGGTGATTTTGCGTTTTCAGACCTGAAATTCAGCGATCTGGTGCAAATTTTTGGTGCAATACTTTTTCATCGAAGTGTTAAAATCACGGAATTTAGCTCTTATTCCGAATGTGCACCATCTGTGCGTATGTATAAAGTCTAGTGAGGTAGAGCTTAGGGGAAGGGGGATTCCCCCTCCCGCTCGCGGAGCTTTTGTGTTTTTAGAATTGAAATAAAGCGATCTGGGTATAGCCACAGTCTACTTCTTTGCATGGCGGGGGGGGGGGGGGGGGGGGGGGCGAGCAGGGAGAAGGCGTGGGCGAGTGTTATCTCCACCCTTCCCTTCCGATGGAGCTTTTATCTTTTTAAGGTTGAAATTGAGATATCTCGTATACGCATATTTGATGGAATCAACATTTGGGAAATCACCAAAAAAAAAAATGATGGGGGGGGGGTGGCTGACAAAGGAAAGGGTCGATTAAAAGGGGAAATTCCCCTTATACATGAGGGAACCTTCAGTTTTCGGAATATAAGTGATAAGTCTTGTGCACTCAGAATTATTCAGAATTTTTTGTAAATCTTAAAAGTGTACTTAGATAGGGAAAGAGGGACAGAGGGGGAGGGTTTGGGAGGGGGATACCCCCTCCCAAGCACGAGAGATTTTGCATATTTTGAATTGAAATTCAACGATCTGGTGCGCAGTTTGAGTGAAATATTCAAAAAAAAAAATATATCTTATTTGATGAAAGGTTGTAAAGGAGACCCGCTTCATGTGCATGCATACAGTATACACGCACTTTTTTTTTCCGCCTCCCAAATCCCCGGTCCAAATCTTATAGGGGGGGGGGGGGGCGACCACCCCCATCGCCCCCCCCCCCCCCCCCCCCCCCCCCCTGGCTACGCCAGTGGTGTCATCTAGTCTGAAGAAATCGGATATTTTTGTGACTACCTTTAATTGTAATCTCATTGCCATTTTATTCTTCGTTCAATGCACTAGAAGCTTGTGATCCGCAAAGAAGAAAAGATAAAGCGAGGAAAGGAATGCTTACAAAAGAGACAGGTCACAGACCTGTTGTTTGTGTGTTTGCATTTTCTTAAATTCTGTTCAAAATCTTTTTTTTTTTAATAGTTTGACTGGAGTTCAAAAACCCAGGAACTCCTGATCGCCGCCTTCTGGATAGGGTACACATTGATGCAAATCCCTTCGGGATACCTGGCCGACAGAATTGGCGGAAAGTGGTTAATGAGCTGTGGAGTCACCGTCTCAGCCATTTTCAACCTCTTGGGTCCCATTGCGGCACGTAATGGGGTCGCCGTTTTCTTCTTTACGCGATGCTGTTCCGGACTCGGGGAGGTAATGAGATCTAAATGTCACACAATGGATTGTCAGACTGACCGCGATATTATGAGCGATATAATGGCACGTCCGCCGCTTAGACCGTTATGACTTCCGATACGTCGCTAACTTTTAGAATGGAGCTCTATTAAGATTTTAAAGAACTAAGAAAGAACTAAAAAGTTAAGAATCCTCAAACACCATACCAAAGATAACAGAGTCTCATACTACATATAGCATTCTGTAAGCTGTCAAAAAGAGTGTACCAATGCCATTTCCTCCTTTTAATGCAGTAAAATCCACATTGTGATTATTTTTTTTTGTATGGGATTGATAAGATGTAACTGTTTTGTCTTCATACAAAAAGAGGTAATTTTCACATCATTAATGACTGTATATACGTGTACTGTACGCGTGTGAGCTTTACATTTAAAGGATTCTATAGTTTGGTTGAGATGGGGCTACAGGTCTCCAATTCTTTTTGTGAGATAATGAGAAACCTCTTCAAAATATTCAAGAGCACACAATTCTAAGAGGAATTTAGAGTTCATTCGGTAATGGCTGAGATCTCCCAAAACAAAGAGATCTCAATTAAAGTTGGGACCCATCTTTTATTAGGATCACTTTGTTTTACTTTTTTTATTTTGATATCTCAACCATTTCAAAACCAATATTCATCAAATAAACTTTGAATTCCTCTTGCAGTTGTATGCTCTTTAATATTTTATAAAAGGTTTCTAATATGTCGTTAAAAAAATAAAATTTGATTCCCATATTTCAACCAAGAATATACCATCCCTTAATATATGTGTTTTGACGTGTACAGTGACTACATCATAGACTTAGAAACAGAACATTGAAGTCGTTCGATCGTCAACAAAAATGTGCAGTGTTTTCGTGCTCAAACCAATTGCAGAATAGGGCTACATGTACATGTGCTGTTTAAACTTTATCTAATTTGCGTCTGAGAGACCATTGCTAACACAACTGTTTCGTGAAACGTGTGACATTGAAAAACTCAACTGTTCATGTCTGATTTTTTTAACGAAACTCCTGGCGTTCAGTATAATCATGTTTGATATTTATGAGTATGTAAAGCAATTCGAATTTAAGTGGATAGTCTGGGGCTTTTGCTTGAGTCAGAAAATAACATAACATCAGAGATATTGTGACTATTATACGCTCAGCTGGTTGTAAGTATTGTCAAATGCTATGGGTTTTGATTTAAGGAGTGCCCACTCAGTCTGACTGCATTCAAATGAACAAAGCTTGCAGAGGCGATCACCTGGTTAATTAACATCGCTTGGGTTCATTAAATGACCTGTTTTCGTGGGATGAGGAAATTTTACCTTCAACATTTCACTTTTTTCAACTTATAAGAGCCTTGAAAAATTATGAAAAAAAATGGTTGAATCTTACTTTAGAGCTTCATGTAATAATTTCGAAGAAGAGTTTTTGTTTTGTTTATTTTTTTTTCACAGGACAGTCTCTGCTTGAATGAAATAATCAAACTATTTGTTTTCATTAAACAGGGTGTTCTCATCCCATGCGTTGCTACCATGGTGAATAAATGGTCTCCGGCCCAGGAACGGACAAGGTTGATGTCTTTTGTCACTGCAGGTCCATCAAGTCACCTTGGCATTTTGTGCATGGTTTTATTTTCCTATCAATAGTTTCCTTATCATTGCAAAAAGTCCGGTGTTAAATAGTGAACACCGAGCTGGTGTTAAATTTTCGGTGCTCATTTATGGTGTTAAATAAACACCTCCGGGTGTCATTTCCAAATTTTAAACTGTTTTTTGAAGAGTTTCTTAGTAACTGCACTTCTTGTTGATTTTTAATTTAAACAAGACGATCATAAATTTTACATTGACATACTAGATTTTTGAAAAAATGTGAAAATAAATTTACACCAAAGTAACACCAGCTGGTGTGGTCTCTTATTGAAGCTGGACGGGTGTTAAACCATTGATATTAACACCAACAAATATCAAATCAACACCGTGTGGTGTCATTTTTGAATTAACACCAGTACAATGTCAAAATAACACCAGGTACAGTGTCAAATTAACACCACGAAGTGTCAGGTGAACACTTTTCAACACCATCACAGTGCATTTTCTACACATGTGGGTGTGGTCCTCTATTGAAGTTTGATCGGTGTTAGATTTAACACCCGTGGTGTTAAATCTAACACCGATGTTTTTACAGTGTTATACGCATTCATCATTAAAGACATAAATCTTACGAGATCAGTGCTAACGAATGTACAAGTTTTCGGATGATCAAATCTGATGTTCGTATTGGTAATGACGGTATAGCTCGTCGTTGATACTGATAATAGTAATCATGAAACCATAACATTTATAAATGAATTACGTGTATGATTATTGTTACTTGAAAACTATACTAACAGCATATCATGAGTATGATATTGCAGTCATCACTTCCTTTTTTTATTGTTTCAGCGCTTGCGTTTGGAACGGCAGCGGGTCAGTCATTATCTGGAGTGATCTGCAGATATCTGGGTTGGCCAATCTCATTTTATATCCATGGTATGTTTACAAAACCACCGATCTGGGGTATGTATCACAAATGTGTCTTACACTTCGCTAAAGATATCGGCTTGGCTTGTTGCCAAGGAGAATATTACATATATATATATATATATATATATATATATATATATACATACATACATATAGCCTCAAACACAATTGGTCCTACGTTCTCATTTTGACAATACATCATATTTATGAACTTCTTTAACGCTACCATCAACACGAAACTATAATCTCCTCAGCTTCGTTCTCAACCCCTCCCTTCATTTATTTTTCCTTGTATCTTTTCTTTACTATTAACATATAAGAGAACATCAAGTCAAAACTGTGATTTTCTTACATACAATTGAATATTTTCGCGCAATTCTTATGTCTGCTGACAAAATAATGATCTGTGAAACGTAAAACAAGGAGAATCCAATGAAAAACAATGGATCCCTTACCACTTGGAACAACAACTAGATACAAAAAAAAAGAACAATAACACGTGTTCTCACAATTTTCTGCAAAATATCGTAGTAGGCCCTATAGGTTTTCCAGAAGCAGCTTCAAAGTCTTAATCTGTTTCAACCTTCAGCAAATAAATAGGCAAAGTAAAATTATAGAGATATATGAATACGATGTCTTTGTCTGGTCACCTTCATTCACTATAGATTTATACTACGAAATGAAGAGCTTAAACATATTCTGATACAGTTTCGGTTGAGATGGGCCTTCAAGTTTCCAACGACTTTTGTTATGACAATTCTTGAGATAATGAGAAACCTCAATGAAATATGAAAGAACATGTAATTTTAAGAGGAATTCAAAGTTTTTTTTTATTAAAAGATGGTTCTGAAATGGCAGAGATGTCCAAAACAAAGCAATCCTAATAAAAGGTGGGACCCACCTTTTTTTAGATCGTTTTGTTTTACATTATTTTGGGGTCTCTCAACTATTTCAAAACTGATTTTCATCGTATGAACTTTGAATTCATCTTAGAATTGTATCCTAGCTCTTTAACATTTCACAAAGGGGTTACTGTAAGTATCTTGCAAAAAGTTAAAGGCTGAACCCTCACCTCAACCGATACCATAGGATCAAATCCCAGTGATATCAGACAGCACCGCGGACAAGCCAAGACGAGTCACGGTCAGCTCTGGTCAGTAAGTTTACTATGATCAGGGAAATGTGAAGAACACTAACCAACACTGTGAACAAGAGGTTCTACAGGAGGCAGTCCACTCGAAGGAATTGAATTATTACAAACCAAACGAAAGTGAATTTTCTAGTAGTACTAGTAACCATTCAGACTAAGTAGAAATTTAAGCCCAAACCGTTTCGATTCAGTGGCACTGAAGTTTGGGTTAACAATTAATCATCTTTTTTTTTCTGTATTGGCAATGCCACTTTGCCTCAAAGCAGCTACTGTGTTACGCCAAAATGAGGATTCAATCGAATTTGCACTATTCTCTTCTCCTCTCTGCCAGGTGCTATTGGTCTTGCGTGGGTGGCGTCCTGGGCTGTTCTAGTTTATGAGGAACCCAGCTTACATCCTTGTATATCTGACAAAGAAAAGGATTATATTGAGAAGTACAGATCCTACGCATTGGGTGTATCGGTAAGAAAACGTTCACTCATTATTTCTTCTTTTCGCCCACATAGTATACTATGGTAAGTTGCTTTCAGGGACATTATCGGAAATAACAATATTCAGTAGCCAGGTTTTTTTTTCTTAGAATAAACCCTAAGGTCATCGAGCTGTCTGACCTGTTTACAAATGGCCATTGTTGTCTGCTATATGGTCGGTGGACTGCGAATTTTCCACCCAATGCTTTGTGCAAACTGCTATTGCCAGTTACCCCGTACATAGGATCACTGTTCGCTATTATTCATTCTTTAACTCAATGGTATAGCCATGGAGATGAGACACTTAAAGTACCTGATCTAGCGAATATTGGATCTGATGGGTCCTGTTTTGTGTAGATACAGTACTCAGTGTGGTGTATGACACTACTTTGCAAAGGAGGAAAATAAATTCAAATGATACAACATCACAGATTAGGTTTGATAAAATGTGGTTATTTTTTCATGCTCTGTTCTCCGATGATATTCGTGCAATTATAAAGTCCGCCGCACAGATAACGATCAGACCGATCGCACGACTCTATACGTAGGGCATACACGACCAGTCGCACGACTCGACACCTAACACTTTACGATCAGACTACACAACTAGGCTTACGACCGTTTTGGCTTCAGTACATCCATATCAAAGTGTCTATCAAGAAGAGCATGTATGGCAAGCCAATTTGATTTGTGAAAAGATTTTCTGATATCACGAATTTCATTTCGTGATATCACGAAATCTAATTAGTGATATCACAAATTCCTTTCGAGATATCACGAACTCACATTCTTGATATCAAGAAATACATTTTGTGATATCATTAATTAACATGGAATTCCAGTTCTTAATTAAACTTTCACCAAAAATCATTTGATTTCGAGCATATGCAAGCCATTTTGCTTTTTAAAAAGATTTTCTGATATCACGAATTCCATTTCGTGATATCAAAAATTCGAATTTCTGATATCACAAATTCATTTTGTGATATCACAAATACCCATTGGTTTATGACGTAGAACCAATTTTTGATATCACGAAATCGAATTAGTGATATCACAAATTCAATTCATGATATCTCAAATTCAATTCGAGATATCACGAATTCACATTCTTGATATCAAGAAATACATTCTGTGATATCACTAATTCCAATTCGTGATATCATTAATTTACATGGAATTTCAGCACCTATCTTGCGCAAGAAAATCATTTGATTTCGAGCGTCAGTTTTGCGCAGAAAACCACTGTAAATTCGAGCGTTAGTTGAGCGCAGAAATACATAGGGAATTCGAGCATTAGTTTTGCGCTGAAATTCAACAGTGAATTCGAGCGTTAGTTGCGAGCGCAGAAATACTAGAGGAATTCGAGCGTTAGTTTTGTGCTGAAAAGCAACTGTGATTTCGAGCTTTAGTTGAGCGCAGAAATACGCAGGGAATTCGAACGTTAGTTCAGTGCAGAAAGCCACTATGAATTCGAGCGTTAGTTGAGCGCAGAAATACACAGATAACTAGAGATTGTAATTTGTCATCACTGACAAATTAAGGTGATCCGATTTTTTTTTTTTTTAATCAATGATTCGAGTCCTGATCGTAATAGGCATGACAATACAAGTTTCATCTGTGTTTAGAGACATTGGCCGTGTGAGGTTTGGATTCTCATTTAGAAAAGGGAGTCATATCTGCCATCTTTGGTACCAATTCTGTATACACTGAATAACGAAGATACAGCAACGAATACATATGACCTTTGACCCACCTTTACACTCCCAAGATGGCATCTGAGGAAAGAGTGGTTATTTTGTGAAATGATTCTTGCGACATCGTCTATATTCGTGTGCAAAATATGGCAACGATAGGACAGGTATTCACCAAGATGCAAAATGCAAAGTCTTAGGTACAACATAAAATCTGGGAGAAATTCACCGAAGGGTAAGTGAGAGCTAGTGCTCGATAAAGAAAAGCATGTCGATTTTCACATTAAAAAAAATCCCTCCCATAGAGATAACACGTCATAACGAAAATACAGAAAGAAGTACATATGACCTTTGACCTCACTTTGCACACCCAAGATGGCGTCTGAGCAAAAAGTGGTTATTTTGTGAAATGATCCTTGTTACATGGTCTTTGTGTGTGCAAAATATGGGAAAGATAGGACATGTATTCACCAAGATACAGGATGAAACATTTATGACCTTTGACCCTAATTTACATACCCAAGATGGTGTCTGATCAAGTAGTTGTTATTTATGAAATAATGTACGTGACATGAACTAAACATGTGCAAAATATGGGATTGATAGCCATTGTTGTTGTTCATCTATTGCACAGAAAGTAGTAGAAAGAAAGAAAAATAAAGAAAAAAATATGTTATTTTATAGAAATTTGAAGGAGAAGCATAAAAAAATCAGAAAAAGATAAAGTTAGGAAGGGAGATTAAGACTAACTAAAGAAAAAGAAGAAAAAAAGTGTTTAAAAAATGAAAAAAAAAAATATTGGCAGGGGTGAGCCTCGAACCAGGGACCTTAGGATTACGAGTCGGATGCGCTATGCAATGACCTATTTCATGCCCCATAGGCCCTGTGTATTAAGCAAAATGACGCTGCATCGAAGCCACGTGCCATTTTCAACCAAGTTTTTCGACGTGATGCCGACGTCGTATGAAAAAATGAAGGGCACACTTACGATAGCCCAAAGTCTCAGCTACAACATACTAAAATCTGGGAAAAATTCACCGAAGCAAAAGTGAGCTAGTGCTCGAAAAAGAGAGTCATGTCAATTTTCACTGCCAGAAAAACTGCTCTCCCATAGAGATAACACGTAAACTGGTCAAATTCTACAAGGATACATTCAATCCATTTTTACGAGGCGATGACGTCATCCAATCAAAATGTTGTTTTCACATTAATGAAAGAACATTTCATAAGCTACAACATACTGAAATATGGGAGAAAATTGGCAGTGGATAAGTGAGATACGCTCGAGTAAACTTGTAATTTGATGACGTCATTTTGAAAATTTACTTTTTTTACTTTATTAAGAAATTTGATATCTTTTAATCATTTTGCCAGCATCGCCAACCCATGAAATAACATTTCCAACTCATCAGCTTTCAGAATATGTAAAGAAAATGGGGGGTCACCGTCCATCCTGACGAGTAAAATCGGATTTAAAATTGGCGTTTTTTTGGCATCGTTGCACTGTATATCGCCATTGACGCGCGCGCGGAATTTCATCTTTGACGGGCCCGTATGACGTCATATTGAGTCGGATTGACTTGAAACTTGGTAGAAATATTCCTTGACATTTTAGGTATCCGATAAGTGTAAAAAAACGGGAAATTTCTATTGCATATGAGCTGTGTGTGCGAATATGTGCGCGCGCGTACGCGTCCGTCCAATTTTTTCAATTTTTCAAAAAATGCTCCAAATGGTCTGAAACGTGTGCAAAAAAAATTTGAGCTCGATTTAAGCATACAAATATTTCAACGCGCGCGTACGCGCACGTTTTAAGAAAAAATATGAATTTTGAGAATATGAGTGAAATTTGCATAACTTGAAATGTATGTGACGTAAATTTCATTGAAAAATTCTATTCCATTAATGAGATATGAATGAAAATGTGTTTTCATATAATGACGTCATAGTGACGTCACGGTTGACTGATCACAATGATACATTAGATTTGTCGTCTTTGGGACATGATACATATATGGTATGAGTTTGGAATTGATACTCTGAGAACTTTTTGAGTAAGTAGATACACAACTTTTGTCCAGAAATAAAGAAGAAGAAGAACCAACAAAGAATCCGTACAGATACAGAAGGTGATCCGAGAGGATACTCGGATCACCTAAAAAAATACATCGAAGCTAAGCTTTAATTTTAGCAAAGTGTTATGACGTGATTTCGATGTCGTATGAGTAAACGAAGGGCACATAACGATAGCGCAAAGTCTCAGCTACAACATATTAAAATCTAGGAGAAACTCACCGAAGGGTCAGTGAGCTAGTGCTCAATAAAGACAATCATGTCAATTTTCACATCTAGAAAAATTCCCTCCCATAGAGATAACACGTCATTACGAAGATACAGAAAGAAGTACATATGACCTTTGACCCCACTTTGCACAGACAAGATGGCATCTGAGCAATAAGTGGTTATTTTGTAAAATTCAATACATCAAAGATAAGCTTATTTCAACCACGTTTTTTGACATGATTTCGTCTTCGTATGAAGAACAAAAGGCACACTAGCAATAGCGCAAAGTCTCAGCTACAACATATTAAAATCTGGGAGGAATTCACAGAAGGGTAAGTGAGCTAGTGCTCGATAAAGACAATCATGTCAATTTTCGCATCTAGAAAAATTCCCTTCCATAGAGATAACACGTCATATAGAGAAAAAGGTACATATGACCTTTGACCCCAATTTACACAGACAAGATGACATCTGAACAAAAAGTGGTTATTTTGTGAACTGATCCTTGTAACATGGTCTTTGCGCGTGCAAAATATTGGAAAGATAGGATATGTATTCGCCAAGATACTGGATGAAACATTTATGACCTTTGACCCTAATTTACGTACCCAAGATGGTGTCCGATCAAGTAGTTGTTATTTTATGAAATAATGTACGTGACATGAACTAAACATGTGCTAAGTATGGGGCTGATAGTCATTGTTGTTGTTCATCTATTGCACAGAAAGTAGTAGAAAGAAAGAAAAATAAAGAAAAAATTATATTATTTTATAGAAATTTAAAGGAGAAGCATAAAAAAATCAGAGAAAGATGAAGCTAGGAAAGGAGATTCAGACGAACTAAAGAAAAAGAAGAAAAAAGTGTTTAAAAAATATAAAAAAAAAAATATTGGCAGGAGTGAGCTTCGAACCAGGGACCTTAGGATTACGAGTCGGATGCGCTATGCAATGACCTATTTCATGCTCCATAGGCCCTGTGTATTAAGCAAAATGACGCTGCATCGAAACTACGTGCCATTTTCAACCAAGTTTTTCGACGTGATGCCGACGTCATATGAAAAAATGAAGGGCACACTAACGATAGCCCAAAGTCTCAGCTATAACATACTAAAATCTGGGGAAAATTCACCGAAGCATAAGTGAGCTAGTGCTCGAAAAAGATAGTAATGTCAATTTTCACTGCCAGAAAAACTGCTCTCCCATAGAGATAACACGTAAACTGGTCAAATTTTACAAGGATACTTTCAATCCATTTTTACGAGGTGATGACGTTATCCAATCAAAATGTTTTTATTACATTAATGAAAGAACATTTCGTAAGCTACAACATACTGAAATCTGGGTGAAAATTGGCGAAATTTAAGTGAGATACGCTCGAGTGAATTTGAAATTTGATGACGTCATTTTGAAAATTTACTTTTTTTACTTTATTAAGAAATTTGATATCTTTTCATCATTTTTTCAGTATCGCCAACCCATGAAATGACATGTACAACTCACCAGCTTTTAAAATATGTAAAGAAAATGGGGGGTCACCGTTCATCCTGACGAGTAAAATCAGATTTAAATTTGGCGGTTTTTTGGCATAGTTGCACTGTATATCGCCATTGACGCGCGCGCGGAATTTCAACTTTGACGGGCCCGTATGACGTCATATTGAGTCGGATTGACTTGAAATTTGATAGAAATATACCTTGGCATTTCAGACATGCGATGCGTGTGAAAAAACGGGAAATTTCTGTTGCATTTGAGCTGTGCGTGCGTATATATGCGCGCGCGTACGCGTCCGTCCGATTTTTTCAATTTTTCAAAAAATGCTCCAAATGGTCTGAAACGTGTGCAAAAAAAATTTGAGCTCGATTTGAGCATACAAATATTTCAACGCGCGCGTACGCGCACGTTTTAAGGCATAGATGAATTTTGAGAATATGAGTAGAATGCGCTTGACTTGAAATATATGTGACGTAAATTTCATTGAAAAACTCCATTCCATTAATGAGATATGATTGAAAATGTGTTTTCATATAATGACGTCATAGTGACGTCACGGTTGACTGATCACTATGATTTTACTTGCGCTGCCGTCTTTGCGATATGATACATATATGGTATAAGTTTGACATTGATAGGCAATGCACTTTCTGAGCTAACCTCTGCACAACTTTTGTCCAGAAATAAAGAAAGAAAGAAAGAAAGAAAGAAAGAACTAGAGATTGTAATTTGTCATCACTGACAAATTAAGGTGATCCGATCTTTTTTTTAATCAATGATTCGAGTCCTGATGCTGCAAAGTCTCAGCTACAACATATTAAAATCTGAGAGAAATTCACCGAAGCATAAGTAAGATAGTGCTCGATAAAGAGAGTCATGTCAATCTTCACATCTAAAAAATTCCCTCCCATAGAGATAACACGTCATAGCGAAGATAGAAAAAGAAGTACATATGACCTTTGACCCCACTTTGCACAGACAAAATGGCATCTGAGCAAAAAGTGGTTATTTTATGAAATGATCCCTGTAACATGGTCTTTACGTGTGCAAAATATGGGAAAGATAGGACATGTATTCACCAAGATACAGGATGAAACATTTATGACCTTTGACCCTAATTTACATACCCAAGATGGCGTCTGATCAAGTAGTTGTAATTTTATGAAATTATTTTCGTGACATGAACTAAACATGTGCAAAATATGAAGGTGATAGGGGCTGTTTTTCTTGAGTTATTGCAAAGAAAGTTGCAAAAAGAAAGAAATATTTCAATACATCAAAGATAAATTTTAATTTCAACCAAGTTTTTTCACGTGATCCCGACAACGTATGAAAAAACAAAGGGCACATTCACGATAGCCCAAAGTCTCAGCTACAACATATTAAAATTTGGGAGAAATTCACCGACGTATAAGTGAGCTAGTGCTCGATAAAGATAGTCATGTCAATTTTCATTTCCATAAAAATTGCACTCCCATAGAGATTACACGTAAACTGGTCAAATTTGACAAGGTTACCTTCAATCCATTTTTTCAAGGTAATGTCGTCATCAAATCAAAATTGTTTAATTACATTAATGAAAGAGTATTTCATAAGCTATAACATATTGAAATTTGGGTGAAAATTGGCAAAGGATTAGTGAGATACGCTCGAGTAAACTTGAAATTTGATGACGTCATTTTGAAAATTTACTTTTTTTACTTTATTAAGAAATTTGATATCTTTTAGTCATTTTATCAGCATAGCCAGCCCATGAAATGACATGTACAACTCATCAGCTTTCAGAATATGTAAAGAAAATGGGGGGTCACCGTCCATCCTGACGAGTAAAATCCGATTTAAAATTGGCGTTTTTTTGGCATAGTTGCACTGTGTATCCCCATTGACGCACGCGCGGAATTTTGAATTTGACGGGCCCGTATGACGTCATATTGAGTCGGATCGACTTGAAACTTGGTAGAAATATTCCTTGACATTTCGGACATCCGATCCGTGTGAAAAAACTGAAAATTTCTATTTCATATTAGCTGTGCGTGCGTATATGTGCGCGCGCGTACGCGTCCGTCCAATTTTTTCAATTTTTCAAAAAATGCTCCAAATGGTCTGAAACGTGTGCAAAAAAAATTTGAGCTGGATTTGAGCATACAAATATTTCAACGCGCGCGTACGCGCGCGTTTTAAGAGAAAAATGAATTTTGAGAATATGAGTAAAATGCGCATAACTTGAAATATATGTGACGTAAATTTCATTGAAATATTTCATTCCATTAATGAGATATGCATGAAAATGTGTTTTCATATAATGACGTCATAGTGACGTCACGGTCGACTGATCACTATGATTTTACTTGCGCTGTCGTCTTTGGGACATGATACATATATGGTATGAGTTTGACATTGAGAGGCAATGCACTTTCTGAGCTAACCTCTGCACAACTTTTGAGGAGAAATAAAGAAGAAGAAGAAGAAGAAGAAGAATGACAAATTAAGGTGATCCGATTTTTTTTTTTCATCAATGATTCGAGTCCTGATCGCAATAGGCATGACCATACAGGTTTCGTCTGTTGTTAAAAACGTTGGCCGTGTGATGTTTGAATTCTCGTTTAGAAAAGGGAGTCATATCTGCCATCTTTGGTACCAAATTCCGTATACACTAGATAACGAAGATACAACAACAAATACATATGACCTTTGACCCACCTTTACACTCCCAAGATGGCATCTGAGGAAAAAGTGGCTATTTTGTGAAATGATTCTTGCGACATCGTCTATACGTGTGCAAAATATGGGAAAGATAGGACAGGTATTCGCCAAGATACAAGATGAAACATTTATGACCTTTGACCCTAATTTACATACCCAAGATGTTGTCCGATCAAGTAGTTGTTATTTTATGAAATAATGTACGTGACATGAACTAAACATGTGCAGAATATGGGGGTGATAGGGCGTGTTTTTCTTGAGTTATTGCAAAGAAAGTTGCAGAAAGAAAGAAATATCTCAATACATAGAAGATAAGCTTTAATTTCAACCAAGTTTTTTATCGTGATCCCGACATCGTATGAAAAAACAAAATGAAATTTAACGATAGCTACAACATATTAAAATCTGGGAGAAATTCACTGAAGGGTAAGTGAGCTAGTGCTCGATAAAGACAATGATGTCAATTTTCACATTTAAAAAAATTCCCTCCCATAGAGATAACACGTCATAACGAAGATACAAAAAGAAGTACATATGACCTTTGACCTCAATTTGCCCAGACAAGATGGCATCTGAGTAAAAAGTGGTTATTTTGTGAAATGATCCTTGTAACATGGTCTTTGCGTTTGCAAAATATGGGAAAGATAGGACGTGTATTCACTAAGATACAGGATGAAACACTTATGACCTTTGACCCTAATTTACATACCCAAGATGGTGTCCGATCAAGTAGTTGTTATTTTATGAAATAATGTACGTGACATGAACTAAACATGTGCAAAATATGGAAGTGATAGGGCGTGTTTTTCTTGAGTTATTGCAAAGAAAGTTGCAGAAAGAAAGAAATATCTCAATACATCGAAGATAAGCCTGAATTTCAACCAAAATTTTTGACGTGATCCCGACATCGTATGAAAAAACGAAGGGCACATTTACGGTAGCGTAAAGTCTCAGCTACAACATATCAAAATCTGGGAGAAATTTACCGAAGGGTAAGTGAGCTAGTGCTCGATAAAGATAGTCATGTCAATTTTCATTTCCAGAAAAACTGCACTCCCATAGAGATAACACGTAAACTGGTCAAATTTGACAAGGTTACTTTCAATCCATTTTTACAAGGTGATACCGTTATCCCATCAAAATTTTGTAATTTTATGTTTGAAAGAACATTAAATAAGCTACAACATACTGAAATCTGGGTGAAAATTGACAAAGGACTAGTGAGATACGCTCGAATAATCTTGAAATTTGATGACGTCATTTTGAAAATTTACTTTTTTTACTTTATTAAGAAATTTGCTATCTTTTAATCATTTTGTCAGCATTGCCACCCCATGAAATGATATGTACAACTCATCAGGTTTTAAAATATGTAAAGAAAATGGGGGGTCACCGTCCATCCTGACGAGTAAAATCGAATTTGAAATTAGCAGTTTTTTGGCATAGTTGCACTGTATATCGCCATTGACGCGCGCGCGGAATTTCAACTTTGACGGGCCCGTATGACGTCATATTGAGTCGCATTGATTTGAAACTTGGTATAAATATTCCTTAACATTTCAGACATCCGATCAAAGTGAAAAAACTGGAAATTTCAATTGCACATGAGCTGTGCGTGCGTATATGCGCGCGCGCGTACGCGTCCGTCCGATTTTTTCAATTTTTCAAAAAATGCTCCAAATGGTCTGAAACGTGTGCAAAAAAATTTTGAGCTCGATTGGAGCATACAAATATTTCAACGCGCGCGTACGCGCACGTTTTAAGAGAAAATATTAATTTTGAGAACATGAGTAGAATGCGCATAATTTGAAATATATGTGACGTAAATTTCATTGAAAATTTTCATTCCATTAATGAGATATGATTGAGAATGTGTTTTCATATAATGACGTCATAGTGACGTCACGGTCGACTGATCACAATGATACATTAGATTTGTCGTCTTTGGGACATGATGCATACATGGTATAATTTTGAAATTGATAGGCAGCGGACTTTCTGAGCTAACCTCTGCACAACTTTTGCGGAGAAATAAAGAAACAAAGAAGAAGAAAGAATCCGTACAGATACAGAAGGTGATCCGAAGGATACTCGGATCACCTAACTAGAACCGGAATTTGTCAAGACTGACAAATTAGGTGATCCGATTTTTTTTTTTAATCAATTATTCGAGTCCTGATCGCAATAGGCATGACCATATAGGTTTTATCTGTGTTTACAGACATTGGCCGTGTGATATTTGGATTCTCATTTAGAAAAGAGAGTCAGGTCTGCCATCTTTGGTACCAAATTCGGTGTGCACTATAACGAAGATACAGAATGAAGTATATTTGACCATTGACCCAACTTTGCACAGCCAAGATGGCATCACATTCTGAGCAAAAAGTGGTTATTTTGTGAAATGATTCTTGTAACATGGTCTTTGCGTGTGCAAAATATGGGAAAGATAGGACATGTATTCACCAAGATACAGGTTGAAACATTTATGACCTTTGACCCTAATTTACATACCCAAGATGGTGTCTGGTCAAGTAGTTGTTATTTTATGAAATAATGTACGTGACATGAACTAAACATGTGCAAAATATGGGGATGATAGCGGCTGTTTTTCTTGAGTTATTACAAAGAAAGTAGCAGAACGAAAGAAATATCTCAATACATCGAAGAACCAAGTTTTTTAACGTGGTCCAGATATCGTATGAAAAAATGAAGAGGAACATTATCGATAGCGCAAAGTCTCAGCTACAACATATGAAAATCTGGGAAAAATTCACCGAAGCGTAAGTGAGCTATAGTGCTCGATAAAGACAATTATATTAATTTTCACATCTAGAAAAATTCCCTCCCATAGAGATAACACGTCATAGCAAAGATACAGAAAGAACTACATATGACCTTTGACCCCACTTTGCACAAACAAGACGGCATCTGAGTAAAAAGTGGCTATTTTGTGAAATAATTCTTGTAACATGGTCTTTGCGAGTGCAAAATATGGGAAAGATAGGACATGCATTTATCAAGATACAGGATAAAACATTTATGACCTTTGACTCTAATTTACATACACAAGATGGTGTCCAATTCAAGTATAGTTACAGTGTATTTTATGAAATAATGTACGTGACATGAACTAAACATGTGCAAAATATGGGGGTGATAGGGGCTATTTTATTTGAGTTGTTGCGAAGAAAGTTGTAGAAAGAAAGAAATATCTTGATATTACACATCGAAGATAAGCCTTAATTTCAGCCAAAATTTTTAACGTGATCCTGACATTGCATGAAAAAACGGAGGACACTCACAAGATAGCGCAGTCTCAGCTACAAAATATTAAAATGTGGGAGAAATTTTGTTTATTTCCATCATTCCACAAGGATAAAAAAAACACATGACATATAAAAAACAAAACAACGTTAACACAAGGTATTGTTACATTCATATGCTACATGTATACAAATCAGCACAAAGTACACAACTGTAATGATGAAAAATGGAATGCACATAAGAAAGCCTTTAAATGGCTTGTAAGACTGTGCATACCTAATAATGTATAGAAACAGATTTGAATTGAGAAAACAAACAAGCAAAAACATACAGAAACAAACAAACAAACAAATTAACATGGTCAAAATACATAAGGATATCACCCAAAATCTAAAAACGATACTTTCACATAGAACTTCAGTATAAACTCAGAAGAATCTTTTTATACTGTTTTTTAAAAATATTATGAAATTGTACATTAAAAACATGGTTCACGTTCAAATCCTTCCACAATACAGGTCCAGTATACCGTAATGAATATTTGGACCTATCATTTGAGAAAGACCATCGGTGAATCTGGTAACATGATCTAGTATAATGAGTGTGAAGATGTAGTTGATTCTTCCTGAAAAACAGATGTTAAGGGAGAAACCCTCACATCATCATGCACTATTAATGGAGTATCTGTATATAAAGTATCTGAGGTTCCGTTGTCTTCGACCACTTGAGTAATCAAGCTATTACAAGGCTCAAACATTTGGGGAAAAAAAAGAAAAAAGAAAAGAAGTGCAAAAGTTATACAGAAAATCAGAGATATACAAGTGTGTACATATAATTAAAAAATTTATATATATACAAAATTCAACAAGTTACCCAATATCTGAGTGCCTATTTGGGATCAATTTAGGCCCATGTCAAAGCTTTCCAAGTCACATTTACTAAGGATGGTCTTCTTTATTGTCTTTCTGTTTGTTGCTGACAACAAAGTTTGACGGCTGGGATGTCGCGATGTCGTTGCGGGGGGCAACACGATGCGATCTGTCAAGATCATTGAGAGTAATGGGCACATCGAGCTGGTCGGAACAGAGCTGGCGGATGAGTTGGTCTGTGTCTTCTAGTCTGCTCTCTTTGACACCATGGAACTTCAGGGAATTGCGGCGGGAATATTGCTCTGCTTCATTCATCGTCAGTTTGAGATTGTTGACAGCTGTTGCTTGATCATCAAGAGCGGTGGTGAGACGTTTTATTTCAGCATCTTTTGCTTTGAGGGATGCTTCCAGGTCAAAGATGCAGCCATCATGTTGATCGGACTTCTCCTTGAGACTGGTGCACTTTTGCTCAACTACAGTAGGTCAAGGCGCTGGACAAACTTTGTCGTTTGTTTATTCATGGCTTTCTCAACAGCTTCTTCGATGGCTTTAAGGAAATCAGGACTCTGGATATACTCTCCAAAAGCCTGAATGATTGCTTCAGTACTTGTGGCTTTCCCTTTGTGGGTCTCCATATTGGGGTATCAGGTGCGACAGACAGTGTGACAGTAGTACTGGAATCTGGAGTGATGGCTATTACGGTGCTTATGATACTCAGTGACGAACAGAAATGGCGAGGTCAGGCATACTGACTGCAGAGAAGCAGCCAGTGGATTGTAGCTGTAATCCACATTGGCACTCTGAGACTATGATTGTAGAGCATAAGTCAATTCATCTTCACTTCGAGGTAGGTCTAATACTCTTATATACCGTCATCCGAAGAACACTTGTGATAGTCATTTGGTGATAATCACGGGAGGTTTTGAGTTCTGAGAAGATGAGGCTTAACTTCAGATGTCACATGAGATACTCAGTAGTCTACAAGCAGTACACTGTGTAGCTAGGCGACTGAAGTACGTACAACTTGCTTGCACATAGCATTCAGCACCGCTACAGATACACGTATGCACAGTACACAGTTCAGTAGCCGTAGGACATGTATAACTAACAGGAACACTCAGTATCAGTTTATCCAAGCACACTGTGCATTGACATTGATTAAGTTCAGGGTTTCCACGGATATAAGGCTGAGAGACACAGGTCACTGTAGCAAGAGGGCATGTAATATTGGTCCTGTGGTGTATGCAATATCAGAAAAAAAACTTACAGCAGATCGTCATTGTCGCTGCAATTTCTGCATGATGAACTGGTGGTCCATGACACGAAGATGAATGTGTGGGACTATAGCGCGAAAGACCTGTTTGCAGCGGTGTTTGCAGCAGGGACAGAACCACAAAATTAATGTTCAGCACGTCCAGATGCATGAAATCACAGATAAATCAGTTGCATTATGTCTTTAGCTCTCAGGGCATAATCGTGATATAGTCCCCACGTCTCCGTTGGGGACTATTGGAATCCCCCTGTACCTACCTATTGAGAGTGTAGCACATATTGCGTGTGTAGAGCTGTACCTGTCTGCCTCCCTCTTGCGGATTTTGATGCATTAGCTGACGTCATGATTGGTCAATAGCCGTGAGACAACACACACGAAAGTGACACACACACACTCTTCATACAGTACTGCGTATCTCCGTGTATCTCCCACTATTATATGGTCGTGATATAGTCCCCACTCTATGGGAAACTGCGTGCGAATTACACGTGGTGGGGACAATTTCACGACCATAGAGTAGCCACTCCCCTTCTGTTATGCCCGTGATATAGTCCCCACACAACGACGAACTGTGCGTGTTTTGAATGGAGGTGGGGATTATTCCAACAGTATATATACTCGTGTTATAGTCCCCCCTCCACAGCGAACCGGCTACGTTATGTATGTCGGTGGGGACAATTTCCACAAATAAAAGTTGATGTGTTATATACTAGTATATATATATATATATATATATATTGTCAGTTTCCCTTTCTTTTTTTTAATCGATTTTCATTTGTGTCATTGTTTTCGTTAAAATTACACTGCACTCTCGGCAACGATGATGGTGATGATGGTGCTGTTGACGATTATTATATTTTTCTCATTATCATTATATGGTTAATCTGTTATCATTTTGCAATTATTGAAGTTCATGTTCCTCGTCAATCAACTCCTTATTGGTTAGTATATACTTTCTTTCTTTCTTTTTTTCATCGATTTTTCATTTGTGACATTGATTAAGTGAAAATTACACTGTACTCTCACCTCAAGTATCCAATACTCTGAGCTATGTGTTGAAAACGATTATTAGCATTTTTTGCAGGCCAAAAAATAAAGTAATGCTATAGTAACCAACCCCTGTTTTGGTGCCCTAATGATGATGCTGATGATGATGCTTTAACCCTAAAAAGACTGGGCTATTTTGGTAGCTCGAAAGACTGGGGGGGGGGGGCCTAAAGGGCCCCCCCTTAAGATCTCGGCCGTGGATCGCGCGATCGCCGCGGAAATTTGCACAATGGTAGTGTGCGATGTAATCTACAAGACCATATATTTAAATTTTACAAAATAGTCTTCTTTTATTTTATTTTGATTAATTATGCTAATTTATGCAAGAAATCAGACTCTTTGATCTAAATCAGTAAATAAAGCTCCAAAAGTGCTCATTTTTCGTCTAATTATTCTTTGTGGCATTCTCAGCAAATGTACTTGAAAAAAAATTCGGTATCAAAATTAATTTCTTATTTATTTTATTGTTTTATGAATTTCTTATGTATTTCTTTGTTTTTTCGACCTTTTGTTTCTGTTGTTTTTTTTAACAAAATTTGTGGCAGACACTTTTTGAAGCATAATACTCCTAAAAGAAATTAATTTTAGCCATTGAGAGTAAAAATAAGCATATTTATATGAACCATGTGAAAAAACTCAATTTGCATTGACTTTGTACACAAAATCACATTTTTGAGCCATTTTCGGCCTCACGTGCATGTACAAAAAGTTATGTAACTTCAGAACCGTACCCCCGGGCGTCACAAATTTGGTGTCAAAATGTGCGGGAAACTCGAAAGAAAAAAGTCATAGAGCATCGCGGCGAGAGCATTGTGTGTTGCTGAGTAATCGCGCGAAATGTCGAGGGGGGGCCTTTTAGGCCCCCCCCCCAGTCTTTTTAGGGTTAAGACCATTATTGTTTTTATCATGATTATCATTGTGCCAATTGTAGTTAATAACACTCTCACTCTGTCATTATTCTAGTTGTTGTATCAAAGTATTCCTGGTATTACTTTAAGAATATAATTATAAATTGTATATTTAAGTTGCAACCGAAATTTAATAAGCTTTTGTGTGAGAAGGGTGTCTAAATTTCATCAAATTCTAAGGGTAGAGCTATACTGCAATATAAATTGATAGAAAAGGGGAGATTTTTATAAGAAGAGTGATCGAGATTCGGATTCTTATATAGAGATTCTTATAAGAAGATAAGTGATGGATAAAGAAATAGACAGAAAGTAATACCAGAAAAGATGTAGGGAAATCTTAAGTGAGAATAGATCAAAGAATATAATTCATAATTATATAAATTATTGAGGCATTGAGAGAGTCATCTTCTGATTTCTTTTTTGGAAGTGTGTTGGCTCTGAAAAGAGCCGTTGGGTTTGGACAGTGAATGAGTTCACTGTTGGAAGTCTTCGTCCGAAGACATGTCACTCGGCAGAGTGACGAAGGCATCTCTCCCGTACGGGTTGCTTGGTCGTCGTCGTTGACCAGCCACTAGAGTAGGGGCATTCACGTGACGAAAGCCTGTCGGGTGGCAGACTTTCTTGTACGGCGAGCGCTTCCTCTTCTTGTTCGGTCCTGACTGGTTTGGCCCAGCGGTGGCGGCGGCGGCGGTGGCGGAGGCGGTGGCGGTCGCGGCGACGGTGCCGGAGGCGGTTTTCGGCTTCGGGGTCGATGTGCGAGGAGATGGTTCTCCATTGTCGTCGCCATCCTCGTCATCGTCCAGCTCTGCGTCGCTCAGTCTCTGGATGGAGGTGTCCGCATTGCAGGTCGACCAGGTATCGAAAAGGGGTTGCCTTGTCTCCAGCTGCCTAGGCCCTGTGAGAGGGAAGTACTTCCCCAGAAGGTCGCGGAAGAAGGCTTCGAAAATGTTCTGGCCTCTGACATGATTCCTCCATATGATCTCGGCCATATGGGCTTCGAAGTTGGACAGCTTCGTCCCATTGATACGTCGAAAGTGGTCCTTCGCGTGTTTCCAGGCCCCCTCGATCGTGTTCGTCGTCACCTCCTTCCTCTCCCCGGTTTCCACATTCTCGAAGACTGCCTTGAATTGGTCCTTGTGGACCACCGAGAAGTGCTGGTAACCCAGCTTGTTGAGTTGGACGTATCCGCTCCACCCGTCAGTGTAAATCGTTGTCCCGGGGACGACGTGGCGACGGATGATGCTGGTAAGCGTCTTTTCCGATCGGTCGTCGACCGGGTACAAGACGAGCTTGTTCGTCTCTCGCTCGACGAGTCCCACCACCCAGACTTTGACACCTTTCGTGCCATCGCCCCTGTGGTATTTGCACCTACGCCCGAAGAGGGATTCGTCGATTTCCACCTCGCCACGGAGGAGGACTGGGGTCTCCCCGTTGTAGAGATCATCGACGAATTTTTTGAAGGGGTCGCGGACGAAGTTCGCCCAGTCGACAGATGTTTTCTTATAGTCCATCCCTGCTTGGATGGAACACCCCTTCAGTGAGCCCTGGAGGAGAAACGCCCTGATGAATTCCATCACGTCCTGGACGAGGAAATGAGTGTGTTCGAAGAAGGAGTACCTCAAGACGCTATACTCCTTCTCGTGTTTCCCTTCCCCCTTAGTCCGCCGACATCGCCACGTGTACCCGTGGTGCTTCTTTTCTCGTCTAGTCCAGACGCACTCCGAACCGCAGACCTCGCAGGCCATCCTCGATGCGATAATATTGTTCGCCTTCATCCAATTCATGACGGAGTCATGCTCGCCAAGGAACAGAGCATGGAAGCTCCACGGATTATAGAAATCGGCGAGAGTACACTCGTTCGGTGACACGCGTTTACGGAAGTTCCCGGCCATGATGCATCTAGAACAACATTCTTAGAAAAATTATGTCTATATATATCCCTTTCAAGGATCCAGACAACTTTACCAAAATCTAATGTCATCCAATCACCTATCCCTGCCTCGATTCACTGCATTATGATTGGTCATTATTTCAGTAGCTGAAGAGAACTCTTCCCGCCAAAGTATAGAAGAGGAAAGGGGGAGAGTGATGCCCAATAGCGAAGAGATGTCAAAAAGTTGAGTTGCTTCCCTTCACGTCCGCAGCGATATCTCGAAAAACATTTAAAGACATAATTGACCATTGACAGAAGAAACAAAAAAAAAACAGCATTAGTGCTTTGAAATGATTCCAAAATGTGAGTTTGGGATAGACCCAACCATTGTAAAATATATCATCAATGTTAATTTAAGTATTGTTAAATAGACAAAATATGAACAATAGTAATCATGTCAGTGTTGCCAAACTAAACCGTCTAAAGTTGTGTTTTGATAAGAAAAATACTGATATCTCCTTATACTGTATCTTAGGCTTTTTTGCCAAAAGTTTGTAAGGTAGGATGTTTTGTGAAACAAGAGACCTACACATATCAAGTTTTGTGTTTCAAATTTATTTTCCACATCTCATAAAACGAAAGTGAAAATGAAATCAATGTTATTTCATGTAAGCAAGGCAAAATACATGTATACATACAGAAAAAACAGTCATTAACAAAATAGTGCACATGAAAATAAAAAAAGTTGTGACTCAGGATAAGTGACGGGTGTGGAGGGGAACAGCAATAGGCCATTGACATTTCGAGGCTGAACCCCAAAGACAAGATGAAAGTAGTGAGTCATTAAGAATATCATAATTACCAGTTATAAATGAAGGCGTTACATAATAGTTAACAACAAGCAAACAGTACAATAACAAGGATTACACATGCATCAAATGTGATATCTTGAACATTATTATAAATCGCTGTTCCCAAAGGCAAACAAGACCTTTAATTTCAAGTAACACGCTTATCGTTTATCCATTTGCACATAGCATGACCGCCATAAGTACCACGAGATAGCCTGCTCCATGCCCTGCCACAAAACGTGTTCGGAAGGAAGCTGGATTGCCAGGCCCGCGCAGCCGACATTCAGCGAATCACAGACGCCATCCCAGACACACCCTCCCCACGCCCACCAGCAGACTGACTGACACGCGAACACGGCGAGTTTCCAGGGCGAGCTCAGGCACACGTTACGCAATATCAAACCAAGCCGAGGGGTGCATTTTACATATGTGTAAACTCAATGCTCATTGTGTGTTCCCCATCACTCGGGAGGGACATTTCACAATGACATTTCAAAATCTGCTGTTTTCATGGCCGTTAAGATAAGAAGAGAATGATTAGTTTCATTTACATTAAGCTTTATTCATTTCTCAACCTGTACATAACATGAAAGCATAACAACATCAAACACTTTATTCACAAATCATAAAAATACAAACAAAATTTCACATGACAAATATGTAATCATGTGAAGTAATACGTGAATTTCATTAAAAACATTATAAGTATGCAAGTTGGGGAAGACCGTTATCAATAAGAAAATCGCTTGCTTTGGACAACGGCCTCTGAACATTATGCCTTAATTGTAACATTTTTGTTTCTTTTTAACTAAAGGAACGGGAACGGAACACATGTAGAACACATTATTGCATAACACAAAATCTGTTTTGTGCACAAACTTCATCGAAAATTATGAGGATGTTTTATAACTAAATAAATAAGATAATAAATGAAAAAGAAATAAATGAAGAAATAGAACAGATAAATCCACCCGTGTGAAAGCCTTTCTATTCAAAGTAGTTTTCACATTATTCAAAAATGTAATAAAATAGAAAATTAACTATAGAAATTATATCAGGGTAAAGGGAAAATAAGGAAAATGCATTCAATTGACATGTTAATAATATGTAGTATCATAAAAACAATGATAATGTTGATAATGACAAAAATAACAGCAATGACAAAGATCATGATCATAATTATCATCATCATAAATCAATATAAATACCACGACGCATGCACCCGACCTGTGCGTGCATGCCTCGTGATTTAAGACGGGCACACCGAATAGTTAATTGTTATGGGGTTATTGAAACACTTTTTTTTTCGTTTGTACTGCTAAAAATATATTAGGCTACTTGTTTTCATCAAATAATTCAGTGTAGCAAATGGATTCTGCATGAAATTGTGTCGTTGTTGTTTTTTCCTTTCTCTCTCCCTCTCTCTCCCTCTCTTTCTCATTCTTTCACTCAAAAAGCAATCCCGAACAATGCTCTAAACGCGTAAAGAGGGGAAAAATTTAAGTCACAAACTGACGAGAAAAGTGGTGATCATGTTGACAAGAGGGAATTTGAACTTCAAGCCCACACGGGAGTGCTATGTTAGTCACTCACTAACCACAACAATTATTTGTCCGATAAATCCAAGCAAGATCAACTTTGTGGAAATTGTCCCCATCGCCATACATAACGCAACGAGTTTGCCGTGGAGGGGGGACTATATCACGAGTATATATACTGTTGGAATGATCCCCACCTCAATTCAAAGCACGCACAGTTTATCGTTGTGTGGGGACTATTTCACGAGCATAACATAGCGAGAGGGGCTACTCTATGGTCGTGAAATCGTCCCCACCACATGCAATTCGCACGCAGTTTCCCATAGAGTGGGGACTATATCACGACCATAATAGACGGAGAAACTGTACACGGAGATACTAGTAATAAAGAGTGTGAGCTTCTACAGGAAGCGTCTTTGGTGAAGACTAGATGCGCGCGTTGACCAATCAACTCCCGAGCAGACAAGCGGTGCACAAGAAGAAGATACATGTACTTTGTACTGATGTACGTTGTAAAGTGTCAGTTGTGTGCAAGGGAGTAGCTGTCGGGATTCTATTAGTCCCCACCGGTGACGTTATACTCGAGGTGGGGACTATATCACGATTATGCCGCTCTCAGAATGTGAGGCAGAGGCACAGCGATGGCATGTCCATCCGTGAGATTTCTTGTGATTTTCTGGCATACATAGGCATACACAGGCATACATAGGCACACATACGGTTAATATGGTGAAATCGGTGAAATTCACCGAAAAGGGTACATGTACGTACGTGAGCTACTGCTCGATAAAGACAATCTGTCCTCCGTAGACAGACGGAAGGTACCAGTACCCATTGCTGTGTGGATATTCTTAACCACTGTCTCTATGGAAAATTGGTTGAGGTACCTCACCCTTCTCGATAGCGTCTAATTCACTGCCCTAGGTCGGCAAATTTAAGCTTGTACAGTTAAATCAACTATTCAAGAATAGACTTCACACACCACAATTAATGAATAATCCAACATTTCGGTCGAATTTTCAACGTAAAACACACATCAACCGCATCAACCAGCCTGTTGCGTCGTCACGTTCAAACTTGTTTGAATGTAAAAAAGCTGTCCGAAATTTGGTTTACAACGACGTTTGATCTGTGCGCGATGCTCCACACAGGAGCCGGGATCATTGACTTCGGTGTGTATACGGAGGGGATCCGTGATACAGACCGATCTTTCGGTCAAGTATTCACCAAGATACAGGATGAAACACTAATTTACATACCCAAGACGGTGTCCGATCAAGTAGTTGTTTTTTAATGAAATAATGTACGTGACATGAACTAAACATGTGCAAAATATGGGGGCGATAGGGGCTGTTTTTTTTTAGTTATTGCAAAGAAAGTTGCAGAAAGAAAGAAATATCTCAATACATCGAAGATAAGATTTAATTTCAACCAAGTTTTTTGACGTGATCCCGACATCGTATGAAAAAACGAAGGGCACATTCACGATAGCCCAAAGTCTCAGCTACAACATATTAAAATTTGGGAGAAATTCACCGACGTATAAGTGAGCTAGTGCTCGATAAAGATAGTCATATCAATTTTCATTTCCAGAAAAACTGCACTCCCATAGAGATAACACGTAAACTGGTCAAATTTGACAAGGTGACTTTCAATCCATTTTTACGAGGTGATGCCGTCATCCAATCAAAATGTTGTAATAATATTAATGAAAGATCATTTAATAAGCTACAACATACTGAAATCTGGGTGTAAATTGGCAAAGGATAAGTGAGATATGCTCGAGTGAACTTGAAATTTGATGACGTCATTTTGAAAATTTACTTTTTCTACTTTATTAAGAAATTTGATATCTTTTAATCATTTTGCCAGCATCGCCAACACATGAAATAATATGTCCAACTCATCAGCTTTCAGAATATGTAAAGAAAATGGGGGGTTACCGTCCATCCTGACGAGTAAAATCGGATTTAAAATTGGCGTTTTTTTGGCATAGTTGCACTGTATATCGCCATTGACGCGCGCGCGGAATTTCAACTTTGACGGGCCCGTATGACGTCATATTGAGTCGGATTGACTTGAAACTTGGTAGAAATATTTCTTGACATTTCAGACATCCGATGAAAGTGAAAAAACGGGAAATTTGTATTGCGTATGAGCTGTGCGTGCGTATATGCGCGCGCGCGTACGCGTCCGTCCGAATTTTTCAATTTTTCAAAAAATGCTCTAAATGGTCTGAAACGTGTCCAAAAAAAATTTGAGCTCGATTTGAGCATACAAATATTTCAACGCGCGCGTACGCGCACGTTTTAAGGGTATAGATGAATTTTGAAAACACAAGTAGAATCAGCCTGATTTGAACTATATGTGACGTAAATTTCATTGAAAAATTCCATTCCATTAATGAGATATGAATGAGAATGTGTTTTCATATAATGACGTCATAGTGACGTCACGGTCGACTGATCACTATGATTTTATAAAATCTGTCGTCTTTGGGACATGATACATATATGGTATGATTTTGAAATTGATAGGAAGAGCACTTTCTGAGCTAATCGATGCACAACTTTTGAGGAGAAATAAAGAAGAAGAAGAAGAAGAAGAACCAAAGAATCCGTACAGATACAGAAGGTGATCCGAGAGGATTCTCGGATCACCTAACAAAGAATCAGTACAGATACAGAAGGTGATCCGAGAGGATACTCGGATCACCTAACTAGAGATTGTAATTTGTCATCACTGACAAATTAAGGTGATCCGATTTTTTTTATCAATGATTCGAGTCCTGATACTGCAAAGTCTCAGCTACAACATATCAAAATCTGAGAGAAATTCACCGAAGCATAAGTAAGATAGTGCTCGATAAAGAGAGTCATGTCAATTTTCACATCTAAAAAATTCCCTCCCATAGAGATAACACGTCATAGCGAACATAGAAAAAGAAGTACATATGACCTTTGACCCCACTTTGCACAGACAAGATGGCATCTGAGCAAAAAGTGATTATTTTATGAAATGATCCCTGTAACATGGATTTTACGTGTGCAAAATATGGGAAAGATAGGTCATGTATTCACCAAGATACAGGATGAAACATTTATGACCTTTGACCCTAATTTACATACCCAAGATGGCGTCTGATCAAGTAGTTGTTATTTTATGAAATAATGTTCGTGACATGAACTAAACATGTGCAAAATATGGTGGTGATAGGGTATGTTTTTCTTGAGTTATTGCACATAAAGTTGCAAAAAGAAAGGAATATCTCAATACATCGAAGATAAACTTTAATTTCAACCAAGTTTTTTCACGTGATCCCGACAACGTATGAAAAAACAAAGGGCACACTTACGATAGCCCTACGTCTCAGCTACAACGTATTAAAACCTTAGAGAAATTCACTAAAGCATAAGTGAGCTAGTGCTCGATAAAGATAGTCATGTCAATTTTCATTTCCATAAAAATTGCACTCCCATAGAGATTACACGTAAACTGGTCAAATTTGACAAGGTTACCTTCAATCCATTTTTTCGAGGTGATGTCGTCATCTAATGAAAATTGTGTATTTAATTTATGAAAGAGCATTTCATAAGCTACAACATATTGAAATTTGGGTGAAAATTGGCAAAGGATAAGTGAGATACGCTCGAGTAAACTTGAAATTTGATGACGTCATTTTGAAAATTTACTTTTTTTACTTTATTAAGAAATTTGATATCTTTTAATCATTTTTTCAGCATCGCCAACCCATGAAATGACATATACAACTCATCAGCTTTCAGAATATGTAAAGGAAATGGGGGGTCACCGTCCATCCTGACGAGTAAAATCGGATTTAAGATTTGCGGTTTTTTGGCATAGTTGCACTGTCTATCGCCATTGACGCGCGCGCGGAATTTCAACTTTGACGGGCCCGTATGACATCATATTGAGTCGGATTGACTTGAAACTTGGTAGAAATATTCCTTCACATTTCAGACATCTGATCACAGTGAAAAAAATGGGAAATTTCTATTGCATATGAGCTGTGCGTGCGTATATGCGCGCGCGCGTACGCGTCCGTCCGATTTTTTCATTTTTTCAAAAAATGCTCTAAATGGTCTGAAACGTGTGCAAAAAAATTTTGGGCTTGATTGGAGCATACAAATATTTCAACGCGCGCGTACGCGCACGTTTTAAGAGAAAATATAAATTTTGACAATATGAATAGAATTCGCTTGACTTGAAATATATGTGACGTAAATTTCATTTAAAAATTCCATCCCATTAATGAGATATGATTGAGAATGTGTTTTCATATAATGACGTCATAGTGACGTCACGGTCAACTGATCACAATGATTTTACTTGATCTGTCGTCTTTGGGACACGATACATACATGGTATAAGTTTGAACTTGATAGGCATAGCACTTTCTGAGCTAACCTCTGCACAACTTTTGAGGAGAAATAAAGAAAGAAACAAAGAAAGAAGAATAAAGAATCAGTACAGATACAGAAGGTGATCCGAGAGGATACTCGGATCACCTAACTAGAGATTGTAATTTGTCATCACTGACAAATTAAGGTGATCCGATCTTTTTTTTAATCAATGATTCGAGTCCTGATACTGCAAAGTCTCAGCTAAAACATATTAAAATCTGAGAGAAATTCACCGAAGCATAAGTAAGATAGTGCTCGATAAAGAGAGTCATGTCAATTTTCACATCTAAAAAATTCCCTCCCATAGAGATAACACGTCATAGCAAAGATAGAAAAAGAAGTACATATGACCTTTGACCCCACTTTGCACAGACAAGATGGCATCTGAGCAAAAAGTGGTTATTTTATGAAATGATCCCTGTAACATGGTCTTTACGTGTGCAAAATATGGGAAAGATAGGACATGTATTCACCAAGATACAGGATGAAACATCTATGACCTTTGACCCTAATTTACATACCCAAGATGGCGTCTGATCAAGTAGTTGTAATTTTATGAAATAATTTTCGTGACATGAATTAAACATCTGCAAAATATGAAGGTGATAGGGGCTGTTTTTCTTGAGTTATTGCAAAGAAAGTTGCAAAAAGAAAGAAATATTTCAATACATCGAAGATAAATTTTAATTTCAACCAAGTTTTTACACGTGATCCCGACAACGTATGAAAAAACGAAGGGCACATTTACGATAGCCCTACATCTCAGCTACAACATATTAAAATCTTAGAGAAATTCACCGAAGCATAAGTGAGCTAGTGCTCGATAAAGATAGTCATGTCAATTTTCATTTCCATAAAAATTGCACTCCCATAGAGATTACACGTAAACTGGTCAAATTTGACAAGGTTACCTTCAATCCATTTTTCGAGGTGATGTCGTCATCAACTCAAAATTGTTTAATTACATTTATGAAAGAACATTTCATAAGCTACAACATATTGAAATTTGGGTGAAAATTGGCAAAGGATTAGTGAGATACGCTCGAGTAAACTTGAAATTTGATGACGTCATTTTGAAAATCTACTTTTTTTACTTTATTAAGAAATTTGATATCTTTTAATCATTTTATCAGCATAGCAAGCCCATGAAATGACATGTACAACTCATCACCTTTCAGAATATGTAAAGAAAATGGGGGGTCACCGTCCATCCTGACGAGTAAAATCCGATTTAAAATTGGCGGTTTTTTGGCATAGTTGCACTGTGTATCCCCATTGACGCACGCGCGGAATTTTGAATTTGACGGGCCCGTATGACGTCATATTGAATCGGATCGACTTGAAACTTGGTAGAAATATTCCTTGAAATTTCGGACATCCGATCCGTGTGAAAAAATTGAAAATTTCTATTTCATATTAGCTGTGCGTGCGTATATGTGCGCGCGCGTACGCGTCCGTCCAATTTTTTCAATTTTTCAAAAAATGCTCCAAATGGTCTGAAACGTGTGCAAAAAAAATTTGAGCTGGATTTGAGCATACAAATATTTCAACGCGCGCGTACGCACGCGTTTTGAGATAAAAATGAATTTTGAGAATATGAGTAGAATGCGCTTGACTTGAAATATATGTGACGTAAATTTCATTGAAATATTTCATTCCATTAATGAGATATACATGAAAATGTGTTTTCATATAATGACGTCATAGTGACGTCACGGTCGACTGATCACTATGATTTTACTTGCGCTGTCGTCTTTGCGACATGATACATATATGGTATAAGTCTGACATTGAGAGGCAATGCACTTTCTGAGCTAACCTCTGCACAACTTTTGAGGAGAAATAAAGAAGAAGAAGAAAAAGACTAGAGATTGTAATTTGTCATCACTGACAAATTAAGGTGATCCGATCTTTTTTTTATCAATGATTCGAGTCCTGATACTGCAAAGTCTCAGCTACAACATATTAAAATCTGAGAGAAATTCACCGAAGCATAAGTAAGATAGTGCTCGATAAAGAGAGTCATGTCAATTTTCACATCTAAAAAAATTCCCTCCCATAGAGATAACACGTCATAGCGAAGATAGAAAAAGAAGTACATGTGACCTTTGACCCCACTTTGCACAGACAAGATTGCATCTGAGCAAAAAGTGGTTATTTTGTGAAATGATCCTTGTTACATGGTCTTTGTGTGTGCAAAATATGGGAAAGATAGGACATGTATTCACCAAGATACAGGATGAAACATTTATGACCTTTGACCCTAATTTACATACCCAAGATGGTGTCTGATCAAGTAGTTGTTATTTTATGAAATAATGTACGTGACATGAACTAAACATGTGCAAAATATGGGATTGATAGTCATTGTTGTTGTTCATCTATTGCACAGAAAGTAGTAGAAAGAAAGAAAAATAAAGAAAAAAATATGTTATTTTATAGAAATTTGAAGGAGAAGCATAAAAAAATCAGAAAAAGATAAAGTTAGGAAGGGAGATTAAGACTAACTAAAGAAAAAGAAGAAAAAAAGTGTTGAAAAAAATGAAAAAAAAATATTGGCAGGGGTGAGCCTCGAACCAGGGACCTTAGGATTACGAGTCGGATGCGCTATGCAATGACCTATTTCATGCTCCATAGGCCCTGTGTATTAAGCAAAATGACGCTGCATCGAAGCCACGTGCCATTTTCAACCAAGTTTTTCGACGTGATGCCGACGTCGTATGAAAAAATGAAGGGTACACTTACGATAGCCCAAAGTCTCAGCTACAACATACTAAAATCTGGGAAAAATTCACCGAAGCAAAAGTGAGCTAGTGCTCGAAAAAGAGAGTCATGTCAATTTTCACTGCCAGAAAAACTGCTCTCCCATAGAGATAACACGTAAACTGGTCAAATTCTACAAGGATACATTCAATCCATTTTTACGAGGCGATGACGTCATCCAATCAAAATGTTGTTTTTACACTAATGAAAGAACATTTCATAAGCTACAACATACTGAAATATGGGAGAAAATTGGCAGAGGATAAGTGAGATACGCTCGAGTAAACTTGTAATTTGATGACGTCATTTTGAAAATTTACTTTTTTTACTTTATTAAGAAATTTGATATCTTTTAATCATTTTGTCAGCATTGCCTACCCATGAAATGACATGTACAACTCATCAGCTTTCAATATATGTAAAGAAAATGGGGGGTCACCGTCCATCCTGACGAGTAAAATCGGATTTAAAATTGGCAGTTTTTTGGCATAGTTGCACTGTATATCGCCATTGACGCGCGCGCGGAATTTCAACTTTGACGGCCCCGTATGACGTCATATTGAGTCGGATTGACTTGAAACGTGGTATAAATATTCCTTGACATTTCAGACATGCGATCAAAGTGAAAGAACTGGAAATTTCAATTGCATATGAGCTGTGCGTGCGTATATGCGCGCGCGCGTACGCGTCCGTCCGATTTTTTCAATTTTTCAAAAAATGCTCCAAATGGTCTGAAACGTGTGCAAAAAAATTTTGAGCTCGATTGGAGCATACAAATATTTCAACGCGCGCGTACGCGCACGTTTTAAGAGAAAATATGAATTTTGAGAACATGAGTAGAATGCGCATAACTTTAAATATATGTGACGTAAATTTCATTGAAAAATTCTATTTCATTAATGAGATATGATTGAGAATGTGTTTTCATATAATGACGTCATAGTGACGTCACGGTCGACTGATCACAATGATACATTAGATTTGCCGTCTTTGGGACATGATGCATACATGATATAATTTTGAAATTGACAGGCAGCGGACTTTCTGAGCTAACCTCTGCACAACTTTTGAGGAGAAATAAAGAAGAAGAAGAAAAACAAAGAATCCGTACAGATACAGAAGGTGATCCGAGAGGATACTCGGATCACCTAAAGAACAAAGAATCAGTACAGATACAGAAGGTGATCCGAGAGGATACTCGGATCACCTAACTAGAGATTGTAATTTGTCATCACTGACAAATTAAGGTGATCCGATCTTTTTTTTAATCAATGATTCGAGTCCTGATACTGCAAAGTCTCAGCTACAACATATTAAAATCTGAGAGAAATTCACCGAAGCATAAGTAAGATAGTGCTCGATAAAGAGAGTCATGTCAATTTTCACATCTAAAAAATTCCCTCCCATAGAGATAACACGTCATAGCAAAGATAGAAAAAGAAGTACATATGACCTTTGACCCCACTTTGCACAGACAAGATGGCATCTGAGCAAAAAGTGGTTATTTTATGAAATGATCCCTGTAACATGGTCTTTACGTGTGCAAAATATGGGAAAGATAGGACATGTATTCACCAAGATACAGGATGAAACATCTATGACCTTTGACCCTAATTTACATGCCCAAGATGGCGTCTGATCAAGTAGTTGTAATTTTATGAAATAATTTTCGTGACATGAACTAAACATGTGCAAAATATGAAGGTGATAGGGGCTGTTTTTCTTGAGTTATTGCAAAGAAAGTTGCAAAAAGAAAGAAATATTTCAATACATCGAAGATAAATTTTAATTTCAACCAAGTCTTTTGACGTGATCCCGACAACGTATGAAAAAACGAAGGGCACACTTACGATAGCCCTACATCTCAGCTACAACATATTAAAATCTTAGAGAAATTCACCGAAGCATAAGTGAGCTAGTGCTCGATAAAGATAGTCATGTCAATTTTCATTTCCATAAAAATTGCACTCCCATAGAGATTACACGTAAACTGGTCAAATTTGACAAGGTTACCTTCAATCCATTTTTTCGAGGTGATGTCGTCATCAAATCAAAATTGTTTAATTACACTTATGAAAGAACATTTCATAAGCTACAACATATTGAAATTTGGGTGAAAATTGGCAAAGGATTAGTGAGATACGCTCGAGTAAACTTGAAATTTGATGACGTCAGTTTGAAAATCTACTTTTTTTACTTTATTAAGAAATTTGATATCTTTTAATCATTTTATCAGCATAGCCAGCCCATGAAATGACATGTACAACTCATCACCTTTCAGAATATGTAAAGAAAATGGGGGGTCACCGTCCATCCTGACGAGTAAACTCCGATTTAAAATTGGCGGTTTTTTGGCATAGTTGCACTGTGTATCCCCATTGACGCACGCGCGGAATTTTGAATTTGACGGGCCCGTATGACGTCATATTGAATCGGATCGACTTGAAACTTGGTAGAAATATTCCTTGAAATTTCGGACATCCGATCCGTGTGAAAAAATTGAAAATTTCTATTTCATATTAGCTGTGCGTGCGTATATGTGCGCGCGCGTACGCGTCCGTCCAATTTTTTCAATTTTTCAAAAAATGCTCCAAATGGTCTGAAACGTGTGCAAAAAAAATTTGAGCTGGATTTGAGCATACAAATATTTCAACGCGCGCGTACGCGCGCGTTTTGAGATAAAAATGAATTTTGAGAATATGAGTAGAATGCGCTTGACTTGAAATATATGTGACGTAAATTTCATTGAAATATTCCATTCCATTAATGAGATATGCATGAAAATGTGTTTTCATATAATGACGTCATAGTGACGTCACGGTCGACTGATCACTATGATTTTACTTGCGCTGTCGTCTTTGCGACATGATACATATATGGTATAAGTCTGACATTGAGAGGCAATGCACTTTCTGAGATAACCTCTGCACAACTTTTGAGGAGATAGAAATAAAGAAAGAATCCGTACAGAAACAATAGGTGATCCGAGAGGATACTCGGATCACCTAACTAGAACCGGAATTTGTCAACACTGACAAATTAGGTGATCCGATCTCTTCGAAAATCAATGATTTGAGTCCTGATCCAAATATTCATGACCATACAGGTTTCATCTGTGTTGACGGAACATTGGCCGTGTGATGTTTGGATTCTCATTTAGAAAAGGGAGTGAGACCTGCCATCTTTGGTACCGAATTCCGTATACACTAATGGAAATACAGAATGCAGTATATTTGACCTTTGACCGCACTTTGCACACCCAAGATGGCGTCTAAGCAAAAAGTGATTATTTCATGAAATGATTCTTGTAACATGGTCTTTGCGTGTGCAAAATATGGGAAAGATAGGACATGTATTCACCAAGATACAGGATGAAACATTTATGACCTTTGACCCTAATTTACATAACCAAGATGGTGTCCGATCAAGTAGTTGTTATTTTATGAAATAATGTACGTGACATGTACTAAACATGTGCAAAATATGGGATTGATAGCCATTGTTGTTGTTCATCTATTGCACAGAAAGTAGTAGAAAGAAAGAAAAATAAAGAAAAAATTATGTTATTTTATAGAAATTTGAAGGAGAAGCATAAAAAAAACAGAAAAAGATAAAGTAAGGAAAGGGAGATTAAGATCAACTAAAGAAAAAGAAGAAAAAAAGTGTTAAAAAAATTTTAAAAAATATATTGGCAGGAGTGAGCCTCGAACCAGGGACCTTAGGATTACGAGTCGGATGCGCTACGCAATGACCTATTTCATTCTCCATAGGCCCTGTGTATTAAGCAAAATGACGCTGCATCGAAGCCTCGTGCCATTTTCAACCAAGTTTTTCGACGTGATGCCGACATCGTATGAAAAAATGGAGGGCACACTTACGATAGCCCAAAGTCTCAGCTACAACATACTAAAATCTAGGAGAAATTCACCGAAGCATAAGTGAGCTAATGCTCGAAAAAGAGAGTCATGTCAATTTTCACTGCCAGAAAAACTGCTCTCCCATAGAGATAACATGTAAACTGGTCAAATTTGACAAGATGACTTTCAATCCATTTTTACGAGGTGATGCCGTCCTCCAATCAAAATGTTGTAATTATATTAATGAAAGATCATTTAATAAGCTACAACATACTGAAATCTGGGTGTAAATTGGCAAAGGATAAGTGAGATACGCTCGAGTGAACTTGAAATTTGATGACGTCATTTTGAAAATGTACTTTTTTTACTTTATCAAGAAATTTGATATCTTTTAATCATTTTGCCAGCATCGTCAACCCATGAAATAACATGTACAACTCACCAGCTTTTAGAATATGTAAGAAAAATGGGGGGTCACCGTCTATCCTGACGAGTAAAATCGGATTTAAAATTGGCGTTTTTTTGGCATAGTTGCACTGTATATCGCCATTGACGCGCGCGCGGAATTTCAACTTTGACGGGCCCGTATGACGTCATATTGAGTCGGATTGACTTGAAACTTGGTAGAAATATTCTTTGACATTTTAGGCATCCGAGAAGTGTAAAAAAACGGGAAATTTTCATTGCATATGAGCTGTGTGTGCGAATATGTGCGCGCGCGTACGCGTCCGTCCAATTTTTTCAATTTTTCAAAAAATGCTCCAAATGGTCTGAAACGTGTGCAAAAAAAATGTGAGCTCGATTTGAGCATACAAATATTTCAACGCGCGCGTACGCGCACGTTTTAAGAGAAAATATGAATTTTGAGAATATGAGTAAAATGCGCATAACTTGAAATGTATGTGACGTAAATTTTATTGCAAAATTCTATTCCATTAATGAGATATGAATGAAAATGTGTTTTCATATAATGACGTCATAGTGACGTCACGGTCGACTGATCACTATGATTTTACTTGATCTGTCGTCTTTGGGACATGATACATATATGGTATGAGTTTGACATTGAAAGGCAGTGCACTTTCTGAGCTAACCGCTGCACAAATTTTGGTTAGAAATAAAGGAAAATAAAAAGAAGAACAAAGAATCAGTACAGATACAGAAGGTGATCCGAGAGGATACTCGGATCACCTAAAGAAAGAATCCGTACAGATACAATAGGTGATCCGAGAGGATACTCGGATCACCTAATTCAAGCATTAGTTTTGCGCTGAAATTCAACTGTGAATTCGAACGTTAGTTGAGCGCAGAAATACACAGGGAATTCGAGCGTATAGTTCAGTGCAGAAATCACTGTGAATTCGAGCATTAATTACGTGCAGAAATACACAGGGAATTCGAGCGTTACCTTCAGCGCTGAAAATAGCTGTGAATTCGAGTAGTTGAGCGCAGAAATACACAGGGAAATCGAGCATTAGTGTTGCGCTGAAATTCGACTGTGAATTCGAGCGTTAGTTGAGCGCAGAAATACGCAGGGAATTCGAGCATTAGTTTTGCGCTGAAATTCAACAGTGAATTCGAGCGTTAGTTGAGCGCAGAAATACGCAGGGAATTCGAGCGTTGGTTTTGCGCTGTAATTCAACTGTGAATTCGAGCGTTAGTTGAGCGCAGAAATACACTGTGAATTCGAGCGTTGAATAGCGCAGAAATTCCGATGGAATTATCTTTACATATTATATAACGATAGTTACAGAAAAAAAAAATAAATGAAGAGTTTTGGCAACTCGTCTTTCATATAAAGTGATTTGAATTAGTTTTAGAAGAATCGATGAAAAAATCGTTTAGCAACATTATCTAAAATACTATTATTGATTATTATGTTGTCAATTATTACTTCAAAGTAACATATCATTATATTCTTATTTTTTCTTCATTTCTCGCCAATGATTTGGCAGAGACTGGTTAACGTACAACTTTTGTTTGCGTTTCTCTTAATTTTGTGAAAGATACTCTCTCCCGACCTCCCCCTGTAACTCCTCCAAGTTAATAAGAGACATTTCTCATTGCGCAGATTCACAAAATTGAAGTCCTTTGTACCACTACTTTCTTCCCACTACAAATTCTAACTGAATTCACAGCGATTTTCTGCACTGAACTGACGCTCGAACTCCCTGTGTATTTCAGCGCTCAACTAACGCTCGAATTCACAGTTGAATTTCAGCGCTCAACTAACGCTCAAATTCACTTTTTTTTTTGCGCTAAACTGATGCTCGAATTCACAGCGATTTTTTTTTGCACAGAACTAACGCTCGAAATCCCTGTGTATTTCTGCGCTCAACTAACGCTGGAATTCACAGGGATTTACTGCGCTCAACTAACGCTCGAATTCACAGATGAATTTCAGCGCAAAACTAACGCTCGAATTCCTTGTGAATTACTGATATCACATATTTGAATTTGTGATATCAAAAATTCAATTTGTGATATCACAAAATGGAATTTGTGATATCAGAAATTCGCATTTTTTATATCACAAATAAGAATTCTTGATATCACAAATTCAAATTAGTGATATCACAAATTTATTTCGTGATATCACAAATTCGAATTTGTGATATCAAAAATTCATTTTGTAATATCACGAGTTACCATTGGTTTTTCACGTGAAACCTATTTTTTTATATCAAGAATTCGAATTTCTAATATCACTAATTCATTCAGTGATATCACTAATTGAATTTTTGATATCACGAATTCGAATTTCTGATATCACAAATTGAATTTGTGATACCAAGAATGGATTTTGTGATATCACAAATTAAGTTCATGTCCTACACTCTCGGGAATTTGAGATATCACAGATTTAATTCATGATATCACAAATTTAATTCTTGATATCAGAAATTTGATTTTTTTTTTGATATCACAAAATGGAATTCGCGATATCAGAAATTAACTTTAAATGTAAAAAAGCTTGCCATACGCACGCAGTGCGCACTATACGTGCGCTTGCTTGCCTATGAAAACCCAGTCCCACGACTGGAAACTGCACTGCAAAAAGTCCGGTGTTAAATAGTGAACACCGATAAATTTTCGGTGCTCATTTATGGTGTTAAATTACGCACGCAGTGCGCACTATACGTGCGCTTGCATTTTATTGTAGGCCTATTGTAATTGGCTGACAAGGCAGGTGACGTCACACTCCCAGTTTTAAGGTCGTACGACTGGTCCGATCGTATATAGTGTGCGTCGGGCTTTACATCAAAAGGAGATCTTGACAAGCGTCGCGAAATGAGGTGTCAGGAGATGGTGTAAGATGTGATGTCAGAGATTGGGAAGAAGCAACAAATTACAGGGATTTTACAGTTTCGGTTGAGATAGAGCTTCAGGTTTCCAACTTCTTTTGATTAGTTTTTTTTTAGATAATGAGAAACCTGTTATGAAATAATTATGAAAGAACATAGCCTAATAACAATGCTAAGAGGAATTAAAAGTTTATTTGATGAAAATATGTTTTTAAGTGGCTAAGATATCCAAAACAAAACGATCCGAATAAAAGGTGGGACCCATCTTTTGTTGAGATCGCTTTGTTTTACTTTGTTTATGGATATCTCAGCCATTTTAAAACCGATTTTCATGAAGTATACTTTGAATTCTTCTTAGAATTGTATGCTCTTTGATCGTTATTTTCATAAAGTGGTTTCTAAGTATCTCGCAAAACTTTAAATGCTGAATCCCCCCGTCAACCAATACTATACCATCCCTTTTACATCACATGAACTATTATGAAAACGCGCAGGTTTACGGTCCTCCCCCCCCCCCCACACACACACACACACAATAAAGTGACCGACATAGGAGTCCACACAAATGTCATTTTCATCCAGTCCGTAGTCCGGATAGGGTGTAATAAACCGTTGCGTTGGGATATGTCTTTCATTACACTAATATTGTCGTGTGGTGATGCTTTGCATGCCTGGATAACTTTTGACCTAGTCATGGTGAAACCTGGACAGAGGCATTCATCAAATTTGAACACATATTCAATGTCATATTATCATCCATCTCCCACTGTGGATAGAGTCGCGTCCGCCCTCCAATTGTCTCGATGTTGACGTCACTTTCGGCCGTAGCCCTGTTCGTCTGCATGTTTACAGCCGCAGGTGTGGTCTACCTGTTACTCTTGACCAATCTGCCTCTCTACATGAAACACGTCGTCGGTTTCGATATTATGGCGGTAAGTACCCAAAACTTCTCTAAGACCTCTCAAAACAGTTTATGTCAAAATGACAATATACATATACATTATCTCACAAAGTCAACTTTCCAAAAAGTGTAATGTCGACGTAACGACTTTCATTATCTCGCCAATATATTACCAAAAATTGTATATGGACGCGGCGACACACTTTTTGAGTAGTCGACTTGGCGAGATGAGGTATGTCACCATGTCGAAATACGCATTTTGGGGATATCGACTTGGCAAGATAAGGTATAAAGTCCCCATGTCGACAAACATTTTTGGAAGTCGACTTGTTAAGATAATGTATGTCACCATTTTGACATACACTTTTTAGGAAGTCGACTTGGCAAGATAATGTATGTCACCGATTTGACATAATTATTAAAGCTGATAAGTAGACATGGTCAGGTACAATTATTATCTTTGATGTCGGCATGATAAGAATACTAAGTACGACTTGACAGAATGAAGTACATCATCATGTCGTCAACTCGAATGGTACTCAGACATGTCAGAAGCGTCGTACGAAAGAGTAATTCGTATTCGTTATGTCTCAAATAGACTCGATTTCGGAGATATGTGATATTCAGACATCACGACAAACTATAATTTGTCTTTGTAGGTGGGCCTTCTGTCGTCACTCCCATACATTTGCCACTGGCTGATGTTGCAGGTTTCATCCCATGTAAGCGACTCCCTGATTGGACGGAATCTTCTCAGCAGAACCATGACCCGGAAGCTGATGGTGGATCTCGGTATTGTCATGTTAAAAGCTCTTTGATGCTCATAACCTCATAACCTATTCGTAATGCATGGGTTGTAATTCTCCCCCTCCCGCCCCTCGAAAAAAAATACCGTTTATTGCCTGTCTTCAAACGCAGTATATATATATATATATATATATATCATATACCGTCCAAATACATTGTATTGTCTGTGTAAGTACTAGCCCAAATCTGGTCTTCAGATAGATTGATATACTTAACATCAGCCCAGTTTTGGTTGTATGGTCATTTTCCCAGAAAACAAAAAAAGGTCGACTTGGAATAAGTTGAAAACGCAAAATTCGGTATGCAAGAATTGTTCTGAAAGCCAGTATACTAACGCCACAATAAGCAAATGCTCTCCAAATTACAATGGCAATCAATACATCAACGAGTTCAGTATCAGACTTGCATACATTTGTATAAGATAATCAATGGGATGAGCCCACGTTATCTCAGACATTTAATTGCCGTAAGACACACACCATTTCATACACGATATGCCCTAAATTGTCCCTTATTTATAAATTCCCCCAAAACATATCATTTTAAGAACTCTTTTCATTATCAAGCTTCAAATATGTGGAATGATTTGCCAAATTTTATTCGAAATGCGCAGTCATTGCCTGTTTTCAAAAAATTATGCAGGGTACTCAGCATGATTGATAGGTTATGAAAGCATGTATATAGAATACAGTGTATGTATGAGAGAGATTTGTGTGTTTATGTTATATTATGTTATATATCACTGAGTTCATTAAGTTTTTTTTTTTGTATGAAGAAATGGTAAATATGAAGCCCGAAATTTGATGATATTGTATGATAACAATTATAAAGGGGGGGGGGGGGGTAGATGAAATGGCAATATTTTTCTGATTGCCCTATCAAGCTGTTATTAAGCTGTAATTGTATTAATGTTTCAGTTTGTTTGTATACTTGTTTTGGTGTCGTGGTTGATATGTAGTTTAAGTTATTTCATTGTTTGTACTTTGCTTTGATGTTCATGACATTTTTATCTGTACATAATGTGAGCAGGGCCCCTTGATAGAACAGTTAACCAACTGAAAGGGCTACCCTGCTAAAAGAATATTGAAATAAATATATAAATAATTCAGATGATGCCGTTTTACCTATCGATTGTTCCTCGCCAATATCACAGGTGCAATCATCACTGCCGGAGGGTTAATTCTCGTTTGCACCCAGGTGTCGACTGCACCTTCCATCACCGTGCTACTGATGACCATAGCAGCTGGTGGCATCGGCATCTCCTTCTCCACGGCGTTCGTCAACGCCATTGACCTCGCCCCGATTTTCTCGGGCACCCTAACGGGGATCGCAAACTTCATCGCCGTGTCGTCGGGTTTTATGGCCCCACTCGTGGTCGGGGCGTTGACGCAGGACCAGGTATACAGCTGCAAAGAGTAGATGGAAAATTTCATGAAGTCATTTGCTGGCCAAGTTTAACTGCATAATGATACTATCAGACAGTTTGTCAGACCATAATAATGAATAATAATCTAACCTTTTATGCATTTATACATACAATCGTACATCACGTGTACATATATAGAGAGAAAGATTAAGTTTGAATTCAGTTCATTTCAATTGAAATGTATTTTGATTTTTCAACAGAATGATTATGATAACATACTCTTCAGTCTTTTTGTAAAGGAATATTTAGCTATCTTTTAATGATTTTTTTTTGGTTAAAAGTAGAGAAGGAAAAGCGCCTCGTATATGTATATAGCTTTCTTATATCGTCGCTCTTATGCCAAAAGGGCGTTAAACCACTTCCACTGTTATGCCAAAAGGCCCTTAACGCTATAGACTTTGTACACTGTTAGTGCCCTTTTGGCATAACAGGGGAAGTTCTTTAAGGCCCTTTTGGCATAAGGTCGACGATATAAGAAAAACTTTTTTTCTTCCAAAACGTGTTTTTAGTGGCATCGTAGTATGGCAGTGGGGTATGGGCCTGTTTTTGCAACCCCTGCGAGCTGTAAAGTGAGTTGTCAAAATGTCATTTTAATGGTAAAAAATGTTCCCTTTCGTTGTATAAAGACTGTACACTTTGTTTAATTTCTATATATGCACTATATACTCAAGATGTATCCGTCAGCCCCCCCCCCCCCCACACACACACGCATACACACAAAATGAATAGTGCATGAACATCGAGCGCAAACGACGCAACAGACAACAAGTGCAGTGTCATATAGTATGAACACACACACAAGAACAAAAACACACAAAGAGCATGTTGACGTCAGAATGTGGATACGTTTTAGGGGTTTTTTTTGTTTTGTTTTGTTTTTTTTTTGGGGGGGAGCAAGTATCAATGTTATTGGTTGATTAATATTAATTGCGTTAATTAGATTAATAGTGTAATTTCTTTTTAAGCCCGGATAGCGTGTGCACTTTGAAATATTTTCCATCCCGCAGAACGACCCCCGTGGCTGGCACATGGTATTCTATGGCATCGCGGCGGTAGACCTCTTTGGCGCTCTATTCTTCCACGCCTTTGGGTCTGGGGACGTGCAAGAGTGGGCAGTCGTGGCGGAAGAGGAGAAAAATGCTAATGACGTCACGCGAAGAGACCATGAACGTAAAGACGGAGAGGAATACATTGCACTATCTACGTGAAGCTTTTTACTCGAGGGTGGTACAATGTATATCCTCCATCGAGTTAGTGTGTCTTAATCATTATGCCTTCAACTATCTAAAAAAACGCAGTAAGAGTGTGTTAACCGCTGTACATGGGCAGCGTATACGCACACGCACACACAGAGACGCCAGTGGCGAATCCACTTTATTTTCGTTAAAACAAAAGAAATAAAAAGAAAAAATGGGGGCGCATGCGCCCCCTTTAATTTTGTAACGGCGCCCTCCCTTTACGGAATTCTTGGATCCGTCCCTATGCACACACTCCTGTCCACGTTGGGATTTGATAGTTTGTTTGAAATACTGGTATAATAGGTAGAAATTGTTCAGGTATAAACCTCTTATGATAGTGCTGTCATCATTAGCGTTATCATAATAACTGCTGAGGACTGCAACAACTATCATTAATTGCTTCTTCTGCTACTTGTGCTAATAATACCACTTCTACTGCTATTTTCCCCATATGTAATCTATAATAAGTGTATATTTTCATATTATCATGTTTTTATACTGAGGCTGTTTGCAATATCATATAGAAAATTCTATTATATTTTGTGCTTCATCAAGGTCGACATTTATTACTAGAAGAAAAAAAAAAGAGGACACTTAGATCTTTATCGTTGTTATATCATTCAGGTTAGACTTATTTTTCCACAGCTGGGCTAGGAACCCGTGTAGATAGACCCTGATAGGCTGCAATGCACAACTCGATAGTTATTAATCTTTATAAATGCATGAGTTATACATTATTTTTACAAGAGACAATTTCACTCTTCATTCAGACTGACTACGCTTACTGGAGTTGTGCTGAGAATAGAAGAATGGGAGAAGTAGAGGTAATCCACAGTGCTCATGTATGGGTATAACTCTCTTCTTAACTGAACATGAATGTACTGTTAACTCGTTTAGTCTCTTGCCTCGCCTGTGTAACTGAAGCGAGAGGTTGAGTAGGCGTCACTTTTCCGTCGTCGCTGTCGTCATCGTCGTCGTTGTCGTAAACAATTTGGTGTTGACCTTACTGAAATCTCCACCCATTCTTTTTGTGTGATTTTACTCCATCAATCATCGAATCATTTAAACATATTTCTGTTGTTTGATATTATATCTTTCTATAATGATTCTTCCATTCGATGTCTTATTACATGAGGTATAAGAGTGTAAACTCTTACTTTCATCTGATCCTGTTTTGTTCGCATTATCATAATGTTTCTCTTTGCTCCTATTCTAAATTGGCAAATCTACTGAAATTCATTCGTCTTTCTTTCCGTGCTGAACTGATAAATTCAGTCATTTCAATAAAGTTAACTCTCAAGTTATGATGAATAATGAAATATTTCACGATGTCACTTTCATGATGACAGGGGGATGATTTCTTAAACAAAGTTCCACACATTTTTTTTTTTTTTTTGTAGGTAAAGCCAAACTGAAGCCGTGCTTTTTGGAGACTGCTAAGGTTAGCTTGCTGAGTCCTGCATTTGAGCACAATAGTTTACATTACTTAAATTGTGCCATGGTCAGGCAGCTTCCAAAGACGAGTTTAGCGTGAAATTGTTGCACAACGTAACGGTTATGATACTATACAAATTGTGTGTGTAAAAATAGTAACCTAAAACACCATTTGATCGTCGGCCGGCCGCATTCTATAGTACATGGAAATCATGTAAAATGATCGCGTTGATTATGTATAGTGGACTAGTCTAGGCGATTGTGTTGCAATAAATGATTTTCACTTTGTTGGCAGATAGAGCTGTCTATTAAAATACAGAATTCCATGGAACCATTGATTTGTGTTTTGACATAATGTTCTTTCTGTTGAGCGACCGAGAGGGAGTGGGCGGGAAAAGGAGACTGGAAAATTAGACAGTATTTATTATTATCATGTCGTGTCTTTCATCAAATATTCGTGCACCGGGCGCTCCTATTTATCTATACATTTCTTTTTAATACCAAATTATTCCCCCCCCCTCCCCTTCGGGTTCGGTCGCTACGCTTCGTCGCTTTGCGCCCCCACCCCCCCCCCCCATCCCAATTACGGAATTCCTGGATCCGCCCCTGCTTTGATATGAAATACGTATGCGTACTGTGCGTACATGATGTATCGAAGCATAGATGTAGTAAAGTTGTTCAAAATGTTTTCTGCTTAGAGGTTTCGAGTGAGTATGAAGAGATTGATGAATTATGAAATTGGTGAGAAATTAAAAAGAACATAACAGATATAACAAATTATCGCTACAGGGTTTTATTGTAAAATTATTTTGTACATGTATCCGTATATATATATATGTGTGTGTGTGTGTGTGTGTGTGTGTGTGTGTGTGTTTATTTACGTCTTATGCTGTGTATATAAAAAATAAGATAGAAACCAAGTTCATGCTGTCATTGCCAACAGTTTATTTCGGCACACAAATTTTCGAGGGATTCGCAGTTCTTTCAGAATCAAGAACACTTGAGAAAAGGCAAATAGTTCTAAACTTTATGTGAAAAAAAAAACTGTTGGTAATGACAGCATGAACTCATTCTTATTGCACAAACACTTGCTACTTACTAAATACTATATATATATATATATATATATATATACACACATATATATATATATATATATATATATATATATATATTTCTCATGGAATATTTGGCTCTATACCATATCAAAAGTGATTTTATTAGCTATCAAGCTGGTAGGTAAATAAAAAGGGGAAACTGTACCTATGAGTGAACACATTTGTTTTTCTCTTCTTCCAAAGCACAAAAGTGAAAATTGCAAAAATGAACAAGTTCTCATTCATGCGTGAGTGATCTGGCATACAACAATGAGAAGAAAATACAAATTCATCACAATAAGAAACAATCATTAGCTTGCGAAAGTAAATTTATATTCTTTATGTCTTCGTGGCCCCCAAGAGAAAGAAAGGCTGAAAATAATGGCGGAAAAAAATCAGTCAAATCCAAATTCAAATGACATTAGAGAAGAACCAATATTTTTTTTTAAAAGTTAATGGTAGAATTTTTTATTTAAATTAGGAACTTCGAAAGTAATTTTGGGCTCTTGAATTTGTCTCATGAATTCGTAAATTCCCTTATGAAAGACAAACAAGTCCGTCCATTAATCACCCTTGTGGCTTAACTCCCTACGTCAGTTGAAGTTGGAATTGAAAGAAAATTCTTATATTTTCCCCTTTAGTTTACCTCTTTGTTATTGTTTGAGACTATAAAGAGATAAAGGGAACGAGAACTTATACATTTTGCTGTTTCATTTATGTCTCTTATTGTGTTAATTTGGTCTTTCGTCATTATTGTTATATTGAAGGGCATTTGCATAATTATGAATGTCAAATTCATGTCAAATTTTTTCTTGTGTCTTGGAGAACAAAACGAATGTGTTCATTCATACATAACGTTTCCCTGTGTATTGACCTATCAGATTATCAACCAATGAAATTACATTCGATATAGTATATAATACTATGATTTTTATCAAAACCCTCTATGGAAATATTATATGAACTTGAAAAGTGTTTACTTTCTTTCTTTCTTTCTTCTTCTTTTTTTTTTTTTTTTTTGCTTATGTCCTATATTTTTCATTTGATCCGCGTATTGGCAGTAAGTGGTAGAAGGAATGTCACGATAGAGGAATGCATTTGGATTTTTATTGAATACCAATTGATTTTAATGCATTCCTCTATCGTGACATTCGCTAGTATTTGTCTGTCTGTCTGTCTGTCTGTTTGTCTGTCTGTCTGTGTGCGTATGTGTGTATGCGTGTAAATTTACACAGGCATTTTGTTGGTATACGGGAAGAGATCAGTGGATGCGGGGATATGGACGGAGATTTGATGGATGGGGAGTATTGTAACAATAGGAATAGGTCGACATGTTCGCTGTTCTTTCAAACAAGGTTTTTAAGAAAAAGAAATTTAGAGAATTCGTTTTATAGGGCCTATTGGACAAACATCAGTCAAGCTAACCCCGGCGGTACGTATTGGGGTCGCTGCTGCGGTTACAGTCAAGCATGTCAAGTCGAGTCAATATTTCTTGAATCTGCGTATGATTAGGACAAAATTTTAAATATTTATTTATTGATATCTACAATACATTACCATGTTTGTGCTCATTCTGTAATCAAGTCAATAGAAAGATATAAAGATGTATTGTTGCAATGTAAGATATATGGAAAGCTATGGTATCGCATAATCGAGATCTTTTGGAAAGTCGAAGCAGGGCGTTATGCACTGGGATAGGACAGAGCCTCAAGGCTCAGATTAGACCGGGGGCCCAGAGGATTTATTCAGCTGAAAAGGGTCACACTTTTTGATGGTCTCATCATATAAGGATGTGGCTAAGGGTCAATAAAATGAATTGCTGGCAAGTCTCATCCTGTACCGTAAGCCTAGGGGCCACAAAAAGAGGCCTCGAAAAATGGATTTATTCAGCCGAAGGGGGTCACGGACAAAAGTTGGTGGATATCGTTCCTTTGGGTGTACTTATCATGAAAACAGCAATGCCAGCTATTTTATCCAGTACGGGGGCCCAGACAGTAGCCCCAAAGGGCCCCACAAATATGGCGTTATTCAGCTAAAAAAGGGTCACGGCTAATTTCTTTTGCAATGGAAGTAGTTCCCATCAGAGATATCCAAAACACCAATGCCAGCTATTTTATCCTGTACGGGGCCCCAGACAGTAGCCCCAAAGTGCCCCACCCCCATAGGCCCTACGTACAAACACACACAAACATTGATTTTATTCAGCTGAAAAGAGTCAGGGCTAATTTTCTTTTGCAATTGAAGTAGTTCCCATCAGAGATATCCAAGACACCAAAGCCAGCTATTTTATCCTGCAAGGGGCCCCAGACAGTAGCCCCAAAGTGCCCCACCCCCTTTAGGCCCTATATACGTACAAACACACACCACAAACACACACACACACACACACACACCACAACACACACACACATTGACTTTTTTCATCTGATAAGAGTAACGGCTAATTTCTTTTGCACTGGAAGTAGTGCCCATCAGAGATATCCAAAAACACCAAAGCCAGCTATTTTATCCTGTACGGGGCCCCGGACAGTAGCCCCAAAGTGCCCCTCCCCCCCCCCCCCCCCCCCACACACACAATAGTTTCATTCAGCTGAAAAGGGTCCCAAATTGCCCCCCTTACCCCCCTCCCCCCCCTCCCCCCCCCCCCTCCCACACACACACATTGATTTTATTCAGCTGAATAAGGGTCACGGCTACTTTCTTTTGCAATCGGAAGTAGTACTCATCAGAGATATCGAAAGCACTAGTTGTTTTATCCTGCGCGGGGCCCCAGACAATACCCCCAAAATGCCCCCTACACACACACACACACACACGAACACACACACACACACACACACACACACACACACACACACACACACACACACACATTGGTTTCATTCAGTGGAAAAGGGTCTCGGCTAATTTCTTTTGCAATGGAAGTAATACCCATCGGATATCCAAAATACCAAAGTCAGATATCTTATCCTGCACGGGGCCCCAGACAGTAGCTCCAAAGCGCTTTGCTTTCTTCTCTTCTTTGTCTTCATCTCTTCTTCTTCTTAAATATGCGCTCCTTCGTCTTCATTTTCGCGACAACGACAACGTCCTCCTCATCATCATCAGTTTTGCTGTTCTGGCAAACATTTTCCAGCGTATCGGCTACGTTCGATTTTAGAGCGGCGAGAGCGGAAGACATGCGTAATTGAGTCTGGGGAAGCGTAGGAACAGCGTAGATAAAGCGGACAACAGCGTTATCGAAGCAGGAATGAAGCGTCGTATGAACAGGCCTTGATTTTATACGAGAGTAGAGAACTTAGTGAGAGCGTCGTTAAAGCGGGAAGATCGTGCTTTGATCAAGAAAGCGGCGCAGCAGCGGGACCACGTCGGTGTCTGGTTTAGACTACTTCCCGTTCTTGTGCCGCTGTTACTACGGTTAGAAAAAGAAGGAATATTGTTATGCTCATCCCGCGGGATTTACACTATCACTACTCTCTCCCCGTTTGAGCTACGATTCAAAATAGGTCAATCTTGATGGGGAGATGGGGAAGAAATTTTGAACCACTTCAAAATTTCTTCCCGATCTGTAAAATTGCCAGATCCAACCCCATCACCCAAACGCTGCTGCTACGATGCTCCCGGTACCTGTACACTTTTGCCGCTCTCTCCCGATCTGACAGATTGAATAGATCGGGATGCAGATCTTGATAGTGGAATTACATAATTGTCATGCGGGGACACTTTAGGAACACTCCGTGGGGCCCCGTACAGCTATAACTGGTTTCGGTGTTTTTGATACCTCGTTGAGTACTACTTCCATTGCAAAAGAAATTATAGCAGTGATTCTTTTCACTTAGAATAAAATAATACGGGAGCACTTTCCAGCTACTGGCTGGGGCCCCTTAAAGAATAAAAATAACTGGATGGGTTTGTGATTTAGGTATCTCAGCTGTTAATTCCACTGCCAAGGAAAATAAGCATACATGACTCTTTTCATCTTAAAACGCTTAATTCATATGGGGTGGGAATACCTTGAGGCTATACCTGTCAAGGGCCCTGCATCCGGGCCAATTTTGCACCTCTTTTAATCAAATTCTTTAATGCTGAAATAAATTTAGCAAAAATTTCACCTAGATGACATGGTTGATAGTTCAATGTCATGATTTTTTCATTCAAATTCATTTTGAAACATTCAAATTCCCTCTAACCTTATTCTAAATAACACTTTTTCAACTGAAATCCATATTAAGACAAGCACCATTCCACTATCCGTTCATTCATAAATTCATAATGGTATAGTCACGTGATCACATGCTGCGCTCGTTCATTCAAATTGATTTCTGGACATCTAATTTAACATGTTCTGCAGTCAATTAAACAGATATGTTCATGCTTGACATCTTTCCTTATTTTCTTTCATCGTAGTTATTGTTTTGTAAGCATCATAACATTTCATGTTTTCGTATTCGTTAAAGAGACTTTGACAACAGCTTTTTTTTTTTAACGTGCTTATTGAATCCGAAGAAGTAAGAAGCCACACATTATCTGGCCGTTACGAGCGCTTTATTACGAGCGGTCGGCTAGTTCCAGGAAGTCAAGGTTATGATCCTCAAATGTTTTTTTTTAAATAATTCTTTCTATGTCTTCTAGAGATATACGTCTGTATCTATAGTGGTGTCATGACTATAAAAAATGAAGTTAATCTGCATTACAGGTATACGTATAGGCCTATAATCAATGACATGGAGCGTTATAGAACAACCAAATCCAATTATACTAGATAAAAAATATGATACTTTTACTGCTTTATAACAGTAATTTATAGATGAAACAAAAACACATATAGAAAGACACGTTGAAATGATCTCACCTTTAAAAACAAAGAAATAGCATGATGTAGATTTGAATTTGACTGTCTTTCGCAAAATTTAATGACTAAAATACCCTTATCGGCAAGTCAAGGCGAATTTGAATGAACGTATAGGGTACCAGCCACTTTGAATACCCATTTTACGAATTCGAACCTTCTATCAAATGAACCGACAAAAGTGCGAAATTGGCTGGGAAAACCTATCTGGCTTTGATGTTTTGGGTATCTATATATGATGTAAACTAAGGCCTACTTCGATTGTAAAAGAAAAACAACTATGACTCTTTCAGCTAAATGATGTCATAATGATTATGGCTACTGTACCGGGCCATGTATACCGGATGGAATGACTGGTTTTCGTAATAATCATGGTCATCTCGGTTGTGAACTATACAGAAGTATGCTTCCTTTGCAAATTAAAATATGACTTGCTTTGGTGTTTGTGATATCTTTGTTCCGTAGGCCCTGATATTTACGTTACAAAAGAATTTGTAAGACCATTTTCAGCTGATTCACAGTACATGTATAATGGATGGGTCTGGGGCTCCGTACAGGAAAAAAATAACTGGCCTTGGTGTGTTGAATATCTCTGATATACTTCTTCCAGTGCAAAAGAAATTACCCGTGTTTGGGGCTAGATATTGTCTGGGCCCCCCGTACAGGATAAAATAACTGGCTTTGGTATTTTGGATTGATGGGTACTACTTCCAATGCAAAGGAAATTAGCCGTGACCCTTTTCAGCAGAACGAAACTAATGTGTGTGTGTGTGTGTGTGTGTGTGTGTGTGTGTGTGTGTGTGTGTGTGTGTGTGAGTGTGTGTGTGTGTGTGTAGGGGGGCACTTTGGGGCTACTGTCTGGGGCCCCCGTACAGGATGAAATAAGTGGCTTTAGTGTTTCGGATATCTCTGATGAGTGTGCCTACTACTTCCCATTGCAAAATAAAGTATCCATGACCCTTTTCAGCTGAATAAAATCAATGTGTGTGTGTGGGGGGGGGGGGGGGAATGGGGGCAACTGGAATGGAGCAATTTGGGGCAACTGACTGGGGCCCCGTGCAGGATAAAATAGCTGGCTTTGGTATTTTGAATATCTCTGATGGGTACTTCTTAAATTACAAAAGAAATTAGCCGTGGCCCTTTTCAGCTGAATGAAACTAATGTGTAATGTGTGTGTGTGTGTGGGGGGGGGGGGCACTTTGGGGCTACTGTCTGGGGCCCCGTACAGGCTGAAATAGCTGGCTTTGGTGTTTTGGATATCTCTGATGGGTATGGCCTACTATATTAAATTGCAAAAGAAATTAGCCGTGACCCTTTTCAGCTGAATAAAATCAACGTGTGTGTGTGTGTGTGTGGGGGGGGGGGGGTAAGGGGGCAATTTGGGGCTACTGTCTGGGGCCCCGTGCGGGATAAGATAACTGGCTTTGGTATTTTGGATATCTCTGATGGGTACTACTTCCATTGCAAAAGAAATTAGCCGTGACCCTTTTTAACTGAATGAAACTAATGTGTGTGTGTGTGTGTGTGTGTGTGCCGTGGGGGGGGGGGGGGGTTCCTTTGGGGCTAATGTCCGGGGCCCCTTACAGGATAAAATAGCTGGCTTTGGTGTTTTGGATACCTCTGACGGGTACTCCTTCCATTGCAAAAGAAATTAGCCATGACTCTTTTTCAGCTGAATAAAATCAATGTTTGTGTGTGTTTGTACGTAGGGCCTATGGGGGGCACTTTGGGGCTACTGTCTGGGGCCCCGTACAGGATAGAATAGCTGGCATTAGTGTTTGGGATATCTCTGATGGGAACTACTTCCATTGCAAAAGAAATTAGCCGTGACTCTTTTCAGCTGAATAACACCATATTTGTGGCCAGGGCCCTTTGGGGCTGCTGTCTGGGGCCCCGTACAGGATAAAATAGCTGGCATTGCTGTTTTCATGATAAGTACACCCAAAGGAACGATATCCACCAACTTTTGTGCGTGACCCCCTTCGGCTGAATAAATCCATTTTTCGGGGGCTCTTTTTGTGGCCCCGAGGCTTACGGTACAGGATGTGACTTGCCAGCAATTCATTTTATTGACCCTTGGCCACGTCCTTATATGATGAGACCATCAAAAAGTGTGACCCTTTTCAGCTGAATAAATCTTCTGGGCCCCCGGTCCAAACGAAAATTATAGTGAGCATTGATTTCGCATGATATCAAAGAATCTATTCTCCGTATAGAATCTTTTTATGACATTCGACATTGCAAGGGTTTATCTGACAGGGAGTTACATCATATACGTGCAGTTTAGGCTGAGTAATGGAAAATCTAACGGAATTGCTGATTCGTTAGCTTTTTGAACGAAGCAAGTACAGTAATTAGTCACTTCACTGTGGAACGATTTATTCCAAACCCTTATACACTGTAGTATAAATGGACGAATAGCAAATGGAAATAAATGGACGAGTAGCAAAATGGACAATTAGAAATTGTGCGTTTGATTCAAATGTTTATTCCAGACTCTTATGTCTGGAAAAGTACCAAACATAGCATGTTTGTTAGGCATTATAGATTCAGGAATTCATGCATGCTGTTGGTATGTATATAATAAGACTGGTAGAGCGCAGATATGTAGCTGTAAAGATTGGTCGAGATGCTTACATCGGCGGAGAGTATGAAATTTTGTTTCTATAGGTATTTAGGGGGCGCTGAATTAAAGAAAAAAAAAATTGCCGGATCCAAGAGACATGGCCACTGGGTCGGCCCCCATCCTGAGTTCCAATATCATGGCCGCCATGAAGAAACGATCAGCTCTTAAAAATTTTTGTCTTGGCTTCTAAATGACTTGTGGCAATAATATTTCATGCACAAGGGCTTTTGGACATGCTAACTTCAAATTCATGTGACGGATGGATTTGAAATGTCTGACAAACATATCGAAAGGCAGCCATTTTGAATTTCAGTGTGCATGCCGCCTCGACGAAAAGTTGAAAATCCATGTCGCTCCGTGCAGGGAAGAATTAATGAGATCTATCGCAGGTGTTGATGATTTGCTTCGACGAAACACAGCGTTCCTGTTTAAATATACATATTTCCTCAATCACAGCAAACCGAACGAGCAGCAGTTCGAAGCCCCTTTCAATACCTTCGGAAGCAATGTGGATAGAGAACAGGACATGTGAACAAAAATCAGTTTAAAAGATTTAGGCATACTTCGGATTGTTAACTGTAACATGATACTTAAGTATACACATAAATCGGGTCATGCTTTAGCCAATTACATTTCATAATCAGAAAGATTTCACATTCAAGTTCTAAACTTCCCTAACGAAGCCATTTTGTGCGCAAGGTAGTTGATCGATTTTTTTTTATGAAGAAATACTGAAGGGATTTGTTCCCTGCCATTATATTACCCCCAAGTCCCACACAGGATTTCCACATTTCTTTTGAACGGAGGTCTCCATGATATATTCAAACTCTGTAAAAGAGCGGCTTAGAGCACAGTCAAAGACAGTGGAATGTCTGTAAGCATTCAAGAATTGTCATGCAATGAATCTACGAAAAAATTGCACAAAGTGCGAAGAGATTTCGCTCCTTCTCTAAAGGCATATCGAGATAACGAATGCCCAAACGAATTAAAAAAATGGAGATGCGTTCGGATCCGTTATGGTTCATAACAATAAACCAAGTTTGACGTTCTTTATTTCCAGTAGCTGGTTTCGCATAGATAAGCTGGAGCAGGCGTTGTTGTTGTTGTTGTTGTTGTTGTTGTTGTTGTTGTTGTTGTTGACATGTTCAAAATAAAAGTCAGCTCCGGCGTATCTCTGCGAATCCCTGTACAGCAGAGCAACAGCCCCGAGCTTTACATGCATTATTTGCATGATATTCGACGGTCGAAAGGCTTCATTTGAATAAAGAAACGTTACCCGCTCTGGCAAATTACGCATTACATTACGAGCCGGGATTACCTGTCATTGACAGTAGCATGGGGGTGTCAGAGGAGAAGAAACGAGAATCTTTTCTTTTGCCCATGCTCCATGCCGCCGAGAAGTTATGCACTCTACCGCAGGTGTTGATAAATTGCTTTCACCTAAGACATCACTTCTGTTTAAGTATGCATCATTCCTAAAATACAACATCCTAGCCAGTACCAATGCGCTGCCCCTCCAATATTTTCAGCAGCAATTGTACAATGTGCAAAGAATATAAATCTACATAGGACACACGAAGGAATGTAGTAAGATATGCACTTGTTTAATTGTAAAATGCGACTAAATAGGCAGAAACACGCAATTGCCAAATACTAAATTCGAAAGATTTGATAATTGAGTGTTAAACCCGGCAAACAATATTATGCACTAAATATACCCAAAATTGTTAAATATTACTTTTTTTATGAGATATTAATATTCAGTCCGGAGGTATTAATAACAAGGAGATCTGAAGAAGAAAAAAAAAATATTATTCCATACACGATTACCACCAAGTTGCATACAAGATTTCAAAATGTCCTCTGAAATACAGTTCAAAATTCCTTAATCAAGAACCTCTTCTTTGGTCTCCATATATCCAAGCACTATGGAAGAGCGGCGTGGAGCATGGAACATCAAAGCCAGTGAAATGCTAAGGGTAAGCGTTAGGGTTTGTCTTGCTATAGAACCCATATGCTATTCGCACAAATTGCGAAGAGACTCCACTCCTTCTCCAACACTTTTTTTTTTGGAGGGGGGGGGGGGGTATAGTAGTGGAGAGCATTAGCTGTTATTTTAGACGCGATCGCCGTAACAGAGTGACGTTTTGATTACGAAACTGTTGTATACAGTACATAAATGTATACCTCTATTTTCTCAGCCTCCCTGACATTCACAACGCTCCCAAATTCAGGAACTACTTGATTAACAAAAGACATTGGAATGCATCTTCACAGTATAGTGGACATAACTTGGGTGTTCAACTGCAATATCTTTTGAACTTTGAAGCATGACATTTAGGCTAGGGAAAGCTGCATTCCAATTTCTTTCATTAATCATTAGTACCTATAATTGACTGACTAAGGCCACCGGTAGGATCTTGGTTTTGAAGTGGGGTTTATCTTTATGGGCGTATAAGAAAAATAATAGAAGACTATTATGAAACATATGACATGTATTCAGACATTCATTTGGTCATTGCACATGCCGTCGAGGGTATCATGAATCAACGCAAAGTCCACATGCATTTGCATTATAGGCCCTATAGTTCATTTACAGGAAAATCGAGTCTTTGTTCAACATGACTTTTGATAAGTAAAGTAATGACATCGACCAAACACGTTAACGATGTATGTTTTTTAAATTGTGGAAAATTTGGAAATCAGGGCTTTTTTATGATTACCCAGCAAAGTCATAATGAACAACCACAGACAAATCAGATGAGATAATGAATCCGTAAAAGCTCATATTCCTCTCCTGCATAAATGTTCGCTGTTTTTATTTCTTTGTTGATATGAATAGACATGTACATGTAATGTATTAAGATATCATGCATGCTTATGATTCACAAAAGTTGCAAAGCTTGCCGGAGGCTCGCCCTACCATGGACCTAATATGCATGGACTGTTCACTGCAGTCTTTCTTTGATGTATATGATCGTCGCCGACACCTGATTATGTGCATCTTAATGAGTACATTTTGTTTCTAGAGGTATTTTGGGGGCGCTGATTTAAAAAAGATGCAGGATCAAAGAGACATGACCACTGGGTCGGCCCCCATCCTGAATTCCAATATCATGGCCGCCATGAAGAAACAATTAGGGCTTAAAGATTCTTGTCTTGGCTTCTAAATGACTTGTGGCATTAATATTTCGTACACAAGGGCTTTTGGACATGCTAAATTCAAATTCTTGTGACGGATGGACTTGAAATGTCTGACAAACATATCGAATGGCCGCCATTTTGAATTTCAGTATGCCGCCTCGACCAAAAAGTTGAAAATCCCTATCTTAAGTTCTGAATGACGAATGTCGCTGAAATTGGTTGCACATAAATATTATAACACGCTTGGTTAGGAAATGGAATAATGTGATCCGTCTGACGAACGGTTTGCCCGCCATTTTTAATTCCAATATGGCTGCTAAGACCAGTATTACGACTAATTACATAAAAAAATATAATAGGAGCTGGGGGGGGGGGGGGGGGGACTGCTGATTCAATTTGCATTGGTGAAGAAAAGGATTTCGTCATGAGGGCAGGGAGTAGGTCTACACATCTTGCTCCTTTGGTTATGTCTACAGGAGTTGGTCTCAAAGGCAACAGGCGCCGATACTGTCGGTAATTGCTTGAGTAATCATGGAATTCAATTTCTCACAGTTTGCAGGATTCAATGACAGGCCCCATGTAAAGCACAAGCTGTTTTGACTGCGTAATATAGATAATAGTGTATGAAATCTGCTGAATCTCTGGTTGTTAGCACTGGAGACGACAAGGAATTTGTCTTGAAGGAAGAGACTTGTTTGCTTGTTTTCCTCCTTTGTAATGCTCACCGTTGCTTGCCTCCATAGCAACAGGCAGTCAGACTTTGCATGCATTTGAATAAAATTCAGCTTTTGAAAGCATTCACATAACTAGAAAATGTTATCTGCACTCAGTTTGGTGGCGCAGGCAGGTGGTTACTAGAAAAGAAGTGACATCTCTTCGCGATTTTGCAAATTTATGCGTAGGCCCTATATGTGTAGGATGACAATTGAAAAAGTAGCATTTTTCTGGCTTTGGTGTTTCATGTTCCAAGCCACTCTATAAGGCTGCGTTCACATAGAAGTATACTATTCGGGTATTCGGGCTCGTTTTTCGAGGGCACGCGAATAGCTTGAATCGAACGATAGGATTTCCTCACACCGGTTCACATAGGAGGGCACTATTCGAAAGTACGAATAGCTGCGAAAAGTATAGCAAAGTGGGAATCGAGCTTGTTCGATTTTCTTGCAGCGTATACCGTCTCTCGTTTATGAAATAATGACACTTTTGGTCTGGATTTGCCCTTTAGCAAAAATAAGCATGTAGACTGACATTCTGATGCAGTTTAGAAATTGTTAATAAGATTTGCTGGGATGTAGGAGGAAGAAATCCTCACTGCATGGGATGGTGAGCTGACGGTGCGGGTGATGGTGTACTCGGTGCTCGAATAGCGAATAGCGAATAGCGAATACCGAATACCGAATACTTCTATGTGAACGCAGCCTCACGCCTCCCTGTTTTCCTTCAGTTAGGCTGTCGGCGGTTATGAAGGGATCCAAGTAGGAAAGCATTTTTAAAATATTATTGTAACGCTTTTGACAAACTGTAATTTACGGGTGATGAATGTCCATGGTCAGAGCAATTCAGTATAAAACCTGCGACAGAGCGTGTAACATCTAGTTTGCAGGCACAAACCCTTGTTGGTCGTAGAGGAGTCTGCGCCAAGACTACTATATGCACCACTTCGGCACTGTCCCATAGGCCCTGTGTTGTAGCTTCTCCCTTGTTGGGAGAGGCTGCAGTGTAGTGGCGCGTGTATTAGTCTTGGCGCATGCAGACTCCTATACGACCAACAAGGGTTTGTGCCTGCAAACTATGTAACATCTGAGCGATACGGAGCAATCTGGGGGTATAAAACAGAAAGGATAGATTGTGTGAATAACACCTCTCAGACGGACGTCGTGATAGGCATCTTTCAAGAACGGCCGATTTCGATCGCACCAATGAAGACACGGGGAATTGTCCATATAGGGCACCCAGAGGACATCTTGTTCCTTCTGTATTGTTCATAGTGCCTTGCCTCACATAGCATCAGGTGGCGGGAGTTTGCATGCATTTAAATACGATTCAGATTTTGAAAGGAAACACTTGACTTAAAATGATAACCTCGCCCAGTTTGGATACTTGGGTGACTTTGAGAAAGTGCTGATTTCGATAGCACTAATGAAGACACGGTATTTTGTGTCATTAGGGCAGCGAGTGATCAGGTTGCCCCATCGTACCGTCCGTAGATAGGAGCCTGCCTCACATAGCATCAGGTGGCGGGAGTTTGCATGTATTTGAATACGATTCATGTTTTGAAAGCAAGCACATTAATGTTAACCTCCTCCAGTTGGGATCCTTGTGCGACTTTTTTTTCTTTTTCTGTTTTAGAAACTGCGTGATTTCGATAGCACCAATGAAGACACGGTATTTTATTAATGTGGCAGGAGTGGTCACGTTGCCCCTTTTGTAATGTTAGTAGTAGCTTGCCTCACATAGCACCAGGTGGTGGGAGTTTGCATGTATTTGAATACGATTCATGTTTTGAAAGCAAGCACATTAATGTTAACCTCCTTCAGTTTGGATCCTTGTGCGACTTTTTTTTTTTTTTTAGAAACTGCGTGATTTCGATAGCACCAATGAAGACACGGTATCTTATTAATGTGGCAGGGAGTGGTCACGTTGCCCCTTATGTAATGTTAGTAGTAGCTTGCCTCACATAACACCAGGTGGTGGGAGTTTGCATGCCTTTGAATACGATTCAGGTTTTGAAAGGAATCAACTGACTAAGAATGTTAACCGTGCCAAGTTTAGGTTATGTGATAGGCTACGCCTACTTTGAGAAACTGCTGACTTTGTTGGCACCAATGAAAGCACGGCATTTTCTCGATAAGGCATCGATAGAGTGGTCAGGTTGCCTATTTTGTGATGTTCGTAGTAGTTTGCCTCACACAGCATCAGTTAGCGAGAATTCGCATGCATTCAAATATATTTCAGCTTTTGAAAGGAATCATTTGACTAAGAATGTTAACCGCACCCAGTTCGGTTCGTGTGATAGGCCAGGCGTACCCTAAGAAACAGCTGATTTTGTTCGTAGCACCAATGAAGACACGGTATTTTGTCAATGGACATTTTGCCCCTTTTGTATTGTTTCTAGTCTGCCCCACATGATATCAGTTGGCGGGAATTCGCATGCATTTGAATAAGATTAGACTTATGATTGGAATCCCTTGACTAGGAATGTTAACCGCACCCACTTTGGGTCGCGTGACAGGATATATTGAGAAACTGCTGATTTTGTGAGCACCAATGAAAACGAAGGATTTTCTCATTTGGGCGTTGAAGAGAGTTTTTACTCCTGCCATTGGCTAGGGGGTAGAGTCAGTAGAAAGTATTAAAGGGGACAGCGTGGATAGAGACCAGCCTGTATCACCGCTGGAGGAGAGTCTATGCTACATGGAGGAGTCGTGCATGTTGAGGAACGAGTCATTTTTCCCTGCAGCAAGGCATCCGACATCATACCGGTGAGGAGCGGGGAGGACCACACGGCCGTTTCGTGGACATCATCTCTCCCAGGAGTCGGGCAGCTGTCTACTTTGGCTCCTTTGTACCGGCATTCAAAGCAAATATAAGTAAAACACATATAGCACTCTATTTCTTTATCTATTCATTTGCTTTACGAAATATCTGTAGACTATATAGATCTATGGTCTTAGTGAGGAAAAAAACTACACACAATGTGTGCATCCAATGCTTATGTTTACAAGTTATGTTATGTAACATTGTGTGGAAACTGTATTAACTGGTTACTTATACTTTTTATACCTGTCGTATCAAAGGTGAATGCTAGTCGACAAGCCCACCATGCCGAGTGTCCCAACAGCCTTTATGGGGGACGTGCAGCCAGTGAGACGAATCCAAGCTCGGACACCTGCTGGACCGACCACGGAGCCATCCCCGGCAGCAGACACCAGTCCACCTGTACCCGCCACGAATGGGCCATTAGTAGTTTAGTCTGTGTCTTTTAAATCTATGCTTGCAATATATTGTCACTTGTGTTACGGTATAGGGCTTGTCCAATATGCCACTTTATCTCTTTTATCTCTTGTACAGGTTCCGTAACCATTTATAGAATCTAGCAGTTGGCTCAAGTGGACATCATTTTAGCAGAATACGGTTTCAAGCGGTGATAATGTATTGGTTGTAGGCTCTCATTGCCTTTGGTTTTTGAATTCCATATTTGGGACAGAAATTATAGAAAATTGCTATGCTACTATATGCCATGTGCCACCGTATCATCTATATCCTCGACTTCCGTTTGGTTTCTTATTTATTTGAAAAAGTAAAACTAAAAGTGAAAATTAATACCGATTCTGATCAGTGTAGTGAGATGTAGATTGCGGAAAAGTTATGATTGATATCATGTTTTTATGTATATAGTTAATAATACTACAGGTTACTTGTCCAGTCTACGACCCAGAATGCCGAGCATCCCATTGCCTTAATGGGGCGTACAACCAACGAGACTAATCCACGCTCAAAACAACCCATTACTAGAGCTGACCACAGAGCCATCTTCGACGGCCGGGGCCTCTCCTCCCGCACTTCACCATTGGTCAGCACGGTAGGGACGACTTTTACGATCCCGGGTAATGTATCTAAAGATTTTAGCAAGTGACTTGGCTGTCTTTTTGGGGACTGGCTGTTTCCTTGCTTCATCCCAGATAACTATTCCTTTATGAGAGAATCTGAATCAGAAGGCAAATGACTGCGAACAAGTTTCGCTTTTAATTGTCGGGTAGAACTGCTGTTAAAACCATTTGTACATCAAGTAAGGTTAGATAATATTTAGATCCACAATCCATTTTGGCATTTCCTGGCTCTCCTATAAATGAATTTAGACCCTATATTCTTTTGGTTTTAATTCTCTTCCCAAGAAACCAACAAAATAGCTGGCGACGTGCTTTGTGGTGCATGTCCTGTAACGGTATTCACCATTGCCTCGAGACATTTAGCTGAATAACATGACTTACCCTCTAATAACAGCAGCTTCATCTTAAGACTTGAAAATCGCTCAATCTCAAAGACCTGCTCAAGCATCAAATCCTTAGTGGAAATGCAGATTGCTTCATTGACTTCTTGTAGATATCTTGTACAGTTGATTGCAATAAAGATGAAATAACGTTACGAAATGAAATTTTAAAAGAATATTTTCAGAACCTGTTTGTCTTTATTTTCAGAGTGCCCAGACTGAAATGTGACATCCATCTCATTTTGTATGCACAGATATATAAGATGAAATATGTCAAAAGTGCAGGGTGTACAGACCCCAGGGGGTGTGTTGTCACAGTGCCTATCCAGTCAGCACTTTGACAGCACACCCCCTGGGGTCTGTACACTGCACTTTTGACATATTTATCTTATATACTCTGGCATACAAAATGAAATGGAAAATAAAATTCATTTATTCAGGCTTGTAATTTCGGGAGTGTTGTGAAGATGTGAAATGTGACATCCACTTCACTTTGTATACATCACAGTATACAAAATGATTTCAAAATAAAGTGTGTTGGTGTGACTGCGTGGCGTGTCCCATATCACCTAGTAAACAAGACTATACAAGAAGATATAGAAAAATATTAATGTCTTAAAAGACAAAAACACTCGACCGGACATGACCATGTGCCATGTGCCACATCCAGGGGGTGGAGTTCAAACAAGATACACTCTTGCTCAAAACCCATCCACTAAGTGTGCACATATCTTTTGATACTGGGTCATGTCAGGTCGAGTGTTTATGTCTTTAAGAAATTAATATTTTCTATATCATTTTGTTCAGAGGAAAGAGTACACAGACCCAGGGGGTGGGGTTCAGAGGAAAGAGTACACAGACCCAGGGGGTGGGGTTCAGAGGAAAGAGTACACAGACCCAGGGGGTGGGGTTCAGAGGAAAGAGTACACAGACCCAGGGGGTGGGGTTCAGAGGAAAGAGTACACAGACCCAGGGGGTGGGGTTCAGAGGAAAGAGTACACAGACCCAGGGGGTGGGGTTCAGAGGAAAGAGTACACAGACCCAGGGGGTGGGGTTCAGAGGAAAGAGTACACAGACCCAGGGGGTGGGGTTCAGAGGAAAGAGTACACAGACCCAGGGGGTGGGGTTCAGAGGAAAGAGTACACAGACCCAGGGGGTGGGGTTCAGAGGAAAGAGTACACAGACCCAGGGGGTGGGGTTCAGAGGAAAGAGTACACAGACCCAGGGGGTGGGGTTCAGAGGAAAGAGTACACAGACCCAGGGGGTGGGGTTCAGAGGAAAGAGTACACAGACCCAGGGGGTGGGGTTCAGAGGAAAGAGTACACAGACCCAGGGGGTGGGGTTCAGAGGAAAGAGTACACAGACCCAGGGGGTGGGGTTCAGAGGAAAGAGTACACAGACCCAGGGGGTGGGGTTCAGAGGAAAGAGTACACAGACCCAGGGGGTGGGGTTCAGAGGAAAGAGTACACAGACCCAGGGGGTGGGGTTCAGAGGAAAGAGTACACAGACCCAGGGGGTGGGGTTCAGAGGAAAGAGTACACAGACCCAGGGGGTGGGGTTCAGAGGAAAGAGTACACAGACCCAGGGGGTGGGGTTCAGAGGAAAGAGTACACAGACCCAGGGGGTGGGGTTCAGAGGAAAGAGTACACAGACCCAGGGGGTGGGGTTCAGAGGAAAGAGTACACAGACCCAGGGGGTGGGGTTCAGAGGAAAGAGTACACAGACCCAGGGGGTGGGGTTCAGAGGAAAGAGTACACAGACCCAGGGGGTGGGGTTCAGAGGAAAGAGTACACAGACCCAGGGGGTGGGGTTCAGAGGAAAGAGTACACAGACCCAGGGGGTGGGGTTCAGAGGAAAGAGTACACAGACCCAGGGGGTGGGGTTCAGAGGAAAGAGTACACAGACCCAGGGGGTGGGGTTCAGAGGAAAGAGTACACAGACCCAGGGGGTGGGGTTCAGAGGAAAGAGTACACAGACCCAGGGGGTGGGGTTCAGAGGAAAGAGTACACAGACCCAGGGGGTGGGGTTCAGAGGAAAGAGTACACAGACCCAGGGGGTGGGGTTCAGAGGAAAGAGTACACAGACCCAGGGGGTGGGGTTCAGAGGAAAGAGTACACAGACCCAGGGGGTGGGGTTCAGAGGAAAGAGTACACAGACCCAGGGGGTGGGGTTCAGAGGAAAGAGTACACAGACCCAGGGGGTGGGGTTCAGAGGAAAGAGTACACAGACCCAGGGGGTGGGGTTCAGAGGAAAGAGTACACAGACCCAGGGGGTGGGGTTCAGAGGAAAGAGTACACAGACCCAGGGGGTGGGGTTCAGAGGAAAGAGTACACAGACCCAGGGGGTGGGGTTCAGAGGAAAGAGTACACAGACCCAGGGGGTGGGGTTCAGAGGAAAGAGTACACAGACCCAGGGGGTGGGGTTCAGAGGAAAGAGTACACAGACCCAGGGGGTGGGGTTCAGAGGAAAGAGTACACAGACCCAGGGGGTGGGGTTCAGAGGAAAGAGTACACAGACCCAGGGGGTGGGGTTCAGAGGAAAGAGTACACAGACCCAGGGGGTGGGGTTCAGAGGAAAGAGTACACAGACCCAGGGGGTGGGGTTCAGAGGAAAGAGTACACAGACCCAGGGGGTGGGGTTCAGAGGAAAGAGTACACAGACCCAGGGGGTGGGGTTCAGAGGAAAGAGTACACAGACCCAGGGGGTGGGGTTCAGAGGAAAGAGTACACAGACCCAGGGGGTGGGGTTCAGAGGAAAGAGTACACAGACCCAGGGGGTGGGGTTCAGAGGAAAGAGTACACAGACCCAGGGGGTGGGGTTCAGAGGAAAGAGTACACAGACCCAGGGGGTGGGGTTCAGAGGAAAGAGTACACAGACCCAGGGGGTGGGGTTCAGAGGAAAGAGTACACAGACCCAGGGGGTGGGGTTCAGAGGAAAGAGTACACAGACCCAGGGGGTGGGGTTCAGAGGAAAGAGTACACAGACCCAGGGGGTGGGGTTCAGAGGAAAGAGTACACAGACCCAGGGGGTGGGGTTCAGAGGAAAGAGTACACAGACCCAGGGGGTGGGGTTCAGAGGAAAGAGTACACAGACCCAGGGGGTGGGGTTCAGAGGAAAGAGTACACAGACCCAGGGGGTGGGGTTCAGAGGAAAGAGTACACAGACCCAGGGGGTGGGGTTCAGAGGAAAGAGTACACAGACCCAGGGGGTGGGGTTCAGAGGAAAGAGTACACAGACCCAGGGGGTGGGGTTCAGAGGAAAGAGTACACAGACCCAGGGGGTGGGGTTCAGAGGAAAGAGTACACAGACCCAGGGGGTGGGGTTCAGAGGAAAGAGTACACAGACCCAGGGGGTGGGGTTCAGAGGAAAGAGTACACAGACCCAGGGGGTGGGGTTCAGAGGAAAGAGTACACAGACCCAGGGGGTGGGGTTCAGAGGAAAGAGTACACAGACCCAGGGGGTGGGGTTCAGAGGAAAGAGTACACAGACCCAGGGGGTGGGGTTCAGAGGAAAGAGTACACAGACCCAGGGGGTGGGGTTCAGAGGAAAGAGTACACAGACCCAGGGGGTGGGGTTCAGAGGAAAGAGTACACAGACCCAGGGGGTGGGGTTCAGAGGAAAGAGTACACAGACCCAGGGGGTGGGGTTCAGAGGAAAGAGTACACAGACCCAGGGGGTGGGGTTCAGAGGAAAGAGTACACAGACCCAGGGGGTGGGGTTCAGAGGAAAGAGTACACAGACCCAGGGGGTGGGGTTCAGAGGAAAGAGTACACAGACCCAGGGGGTGGGGTTCAGAGGAAAGAGTACACAGACCCAGGGGGTGGGGTTCAGAGGAAAGAGTACACAGACCCAGGGGGTGGGGTTCAGAGGAAAGAGTACACAGACCCAGGGGGTGGGGTTCAGAGGAAAGAGTACACAGACCCAGGGGGTGGGGTTCAGAGGAAAGAGTACACAGACCCAGGGGGTGGGGTTCAGAGGAAAGAGTACACAGACCCAGGGGGTGGGGTTCAGAGGAAAGAGTACACAGACCCAGGGGGTGGGGTTCAGAGGAAAGAGTACACAGACCCAGGGGGTGGGGTTCAGAGGAAAGAGTACACAGACCCAGGGGGTGGGGTTCAGAGGAAAGAGTACACAGACCCAGGGGGTGGGGTTCAGAGGAAAGAGTACACAGACCCAGGGGGTGGGGTTCAGAGGAAAGAGTACACAGACCCAGGGGGTGGGGTTCAGAGGAAAGAGTACACAGACCCAGGGGGTGGGGTTCGGAGGAAAGAGTACACAGACCCAGGGGGTGGGGTTCGGAGGAAAGAGTACACAGACCCAGGGGGTGGGGTTCGGAGGAAAGAGTACACAGACCCAGGGGGTGGGGTTCAGAGGAAAGAGTACACAGACCCAGGGGGTGGGGTTCGGAGGAAAGAGTACACAGACCCAGGGGGTGGGGTTCGGAGGAAAGAGTACACAGACCCAGGGGGTGGGGTTCGGAGGAAAGAGTACACAGACCCAGGGGGTGGGGTTCGGAGGAAAGAGTACACAGACCCAGGGGGTGGGGTTCGGAGGAAAGAGTACACAGACCCAGGGGGTGGGGTTCGGAGGAAAGAGTACACAGACCCAGGGGGTGGGGTTCGGAGGAAAGAGTACACAGACCCAGGGGGTGGGGTTCGGAGGAAAGAGTACACAGACCCAGGGGGTGGGGTTCGGAGGAAAGAGTACACAGACCCAGGGGGTGGGGTTCGGAGGAAAGAGTACACAGACCCAGGGGGTGGGGTTCGGAGGAAAGAGTACACAGACCCAGGGGGTGGGGTTCGGAGGAAAGAGTACACAGACCCAGGGGGTGGGGTTCGGAGGAAAGAGTACACAGACCCAGGGGGTGGGGTTCGGAGGAAAGAGTACACAGACCCAGGGGGTGGGGTTCGGAGGAAAGAGTACACAGACCCAGGGGGTGGGGTTCGGAGGAAAGAGTACACAGACCCAGGGGGTGGGGTTCGGAGGAAAGAGTACACAGACCCAGGGGGTGGGGTTCGGAGGAAAGAGTACACAGACCCAGGGGGTGGGGTTCGGAGGAAAGAGTACACAGACCCAGGGGGTGGGGTTCGGAGGAAAGAGTACACAGACCCAGGGGGTGGGGTTCGGAGGAAAGAGTACACAGACCCAGGGGGTGGGGTTCGGAGGAAAGAGTACACAGACCCAGGGGGTGGGGTTCGGAGGAAAGAGTACACAGACCCAGGGGGTGGGGTTCGGAGGAAAGAGTACACAGACCCAGGGGGTGGGGTTCGGAGGAAAGAGTACACAGACCCAGGGGGTGGGGTTCGGAGGAAAGAGTACACAGACCCAGGGGGTGGGGTTCGGAGGAAAGAGTACACAGACCCAGGGGGTGGGGTTCGGAGGAAAGAGTACACAGACCCAGGGGGTGGGGTTCGGAGGAAAGAGTACACAGACCCAGGGGGTGGGGTTCGGAGGAAAGAGTACACAGACCCAGGGGGTGGGGTTCGGAGGAAAGAGTACACAGACCCAGGGGGTGGGGTTCGGAGGAAAGAGTACACAGACCCAGGGGGTGGGGTTCGGAGGAAAGAGTACACAGACCCAGGGGGTGGGGTTCGGAGGAAAGAGTACACAGACCCAGGGGGTGGGGTTCGGAGGAAAGAGTACACAGACCCAGGGGGTGGGGTTCGGAGGAAAGAGTACACAGACCCAGGGGGTGGGGTTCGGAGGAAAGAGTACACAGACCCAGGGGGTGGGGTTCGGAGGAAAGAGTACACAGACCCAGGGGGTGGGGTTCGGAGGAAAGAGTACACAGACCCAGGGGGTGGGGTTCGGAGGAAAGAGTACACAGACCCAGGGGGTGGGGTTCGGAGGAAAGAGTACACAGACCCAGGGGGTGGGGTTCGGAGGAAAGAGTACACAGACCCAGGGGGTGGGGTTCGGAGGAAAGAGTACACAGACCCAGGGGGTGGGGTTCGGAGGAAAGAGTACACAGACCCAGGGGGTGGGGTTCGGAGGAAAGAGTACACAGACCCAGGGGGTGGGGTTCGGAGGAAAGAGTACACAGACCCAGGGGGTGGGGTTCGGAGGAAAGAGTACACAGACCCAGGGGGTGGGGTTCGGAGGAAAGAGTACACAGACCCAGGGGGTGGGGTTCGGAGGAAAGAGTACACAGACCCAGGGGGTGGGGTTCGGAGGAAAGAGTACACAGACCCAGGGGGTGGGGTTCGGAGGAAAGAGTACACAGACCCAGGGGGTGGGGTTCGGAGGAAAGAGTACACAGACCCAGGGGGTGGGGTTCGGAGGAAAGAGTACACAGACCCAGGGGGTGGGGTTCGGAGGAAAGAGTACACAGACCCAGGGGGTGGGGTTCGGAGGAAAGAGTACACAGACCCAGGGGGTGGGGTTCGGAGGAAAGAGTACACAGACCCAGGGGGTGGGGTTCGGAGGAAAGAGTACACAGACCCAGGGGGTGGGGTTCGGAGGAAAGAGTACACAGACCCAGGGGGTGGGGTTCGGAGGAAAGAGTACACAGACCCAGGGGGTGGGGTTCGGAGGAAAGAGTACACAGACCCAGGGGGTGGGGTTCGGAGGAAAGAGTACACAGACCCAGGGGGTGGGGTTCGGAGGAAAGAGTACACAGACCCAGGGGGTGGGGTTCGGAGGAAAGAGTACACAGACCCAGGGGGTGGGGTTCGGAGGAAAGAGTACACAGACCCAGGGGGTGGGGTTCGGAGGAAAGAGTACACAGACCCAGGGGGTGGGGTTCGGAGGAAAGAGTACACAGACCCAGGGGGTGGGGTTCGGAGGAAAGAGTACACAGACCCAGGGGGTGGGGTTCGGAGGAAAGAGTACACAGACCCAGGGGGTGGGGTTCGGAGGAAAGAGTACACAGACCCAGGGGGTGGGGTTCGGAGGAAAGAGTACACAGACCCAGGGGGTGGGGTTCGGAGGAAAGAGTACACAGACCCAGGGGGTGGGGTTCGGAGGAAAGAGTACACAGACCCAGGGGGTGGGGTTCGGAGGAAAGAGTACACAGACCCAGGGGGTGGGGTTCGGAGGAAAGAGTACACAGACCCAGGGGGTGGGGTTCGGAGGAAAGAGTACACAGACCCAGGGGGTGGGGTTCGGAGGAAAGAGTACACAGACCCAGGGGGTGGGGTTCGGAGGAAAGAGTACACAGACCCAGGGGGTGGGGTTCGGAGGAAAGAGTACACAGACCCAGGGGGTGGGGTTCGGAGGAAAGAGTACACAGACCCAGGGGGTGGGGTTCGGAGGAAAGAGTACACAGACCCAGGGGGTGGGGTTCGGAGGAAAGAGTACACAGACCCAGGGGGTGGGGTTCGGAGGAAAGAGTACACAGACCCAGGGGGTGGGGTTCGGAGGAAAGAGTACACAGACCCAGGGGGTGGGGTTCGGAGGAAAGAGTACACAGACCCAGGGGGTGGGGTTCGGAGGAAAGAGTACACAGACCCAGGGGGTGGGGTTCGGAGGAAAGAGTACACAGACCCAGGGGGTGGGGTTCGGAGGAAAGAGTACACAGACCCAGGGGGTGGGGTTCGGAGGAAAGAGTACACAGACCCAGGGGGTGGGGTTCGGAGGAAAGAGTACACAGACCCAGGGGGTGGGGTTCGGAGGAAAGAGTACACAGACCCAGGGGGTGGGGTTCGGAGGAAAGAGTACACAGACCCAGGGGGTGGGGTTCGGAGGAAAGAGTACACAGACCCAGGGGGTGGGGTTCGGAGGAAAGAGTACACAGACCCAGGGGGTGGGGTTCGGAGGAAAGAGTACACAGACCCAGGGGGTGGGGTTCGGAGGAAAGAGTACACAGACCCAGGGGGTGGGGTTCGGAGGAAAGAGTACACAGACCCAGGGGGTGGGGTTCGGAGGAAAGAGTACACAGACCCAGGGGGTGGGGTTCGGAGGAAAGAGTACACAGACCCAGGGGGTGGGGTTCGGAGGAAAGAGTACACAGACCCAGGGGGTGGGGTTCGGAGGAAAGAGTACACAGACCCAGGGGGTGGGGTTCGGAGGAAAGAGTACACAGACCCAGGGGGTGGGGTTCGGAGGAAAGAGTACACAGACCCAGGGGGTGGGGTTCGGAGGAAAGAGTACACAGACCCAGGGGGTGGGGTTCGGAGGAAAGAGTACACAGACCCAGGGGGTGGGGTTCGGAGGAAAGAGTACACAGACCCAGGGGGTGGGGTTCGGAGGAAAGAGTACACAGACCCAGGGGGTGGGGTTCGGAGGAAAGAGTACACAGACCCAGGGGGTGGGGTTCGGAGGAAAGAGTACACAGACCCAGGGGGTGGGGTTCGGAGGAAAGAGTACACAGACCCAGGGGGTGGGGTTCGGAGGAAAGAGTACACAGACCCAGGGGGTGGGGTTCGGAGGAAAGAGTACACAGACCCAGGGGGTGGGGTTCGGAGGAAAGAGTACACAGACCCAGGGGTGGGGTTCGGAGGAAAGAGTACACAGACCCAGGGGGTGGGGTTCGGAGGAAAGAGTACACAGACCCAGGGGGTGGGGTTCGGAGGAAAGAGTACACAGACCCAGGGGGTGGGGTTCGGAGGAAAGAGTACACAGACCCAGGGGGTGGGGTTCGGAGGAAAGAGTACACAGACCCAGGGGGTGGGGTTCGGAGGAAAGAGTACACAGACCCAGGGGGTGGGGTTCGGAGGAAAGAGTACACAGACCCAGGGGGTGGGGTTCGGAGGAAAGAGTACACAGACCCAGGGGGTGGGGTTCGGAGGAAAGAGTACACAGACCCAGGGGGTGGGGTTCGGAGGAAAGAGTACACAGACCCAGGGGGTGGGGTTCGGAGGAAAGAGTACACAGACCCAGGGGGTGGGGTTCGGAGGAAAGAGTACACAGACCCAGGGGGTGGGGTTCGGAGGAAAGAGTACACAGACCCAGGGGGTGGGGTTCGGAGGAAAGAGTACACAGACCCAGGGGGTGGGGTTCGGAGGAAAGAGTACACAGACCCAGGGGGTGGGGTTCGGAGGAAAGAGTACACAGACCCAGGGGGTGGGGTTCGGAGGAAAGAGTACACAGACCCAGGGGGTGGGGTTCGGAGGAAAGAGTACACAGACCCAGGGGGTGGGGTTCGGAGGAAAGAGTACACAGACCCAGGGGGTGGGGTTCGGAGGAAAGAGTACACAGACCCAGGGGGTGGGGTTCGGAGGAAAGAGTACACAGACCCAGGGGGTGGGGTTCGGAGGAAAGAGTACACAGACCCAGGGGGTGGGGTTCGGAGGAAAGAGTACACAGACCCAGGGGGTGGGGTTCGGAGGAAAGAGTACACAGACCCAGGGGGTGGGGTTCGGAGGAAAGAGTACACAGACCCAGGGGGTGGGGTTCGGAGGAAAGAGTACACAGACCCAGGGGGTGGGGTTCGGAGGAAAGAGTACACAGACCCAGGGGGTGGGGTTCAGAGGACAAGAGTACACAGACCCAGGGGGTGGGGTTCAGAGGAAAGAGTACACAGACCCAGGGGGTGGGGTTCAGAGGAAAGAGTACACAGACCCAGGGGGTGGGGTTCAGAGGAAAGAGTACACAGACCCAGGGGGTTTCAGAGGAAAGAGTACACAGACCCAGGGGGTGGGGTTCAGAGGAAAGAGTACACAGACCCAGGGGGTGGGGTTCAGAGGAAAGAGTACACAGACCCAGGGGGTGGGGTTTTTTTTTTTGGGGGGGGGGCACTTTTTCTTGCACTTGCGAAGGACGCAGGGAGTCGGGTGCAGAGCTAGAGTGTGCCACGCCCCGATATTACCTTAATGCAACCTTATGACGTCATTTATGTGAAGTGAGTTAAGCTCCTGACGTCATTATGAATATCAAAATTAGTGACGTCATTTATTACCCCTTTCACTCATCAATACGTCCTAATACATTGTTTGTTTTTTATTTCATTCCTCATCAATTTTTGTCATTTCTTTGATTGCTTTAATTGAGTGAAATCAAGAATTTTGAGAAACACAATATCTACTACATTATATATGGAAATAAAAGAATATCTATTACGTGTATAACAACTACAACAAGGCATTGATACCACAATGATATTTTTAAAAAGCCAATAACAATAACAACTAAAACCTAAAGCCCCGCTTGATAACAGAAAATGTGATGGAAGGATAAGAAAGAGAAGGAATAAATGACACAAATTGAGATTAGAAGGAAAAGAAGAGATGAAGAGGGGAGCGGATATCGAACAGAAGGATTTAACATTTCAAACATATCATTGTGATATTCTATTCCTAAATTGTCTCTTAAATCAAATGATAGACTGTCGATGTGTCAAATAAGTTGCATATAAATTTGTTTAGTTTTATCTGTTGTTGTGAAGAAACATTAATGGAAGTATATGTACTAATATACAAAGGCATAGGTAATGTGATTTTGATTGTTTCAGTACAGCAATTGTGTTTGTAGTTTGTGGGGACATATTTTATGACCAACTGCGCTCAGGAGTTTGCATTTCAGAACCTGTTAATCGATCGACACCTTCCTTTCACGTGTTTGCAGTGCTGTGATTAGTGGAAAGTTAACATTTTACTTCACTCGACAACCCATATTCTGGGTATCGGAGTCCAATGTCAAGTCATATTTCACGTTATCAATTCAATAATGCAAAAAGAGTTGCAAGTAACTTTGAAAATATGGAATTATACAAAATGACTATAATAAAGTAAATGAGAGTGAAATACGATTGATGAAAAGAACAAAGAAAATGTACAGAAATATAAAAAGTACAGAACTATTAATACACGATACAGGGAACCAAAAAAAAGAGGAAAATATGACGTTGGGGGGGGGGGGGAGAGAAACATAAGGGAGGGGGACAGTGAGAAGGACCCAAAACTGATGACATGAGCACAGCTGTACAAATTTAGAATGAAAGAAATACGAGTCACGTATAGTTAAGAAAAACAAAAAGGGAAAATAAAAAACCCAAAGTCGTGCGAAAATATATGCATATGATAAGTGACCAAAGAATGAAGGAAAATGGAGACGAGAGAGAGAGAGAGGAAGACAAATGAAGAGAAAGAGAGGGAGAGTGAAAAGACACGTTACAGATAAAGAAGTCACAGTCTGTAAAAAGACTTATGCAGTAACGAAAGGGACAATAGTCATCTAAACATGTGTCATTGTAATATAACTACAAAACTTGGTTTAACTAGAAATGACTGCCCTCTTTTCACAATAAATAATTGATCCACCTTCATTTCGGGTATTTCCTGTGATATCATATTCAGTATTTCTTTCGATGTTCACTATAGGAGGCTGCAATGAAAAGGTAATGAAAAATTCTTAGGAAAGTATAGTGAATATCTTGAGGGACCCCCAACACCCCCTTCATCAATGTTTTTGTTGGTTGAGATCTGGCAAACGACGGCATTCTGCAAAATGCAAGACAAACCGATATCTGAATTCTTTCATTCCATTTGCGTAGCTGAACTACCCGAGGCTGCCCGTGAGGTTGCCCCCTTTTGCCTTTCATGGGCTACCAGCAAGGCCTGCCTGTCCGTTATCTGATAATTTTGTTTCCACTGTTTTCACGTGGAGTACTACTGTCATTGAGTAATTTGAGGGAGGTTAGGGGTCAGCAGGAGTTTGTCGGAATTGTTTCTGTGATGAGCGGGTGTTTTGGTGGAGTCTTGGGCTTTCAAATAGGCCATGGGGTGAGCCGGTTTTTCGCTTGTTTCGTTCCGACAACTGCGGCACTAAAATTTCTCAACAGCTACGTGAGTAGTATATGAGGTACCTTTTCAAGAGGTCCAGGAGCAGGAACAGGAAAAGTAAACAATAGAATATGAAATATGAATATTTGCATTGTTCTTAAACAAAGAGAATATGATATTAACGATCACATGATTAATCAGATTTGTATAATTAGGGTATTACTCGATAACATTCTATTGTTTACTGATGAGTCTATTGTCTTAGATCACGCTCATAAACAATATTCTTTTGTTTTAACGGCATGCTATTTGTTCGCAAGATGATGGTTAATAGTTCTAGCAATATGCTATTGTTTCAACGATGAGTTTATTGTTTAAGATCATGCTCATGAATATTCTTTTGTTTTACGATACACCACTGTCGACAACGTGCTACAATGGTTGATTGTTTTAGCATTATCCTATTGTTTTAACGAAGATGATGGTCGATTGTTTAAGCAATATCCTATTGTTTTATTGATATGTCTGTGTGTTGTTGTTTTTTTATTACGCTCATAAAGATTCTTCTGTTTTAACAGTATGTTATATTAGGTAACACGATACTTCATTGCTTTAGTTATATATCATTGTTTAAATATGTAATCTATCTCAGCGTGATCCTTATAGACATTCTGCTTTAATGAGACCCCGTAGTTTTTAGCAAACCCGGCTGTGCTGTGACGTGTTGACGATGTCCATTGTTCATAGCCGTGACAGTATCGGACAGGCTTGGATAAGATGGTGAATTCGATGGAAGTATATTGCACCATCGTGTGAAAGAGAACAAGGTAAACTGTATCTTCTCAACAGGTGTGAGACAATGTCCATTGTTATCATGTCATAGCCGTGACAGCATCGGACACGCTTGGATAAGATGGTGAATTCGATGGAATTATTGCACCATCGTATGAAAGAGAACAGGACAAATTGTATATTCTCAACGGGTGTGAGGTATTGATCTGTATAATTCGATAAAGATGTGAATGATGTGAAAAGCTGACAGGTCAAGTTTCGGATGCCTTAGTCTATCCGTATGAGACTATAATATGCTTCGCCGTATGTTTGGTCTATAGCTATTGCGTTACCATGCAGTTCAAGTGATCGTTTACCCCTCCCTATTGTAGAGTCTATTGAAAGATCCTAGCCATGTTATATTATGTTGTCTGCATCTATACCAAAGTAAGGAAACGAGGACAGTATCCTCATACGTACACGAATAAAATTAATAGGGGATATAAAATGAAGGGGACAGTGAAGTAGGCTGAGCGAGCTTTATGCAAGTTTTCATTTATTCAATTAGCCAACTACCAGTGGCATTCTGTATATTACACTATCAGTAGCCTATATGGCATTACTATAACAACGCATACAGTCGATATAACGTATATAACGGCATCGCCTTCTTAAAGGGATAGTACAGTATTGGTGGAGATGAGAATTGGGCTTTTAACTTTTTGCGAGATACCAAGAAAACACTTATTATACAATACAGAGCATCTGACCATTTTAAGAATTCAAAGTTTATTTGATGAAAAGCGGCTTTGGAATGACTGAAACATCCAAAAACAAAGTAAAACAAAGCAATCGTGACAAAGTGTGGGACCCATACTTTAGTGGAATTGCTCTTTTTTGATATCTCAGCCATTTCAAAACCAATTTTCATCAAATAAACGTTGAATTCCTCATAGAATTACATGCTCTTTCATATTTCATCAGAGGTTTGTGATTATCTCACCATAAAATGTTAGAAACCTGAAATTAGGTCTCAACCAAAACTGTACGATCCCTTTAAGATAACTACAATTTATTGTTTTCTCTCTTTGCTCATTGTTTTGCGCCAATTTTCATGAAGAGGATAAAAGTAGTTCAGTTTAAGTAATACTGACAATTGGTAGTGAGCCTGTCAATTTTGGCCTTCTATACGATTATATTATCAGGAAGTAATATCAAAGTATTCCTTTACTTTTCAAGTTATACCTATTTAGATCTATTATACTATGAGTGTGAGTATCATTTGTGTGCACTTTCTAATTGATAAATAACATCTATAAACATAATCGAATAAATTATACGAAGTTTGTTTAATTATTTCACTAGGGCCTATAGGCTGTGTATGTTTCCTTTTTTTCCAATGATCATCATAGTGATTAAAACAACAAACAAACAAACAAATCCGTCCACCCAGTAAAGAAAATCGAAGTGATAAACCCATTGCTTTTTTAATGTGAGAAAAGTTGCATTTGTTTTTACGCGGACGTGATTTCCTCTAGTCCGTACTAGTACAATTCAAAGCTGAAAAGTGCGATCGTTATACGGTTGCTACTACACATACATGTTTCATATTCTCCATCCAGACACTTCATTTTTGCTACAACGTTATACGAAACCGTCATTCACATGCGCACAAATTTCGAAATCATTGACTGGATGAGATGTCTGTGTGCGCATGCGCTGGCCGTCAATTCAGTGTAGCTCTCCCAGGTTCCTCCCGACCGAGTCACATTAAGTCACCAATTCGAACAGAAAGGGACTATTTGCTGAACCAAACCTTGCACGAACCCTGTTGTCAATACTTCAACTTTACTTGTAAGTCTTCAAATTGAAGAATTTTTCGATGTTAGGTTGACATTTGTCCGCGATACTATACTCTGTCATGATCCTGAATGCTACAATCCGCAGCCCCATTACGCTATGCGTATTGGGCTGCTGGTCGGGGAACCTAAAATATGGATTTTTGCAAAAACTAGAGGATATTTCGAGGAGAACTTTTTACAGCATATTTAGGATGTACAAAACATCACATTTCCGCATTCAGAAAGTAGTGCCAGTGTTGCTGGAACGAAACCCATTTTTTAAGCCTCTTTTTCATTTTCACCCCATGGCCTAAAATGGACGAACTGTGATAGATAGGAGACAAATTTGCGGTGATTTATGGTTTGGAAAGTTGTCGGGTTGGGACGGTATTGTAATACAGTGAAACTGCACTAAAGATCCCACGTTTGCTTGTTTTTAATCACCATCATTATCATCTCAACGACAACATTATCGCCACCTTCATTATCAGCTTCACCATCATAATCATTGTCATTTTTACAGTCATTGCCACAGACGGGTCATTATCATCATCACCTGGGATCACTATCTTGGGATTTAACAGTCTTTGGATTTATGACGTAATAGCTGATGATGTTTGATATAGATTATGTTATCAAATGAGCCGTTATACCTCCGCTTCCTTTTCCATTCTTATTTTTCTTACTTTTCTCTACCGTTACTCTCCCTTCATATTTTTTTCCCTGGCAAATTGACGTATAATTACAATATATTTGTTATCTTGTATAACCTCAGTATTGTAAAGTGATTATGTGCAATACAAATGGTGGAATGTAGAAAGAAATGTAGATGATGATATAATCGATCACTGTTATTGTTTTTGTATGTGTTAATTTGCTTGTTGTGTCGTATTTTAGGGCGAGTTTCAGTTTCAGTTTATCGCGGGCTGACATGGGGGGGGGGGAGGTGAGACTGGGAACATAGCAATAGGGAAGGTTTCTGGAGTTTTGAACATCATGCCAATTGAGTCGGGTTTATGACACGTTTTTATACGATTGTTCTTTTCAGTTTACTTTGCATGCATGTTCAGTTATCTATTATTTATCATGTACTATTTCGTGTTCTCTCTCTCTCTCTCTCTCTCTCTCTCTCTCTCTCTGTGTGTATATATATATATATATATATATATATATATATATATATATATATATTGTATTTGTTGTGCTTCGTATTTATATATGTTAAAATCCCGCACTAAATTTACTGTAATTCTTTTTTTATCATTATTATTGAACGATTAAAATGAAATGAATTGAATTGAAGTGAATTGATTATATCTTCAAGAAACAGTTGGGATTTGTGATTAGCACAACGGAATTTGCATGAAAATCTCCTTGCGAAACATTTAAGTGCTTGAGGTATTTCTTAAAATGAAGCTCCTGGTTGAAAATTCGATAGTGCAAACATTGGGGACTAAAATTTCTTCTACATCTATGCGCCACTCTTCCTTATAAATGTAATTCAATCTGCCGCTAACTATAAACATTTGCTTCTGCTAGAGTGAGATTGTGATGCATGATTGTTCCACCTTTCCGTGAGACCTGGGTTGTCAATAATCTACATTTGTTTTATATTTTTGGGTGTTATTTTTCTGATGTGTGTATTTGTAATCAAATTAGGTCGTTTTTACCTAAGGTAACGATTTGTCTTTGAGTTTGCACTAATTAAGATTTCAGGGTGTCATTTTCCGATATTTGTAATCGATTTAGGTCAGTTTCACAGAGGATAACGTTGGGTCTTGGGCTTTGAATTAATTACGCTAGTATTTCGGGGTGTCATTTCCCGAAATTTATAATCGATATAATACAGTGTATGTGGTTTTCTCATGGGATAGCGCTGTGTCTTGCAGTTTGCGTCGAGTTTGCATTAATTAGTATTTCGGTATGTCATTTTGTAATCGATATGTCAATTTGTAATCGATATTACTTGGTTTTCATATAGGATAGACCCTAGGATAGCGTTGTGTCTTGGAGCATCCTAGCAGGGAGCTATGGGGCATGCATGGGATCAGGATCGAGGTGGGGGGGGGGGGGGGGGGGGGGGGGCGAGAGGGAGGGCAGGCCAGGTACGGTGAGACTGTGCACTGCATGCATGGTTGGATTTGGTTGGTTGTCATTGGTGCTGTAAGACGCATTCGGGACATGACATCGACAGGGGGCAAAACCACCCTCGCAAGATGTAAAGAGGAGCGCATGTTTTCTGGCCGATAAACATGGATGCTCTAGGTGCTGTATCGTGGTGGGGGTTTTCGCATGCATTTGATTTTCAAGATAAAGGTAAGCTCATGTACACTGAAAAGTAAGCTAGCTCCAACTCAAATCGAGGAGGAAAAGTCGTTAGCCCCACCCGTTGAAATCTTTGTTGGTTGTGAAGTAATTTGACTTAAATGAACTGTTGCCCACTCATAGTCATATCATGATATGGACGTTGACCGAAAGATCGGTCTGTATTTGGTCGTCAGGGATATGTTCCGCCGAGACTCCGTCTGGCTTCCCAGATTCTCGAGATGGAGTTCCAACGCAACTGGCCATAATTATTCGAACAGTTGTCAGTTTTCTATTGATTTAAACCCTACATTCCACACAGGTGCATTTGCATTTGTGCCTTTGATGCCGCCGTTTTGCTGAGCAATCTGAAGATTCATTTTGACCGTTGACATAATGTTGGCTATATTTTGCTTGTTCATTCATTAAATGAAATGAAATTTCACTTTAGTGAATGATGCACAAAGCATATAAAACAAAAGTCAATCCCGTCCAGAAATATGTGCAAAAGTGTAAATCAGAGCTCATCAATCATGTGAAAGTGTTTAAAACTGTACCCTGTCCTGGAAAGCCGGTTTTATCACTTTTGTACTTAATTCCAACAAATAAAACTGAAATGGAATAATCTTATAAGTATTATTCTTTATAAATAAATATATCAGATTAGCGGCTGGGCATGGCCAGTTGAGTCATTTTCATTTTTATTTCGTCATTTTTTTTTGCGCAATTTCTATTAGCGCATTCCCATGTCTTTATCATTCGCATTATAATATATCACCTATCTTTTTTAGTAGGGATGGGGAAAAGTAATTATTATCACAAAGACATGTCTTCCTTACAAATTGGCTGGTGATTTTGCAATTGTCAATTGTATTCCTATCTACGTGGCAGATCCTGTTTGGCACTAACTGCGACAGCCGCCACACTGCGTGTGGCGGCTGCGCCGTGCTCCCATAAAAGATCTTCATGTTGAACAAACGGGTGCCTTTGCGGCGCTATATTTCCTTAATTTTTCAACAGAAACTACTAGGAATACTTACATGGGTCGATGAAACCTAAATGACTATCATCGGCGACTGTTTGATGCATTTCATTGCTTGTGATGCACAAAATGATGTCTTATAAGCAGCTCACCGATGTTCACAGAATTCACAATCACTTGCACAAGCGCACAGAATACTTGAACTATAACATAAGCGAAACTGCGGGGAAGCCGCCAGGACCGCGCCTGGCGGCGCGGTCTCCGGGGCTAGTTTGGCACATGCTTCAAATATTTTCCAGTGGCAGCATCAAACATGGGTTCAAAGGAAATAAGACAGTTGTGACTCCATTCTCTTGAATCCTTGATTATATGCAGCATGTGCGAACAGTACATCGTCTTTCACTGTTGGCCATTTTTAATAATCGGGAGTCCACGCGGCCGATCGCGTGAACTATAGGAGTATTTATCAACATAAATAGTGTTAATTTATCCAAATCATTCATTCTTAAAGGAAACCAAAGTCCAAATGAAAATATGTGCCTTGAGTGGAAGTGCAAGTGCAACACATAAATGAAAGTTTTAGAAAAATTGGACAATCAATCAAAAGTTATACATTTTTGAAGTTTTGGTGCCATCATCTCATGATATGGAGACAACTGTGATTAGTACTTGAACTACACTTCATGTTGTCATTATGGACAACAATGATAAAAGATATAAAATAAAATTCAAAATGTTTCACTTTTCTAACATAATGAAAGACCACTTGACATACCTCTTTCAGAAAGCAGGAAATGAATTACTAAATCTGTATTTCAGTATTGAGTTCAAAGTTCTTATGTTTTCAGTTCTCAATTTTCAGTTCAAAACAGTTCTGTTAAAAATTGTTACAATTCACAGAATAATGGTACAAACCTGCGCACCATTTCAGAATTCTTTGTGACATCATTTTGCAAATAGTATACTACGTGTATTTGCAAAATGTTGTCATAGAAGTGACGTCATTTTTGCAAATACTCTAGTACTTCATGTGTCAAACATGCCAACATTTTGACAAAACTGAAATTGCCTATAATTACATGAATTTCTTTCAACCAATCCCAAGAGGATACATTTTTTACCCAAAATATAAAACAAAATGTTAAGAAACTATATAAGAAACTTTATCTGTGAGAGCCACAAATTAGATATCGTGTTGATATGTGGCAGATATGATCATGCCTAATGAATAAGTTAGAGCGCAAAAATAGCTCATCATTAATTTACTTAGACTTGTTATTAAGTATCTTAATTCACACTATTTGTTCCCTCTATTCTTCCAGATGTGATCGAGAAGGTCAAGGATTTGAAGGTTGATTCGTCAAGGAGTGAAAGTCTACAAATTCTTGTGGTTGGTAGCGGAGATATCAGGCATGTTTTGACCACAGTGGCTAGAGCATGGAGACACAGAAGGAAACTGCTGAAAGTAAGTTAGAAGAGTTCTTATACTGTACGAGCTGAAATTTTCGCGTACAGATATTTTTCGCGAATTGCTACTTGGAGGACATCTTCGCGTGTTGTTAATTTCGCGGTTGCGAGGGTCTAACTGAACTTAATTATTCGCACTTTGTTATTGTCGCGTGTTGTTATTTTTGTGGTTCAAAGGCGATTTGCGAAATTCGCGAAAATAAAGCCACTGCAAAAATTTCAGCTTGTACAGTATTTCATCAACAGACATAACAAGATATAATACTTAGTAGATGCTTTACAGCAGTGGATTAGTATTTAAGAATAGCGTAAGGATTGACATGTATGCCTGCCTCTGAAAAATCATGCAATAGTAGTATTGTACGGATAATAGGTTGTAATTGCACGACAGTCTTCCTCTGTACTATATCAAAGATTAATTATATTATATTAATTTATTACATTGATATTTTTTTCACAAGTACAACATGTAATGCAGAATGCCACCTTCATCTTTAATTGGGGAGGGGGATGTTTTGTTTGCAACTGATTGACAAATTGCCCTACGTCGATGCAAATAAGCACTGAATTGATCAGTGTTTTAGTAGTAGTAGTAGTAATGAAAACATCTCTACGGAAGAATTTCATGAATTTGGATATTTTGTTTGTTGAGTTTTCTTTCCTTATTTTTTTGTTTGCTTCAAATATCAACCCATTTATTGATAGAGCAGAATGGACAAAGTTTCATGTAATGACATCACAACTAGATTATCTTTATTCAATTCAGCATTGTCCTTTTGGTTATTGTTGTTTTAGGGGCTTATCCAGCCTTCAGTCAGTAGGGTCCTCTTCTATTTGTATCATGTTGAAATCAATGGTTAAAGTCATGTTTTTATTATACATTGCTTCATCAAAGCTGTGCATGATATTGTATTCTGAACGCTCTGTCTCATTGTGCTATGAATAGATCAGGGCTAACGGACAAACACCTTCTTATTTTATGTTCTTTGTTACATTGCCACACCTATGAATTTGAAGTGTGGTCTCTGGCCAGATCAGTATCTGCGCTTCAAACCAGCTTAACTCTCTACTCATGTTAAGCCCTAAGAGTGCTGTGCAGGGTCAATGGGGACTTCAGAATCAAGTAGGAAAGGGATAAGACTAATTCACAGTGTCCTCTCATGCCCAGTTCTACATCATAGAGGGTAACCTTGAGGTGTACGTCCGTCAGCTCCTGCTTCTCCACCTCTGGCTAGAATCCCCCCTTGACCTGGGCCTCCAGGAGAAGACGGAGAGTTTCCTGGAAATCTTTGGCAACACCCTCATCAGGCAGCAGACTTTTGACTATGTCATGTCTCGGAGTAACGAGCTTCTCAGGTACTTGTGCACAACACTGCCACCATCAAGGCAGGATGTGGTCTTATCCTTACCCTACTTTTCACTCCACTGTGTATATACCCAGGGTGTATAAACCTAGTGAAGTGGTCCCACCTCACATCCAACTGGACCCCATGGAAGACCAGCTAGTAGTGCAGCTGAATATGGGCTGTCCACCCGTCTATTCAGATGGAAAAATGAAACAAACAAGCAAAGAATCAAACCATAGTCCAGTGTTGTTCACAATTTCTTTTCTTTGTTGCTTGGCATCATCTACTATACAAGCTGGCAAGGAAATCAAATATATTGCCAATTGCAATTGTACATAATTACAGGGATAATTCACTTCATATCCATGTTTAAACAAATAAATGAGGTGAAATTGGGCACCTTGAACAGTAAGAGTCTCATTAAAACTGAGTTGAATATTACAGAATTATTAAATCAGAGAATTTTGCATGTTTTCAGTATTGAGTGATATTGGTCACAACCTCATTTTTACATTAGATTAGGTATTGATGTCATTGAGTCACTGTACTCCCATTTGCTTCTTCACAAGTCTTCTTTAATTTTCCTTCTTCATATTAATTCAGGAAGAAGTTACACACTTTGAATCAAATTAGAACTGTATTGGGTGGACTATGATGACTATTAAGAAATTTCTTTCTGTCGAGATCAATGCGAGTTGCTTTAAGTCAGTATAGTTAATAATCAAAAGTTTATCGTTTCATTTTATCACAAAGAAGACTTCGCACACGTATCTGTGCCTAAATTATGATTCATTTTGACATGTTTTTTTTTTTTTTTTGTACAATCAATAGTGTACTTAGAATGAGAGGCAATGATGTGTGCATTTTCTTTCCCCAGGCTGGTGACTGATGACAAATATCTATCCCAGAGAATCCCATCACTTCATCTATCAGCCCTCAAGTTCAAAGAGAGAGACCACATGGAAGCTATTCTGAAGTTTTGGAGAAACCCAGATCTGAGAACATTTGACATTGCCAAATGCTGGTGAGACAATGGAAGCTGATACTTACAGCTCCATTTGTGACCGTGCACCTCAAAACAAACATAAAGTCGCACACACTGAATTTGTGTGAGGACTGAAAATAAGTGAAATGGGTCAACCTAGCCGAACTTGACTTTTTCACATTTTCTGAAAGAGCGGGTCTTCTTTTACAGTATGCTAAAATTTGGTTTCATAAAACGGGCAGGAAAGTGTGTTTTTTTAGCAGTTTATCTCGAACATTTTTGGTAGATTAGTGTGATTATGTGTGTCTTTAGAATCCCTTTTTCATTTCTGAAAAACCTTGTCCACACACTTCACTTTCAACTCTAATAACTTTTGAAAGGATAGTGCTACTGCTTTGAAAGTTGGCATTAATTATGGACAGAATGTGTTAATGAGGCATGTATAATTTCAGTTTAATCTGATAATCTCTTCATTGTTGTTACTCTGGTGGGTTACTTCCTGTTTTTTGTCCCATTCATCGCACAGCCAGCACGGTTTGGTAAAGATTGAGCGCTTGAATAGACACTGTACTTCAGAGCCTCTTTTCTCAGTTTACACTTTTCCTGAGTTTGTGCTTTCTTTCCAATATTTAGATAGGTTAGGAGAGTCCATTTGATTTGAGTTATACATCATTTTAAAGCTTAAAGTCTGCTCTTTCAGAATATGGTCTTAACTTAAAATTCATGTCTGGCGACTTTTTGTTTGTTTTGAGGTGCAGAGTCACATTTGAAAATTGTAACGCTGTCTTCGGAAAGGCAAAAAAGTGTGATTTTAGAGGAAGGGACATTTCTTCAGAATTTTTATGACCTTCCCAACAAAACAATGACTGGCTAGGTTCCTTTAGTGAGGCTATATCATAAGGTTTTACATTTCCCACGTCAGAACTCAACCCTGTTGATAGTACGGTGAGGTAGTGATTAATTGTCCCCGCCGAACGAGTTCGAGCAGGGGACTATGAAACGGGCTCCGTACGTGTGTGTGTCCGTCTGTCCGTCTGTCCGTCTGTCCGTCCGTCCGTGCGTCCGTGTGTGATCAAAATGTTCATAATGCTACTCCTTCGCCATTTCTAACCCGATTTTGATTCTGTTTGCTTTATATGATAGCACTACATGGGAGCTGTGAAACTTCTATACAGAATTTCAGTTGTGACCTTTGACCTTGACCTTTGACCTATATTGTACATTTTGCTTCAAAATGCTACTCCTTCGCCATTTCCAACCCAATTTTGATTCCGTTTGCTTTATATGATGGCACTAGGTGAGGGCTTCAAAACTTCTACACAGAATTTTGACCTTTGACTTCTTTGACCTTTGACCTTGATTTTTGACCTATATTGTACATTGCCTACAAAATGCTACTCCTTCGCCATTTCTAACCCGATTTCGATTCCGTTTGCTCTATGTGATGGCACTAGGTGAGGGCTTCAAAACTTCTACACAGAATTTTGACCTTTGACTTCTTTGACCTTTGACCTTGATTTTTGACCTATATTGTACATTTTGCTACAAAATGCTACTCCTTCGTCATTTGTAACCCGATTTCAATTCCGTTTGCTTTAAGTGATGGCACTAGGTGAGGGCTTCAAAACTTCTACACAGAATTTTGACCTTTGACTTCTTTGACCTCTGACCTTGATTTTCACCTGTATTGTACATTTTGCTACCAAATGCTACTCCTTTGCCATTTCTAACCCGATTTCGATTCCGTTTGCTTTATGTGATGGCACTAGGTGAGGGCTTCAAAACTTCTGCACAGAATTTTGACCTTTGACTTCTTTGACCTTTGATCTTGATTTTTTACCTTTATTGTACATTGGCTACAAAATGCTACTCCTTCGCCATTTCTAACCCGATTTCGATTCCGTTTGCTTTATGTGATGGCACTAGGTGAGGGCTTCAAAACTTCTACATAGAATTTTGACCTTTGACTTCTTTGACCTTTGACCTTGATCTTTTTACCTATATTGTACATTTTGCTACTAAATGCTACTTCCGGCGGGGACATATATTACGCACCGCGTAATTTCTACATTTCCTTGTTTCATTTGCTGCCATTTTCCTTGTGTAAATCTGAACTTTGATTTTCTGAATTGATACAGAAAAAAAAAAAACTCTCCCCAGTGTCATATGACCAATATGCCTTTTAAAATGACAACAAAAATTGTCTAATTAATCTTGTCCACCTCTCCCTCTTCATGGTGTTAATAGGGACAACAGACTTCGCAAGCACCTTGAAGTGCGCTATGACTCCCGCAAGGGAGCCTTTGACTGGGACTACAGCATGAAGCTGGGCGACAGAGGGAAAGGGGTGATGAACAACCGAGAGTACAGCTACTGGAGGGAAACAGGCATGGGCTTTGAACTGCGAGAAGCCGACTACAGCGTGCCAAATAGGACCATGGCCTCGGGGCATGTCGTGAGAAAGGTGAAAGTTGTTGCAGCATTAGATACTGTGAAACATTTATATTCGCGGCACAAAATGTTCGCGAATTGGAGCCCACGGCCTTTTTCGTGGCATGAAAGTTTTGCAAATTGCCACTTGCGTTCAATGCATATAGTGTCAACAAGAAATTTCATGTACATTTTAATTTCGCGAATTGTGGCGCTTGCGAAATTCGCGAAATCAAAATGCACGTGAAGGTTCCTCGTTTTACAATAGTGGGAGGTGTATGTGTGCAGAAGTTGCAATCCTAAATGTGAAAAAAAGTCATATAAGGTTATCTCTGATGACAATGATGATTGAGGTTTGTTTTATATTCAGAAGATTGTCATAGCTATACCTTTTATCTGAATTTACGTGTCTAGTAATGATTTGAAATACGAGACTTGTGAAGCTTTTGTCTACATTTGTTTAGATTGACCCACAAAATTTGTAGAACAGAATCTTTTGCACAATTTCCTACTGCAGACATTGTATGACAGCAAGGGTTTAGTTGAACTCATGTTTAGTTGTTTGCTTGCTTTGCATTTCCACATGGTGCAGGGAGGTGAGAGGGTCGCTGAGAGAGGCTACTGGGGCGACATCACCTGCAGCCCCTACCTCAGCTATGGCCTGGAGTGTGAAGAGGAGAGCTTTTTCAAGAAAGCCAATGGCGTCTTCACCAAGGTGCACATTGAGATACTCTTGGCAGGGGTTTCTTTGAGAGAATGATTTACATACATCACTTTGTAAGGCATTATCCGAATTTAAGCCTAGCAAAACTCACTGGCTTGCATGGAGGTAATGTTTTGTTATTTGTTTGTGAAACTGGATCAAGGTATTATAAGTACACTTTTATATTCTTGCTTTGTAAGAATCACTGCTGGATCTAATTATTTTGCAATGCTTCCACACATATGTATGTGCTAAGAAACTGTTGTATTAAGATTCTTGTCATAGATTTTTGTGTCTTTGACTTTTGTCTCTGTTTTATTTCTCTTTCATTTTTTGCTCTGGTAGGATTTGTGTGTGTATGTTGTTGTTTTTTTCTGTTTTAATTCAAAATGTCAGAGCAGTCAATAAGCATAGCATTGAAATGATCAAATTTGATTTACAAGTCCCTTTTACTTCTATCCCCATTCCACCTACAGTCAACCTTGCTTAATTAAGTCGACCTCGCATAAGTTGAAGGTGTTGTCAAGTCCTCTTGTATATGAATTCTATTGATTTTACTCCCTCACAAATTTAATTTTTTCAAAGTTGAAGTTATTTCTTCAGTCCGAATAGATTCAACTTAGGCAAGGTTGACTGTAGGTAGAGTTACCCAGTCATCAATCCAGAGACTTCAGTATTTTTGGTGTGAATGTAGAGCTCATTCCCAAGCTATTTCATGCCATTCCAATCAAAGCTCTGTTTATCTAAATCTCTTCTCAGACATGCCAGGAGATTTCTGTGTATAACGTCTTGTCCCTCCTCCATGAGTTCACGCACAGACAGAAGTATGTGATGCCAACTCCCAAACCACAGCAAACTGAATCAAAGACCGAGAGCAAGCTAGTCGAGATCACTGAAGAAGACGAAGAGGAGGAGGAGGAGGAGGAAGAAGCAAAAGGGATGGAGGAGAAAGAGAAAGAAGCCAATGATGAGGGAATAAGGGAAAGACTTGAAAACCAGGAAGAAGGTGGAGACGTGATGTCATCCAAAGAGGAAACAAAGAAACAACAAGAACTCATGCCATTAGAGGATGTTGAGATCCATTATCTACCTGTGGGATCAGCTGGAGAGTTACACAAGAAGAGCAAATACAAGAAAGCCTTTGATATAGTCTACTTTTCCAATAGGTGAGGCGTTGGCTGTGTCTTGCTTTGATACTACCATTAACATGTATTTGTGTTTTCCATTCTAAACCAGCAACCAAATAGGCTTAAGAATATGGCTGTCCTTCTTACCAAAGTTGGGTAATCGCTCTCATGAAGATAACAATTCATTCATTCTCACTGTTTTTAGTGTCATGACACAGATATTAGAATTCTGTCTATCATCATACTGCATACCACAATCTGGTGGGCCACTTGCAGGCTTGATTGCAAATGGTTGTTGCCATGACTGCTTATTTTTTTCAGCCAATCATCATATGTGACCGTGCATCACAAAACGAACAAAAAGTCGCACACTGATTTTGCGTGAGGACTGAAAATAAGTAAAATGGGTCAACCTAGCCGATCTTGACTTTTTCATATTTTCTGAAAGATCAAGTCTTCTTTTACATCATGCTAAAATTTGGGGTCATAAAACGGGCGGGAAAGTGTGTTTTTTAGCAGATTATCTCGAACATTTTTGGTAGAATAGTATGATAAGGTGTGTCTTTAGAGTCCCTTTTTCATTTCTGAAAAACTTTGTACACACTCTTCACTTTCAACTCTAAAAAACGTTTGAAAGGATTGTGCTACTGCTTTGAAAGTTGGCATTAATTATGAACAGAATGTGTTGATGAGGCATGTTATTTTCAGTTTAATTTGATAATCCCTTCATTGTTGTTACTCGGGTGGTTTACTTCCTGTTTTTTGTCCCATTCATCGCACAGCCAGCGCAGTTTGGTAATGATTAAGCGCTTGAATAGACACTGTACTTCAGAGCCTCTTTTCTCAGTTCACACTTTTCCTGAGTTTGTGCTTTCTTTCCATTATTTAGGTAGGTTAGGAGAGTCCATTGGATTTGAGTTATACATCATTTTAAAGCTTGAAGTCTGCTCTTTCAGAATATGGTCTTAACTAAAAATTCATGTCTGGCGACTTTTTGTTTGTTAGGTGTTGCAGGGTCACATATGGAACAAAGTAACTGTTCACACAAACTGCAACATGGTGCATGTGCATTGGTCAGGTCCCACATCTATAAAATGGTCATTTATCTTCTTTAATAGAAATGGGGAAGTGATCCTTGCCAGAATTAAAGTTGAAAGTGCTCAATTACAAGACATTATGCAACAAAATATATAGCAATTAACATTTTTTTTTCTTCAAAACGTTGATACTTTCATCCCAAATGAAGCAGTGTTAAGACAAGATAAGACAAGTTAAGTGTTAGGAATTTTTGAAAGGTGAGTAGGAGGTGACTTCATTAGTGATCTTGGTTGCTGATTATTAATTGGCTTGATCAAGTTGTGAAGCAGTGGATAACAAGAACACAAAACCATGATGAAAAGATGGCCATGATTGATAAGACTGTCATCAATTACTTGGATTTAAAAATCACACACACAAAAAAAATGGTAACAACAATGGGCATTGTAGGAGGTCATTTAGATCCATTTTTTCATTTTAGTGTGTGAAAGAAGGATCTACATGTAGTTACGAAAGGAGAGCCGTGACATGACCAGGCCTAGAACCTTGTAACAGGTGCTGCAGAAATGGACGTAGTGAATTGGTGCTTCCATGCAGTGTGAGGACAGAACATATTTAGACCCTCTAGGTGTTGAATAGGAAATTAAGACTTTCTGACTTCTAAAACTTAAAGGGACTGTACAGTTCTGGTTGAGATGAGGATTTAGCTTTTACTTTTTGCGAGATATTCAGAAACCACTCTATGAGATGAAAAAGAGTGTGCAATTCTAAGGGGAATCAAAAGTTTATTGAATGAAAATCGGTTTTGAAATGGCTGAGATATCCAAAAACAAGGTGAAACAATAAGATCCAAATAAAAGACGTGGCCTGTCGCCTTTTATTGTTATCATCACTTTTTTGGATATCTCAGTCATTTGCAAACCAATTTTCATCAAATAAATGTTGATTCCTTCTTTAAATTACATGCTCTTTCATATTTCATAAGAGGTTTCTCATTATCTCACTTAGGAATGTTATAAACCTGAATCCTGACCTCAACCAGTACTGTACAGTCCCTTTAAATACAAATGTGTGGTAAAGGATTGTCACATACAAGGATTCAAATGGTCCTGTGATCAAATGAACTTGTAACATATTACGTGCATGTAAAGACTGGAATATACCACTACGCTTTAGTTCAATCACAATTGTCATCCTGTGAATGGAATTGTTATGTTACTTCATGCACTGCATTTCATTGTCCATAACTTGACCCCTTATTTGCTGATTATCTGTTCTCTTCCACTCTACCATAGCATGGTCCATCACCTCACACCAGACATCTCTGCCGTGTTCGCAGACAGTGCAGCAATCATTTGTGAGACGGCGAGATACATGCTGGAGCTGAACAGAGAACAGTCCCAAGTGTTTGTGGACAAAGTTACCGCCATGGCCAAGAATGCTGGCTGCCAGGTAGGTCACATGACCAGACTGGCTGAGGCGGGGGTAGGGATGTCAGTGGGGATATGGGTGGGGAATGTGAATTGAGTGTGGCTGACTGGGATGAGGTAGGTGATATAGGCAGGTAGTATGGGTGGGGTTGTGGGTAAAGGAAGGTAAAATCAGTTTATGCAAGTAGAGGTCTGCTTTGTTTTATGATCTCCTCAATTCCTGCAGTCTATGTCTAGCTGAACGTAGTGCACACTCTCACATTATTTGTGTTAATGATGATATCATCCTGCTGCATAGATTTGTAATGGGTAATTAGAATTTAATTTGTATTCCACCTGTTTTGCCAGCCGTCACAAATTCCACAATATACAGTTGGCATCAGAATAGTGCAGTGGACTCCATTATAGAGAACATGACACAACATTGAAATCATACTGCTGCATCATAAACTCATACTCATGTTAGTTTACTTGTCTGGTGTGACAAACTTGATGTAACAGAGTGATTTTACCAGGAGGTTGATTTAGCAAGAGTTAGTTATGTACAGGATGTTGCCTAACACCAAACTGCCTTCTCTTGCCAGAAATTCACAAATTCTTCTGCTTCCATGAAGCTGTTTGGAATGCTTTAGATTTTTCATGCTACCTTCTGATATGGAAACCTCTGATTTTATATCACACTGGTCATTGTACCACATGGATACAGTTGACTGTGAAGAGATGGTGTAGTTTTGGTTATAATGACATGATGAGAAACCTCTTATGAAAAATAGAAGAGCATGTAATTCTAATAGGAATTCAAACTTTATTTGATGAAAATCGGTTTTGAAATGGCTGAGATGTCCAATAACAAAGTAAAATGAAGAGATTTTATTAGGATTTCTTTGTTTTTAGTTAAAGGGTGTTGGAGTAAGCAGAAGTCATGCATATGGAAAACTTATCTGTCAATGCTGAGACCCCCAGCACAAATGCAGGGAATTCAAATTATTATTCACTGTTGCTTGCAGCATAGCATGTAAAGTTTCAAGTTTACAACATATTCATAATCAAAATATTTGATTGTTTTTAGTGTAATGATCGATGAAGGCCATCTTATTCAGTTGAGAGTGAACATGTGACAAGGCATTTATTTTGTTTTGCACATACTTTTGCATATGACTGGTCATTAGTAAAGTGTAATGACTAGACAGTGGCACTTCAGTAAAGTTATTGTTATCATAAGATTTCGTTGTTTGTTCACTCATGATAAGGGTGGTTTATCAAGTCAACAGGATCTGCTTCATCAAAAGAAATTTATAAAGCAAATGATAGGCATCATTTTGTTCAGGCATAATTATAATTACCTACGCTCATTACTTTTGAATCAGTCCAAACACCCATGGCTATTACCTCAGACATGTTAGACTGTTCCAAATGTACCTTGTGTGAGTAATTCTTACTGATGCCCTCATTAGTGTGAATTATATGTATACAATGTACTTCTGGAATTTCATTGTATTTGTTCCTGTACTTCCACTCTCTGCAGGTTTCAGGCAAATTTGATGGTTTCAAGGACTCCAACATGAGGTTCACATTCCAGAGGAAAGACCCCTGACTCCACTCAGTGTCTTGGACCGTACAGCCCTGTAAAGACTGTATGGAGAAGATGCACATTTTGCACCTCTACCTTCTCTGCTACACCTTGATTTGTTTTGAGCTGATGTATTCTCTCCCACCCCCCCCCCCAAAAAAAAAAGAACTCTCAGTCATATGACTATATTTGTACATACCAGTAACAAAGAGATTTTTCATATTCCTAACCTTTCTCTTCATAGGGGTATTGTAGTGCAAGGAACCCCAGAAGAACATAACCCTCTGTGGAAAAAAAAAAGGAACAATTATGTTGTCAGCCCTTAAGATTGTTTACTATGAATCTACAGTATGCTTCCAAGTTTTACTATGCTTGGAATAATGTCATAGTATTCAACAAAGAAGTTGTCAAAATGCATGTGGTTGAGAAAGATAGCAACATTGGTGTGTGTGTGTGTGTTTCATGATAGGCCTTTACTGTAATATGTACACAGTTTGTTTTCAGAATTAAGACCAAATGGGAGAGTGTCATGAATATTATAACCATTTGACAAGGCCCTCTCGCTGTATGGGAGCAAACGAAATTTCCAGAAGGTAAACCTGATGAGCCCAGCATAGAAATTTTGTGTTTGTATGCCATCAGACTTATGTGTGTAATTTATCGAAACATGCATGATGCACAGATCAAGTGATCTCAGCATTTTGACCTAACTATCTTGAAATGCAGTCTGAAATGAAATTTTGGCAATTTTGTATGTGGTAAGCTGTGTACGCATCTAATTTCTTGTCTGAAGTGAGACAGACTATTTTGTAAAATGTTATTGTATTCCGTCCTAACTGGTACCAGAGCATGTAGATATTTCTAGTTCGAAAATCCTTTCAATGATATCCTCATGTCTTCATACCAGATGGTTGTCTGTTATGGAAATTGTGACATGAATTGAAGATTTGAATGCTGGAAGTCTTGTACGTAAGCTCTCGTGTTTGCATAATTGAGTTACTGTATACGCTATATATTTCGCGGGGGTTTTATTTTCGCGAATTTCGCGAGTCGGGAGCTATTCGCGAAATTAACAACACGCGAAAATATTACCTTCCAAAATGAATCCCTTGCCTTGATGATACGAACATTTCAGTACTAGTATACCATGTCACGGCTTACCGAACAGACCATACTGGCTAAGCTTGTTTATGCACGTCCACGTCTACTTACGAATACTGTAGAGAGCCAATCCATTATCGCAAGGGGACCACTCGTCAGAAATCTAGCGCGATGGACTTAACCACTTCAAAATGTTGAATTCTAACTTACTAGTTCGCAGAGTTTGGCAAGTCTTTTTCATACGATGTATAACTAGTATCATTCTTATTTGCTAATAAGTTGAAAATTCACACTTTCTTTGCCACTTCATATTTTCTCTGGTCCCCCAATCGCGAATTTAACCACTCGCGAAAATGTGTGGCAGCGGCAATTCGCGAAAATTTATGTACGCGAAAATTATAGCGTATACAGTATACTGTTTACTCCATATTCATGTATTTCAGGGGATTTTCGTTTTTGCAAGTTTGTGAGACAGCTGATACATGTATGTATTCCAAAAGTAAAAACATGTCAAATTATTGCCTCTCAAAACACAATGCAATATGCATCATTTCTGAGGTGGGAAATTAATAAGTTTTTTTTGGTACTTGAGTCAATTTCATCTGTTTTTGTGTTATTTATTTAGAGTACAGCCACTCAAACAATTGTCTTTCTAGTCATTATGCATTAGATAATTGAGCTCATGAAATAACTGGCACATCAGTGTACATCACAGTGCTTTTCGTCCAAATTATGACCTGGCATGTACAGACAGATCTCCCAATCTACAGTGTGGTATCCATGAGTATGATACACATAATGTATTTTATCATCCCCCAGTATAAACAACTACTGGTTTTTTTTTAGCCAATTTGGCAGGATGCAGAATGCCAAGGATGCGTGAAGTGCTGATTGAGAAGCTATGCATATTGACAGGATACGCAATACAACGTATGTTCAGACGATCCCCTGCTTCACTGGGAATATCCCTTTGCCAGGACTTTCCCCGGCAGTCCTATCATCTGAACGCTCGGCTGGAACATCCCCTGCTCCCCCGGCAAGCTTTTCGAGTCCGGCAACAAATTCTGGCGGGGGACTGACCCTGATCTCTCGCGCAGCTGTTTCCCTCATAAGTGCGCATGCTTGAAATGTGGTGGCGAAGAATTATTACACGCATTTGTATTTGCAATCACATGCCCTTCAGCACCAAGTACAGTGACCTAACACACAGTCAAAACCACCAGTCGTGATTTTGTCCCCCTTTCAGCGGGGAATTTCAATGTACATGTTCTCGATTGACCGTAAAAAAGATAAAGCTGGTGATCGTCTGAACGCAGGGAGTGGGGTGTCAAACATTCTTTTTGACTGTCATGACAAGCTATTAAAGGTTTGAGGAAGCATCATGAAATAAAGAAGGGAAAAGAGAAACACAACATGTTGTATGCAAATATTATTCTCTACTTCTTGCAATAGACCGATTCTGTAATGTATTCAGGTTTTATGAATGTTTTGTTCACAAAAGTTAGTTAAAACAACCACAGAGCTTGTTGCCAAACCCACCAACAGCTCAGCAAATTCCTGCCTATGGAACTTTATGGGAGAGAGCAATTGGATGAAGTGCTCTGTTACTAGGCTGTTGGAAAACAAACATCCATAAATTGTAATAAATTACAGAATTGATCTACATTGTAGATTAGCAAATGAGACCCAGTGATTCCTTGGTGTTTGTGTGTGTCTGTGCAAGCTGTAAAAATGAAAATTTTCCCATACAAGCTATTACGTGCTACCAGACAATAGGGCAAAAGTAAAAAGCATTCAAATATTTTTGCATGCCATATGTTCCAGTAATTAATGGACTGAATCTATGGAATTAAAAAACATGAAATTCATCTTTCCTGGCTGAGTGAAAAAAAAAAATACTTGCGTGAAATCATATCCACTTTTATGGTACAGTTGCACTCCTGTTATAGCAAACATGCTTGGTTAGAACAAAATTCTACTTATAACGAAGTAAAAACTCAGGCCGCATCATTATCCACACTTTTTTTTCTATTGCTTATCTTGTGGGGTATAAGGAAAGAAAACTGTGGGTCCTGAGGACTGTTACAACAGAAAAAGGGCCAAGTCACGCACTATATATAATGCAGGCCCTAATTGAATTGCATTTCTCTTGTTTATATGATGCTTGCCAGGATGGACTTGAAAATTTGGTTTAGAGATTGCCATACTATTTCCTGTCTTCTGCCTTCAAAAGAGATGATGATAAACAACACTAAAAGAACAAAATGGAAGATTTTAATGAAGAAAATGAAATGGAAAACATGCTCAGTTAATGAATATGAAAGAAAAACAAATACGGACTGTATATGGAGGAAAGGTAGATAGAGGAAAAAAGAAGTGGGATTTAATGAAAAGTATTATGTAGCAAAGAACGAAAAGCAAAAAAAGACAGAATCGTAGTGAAAAAATGATGAAGGAAAAAAAAAAAGGGAAAAAAAAATGGTGAGATCATGAAAAACTTGTATGACGTCATCGCTCGTTTGCGGTTCCCTGTATCGCGATCGCAATCGTCCGATGCGATCCAACCGAGCGTACTAGTACGTCAAGATGTCGGCGACCAGGCAAATTTTACGTAGCCTTGCTTCTGTTTCTATGAGAGGATGCTTGACTCGTCGATTGTCTAAAACTAACCATGGATCCAGACGTTCTGCTTCTGCATTTACATTTATTCCAGATGAGCCATCCCCCACAGACGGTAAGGATAAAGACTCTTTGGATACGGTCCCAGGCCCAGGTGGGGTGGTTACGTTGTGTTGTTCTGCGCTGGCCTGGACGATCGTACATTGTTGTACGTACGAACACGTATGAAGTTAAAATTACAAGCATGGACATGGATTGGTATATATGGGACTATGTATTACTAGCCTAGAGAATGTTTACGCTTTGCCTCCACTGGAGTCCAGTAATTAGAGTGTTCGAGAGATTATCGTGTGATGTCAGACCAACAGCTATAATTCTGTAATTTAGACTGAAAGATGATCAGTAAAATTAACTGTCTTAGCCTTTAGGCAGAGGCCTATGATTTGCTAACTTATACACAGCTCAGTCGCTGAGATGTCGAGTCCTACCACCATGTGAAAAGTTTAGATTAGACTAGTTTCACTTGTTTTTTTGTTTTTTTTTACTTGTTACTAGTATACTACTTATACTAGGCCTACTGAATGTATTTCTGGAATGTGTTTGGATTTCCTCTTAACATTTTGTGAAAAGTGTCAAGTGTTGGATCCAGGTTAATTGCCTAATTAACATTTTGTCAGTACAGTCCAGACAGGTTCAAATGAATAAATGTAAATCCAAATGAGCCCGAGTCGTGAGGCTAACGTTAGTTCATATCCATGAAGATATCTGGAATTTTGCTGTTAAGCAAATTGGCACCAAAAATTGGTTGGAGAGCACCAATGTAAAAGGACTAAAATGATGTCAACGTTTGTCATGTTCAGAGCTACCAAGTCTCACACATTCTGAGTGAGACTCAAGCATTTATAGGGGCCATCTCATGATCTCACGCATACGGGGAAGTATGCAACTTGGGCCTATCTCAAACCAGGGACTGTTCAGCGATGTAACAACTTAGTTCAATCTTTCCTGTCGAAACGGCAGCAGAAGAACTGCTTGCCGCATGCCATTTTCTGCTCGCGGGATAGCCCGACCAGCTGGCCAGACGCGCGCGCGACGCTGTTAGCTGTGCGAATCTCTACGTACCGCGACTTGGCTGTAGTTACGCAGTACTCGAGCGGGAATATGAATGCCGTAGCGTGGTGTGTACCTACCTGCGCTGCAGCAGTATGCATCCACCGCACTAGCAATGGCCGCGCACATACAGCGCATTCTGCACACATGTGATTGTCATGTATCAGGGAGGTGGAAGGTTCTTCCACCTCCCTGCATGTATGGATTGCATACACAGAATACATACTACTGTACGGAATATCGTAGCAGCAGCGTGATGTACGGTGAATGACAATACGGTGCTTACATGGTAAGGGAAACTTGCCGAAACTTTTACAAATTATGTGTACGAACCAAAAGAAAATGCGTCAAAAAAGTGACTGTGGTGTCCGTCAAAAACCCCGTGTGGTCAGTCAAAAAATGACCATGACGCACCCATGTCCGGGGGTAGTGGGGTGCGTCATTACATTGACAAGTGCATAATAATGAGCATAGCCCAAAGGATTATTATTGTTGCAATCAAAGGTATACTGTATTTCCCTTTTGTCTTTCAGAATAAGTAAAAAATAGTCACTTAAGTATGCACCTGATCGCACCACTAAACAGTGGCGGATCCAGAGGGGGGCGCAACCGGCGCACGCCCCCCCCCCTTTAATTTTCGTTAAAAACAAAGAAAATAAAAAGAAAAAAATGAAATGAAACCCGGAAGTGGCACCAGAAATATTAGTCACGCCCTCCCTTTACAGAATTCCTGGATCCGCCCCTGCTAAAAGCTGTAAAAATTGAAAAAGCTCCGTACCGCGATACCGTGGGAGGGGTAAAAAACCCCTCCCACCCTCGATCGCGGGTTACGCCATTTCCTGACCCACTTTATCTGACACACTCTTTCTGACACACTTTTTTTGCCATTCACTTTGTACACGGGGCAGTTTTCATGAGACGGCATCTGTTATTGGCTACTGTGCTAATGAATATTCAAGACTATGGTATGGCTTGTCGAACGTCGCGCTCAAGGCCGGCCAATAAGAAGCGGCCAGGAGCTGGTGAGCTGGAGGCGCGCGGCAATTTCTAACCTCATCCATGGATCCACGTGTAGGCCTTGCTACTACGTGCGCTTCCAGTACCTTTTTTTTTCTTCAGCTGCTTAACCCATCCACGTACGGGCCTCTGTGTACTAGTAATCTTCGTGCCTGCCTACTAAGTCGGCAGTGAACTTGGGCGCGATCTTCCCTACGGCGCGATCTACACGCGAAGGGTATCCATGCTCCCAACCCCCGAGATAGCTCTGGAACATTCCATTCAATGACGGGGGTTTTATTTTGCAATGTTATCAAATAACTCTCATGTAAGCAAATTCTTGCTATAGCTAATCTATTTTAGAATAAAATTGTAATCTATCTATGATTAGATAACCTAATTCAAATTGGCAGAGACATAGAAAAATATTTGTTCTACAATCGTGATACGTTCAACTACTCATCTGTGCTGAAATCCACACATGTTATCGCTATCGCTCAATCTTCGATCGCGGTGCCGGTGGCTTGTGTGTGTTTACAACATGTGTGCATATGGAGGAAGCATGGGGCTGAAAAAACAGTACCACGTGGTGAGGTAAAAAAACAAATCGGACGTAAGAAGTCGTACATTCAAGAGCTAAACATGCAGACAAAATAGCGAAAACAAAGTTCACTGAAAAGGTCTTGACACTGTAATGTATGTTCCAAATTCATGTCTGGCTTAGTTTCGAGAGAATTTTCTACACTTGTAAAGGTTTTCTTTGCAAGAGATCAGGAGTGAGATCGGTGAAGTAGCTAAACATGTACTCCTAGGCTGCGTTTATCAACTTTCCCCAGTTTAAACGACTTTTGAAAGCCCTTTCGATAGCCCTTTCCATAGCCCTTTCCATAGCCCTTTCGAAAGCCCCTTCCATAGCCCTTTCGAAAGCCCTGTCTACTCCCTGTACTATTAATGTGCCGCTTGTTTTCGTCGGCTGCGTTTATCAACTTTCGATAGCCCTTTCTATAGCCCTTTCCATAGCCCTTTCGAGAGCCCTTTCCAAAGCCCTGACTGCCTGTACTATTAATGTGCCGCTTGTTTTCTAAGACGGGACGGCGAAAAGCAATTACCATCATAAAGACATATCTTCCTTTGAGAGTGACGAGTCATGATACAATGCCACATGAATCAATTGTCTTCCTATCTGTGAGGCAGCTCCAGTTTAGCACATACTTCAAATATTTCTGAGTGGCGGCATGAGACATGGGATCAAAGGGAATGAGACTGTTGTTACTCTATTTCTCGAACCTTGTTAGTGAGAGATACACCTCCTTGTTCCAAGCATATACGTGCATTACACACAGCTGTATGTATACACCTGTGTACACGTACTCGTGTGCACTTCACGTGGCGCGCGTCTTTTCAGAAACTGGAAACGCATGGTTGCGTAACCGCAGTAGGGCGACCTAAAGGGCTTTCAAAACAGCTTTGCGTTTATCAACTTCGAAAGGCTTTTACAAACATGTTTCTGATAACCTGTTTAGGAAACCTGTCTGGATCGTCACAAATTTCGGGCTTTCGAAAAGGCTTTCCTAAAGGGCTTTCAAAACAGCTTTGCGTTTATCAACTCGTGAAAATTCCTTGAAAGCTGTTTGGATAACCTGTTTCTGCCGAGAAAGGAGAGTTGATAAACGCACCCTTTCGTAAAAGGCTTTCCTGAAGGGCTTTCAAAACAGCTTTGCGTTTATCAACTCGTAAAAATTCCTTGAAAGCTGTTTGGATAACCTGTTTCTGCCGAGAAAAGGAGTTGATAAACGCACCCTATGTGACTGTTGGTGACTGTTGCATGCATGCTTGCACGTGGCTGGGAGAGTGCGGCAAGAACGCTAGGAATGCACCACCAGCACGTACGGTGGGCTGCAAATTCTTGGGGCAAAATTAGACTTCATTGTTCAGCCCGTCTAGTATTTATATATTCATAATAATTCTAATTCTTCATGAAATCACGATAAAAATACTTCAAATATTCATAATACATTTAAGAAGCGTAATATGAAATATTTTGACCTTTTTTTGAAATCCAAAGAAAAAAATGTTTTGAATAAAAAATTAATAATAAATAATAGTTCCTGACTCAAGTCTAAACTTCGGGCATCTTCTTGCAGTTACCCGCAGTTCCCCATGGATACGACACATAAATAATCAGCTGTTTGCTGAGTCATTCCTACCCTACTGCCTCTGTTCAAATTGAGAGCGATTGTGATTTTATCGGTGGCATTTATAGTTTCATGACCTAATCCAATAAAACTAGACAAATTTAAACATCAAATGTTGTGACAGTTTTTGTCAGAATTTCCTATCAATATCACTTGTTGCCACGATAGTTTTCAGATTTCACTAGCTTCATTATCGAAGCTGTTCTGAGGCTGTTGGACATTTGAAAGAACTGCTCTGTAAGAAATCACCTTTTATTTATTATTTATTTCCACACACAAGAATTTCGATGACTTACATAATCTTTTAAAACTATTCTAATGTCATAATATTTCATGATGGTATGTGTTCTGTCTTTACATGGCAAGATGGGATTTTTTTTTCTTCCATCCAGGGTCAAAGAAGGAAGTGACAGGAAGGAAACCAACACGATAGGGAGGAAATGAAAAGGATAGAATGAAACACCTGCTCAGCGGGCTCTTTTTTATTGATTTTTACAATGGTGAATGCAGTACATCAGAATTTAAGTAAATTTAAAGTTCTAAATAATTTATCATTTGAAAAATGAGCAAAGAAATGGGATATAATCGATTTCTAAATGAAAACTAAATTAGCATCGCCATTTAGATCTAATATTTACTAAAGAATAGCCCTGATGCAACATTATTGTCAAGCTTTTGGATGAGTTTCTTTAGAGAAACGAATTTTTGGAGCACTAACCCAAGTGAACAACCAAAAGGTTTTTAAAAAATGATGAAATGCAGGTCTCTAGGTCTAGACCACTCCTGTGCATGAGCGAGCAACAGCCCCCGTGGACAGTGTCACTCTCGTCCTTGGCCTAGGCTAGGCTACTCGTGTCGTTCTCGCCATCATCAATGATCAACGTCATGGTCACACGAAATAAATTGCATCATCAAAAGGGTTCGTATATCATCACCAGAATCATTATGATCATCATCACTATCATCTCAACCACAGCAAAACCCTAAATATCATTCCCACCATAGTCACTCCCAGCTCACAAAAACACATCAGCAAACGTACAGACATTGCAGACTTTGTAGTTAACTACGTTAGACTTTAGATCAATGTTAGTTGTACACAAAATGAAACGGAGGTGGAAAACTAGTAATGAATACACGGAGATCATCAACGATGGCATTTTACCGTAGAAAAAATACACTGAACATCTTGCACCGCAAAAAAAAAAAAAAAAAAAAAAAAAAAATTGAGGTAAAAAACTACGTTGAGGAAAACTAGGGTGAAAACTCGCTGCTTGGAAGACGAACGATGAAGACACTGTACGGTAAAAATGCACACGGAAACAAACGAGTGGGTACCATGAATGTTCTCGCACACACGTAGATAATCTACATCGTGTTCAATCAAAAAAACTCAAACACTGGAACAAAAACTCACCTCTAAATTGTTGCAAACGAGATAATCACTTCAAAAAACGGGGAAAAACGCTTGTGGTAGTACGATTGTACTCTGAGAATAACAGAGATAAGATGATACGAAAGCAAAAGAGAGAAAAAGAGAGAGAAATGGACAGGAAACCTGCAGAAGTTATTCCACACTCACTGGCACTATTTTGCGCAATTCGACACACACTTTGTACGCACACTGGTAATCAGATATCGTCATGGACCCCCTTGAGGAGATCGATATCACGATATCACGCGTAAGTGAATAGCTAAAAGCCAATCACAGACACAGAATCAGACCGAGTGACTTATTATGAAAAATAAATCGTAAGGCTGTTGAATATTCATTCATTAGCACAGTAGCAAATAACAGAGGCCGTCTCCTGAAAACTACCCCGTGTACAAAATGAATGGCAAAAAAGTGTGTCAGAAAGAGTGTGTCAGATGAAGTGGGTCAGGAAATGGCGTAACCCCTCGATCGCGCATATATTCGCGCGCCGAGATGCCGAGTCATGAAAATCTCACTCATTAAATTTTTTTGAACTTGGCATCCCTGCATGTTGCTCAAAACTGAGTGTTACTTGTTCTGGGGCCCGTTTCATAAAACTTGTCGTCAGTGACAATTTGTCATGCTCATAGCTGTGACAAGCTACTGAAATCCTTGCATCTGATTGGCTGAGAGCAAATTTGTCATAGAAATGTGGCAGTTGTCACTGATGACGAATTTTATGAAATGGGCCCTGGAGTCTTGATGTTCATAAGCTGCTACTCAAGTGAATTTACAATGGCAGTGTACACTGCACTGCCTGCGTAATCTGAAACTGAAGTTAGCCATAGTATGTCCTCAGATGATGGACATGACATTATTTACTGACATATCACTTATCACAATGCTGCACACACCACTGGCACTGGCACTGGTCTGACGGTCCCTGACCAGTAAAAATCACTAGCAGAACAGTAACTTTTTCAGGAATTTACCTGTGAAAAAAATAGATAAACTGGGTATGGTTGGGTGTCTAATACATTGACACCCTAATGTTTTTCTAATAATGGAACCTTAAAATAAACCACAATTTGCCTGAAATTTTACTCACATGTTTCTGAATTCACAAGTGCCCATTAAAAATGTGATTTTCGGTATACACTAATACATTGTAGGCCCTACCCCTTTCATATTAACATCCTCGGATGTCATGCCAGAGTCTGGGATGAACACAGTGTGACTGCCCTCCCAAATCCTTGTGTAAACACGAGGTACAGCCCGTGGTACTCTTTTCGTACTGATCTCGAACATGGCACAAACTCGGCACACGTTCCCATAGTAACGCGCTCGAGACATGGTCCCGTGGTTACTTGCGGCCAGCTTCCCACACCTTTTTTCATAACAGGCCTTTAACGATCACCCCGACACTGTACAGGCGTGCTATTAAACCTAGAAACATTGAACTGCACATTACTTGAATATGAGACCATTCTGAAGCAAATAATTTTCACACAACAATAGATATATAATGTACTCTTAAATGAATCCCACAAGGATTGGAACAATCATCCCCCTAGTATTCCAACTGATTCCCACTGATCAGTTACTAGCCATCCCCTTTATGATGCAGATAATCAGGTGGCGAAGGTGATGATGGGATCAAAGAAAGACCTTTGTTTCAAGTCCATGTGTGTACTTTAATAGCAGTAGGTCCACGCTTTAACTGCCAAGCCTTTTCATCAGCACTCAGTAGTCCATCCAAACTTGGCCTACAATGTACTTGTAAAGTTTGCAAACCCGCTGAAGCATAACAATGTGGTTCAGTCAAGTAGAGAGGCCATTGTGACACAAAGGGATAGGGGGTTGTAATCTGTATTCATTGTTGACAATTACTAGTAGTTTCCAGACTTCTGTTCCAAAGGCATACAAAGGCAAGTTCTCCAGAGTGTTGCCTGTTGACCAAATACTTTTAATAGCTACACTTTTCTTCTTTTAGCAAAATATGCTGATAACAGTTCACCAAACTTTAAAAAGTGGTTGTGATGCAAACAAAGAATAGATAATTAGAATCGCTTATCAAAGTAATGAAGTCCATTTATGCAGTGATCATAGTATTTGTGTATCAATTATATCAAAATTATGTGTTATCGGCTTTTACCTCCCTGTAGAATTATTGTGTTCATAAAATCAGAAGTATCAAGTATGTGAGTGATATACAATGTAACTCAGAATATGACGGCATTATCTATCACAGTACTGTCTAGTTTTGTTAAAATATGGTCAGTTGTATTCTCTTGCATCATTTCTTGGTTTATGGCTGCAGATTTTTATGGGGGTGATGCTTGGTCTTTGTCCATAAGATATGGGGAAATTCCAACTTACATACATGGTAAATGAAACACAAATGACATCACTTTATAGCACTTTTCTTTTCATCTGAGTATTCCTGTGATTCATTACTGCTATACGTGTGAGTCATTTCTACGCAGTATGTGATTTGAATGCATTTTTCACCTAAGAAGTGAAAATGTAAGGGGCAGAGTGTACAGTGAGGTACCCCTTTAACAGAGAAACTGCTCATTTATACTGACACTTTGTTTATCTATGGTACAGTTGTACATAGAGTTCAGACTCATGCTACATGCCTTATTTCTCTAATCTATTTTAACACAAGGAGTTTTTTTTTTTTTTTTTTTTAAAGTCCCAATACCTTGGAATTAGGGACTGATACAATAGGCTACCTTTTTTTTCTCATTGTGTTAACTGTCTTTGCAATATTCTTGCAGGTGAGACGGCCAAGATGAATCTGTTTCAGTCGCTGAACAATGCAATGGACATTGCCCTGGCAACAGACCCCACAGCAGGTGAAATGATAAAATCCTTTGATTCATTTAATATCCACTAAACCATGCTCAGTTGGAGACCTCTCCAAGCAATAGCCTTTTGCATTTTCAGCAAGGATTCTGAGCTGCCAAGTGGTATACATAAGCACTGTTGCGATCTACCCTAATCTTTAATCTCAGCAAAGTCGCACAGGAATCTTTAAGAATTAAAATGAAAATACTTCCCAGGCTTCCATGTAAAAAAACAAAAAATCAAACCAAAAAAACAAAAGCAAAAACCAATATATATATATGTATATAATTCAGTATGATGCATATTTGACTTTTGCCTTCTATGGTAGAGATATTTCAAAGCACTCTTCTGTACAGCAGCATACCAACTGTAGTTGCACAATCTGTTCTTATCATATAAATGAAAGAGTACTAGCAAGATGGGCAAAGACTTTGTTTTTGCAATATGGCAGCTCCACTGCTGATTGACATCCTCTGCATGATAGGCATAGACATTTAAAAATGTCCTGCCATCTCTGCAGTGTGACAACATTTGTGTAATCTTTCTTTAGGTTGTCGTTCTGTATAATGAAACATCACTTGATACAGTAAATTTAATATAGAGGGCGGTGAGTTGGCTCAGTGGGTAGCGTGTCTGTTTCATGATCACGCGGCCCGGGTTTCAACCCAAGTCTGGACTGAGCAATGTTGTGTGTAATCATACCGTCCCCTCTAGCAAGAGGCAAAACACTCTGTCCCTCGGATAGGACATAAAATGGAGGTCCCGTGTGTGAGAGAGTAACAATTCATGCACGTTAAAGATCCCGCTTCATTCATTCATTGCAAAGAGCAGGGTGTTTAACCCGGTGAAGTGGTCCCACCTCGCATCCAACTGGACCCCATGGAAGACCAGCTTAGCATAGCTGAATATGGGCTATCCAGCCATCTTCTCAGATGGAAATGAACAAACAAACAAACAAACAAATAAACAAACAGCCATATATTGCTGGCCCCTGCATGCACCCAGTCACAACTTAAGCTTGTGCATGCATGATATACCTACTCAGAAATGCCAACTGTTACTTCTTCTTTCTTTCTTTTTTGCAGTATGTTGCACTGCATTTTCCAATCAATACTATAGCTTTCATAGAAAACTTTTTTTTCCAAAACAGCTTTACTACACATGTCTATTGCATGACATTTCAAAATTTACTAGTTTTTTCCACCAAACATATCCCCCTTCAGATCTCAGAATACTGCCATGGTAGTTACAAGGTCGGCATCACTGCTCAGTGTATTATCATGCATGTGACCTGTGTTTTTCTATCATCAAAATAGTGGACCCAATTATGATTCAGAGGCAATAAGCTTTGAAGTGCACGAACAGATGTAAGCAGAAAGCAGATTTTACACACTTGATAAATTTTGTAAAGGCCATTAATTATTTTGTGCTTTTCTCTTCACAGAAATCATACATCCATACAAGATAAATTATATGGGTTTTTTTCCCCTATTTTTTAAACAGAAACAGATTCGGTATCCAAAACTTTTCCTTAACCCGGTGATCCCCTCTAAAACTTCACTGTGTTCATTATTGTTTTCCAGTGTACACCTTGAACAATCAAGTATTTCATCTTTGCTCTCTGTTGCTTTCCTCCAGTTATATTTGGTGAAGATGTTGCATTTGGAGGCGTATTCCGGTGTACAATGGAACTTGCAGATAAATATGGTAAGTAGACTTTTTCCCAAAATGAAGTGGGCAAAGCAAATTCAACCATCCATGATTCAGCTTAACATTTAAATATCAAAACCTTTTCACATCTGAGATTAATTTTCCACTTAACCCCAGTGGAGTGTATAATAGGCTTTGTTCTTCTGTGATAGAACTTCTGCCTCCTGTCACAAGCTAAAAGGTTGAGTACCATCATTTTGAATTTGAACATAATGGGGCAAAAGTGATTTGGTAGTACATCTATGTCATGTACTGTAGGCCAGTTCTCAGGGACTTTACTAAGCCTTGCATAATTTCTATCTTACTGTTATATCTCTTTTGATCAGGGAAAGACCGAGTGTTCAACACACCGCTATGTGAACAGGGTATAGTTGGTTTTGGCATTGGGATGGCTGCTGTTGGGGCAACAGCCATAGCAGAAATCCAGTTTGCAGACTACATCTATCCAGCATTTGACCAGGTAAGCAATTATTGATGTATTCCTGTCTTTTTGCAAAAACTGCTAGCCCATCAAGAACATATATGATAGATCACTGTGGTGTGGTATCTTATGCTGGAGGCAAGTCATAACCAACCATGTAGCTTTTGTTTTCTACATTTTTTTTTAAAGAAAATGATGATTGGATATGAAAATTGTTGGTGCAGTCAATGCCTGCAGTGCAGCTGTTTGCAACTTTTTGCTAGATGAGTTGAGCAGGGAAAAGGCAAATAATCTCACACTTTTAACCAAATCAACAACAGAAAAAGTAGAAAAAGATAATTCCTTCTTTCTTCGTACCATGCATGAAAATGTAAACCAGACAAAGCTCAAGTTATTGAATATGAAATGGGATGACTGGAATGATTTTATCTGTCTCAAATTAATCGCTGTCTTGTATCTCCTTGTAAGATTGTCAATGAAGCAGCTAAGTATCGCTACCGCTCGGGCAACATGTTTGACGCCGGTGGTCTGACCATCAGAACTCCCTGGGGAGCAGTGGGTCATGGCGCCCTCTATCATTCACAGAGCCCAGAGGCTTTCTTTGCACACATCCCTGGAATCAAGGTAAGTTATTAAAGTCAATGTGAGGTAGAACAGAAAATATTGTGTTACCCTCCATGCAAATATAGTGGCCCCTGGGCAGGGATTGTCCATTTGATTAGTCCAAGGTTTGGTGTGTCAGCTGCGTCATATTTGTTTATAATTTCTATGTTAAAGGGGTCAAATGTCACTACATACATGTATGAGTATGCATATGATATGTATGCACGCCTGTACAGGCAGCTCCCATTATAACAAAGTCCTTGGGACCAGCAATTTTCTCTTGTTACATATCAAATTTTGTTAAAGGCCTAAATGAAGGGAATTTTGCACCATAAACATTAGTGATAATAAGTTTTGGACCTGAATTTTTACTTTGTTGTTAAAGTTACAACTTGGTTGGTAGTAATAGGAGTGCCCTGGATATGGTAGGCCACACTCATCAATTTCTATTATTAAAAAAAAAAGAAAAGAAAGAAGGAAAAGCCAATCAGGCTTTGACCTAGCTGTGCATTGCTCACAGTTAGCCAACCCCACAGATCACAGAGCCCCTAGATGTAAGCATGAGTTGGGAAATCCATTTTGGGGATCATGAAGCTCATGCCTTTCATTGTTACTTTATGAGAGTGAAGTGTATACTCTGCTTATCTGCAGTATCAATGTGAATGTGAACATTTTAGTTCTCAACTCTTTCATTTCCAGCTGCCACAGTGGTAATTTAGTAAATCTGTTGATAAAATACTCATGAATGTTTAAACTGAGCACACAGTATGTGACTAAAGTCCACTTAGTATTAATTCTTAAAGTAGATTTTTGACAATGGGAACCCACAACATAACAAAGCTTTTGCTCAATTTCCTTTAACTGTATTAATGTCTGTCAAAATACTTATGAACTTGGAAGTTTTGTCAGACTTGAAAATTTAAACTTACTATCAAAAGGTAGCTTTGTCCCTTCTGTGGCATCTGTATTGAGGAGTTATCTGCAACATAGACCGATTGTTGAAAGAGGAAATGTCATTACCATATGTCATAGTAAATGGGAATGCCTATAGTGTTACATATGCTTCATTGCAAGATATTTAGATATAATCATTGTTTGTTTGTTGTTTTTTTGTCATTCACAATAGGCTTTTCATGAAGATGTATTTCGTTTCTTAATTTCTGGATGATTTTTAGACTTTTGCATATATGAACATACGAAATAAAGTTGGTTGAATTGGGTACAGAATTTTAGAATCTATAGTGATTGGGAATGAGAAGTAAGAATGTTTTCAAAATTCGCAACATATTAAAATGAATGAGGATGATGACACTGCAGCTTCACATAAGAATGAATTATCGAATGCTCAAGGAAGCAGAAAGATGCTAAAAGAAGGAAGCATGCATAGATTCTACTCAGGTACATTGGTGCATTACTGGAAAATGTGAGCCTCCTCTATCATCATCCTCGTTCCGTGTATTATGTTTGGGGTTTTTAGAGTATTGGCTAATCTGCTTGAGGACAGCAATAAATTCCACAAATCTATACCTAGCACTATTGATTTATGTACCCTAGTAGTACATGATGTGAATTTATATCAAATTGTCTGGAATGTCCCTTTCAGTAGTGTCTCTTTAATGAATGTGAACAGGATCACCTGTGTGCAGGAAGTCATACAAACTGTAATCATTACTTTATCAATGTCGTAGCCTGTTTGGATAGGGATATACAATGTGTGTGCAGTAAGGCCTGCCTATGATTACTTTGATCTGGCAAGAGGCCAGTTGACTGACTGATATCAGATTGTCTACATTTATCAGATGTGGGTGTTTGGGGCCCTGTTGTGTCATCTTGCTCAATGATTATTATCAAGTGCTTCAAATTGCAACAAGGATATATTTATATTTAACAGATCTGCTCAATCCAGAAGATAAAATTTAAGTGGTTCAGTGAAAGTATGACAATTGAAGTCTCACCTAGTCTAACAGTTAACCAGCCCACCCAGGTGTAGCAGGCTGTGTGTGTCAATCCATCAAGAAGGCCATGGTGACACAGAAGGGATAAGGGGATTAGGGGGATTAGGTTATCTGTGCCAGTGGAGGCAAAGAAAGCACTTCAGCATGACATTGTGTACCTACATTTATTAGTGAACAAAGCACAGTAAGGACTGATAAGTATTGGCCTTGTCTTCCTCCATGATCATCTACATTTTTAACCCATCTTCGTCTTGCTTTCTTCTCCTTCCTCCTCCTCCTCCTCTTCTTCTGCTTTCTCTTCTTCCACTTTCTCTTCTTCCACTTTGTTTGTCTTGCTCTTCTCTTGGCACTATACTATGGTTAGTTCTTGGCAGAATCCTCGACACAAAGTTTTGATATCATGGCTGTGATATTTTCACCGTTTCATATGGTCATGTTTTAGGTGGTTGTACCAAGGAGTCCAATACAGGCAAAGGGTCTTCTTCTTTCATGTATAAGAGATCGCAACCCATGTGTTTTCTTCGAGCCCAAAGTCTTATATCGGGCTGCAGGTGAGTGTCATACAGAGCTTTATCAGAGATGTATAGTACTGACAAATTGTATGTGACCATGCATTAAAGAAAAAGTCAAGAAAGAAAAAAACCTGCACGGTTAAAAAGAAAATAATGAGAGAAAATGAAATAAACCGTATTAGTTAGTATGCCAGTATGGTTGAAAATAGAATGCATTTAAACTGCCCATTTAAAGTTATTAAAAAAGAATAATATTTCATGAAATCGCAGATAGTATTTAAGCCAACCCCAGTTAGTACAATTCCGACCTCACAAAAAATATTGTGCAACATAAAGTGAGAAGAATACCATTCTCCTTTCTATTTTGAAAACCTACCGAAACTCTCCGAACACGCATGATATTTGTGACATCACTGAATTCAATCAGCAAGCAAAAGCAGACTACATCCTATAGATAATGCTTAGGTTCAACAGTGTAGCTGTTGTCCTTGGTGAACATTTTATTGGTACTTAAACAAGATAAATGCCTTACCAATGCAAAGTGAATATAATGCTTCTCCATGTCATTTGAACGATCTGTTTTAAAAACATCAAGAGTAGCGACAATCTTTCAAATAGAAGTTAAATTCCATGTCTCTCAGGCTCTCGCCCACCCTGAACACTTCGACAAAAGTCATTGTCAGCATTTACTTGGCCTTGCTACTGTGTGAGTTATGCAATCAGCTGTTTAATTGTGCCCAATGGTTTGCTGTTCTTTCTCGTTCAGCATTGTTGAATCGGCTTTTCCAACTGAAAAACGCAATGGCCCTTGCCTTCTAAAATCTTAGATATGCTCTCCCAATGATAGTTCCTAAAGCCCAGTCACATATACACGGCAGATCACGCTGGATCTGATCCGGAGTGATCTGGAGAGAGATTCGTGTAGATGCCTTGGGCATCTTCGGAGTCCCTGGCGGTCCGTCTAGGTCCATGGATGTCCGGGAGGCCAACATGTTGGCAGTTTTTGGAGGTCAAAAATATCCATCGTCATCCATGGACTGCCGTGTTGATAGAGCAATCCGGGATTGTCCGTGTGGCTACCATGTAGTTGCCGTGAACATCCGTGTGGCTGCCTGTAATGATGGTGCTGTGCGTATCCACGGCAGTCTGTGACAATTCACATCAGAGCAAAGGGTGGTTCTTCAACCAGTCAGCCTTGTCAGCTTCCTGCTCATCAGTCAGCACCAAAGTCGTCTATGGTTTCTTCTCTGTCATGATGGGTGCTGTGGTCTTAGTGTACAAAGCATGAGACAAAGCAGGAGAACTGCTTCTCAATCTGGATCTGTCAGGTTCAGGTTCTGGCTCCTCAACAACAGGCAGTTTTCTTTGCTTTGGCAGACCAACTGTTACAGAGACTTTCCTCTTCTTTGGAGGCATGTTGAAGCTCAAGAACTTGTCTTGGACATCCAATGCATATATGTAAATGAAATATATGATTAAAATAGATAAAAATTATATGAAATTTTTGATAATTCACTCAGGAAGCCACAGCGATGTTGAAGTGACGAGAATGAGAAGAAGCTTGATGAAAATCAAAAATCAGCTTGTTTTTGATGGTAGACTTTTGTGTGCCGGCGTGGTATGTGTATTAAGATGTCTATGTAAGTGCTGTGTAGATGCTGTGTAGATGCTGTGCTGGGCCAGTGTCATCCGTGTAGCTGCCGTGTTGATACCATGTGTACCATCATCAAAGCTCGTTGATGCTCTATCCGGGGCAAAACTATCCCAGAACTCCCCTCATCATCGCCAGCATGATCCGGGGATCTCTTTGTAGATCCTTGAGAATCCTTGTTTATATGTGACTGGGACTTAAGCTGGGCACTAGTACAGTAGCGTTCTGTGCCACCTTTTCTTTTGAAGAATATCACAGTTAGCATAATTCGAAGTACCTCTTCTTCTGTAGCAATTGATGTACTTGTGATTTTTTGTTTGAGCTGTGACACGTCTTTTGCTGTCATTAAATTGATCCATTTTATGACGTCAGTATTAAAAGCCTTTGCAAAATTTTCCTGAATTCATCCGAAGTGCTTGCATCACCGCAGATATCATATAAATGTTCTCTTTGCTCTTGTTGCATTCGCCATGATTGAATGAGCAAATGTCTCACAATTTGTGCTTTCTAGCATAAACACAACATATGCATTTGTGCCAAATGGTAATTTTCTTTGAATGTTTATTGTAAGGTCAACTCTTCTAATTTGGTGTTGGCGTTTTCTCCTAACAGAGTTTCATGTTTTCTCTCTAAAGCTTCAAACTTGGAAGTTTAGATGTGTGAAATCGAATATATTTATTTATATTTTTTAGCAGTTCCCATTTTTTTTTTCCAATCTCAACAAAGCTCTCTGTTTTCTGTTCATGAAGTTTATGAAAATGTGTATTGAAATCACAAAATCACTCAGCAAAAAAAAAACCAAAAAACAAATGTTGATAAGAGGACCAAGTTTAAGATTAATCTGTTTGTCTGCTCAAAGGGGTTGCCATAGAGTCCCCTGTACCCTGTTTTGTTTCACACATAGTAAATAATGGCTTAGTTCACTTGAGTACACCATGAACTTCAAAACCTCATTCTTCAAAAGTATCATTACTACACTTTCTTTTTCTACCATTTTAGATTTTATGAGTAAGAAATGCCCAATTTTTCTTACCTTTGAGTTGATTTAAAAGCTTCCTTTATTATGACTTGACCTTAACTGAAATATACATCTGATGACTATGATAGGCTTTGTGTGACAAGTTCATGTACATATTTTCCAGCAGTGAAGTGTTTATCAAATCATGCTCATTGTTAGCACTCATTACGTAGCGAAATGAGCACATTACTTAGAGATATCTTTATTAGGCACATATCATGCAAACGTGGAATCCATTATTACACTCAATGTGACCTGTATAAAGCCAATGTATTGCATTATCTGTAGGGTAGCAAATAAAAACCTAATGGCTTTTAATAGGTTAGTAACGTTAGACATTAATGTTTAGTTATTCCCTACCGATACCCAGAATGTTTTATTGGGTGTATTAAAGATTGACTGATATCATGAATTTAGGCAAGTGTTTTTCTCTGGTGGAAGAAGACATGGAGAACCTGCAATGAATTTCAAAATAAACTTACTGAGGATTATTTTTTTTCCAAAATAAAGACAGATATTGATCGTTGATATGAGGAGAAGTGTCACAAGTAATGTTTTACTTCAAGTTATTAATAACCGAACATACCCAAATACCTCCCACAGATCTACACTTGGGCAACTTTGCTTCCTGTTAGCCATATTAAGTCTACCATCGTAGACTTTCCCTGATGCTTTTCTCCTTTTCTCAACACGGAACTGAATGACATATATATCCTTGTCTTCCTGCCTTACATCCTTCTAGTGGAACAAGTGCCAGTGAAGGACTACATGCTGCCTCTTTCCAAGGGTGAAGTCTTACAGGAAGGTAAGATATCTGAAATTCCCAGGTTTCTGGGGCAAAAACACACAAAACAATGCAAAAACAAAAAACAATAACAACCCAAAATATGATGGCTATATAACAAGGACACCAAGCTGATGACAAAAATGAGTTTGTTTCCTGTTACCTTCAGCAGCAACAGAGAGAGAGACCTGTTGCTGATTTCATGCCACTGTGCTGGCCTGATGACACAGCTGATACTGCATTTGTCGTGATTATGTTACTATTGTTTGTTTGTTCAATTCCATCTGAGAAGATGGCTGGATATCCCGTATTCAGCTACACTAAGCTGGTCTTCCATGGGGTCCAGTTGGATGTGAGGCAGGACCACTTCACCGGGTTAAACACCCTGCTCTTTGCAATGAATGAATGAAGAGGGATCTTTTACGTGCATGAGTTGTGACTCTCTCATACACGGGACCTCCATTTTATGTCCTATCCGAGGGACAGAGTGTTTTGCCTCTTGTTAGAGGGGACGGTATGCTTACACACAACATTGCTCAGTCCAGACTCGGGTTCGAACCCCGGTCCTTAGGATTATGAGGCAGATGTGCTACCGACTGAGCCAACTCACCACCCTAAATGATTCTAAATTGCTTCAAGCAATGAGACCCAGTAGGCCTAGATGAAAAGTATACTATCACATGATAGACAAAAACGTAATACAATGTTGGAATAGTCATTCTCTGAAAGTTCTACTTCTCAGTCTACATAGTTGATTGGTAGAGATCTCAAACAGGACATTAATTCAAATCTAAAAGTGAATACTTTTGGGGGTAAATAGGCCAGCACTCTACTTGGAATCTTGCAAAATCCCTGTTTTAGAGAATTACTAATTTGTCAATAATGAAGTCAAGTGGCTAGTGGAATATTCAGTGGTTGTGTAGGTAGAAAATGAGAGAGAATTACAGAAATAACCTGCAGGCATTTTGAGATAATGTTTCAGATACAAAATGTTGACACTTGGAGATTATTAAGGGGGGCATTTGAAGGTTGCCCAGAGAAATAGTAAGCTGTAAGGTGCTATCTCATGCAATACCCAGCTCTTTTCTGGTAAGCTGTATGATGTGTGTGAGTGGAAAACAAATGTAAATGCTCTTTTTCACACAAGTTTTATTCTCAAGTTTGATACATCAACATTTCTTGCACACATGCTGAATGATTCTTAAAAATCCAAGCATGCAGGTTACGTCATTTGATAAAGCGTGAAAATAAAAATCATCAAATTGTAAAGAAATGTGCAAAAAAAATTTGGAAGTTATACAGCGTAAGTTGGATATTAAGGTTTATAAAAATGATGAAAGCTTTGATCAGAAGAAAATTCCTCTGCTTTTTTTTTGTTTTGCTCTTTTATGCCTCCGCCATGAAGTGGTGCCGGAGGCATTATTTTTCTTCTTTTTTTTTGTAAAATTGGGACGCGGCATTAATGAGGGTACAGCCTTATTGCCGGCAATGTATACATCAACAAGTATACTTACAATGTAGATACTGAGTGAATTACATATTTGTGTACTACATCAATATTCTGTATTAATGCACAAGGACAAATCAAACAATATCTCCTTTGTAAAAAATGTCTACTCCTCAAGTGCCTTTGACACACCAAGATTGTTACGTCTTCATGTGAAACACAAAAATTGCATTATGATGTATTGTTTCTCAGCTTGAAATTAATCAAACAATAGCTTCTCTGTGTGAGGTAAACATTTGTACTTCTCAAGAATGTTTGAACGTTCATATCGTTGCACTCTGATGCACAACACAAAAATTCCATCTTGCCGTAGCTTGAATATGCACAATAACAAATCTAACAAAGCCTGCTGTGTAAACATTTCTACTCATCAAATTTATTCACACAAAGGAAAATGGAAAAAATGGAAACAAAATGTAGCATTCTGATGTGAATAGCTGTGTTTCATTTCAATGTCTGTTTGTATTTGTACTATTTCTTTTATTTCTTTTTTTTTATTGTCTTTTACTCAGAAACAACAGAAACACTTACCTATTACATGTATTTGTTAGAAATAGTATATAATCTTTGCACATGAGCTCTGGTTATTTCCCCTGCTTCAGATTCAAATTTGCAATATCAGTAATTAATCATAGCCTTGGGAGTGATTATTTGAATATGGATTATTTCACAGCTTCATTCTGGATTTTAATTTCAGATATCTAGTATTCCAATAACTGATCACACTTTCACAAGTGCTCCTGACAGTTTTGACAGTTGACCAATGTTAATCCCGTGGATTTGTGTCTAGAGAATGCAGCAGAATACATGTATTTGCTGCCGATTGATTGCCAGAAATGTAGAACTCCCAGTCGATAGTTCACATTGACACAATCAAACACTTGCCTGGATACTGTTATTTATGTGCTGAAGGAAGTGCCATTGAAACAGCTGATTAACAGGTGGTGCTGTTCCCAGGGTTTGTGGTATCGGTATTCAGATTATGACATAATAAAAAATATGCAGCATATGTCGTGTATTGATCTGCAGACGGCGTCTTTTTCATTTTTACTTATCGTTGCTCCAAGATTTTCTTTCATAACTAGTTTTGGGCATGGACAAGAATTTGTGCTGCCAATATTTCTGTTGATTAGGGTTTTTTTTAATAATTACATATAATGTATTATGTCTAATACTGTGAATTTTTTTTTTTTCAATATGCTCCATGTGCTCTGAAACCCTCGGTGCCAAGATTGATTTCATGGACACTGGATAGAGCACACATAGAGTTCAGTGGCTGGGACTGGTCTGTCTTTTCTCCCCTCACAAAAACTGTTCTGAGAAAGATTGTAGTGTGCAATACTGTCTGCATCCAGTGAGATTTATAGGCAGATCAAACCCTGGGTAAGGTACAGCTTGAAGTACCATTGACAGCAGATTAGTACATTAAACAATACCTAACTGTAGACCCTCTAGAGCTAGCCAGGTCTCTCAACACTGCTGAGTGCTCTCACTCTTCTTCACTAAAAGACCAAGAAGCTATAGATTTGTGGCCTTGTATCTCTTTTAATAGCTTCACTTTGCAATGTACCGTAGAAAAAACGCCCTCTACATGTGTAACAAGAGGCATTTGTGCCTACTGTCACACTTTGCAAGTGAGCTATTATTCCAGGAGTCAAACCTGGTGACTGCAGGACAGCAAAAATTTCAGCAAAAGTGGAATGCATACTCTGGAGTGCAATGTAGAGAAATGGTTTTCAGGGAGATATACCAAACTAATCACAGTAGATAGCATTTTCTTCAGAAATGTTATGTTATTGACACTTCTTCTGTTCATTCAAAATACCAATGTAAACAAAAAGAAAATAAAAAAAGTGCATATATGTTTATTCAATGGCTGTTTTATTTTAATGTTCTTTCATATTTAAAAAAGTGTGGAGTTCTTTCAAAGTTATATTACTTTCAACCAACTGTAAAGCAAGAAATATTCACAGCATGAAATTTTCATGAATTTATTCAAAGCCAACATCCTTTCTCACTGTCATCCAATTGATACATTGTTGTACAGACAAGAACTTTTGCGTGCATTTTAATTTACGAATCTAGGCTCTTCGAAAATGTGAGAAATTAATATGCACACAAAATTGTCTGGTTTAACAGTATACATGAGATATGATTTTCAGATTTACTACCTAAAAATGACCATAACAGGTCAAAGTTGAACACTTGTTTCACCATGGTCAAAGCATATTTGTAACCATAGCTGTGATTTATATGGATGTCCATTGTACAAAGTATTCATGTAGTTGATGGGAGCTATTCTCTCTTGTAATGACTTTTTGCATTTACAAATGACAGGCTGCAATTTATTGAATTCATATTACTTTGACAAGAGGCATGAATATTGATTTGTTCAGGAGTCTCTGTGTTTGATCACGCACTGGGAGTGTTGTTATGTATTTGCTGCTTGTATTTACTCTGATCAATATTGTAATCCACCACCCTGGTGTGGCAAATTATGTTGATTTGGAGAAAGATGGAGAGTGAGAAGGAGGAAATTGACATTACAAAGTTTAATTTGCCTTTGTAGTACAAAGTGCACACTGTGATTTCTAGCTTGAATTGCAATTTGTCGAACAATGCTCCAAAAATTAAGTAATGAAGTTGTTTTTGTTTTCTGAGGCATGAATATCAGTCAAGTGTGTTTGCTTTCATATTGTAGAATTCTTGTGTTTGAAGGTTGTATTCTTTTGTCTTTGTGCAGCACGTATGAGCTCGATGAGAAATTATACAAAAATGAATAGAATTATAACCTGTCTGTCATGTGCATGATTGTGCATGTGAGAAAGAGGTTACGGAGTTGATTCCCTTTGAAATGAGTGACATCTATTGTTGTTATTTTGCAAATCTCACAGTCATCATCTCCATGTACTCATGCTTTCTTTTTTATTTTATGTGCGTCCCCCACCATATAAATCTACCAGCAATTATTCATCATGCCTCGTCAGTGAGCCAAATTGTGTAATATTTTGAAAGCCTTTACGTTGCTGGGGCGACAAGACCTCGTATCTACAAAGTGTCAAATGTTCAGCAGAGCAAAAAACATGGCAGTCAAAGCACTGCATCAAATGGGAGATCCTTTCCTTGGACATGCCATGGTGACTTTATTTTTGGGGTAAGACAGCTAGGATGTGCACAGGGATTCATTTACAAATTATTGTAACTTATTATCTGACCATTAATGCAAAAAAGTCATTTTCACCAAAATTTGCGGTACAAGGTCTTGTTGCCCCATCGACACAGTAACTTCACTCACAAAGGTAGACACACATTATGTATCCCCACATTAGAAACATCAGGAAGAAGACTTGATAAATCATTTACCTTTGTTTCACCTGGTGTCACACTCTGCAGGCAGTGATCTGACACTGGTAGGGTGGGGCACACAGGTCCACGTGCTACGAGAGGTGGCCCAGCTAGCCCAGGAGAAGTTGGGAGTCAGCTGTGAGCTTATCGACCTTGTAACCATTCTACCTTGGGATAGGGACATTGTGTGTAAGGTAAGAATCAAATGGGACTAGTACACCACTGTACTGTACATCACACCATTCACTCATCTTTGAAGGAGGTTTCACTCTAGGAAATTGTTTTCCTTTCTAGATTAACCCCTTGAGGACAAGTCCCGAGCATACTCGGGCATGTGTCTATGGGAAATGCTTGTTGTAGCAAAATCAGCCCGTCCTCAGTGGGTTAAAGTGGCACTCCACAATGTCTGTGTGTATAATGATCATTTTAAAAAAAATAGATAAATAAGAGTAATATGAAACAGATGGATGGCAAGTTTCATCAAAATCAGAGAAGAAGTGAGAGCTTTATGGCATTGTTGAGTTTTACATGTTTTATATGTTTACATGCAGCAGTAATGTCAGCCATAATCATATGTATTATGCAAATAAGACAGTTAGATTATGTCTTTACCTGTCATTAGTTTAAACATGTAAAGAGTAAAGAATACTTTTTTTCCCAATATTGCAGCAACAGTAACAGATTTCTGGTTTACAAAGTCATTGCTAATATCAAAATCAAGATTATGTATATATTTATATATGATATAGATAGATGAATAGATGTATAGATAGATAGATAGATAGATAGATAGATAGATAGATAGATAAATAGATGGATAGATAGAGAGATGGATAGATTTCTGTACTGTACGAGCTGAAATTTTCGTGTACAGATGTTTTCGCGAATTGCTACTTGGAGGACATTTTCGCATGTTGTTAATTTCGCAATTGCGAGGGTCTAACTGAACTTAGTTATTCGGGCGTTGTTATTTTCGCGGTTCAAAGGCGATTCGCGAAATTCACAAAGATAAAACCTCCGCGAAAATTTCAGCTCATACAGTATATTCCTTGAATTCATGTCAATAGGGGAATTCGGAAATATGGAATACATATATGGAAATATGTGAGCCTACTAGGGTACTTGTGAGGTCATGACATCATTGCCAGGTCTGATATGCACAGTTTCCCATTTTGCACCACGTCTGAATTGCAGATATAATGATGACAGATACAGTACTCTCCGCGTAATCGGGTATCGCTTAAACGGGTACTCTGTTTAATTGGGTAGTAATGTCAAAATCAGTTTCAATGCATATTAAAATTACCTGATAATCGGGTTGCCTCTCCGCATAAATGGGTAAATAATGTTCCTCTTATCTAATTTCTACTCACATTGCAGATATAACACTTTAAGAAATCATGAATGTAAAATTTTCCACGGCTAATCGCACTCTCTGCTTAATTTGCAAAGAAGACCAATCATTTGGGGAGTGATTAAACATGAAAACACACGTACCAGTACCGACTTGCAACACGTAAACAAACATTACACATTGTAATGTAGCTGGCACTCACAACTACATATAGACAGACAGGAGTTGAACGCACTTGCGCTCCTCCCTTGCTCCGCAACCACATTCACAATACAAGAAGCTTGCAACGAAAATCAGGCCATCCACCAGCTCCATAATTTGCTTTTCCCCAGTCACTTCTCAAAAAGTAACCCGACGTTCTACGTGACTAGTGCACACAAGAGACGTGTTCATTTCGGAAAACGCCTGTGTGTTAGCGAGGAGTCTATAGTCAAATGACAAAGTTTTCTGAAGACATATTTGTCCGTAAAAAGAGTGTAAATTATTGCTCGTGACTGAGCAAGTGTAAGGTATGTATAATGTGCCGTGCAAGCACGCGTGTTAAGCATACAGTGTATATGTTTGGTGCAGTGTACAATGCATTGACATACACATTGTGTGTGTCAATTGTGAATGAGACGTGTTCTTCTGTTAATCGGGTACTCCGCTTAATCGGGTAAGAAGCGTTCTGCCCGAGCCTACCCAATTATGCGGAGAGTACTGTATTATCGTTCTAAAAAATCTGTGATATCTGAATTTCCCAGCTTTTCCTATTTTACATCCTATTTTAAAGAATCTTGTAACACTCCATTTCTTTTGATTTCTTTTCTCACTCCATTTACCAGAGTCAACCTGAACATTGAGTGAATTTCTACTTTGAAGGGAGGGTATAGGTTTGGTTGAGATGGTGATTCAGGTATTTAGCTCTTGACCGAATAATTACAAGACCACTTGTGAAATATGAACTAAGAGCTTACAAATCTAAGAGGAATTCCAAGTTTATTTGATGAGATTTGGCTTTGAAATGGCTGAGATATCCAAAGGCAAAGTAACAAAAAAGCAATTCTAATAAAGGTGGGTCCCACCTTTTATTAGGATTGCTTTGTTTTGGATATCTCAGCCTTTTCAAAACAAATTTTCATAAAATAAACTTTAATTTCCTAAAAATTATATGCTCTTTCATGTTTTATATGAGGTTTGTCATTATCTCACAAAAAAAGAAAAAAGTTGGGAACCTGAAGCTTGTCATCTCACAAAAACCTATACCATCCCTTTAAGAGACCTGTCTTATATATGGCACATAAATGGAGTCCTGCCTAATATCTTGCTGTAGTCTGTCTGATTGTCTTACCAATTTAGTGGATGTATACATCACTGTGAGGCCAGAAGCCAGCTGAGATTAAAGAAACTAAGCCATGCATGGTGGAAGATCATGGGCTATTCAGACATATTGATAAGAAATATGTCTCATGCAGTTAATTTGTAATCTTGTCTCGATGCTGAAAATGAGCATTGCAGCCGTACACTGCTGATATTCTCCTTTTTTGTGTGTGTTTGTGTGATTTCTGTTGAGACAACAATACCTTCGTATTTACATCAAATATGTACAGTATATGTTTTCTTCTTTATGACCATATAAAGTAGTGTGCATTTATCTCTTAGTTGTTTGTTCACTTTGTGGCAGCAGGAATAAGTGTCATTTTTTTATTCCGTGTCAAATATTTGCATGAGATAAGTACTAGCTCTACTAACATCATATTCAGCACATGGATGATTTTAACCATTAATGTAAGAATGTTTGGTTGCTATTATATATTTTTTCTTTAGTAGTTCATTGTCTTCTTTTGTTTTCGGTTTAGGTGTTTGTGTTTAACTGTTTCCTGGTACTCTGACTGAAGTGCAAATGCACCGATAGAGAGTGTTACAACTGCAGAAAGAATTAATGGGTGACAAATTAAACAGAGTAATGCCTCTGTCAGAAAAAGAAAAAAAAACACCCTTGTGAAGTGCATTTGAGTAGACTGGTAATGATATCTCAAGCTCTTAGAATGAGAAAGCCAAGTAGATTGCTGATGGAGAAAAAACAAAATATGACAGCCATAATGGCATCGAAGCAATCTTGTTGATTTGAAGACATTAAAGGACAAGTTCACCTTCATATACATGTTGATTGAGTGAAGGCAACAATATTAGCAAAACACATCAGTGAAAGTTTGGGGAAAGTCCGACAATCCGTTCAAAAGTTATGAATTTTTAAAGTATCTGTGCAATCACTGCTGGAGGAGAAGACTACTACAGTGTATGATGTCACATGCGTACAACAATATAAGGAAAATAAAAGAGAATTTCACAAAACTTGACTTTTTGAATAAAGTGCACATATCTTCGATGTGTTACTGACTTAATGCTAGGAGTAATATGTGACCCGCTACAACAAAATGATCCTAAAGTCGGGCGAGGTCGATTATTTGAAAATTGCATGACACAATTCCCTAATCTTTCTGCTTTAAATTGATATATAACACATCTTATAAAAATAATCGGCTGCGGAGATATCGATGTTTAAAAAAGAGCATGTCGAGACGTCTAGGAAATCACTGTTTCGAGAAAAGCGCCCTAAAAGTTCTCCTTGCGACGCAATCACAATCAAGGGACACGCAAGTCAGTATTCACCTCCGGACAATAGAAGGTAAGCCCTAGCAACCCCCAAAATGTTCATTCAAACACAGCGTCGACGGTCTCCTCACCGACCAATCAGTGACCAGGAGGCCAGGAGAAGAGGCTGGGCATAGCGCATCCCGCCAGCACGCACCAGTCGACTGGGCAGTGTGCGAGCTTCATGCTTCGGTTAGCGGCAAGCAGCAAACTGACCAATGAGATCACTCTGGTCGTTGTTAGGGGCGGAGCCTATGTGTGGCGCTCAATCCAAATGTTCGAACCACTTTCTGCTTCGTTGAAACGCCAAAAAAACATGGCCCAGAAAAACGCTATTTTTTAGTCTTTCCTGCCATCATTTTGCTTCAAAATTTCAACAGATGATAGAAGACATGTCAGACTCTAATAATATGTCAAATTCAGAAAATCGTAAGTTTTGACCAATTTTGATGCTCTGACTTCAAACTCGATTTTCACGGCTTCGACCGTGCGCGACTTTAGGACCATTTTGTTGTAGCGGGTCACATATTATTTCCCCTGACATCTGAAAGAGAATAGTCAAGTGTTCTTATATGAGAAAAGTGAGAATACCTTGAATGTTCTTTATACTTTCTTTATATAGTTGTACTCATATGACATCACAAGCTATAGTAGTCTTCTCATCCAGATGTGACTGAGTAAAAACTTGAAAAATTCACAACTTTTGAACAGATTGTCCAATATTCCTCAAACTCTCATTGATGTATTCTACTATTAAATATTGCTGCATTCACTCAACCCACATGTCTATGAAGGTGAACTTGTCCTTTACTCGTTTTACTACTGACAGGAGCGGTAGAGTGTAAAGGTAGTCACAATCGTAATGCTGTCATTATTATTATTGTTGATAGGAGTACTGGGCCCCATTGCATAAAACTGTGGTAACTTGAAATTAAAGGACAAGTTCACCTTCATAAACATAAGGATTGAGAGAATGCAACAATAATAGTAGAACACATCAGTGAAAGTTTGACGAAAATTGGACAATCGATGCAAAAGTTATGAATTTTTTAAATTTTTGTGTTGGAACCGCTGGATGAGGAGACTACTACAGCTTGTGAGTCATATGCGTACAACAGTATAAAGAAAATGTAAAAGAAAATTCAACATATTTTCATTTTTCTCGCATAATAAAGGAGCTCTTGACTTGCCTCTTTCTAAAGGCAGGGGGAATAATATTACCCATAACATTTGTCGGTAACGAGTCAGGGGAATGTGTACTTTTTTCAAAAGATGGAATTTTGTGAAATTCTCTTTATATTTTCCTTATATTGTTGTACGCATGTGACATCTAAGTTATTCATACACTGCAGTAGTCTTCTCATCCAGCGGTTACTGCACAAAAACTTCAAAAATTCATAACTTTTGAACGGATTGTCTGATTTTCCTCAAACTTTCACTGATGTGTTCTACTAATATTGCTACATTCTCTCAATCCTTATGTTTATGAAGGTGAACTTGTCCTTTAATGGTAACTCTGAAATCTTTCAAATTGGTAACTACCATAGCAACACTATTTCATAGCCAATCAAAGTTAGGAAATCAGTGATGGTCACCATTGATTGCAGAATTACCATAAATTTTAAAGATACAATTATGGGACCTGATGGCAAGAAGCAGTAGTATAGTAGTAGTAGTAGTAGTAGTAGTAGTAGTAGTAGTAGTAGTAGTAGTAGTGAAAGTAATGTAATATGATTTTTTTTTCATTTTCAAGTAGTTTATAAAGCATGATGAATACAGTATTAGTTGCATAATTGCTGAAGCAATCATAGATGTATACTTGAAGTTGTAGAAGTATTGGTAGATGTAGCAAGTAAAGAGGGGTGGATTTGGATTGAATGACCAATAATGTGAACATTATTCATAGCAAAATTCGTTTATTGACTGTCATGATAACAATACTGTTTTGTTTGACCAGGGAGGTCTCTTCCCACCTCCCTGGTTTGACTTAGCTAATACCATGTGAGCATATTTGTGTGATTTATGACCAATGATATCTTTGTAATCAGAAAACTTTTTTTTTATTTTATTTTTGAATATTTCACATATCTTTCAAAATGGTTGATTGGCAAGAAGAATATCATGCTGGTTTCCATTTGTTAATTTTCCAGTCTGTACTGAAGACGGGCCGATTGCTGGTAGCACATGAAGCACCTATTACTGGGGGCTTTGCATCAGAGATCAGTTCTACTGTCCAGGTAAGCCACATCTCATGGGTAGCTTGAAGATACATCTCATTCTCAAGGTGCAATTCTACTGTTTTGGGTCATCTTTCAGATAGTGTGAAAGCAAACAAACAGAGTCAGTTGTATGGGCATCTTCTTGTCAAGTGTTGTGGTCAGTGTCAATGGTATGCTTAGCAACAGCTGAACGACTTTAAATGGTGAAAGCCCATTAACCTTGCTCTGTTGTGTTTGTCTGGTAAGTGATTGACTGGGACCACTACTCTTGGGCAAGGAAAGTTAATGAAGGGATCTGGATCAGGGAGACTAAATCCTACTTTGAAAGGGACCCTGGATACACACAATGTCACCTCTCTATGCTCCAGTAATCCTAAAGCATCTCCAGACAGGTAGTAAAAGGTGTGAAGGAATATATGACAATGAGAAAGTCCACAGTAGTGGACAAAAGCTGGCCAGTCAGATGTAAAGGTTGGGTAAAGTATGGAACAGTAACGAAGGTCTTTCTTTGATCCCATCGTCACCGCCGCCATCTGATTATGTGCATCTTAATATTAAGAACATTCAGGTGCTCGGATAATGGCGATTGTGCAATCATGCATCATCACTGACAAAAGAACCGTTTCCCCCATTGCAGTCTTATTTTGCTGAGGTGCCTTTTCAGACTCAACTGCCTCTGAATAAACACCGATGAAAAGGAGCAGCAAACCCCAAAACATGACAGTTTTCCTGTCACAAAATTGAAAATTACTGAAGTGGGCACTTGTGGACAAGCATGTAACGTGGCCTAATGATAGGACATACATGCCATCTATGGTTATGGTCCATGTTTACTCCTGAACAATGTGCAAAAAATGGGGAAACAATAGATTACAAATCACAACCAACCTGCCAAAATAATTGCTTACTCTTGTTAAGTACACGCATTTCGCAAATGAAATTACTTGAGCGATAATTTCCTAATGTACACTACAACTGCATATGCATTTTTCTGGATTTAAGAGAATTACTATCTTCTGCGCATACATTTTTATATTTCTCAAAGTGCCGTCTTGTTTTTATCCAGGCTGGCTGTCGGCAGCGATGATAAGATCAATGCAGGAAAGCACGCTTAAAATGCTTTTGTGACGCTTTTGACAGAAATAAGTGCATGAATTGATTAATGAGCGATGGACGTCCATGTGTAGTATGTCCATGGGTAAAGTATCATTTTGTTGTGACATAACTGCTTAATTCTACTTGTGGTTTTGATGAAATTTCCACAATTCTTTAAATCACATTTTAGTCTCTAATGTCAACTTCAGCATGGTGTAGATTTGCGCGCGAACTAAACTTACTTACCTTTCAAATATCCAGGAAATACCAGTAGGCTCTTTTCATGATTCATTCAAATGCCAGGCGTATATCCATAGCAGAGCTAGCCAATTGTAATCACATTGCTCTGCCACACCAAGCAGCAACTAATACAAGCAACTTTCATTGTGCAATCTGATTAGTTTTGACAAGAAACTTGTGTTTTATGTAGCAGAGAAAACAGTTGTTGTCAGCTGAATTGTTGTTGTTGTTGTTTGTTTGTTTTTGTTTTGGTCAGGATAAAAGATGCATGCATATGGCTGGTTCATAAATTTTGGAGTTATATCACCTATAGCTATGAGTAATTTCCTTCTGGTATTGGCTGGCATTTAATTTCATCAGATTGCCTTTTTCTAACACTCTAACTTGCACTCATTTGATAAGTATGTCTCAGTACTCCAGAAGTGACCTGGCAGCAAAAAGGGGCAGACACACACACAGGAAATCTAAGAAACAGGTGTGTGAATTGGCTAATAGTAATTACTTATTACTAGTGCTCTTTTCTAGGTAAAACTAAATTTAAAAGCAGAAAATCAAGTGAAAGTACTCACTTTCATACACCGAATATTTCGTGAGGTTTTTATTCTCGCGAATTTTCACGAGTCAGCTGCCATTCGCAAAATGAGAAACGCACGAAAATGTTGACTCTAATGCCAATATGCATATGACGTACGCGTGTACATTTCTCTGTTCATTACACCACTCCATGATCGCGAATTTAACCACTCGGGAATTTGTCGGGAAGTCCCGATTCGCAAAAATTTAGACTCGCAAAATATGTGGCGTATTAAGTAGTTGTTGTAGGCCAGAGTTCCTGCCATCTTTAATAGTTGCTTTATCTCTCCACCCATGAGACACATCATTATTGACCCCCTACCAAAAATATCAAAAACAATCACATGACCACTAATAGGATGTACTCACTGTCTTTGACAAGTTTCAAAACAATCACAGAGATCTTAAAGAGGTGACATATTCATTAATAGGATGTACTCAATAAGTTTGACGAGTTGCGGTTGATATGAGTTTCCCTCTATTAAGGCTTATTAAAGCCAAATCCTCTTTTCACAAAAGTTGCATTCTTAGAGACTGGATTTTTTCCACATTTTTCAGTTGAATAGGAAAATCCTAATTTAATGAGTTTACATCATTCTGAGGCTGAGAATCTCTTCCTTCAAAGTATGGCCTAAGCTGCCGAATCTGATTTAGTGACATTTTGCTGATTTTGTTATATAAGACTGCATCTTCTTGCTATTCATACAATGATATCCATGTGGCAGCCATTGTTAAAAAAAAAAGGGGGGGGGGGAGTAAGAATTAGGGGACTTCTGAAACTGAAGGCTATTGCTTGCTTGAAGCTTCTTTTTTTTTTTTCATGACAAAGCTGTCATACCTGTGTGTATGTAGGTGTGTCTTTGTCATCTAGATAGTCTGCAGTTTAGAAATCTGATTTATCTCAGTGACCACACCTGAAAGATGCTGAAAACATTCAAAGAGAGTTCACTTTTCTTGTTATCTTCTGTCCTCTTGAGGTAGGAATCAGCTTTGTCATGTATGATCTGATACTAAAATCTCTCAAATCAGATTAAAAAATAAATGGATAATACAGTACTCTCCGCATAATCGGGTAGGCTCGGGCAGAGCATTTTTACCCAATTAAGCGGAGTACCCGATTAACAGAAGAACACTTCTAATTCACAATTGACGCATGCAATGTGTATGTACATGCATCGTACACTGCACCAAAAACCTACACCGTATACTTAACACGCGTGCTTGCACGGCACATTATACTCAGTACATACCTTACACTTGCTCAGTCACGAGCAATAATTTACACTCGTTGTATGGACAAATATGTCTTCAGAAAACTTTGTCATTTGACTATAGACTCCTCACTATAAACACGCAGGCGTTTTTCGAAATGCACACGTTTCTTTGCGTGCACTAGTCACGTAGAACATCGGGTTACTTTTCGAGAAGTGACTGGGGAAAATGACAATTATGGAGCTGGTGCATGGCCTGAGTTTCGTTGCAAACTTCTCGTATTGTGAATGTTGTTGTGGTGCAAAGGAGGAGCACAAGTGTGTTCAACTCCTGTCTGTCTATGCAATTGTGAGTGCCAGCTACATGTGTAATGTTCGTTTACGTGTGGCAATATGTCGGTACTGGTACATGTGTTTTCATGTGTAAATCACTCCCCAAATGATCGGTCTTCATTGCAAATTAAGCAGAGAATGTGATTAGTCATGAAAAATTTGACATTCATGATTTCTTGTAGTGTTATACAATTGATCTGCGATAAAATGTGGGTAGAAATAAGATTAGAAGAAAACTAGTTACCCATTTATGCGGAGAGGCAACACGATTATCTGGTAATTTTAATGTGCATTGGAAGTGATTTTGATATCACTACCCAATTAAACGGAGTACCTGTTTAAGCGATACCCGTTTAAGCAATACCCGATTACGCGGAGAGTACTGTAGTACAATGTAGATCACCCGAAGTAGGCTACAACTTTTGTGGCTATGCAAAGGCTGTCATAAGGAACACACACAGTAATGAAAAGAAAAAGATGGAAGAGATAAGGAAAACCAACATAAGGTATTTTTTCTCATTGTCATCTATAGAGGAAATATGATAATACCAGGAATTCATGTTTATATGGATCTATTGCATTCTATGTTCAGCAACATGATACTCTGGAAAGATCATCTTTAGATTTAACTTGTTGAGGACGGGCTGATTTCGCTATAAGAACACACATTTCCCGTAGACCCTTGCCAGAGTATACTTAGGACTCGTCCTCAATAGATTGAGAAGCAATCTCACACACTCTCTGATATTGTACTATGGAAGTCAGTTTTAGAATGAAACATGAGGGACTGTACACTTCTGCTGCCAAAGCAACAAAGTCTGTAAAATTGGAAGGAAATGTTTTGCATGTGGAAACTAAATAAAATCAAGGATTCTTTAGGCTCCATTGACATTGGAATGTATCTACATTCCATGTGCATGCAGGTACATATATGCACGAGGATAAATACCGTCTTTTGGTGTATTAGGCTGCGTTTAAGCGCTCCAAAGTGAACCAAAGCTAACCAAACGATACCTTATTAATACCCTACCATGCCAAAATTAGCAGCATTTGAGCACTCTCTGGAGAAAGGGTACCTCAGGAATCATTTTGGGACTCAAGTCAGAGGAGTCACATGTATTGTATCAAGAGGGTCGAGCACTTGGCACTCTTATGCTACATTCTGGTGTCCCCAACAAAGAGAATCAACTCCTTGCATTAAATGACATACAACAGTGCATGTCTTTCACATTCTTCTCTTTCCAAATTCTGATACGGTATGGTACACTTTTGGAGCAGTCAGAAAGTGTTCCACTTTTGGCTCAGTATGGTGTGGTAGAGTACACTTTTTGAGCGTTCAAGCGCTCCTCTGGTATGGTTATGGTACAGTTCGATACCCTTTCAGAGAGCGGTCAAAGGCGACCCTACATTTCTGATTGTATAGTGCAAAATATATGCAAGGTGAATGTGAATGTGTGAGAGAGAAAGAGAGAGGGACAAAGGAAAAATGTATTGATGTCCTCTAGGGAGTACATTTGTACAAGATTCAACTTAGTGAATGGGTGTGAAATCATCACTGTGGCAAGTTATTTCTTGCTATTGTCATGCATTCAGGGCATATTTGAAGTTAAATTTTTGTCACATGTTAGGCCTATGATTACATAACAACTTCAGCAAAGGTTGTTCCTGACACATTCACACTTCATATGCTTTCCAAACATGGTAAAGTTGACAATTGAGCAGAGAGTATTCCTGGTAACTTGATGCCAGGAAACAAGAAGTTTCGTGGAAGTTCAAGAGGCTTTTCGGTTGCAGTTCCCCGACAGGCAGCCTCCAACAAAAAGAGCCATCTGGTACAATGTGAGAAAGTATGTTGATCACGGAACTTGCCACAGTGATGATTTCACACCCATTCACTAAGTTGAATCATGCTCAGTCATGCATGAGAGTTACATAACCTACGTGGTATCATTGGACAGAGGACTTATTGGACTATCTAACCATGAAAAAATAATGTGTTAATATTTCACAATTTTCTGAAAATTTGCCGTTGAAGTTGGGTTTACTTTTTTTAGAGACACACTGTACAATAGCCAATGCTGCACACTGACACTGGTCCGGCAGTCCAGGACTTGTAAAAATTATTGTCAGGCCAGTAACTTTTTGTGGAATGGACTAGTAAAAAATGAAGAAACTTGGTACCTACTAGTTGACGGACAGGTTGGACCAGTAGGAAAAATGGGGTAGTGTGCAGCCCTGCAACTAGCTTGTTGGTGGTGGTCTGTATGTTTATCCCTTTTCTCACAAAGTGCATGATATGAAATTAGAGTAAGAGCAAAGTTGTTGTGCATAGTAACATGACCATGATATTGTTTTGGGTTGTTGTTTTTTGTTTGGTTTTGGTTTGGTTTGGTTTTTTTTTTTTTTTTTTTTTTTTTTTTTGGGGGGGGGGGGCTTGTTTTCATTCTGTATTTTGATACGTTCCAGGGTTTGTATTTGATGTGAAGGCATATCCGCTATGTTACAGGACCTGGTAAATTAATACACATTGCTTGCCCAGGCATGTCGTTTTTGATATCACAGACAGGCAACTAATTTCTTGCCTGACTGCATTTTCCGGTCATGATACTGCTAAGTGGACTATGTGTTTGTCTCTTTCTTCCTTTGAAGACAAACAAGCAAGTGATACATACTTTTAAAATAAAAACATTATGGCAGTATTAAGAAATTCAGTGTTGATCGGAGACCTGGGAGGTAAATTAGTTCTCTTTGCTGCAATTACCTTTTCTCATTCTCTCTTTTTTCTTTTTCTTTTTTTGGTCATGTTGTTCGAAAAAATAATGCATTTATCTCGTACCATTTTCTGTGTGAAATACAGTAGTTGTTATGTTACTTCTTTCCCTTGATAGACATATTTGTTGCATCTTAAGGAAACAGGATTTTCTATAAACAGCTCAGGAGGGATGAAATCAGGACTTGAGCTGAGAATTTCTCAGGGCAAGGTCACTTTCCTGAAAGCCACTTTGTTTTGATTCAGGGAAGAAAGCAATATTGAGATAAGAGCACTAAGATATCCCTAATGCCAAGCACAGTGCTACTGAGGGTTGGGGCCTTTTCTCAAAAAAAACTATGGTAATTTTCATATATTTTTCAAATTGTACAGTCAAGTTTTCTCATTTTTCTACCTAACTTCATACATTAGTATCTTGCGACACCGGTACAGAAATGTCTCGGCATTTACTGTTATCCCTCATCATTGCTAAGATGTTTTCATAATTGTGAGTCATGTCTGCTTTGTCTATGTAGTCCCGTGTTTTTATTTTTCTGTTGTACCTTGTTCAAAATGCATATTTTGACAGAATCTATATCTGTGAAATCTCTTTTTTATGATGAAACTCACTTTTTCCTGCACTAGTTTGATAAAATTTGATATGTTTTCATGAAATAATCTGGGTTTTCACTTATGTTGATGATATTTCGTGATAATAAAAAAAAGACACCCGATGTACCAGTGCATAATGTACATCTAGCCATGGCCAGTTTTGTGGCCAGAAAACAGACCTTTAGCAGTTAACATTGAATGTTTCGACATCTGCCTGGACAGACAAGAAAACCTCTGTTTGCTTTTCATAATTTCAAATGCCCCCTCATTATCTTCTCCTCTTGACCTTTTTTGTCTGCAATTAATACATTAATAACAGAAATATTTTGACCCTCCCATTTGATGCAAGCAGCGATTCAGGATATTGTGGTTTGAATTGTGGAAAGTAAATACTTAACTAGGGAGAAAGGGAAAGCATACTCTTACAAGAAACATCCATGTGTTGTGATAGTCAGGAATCATCCAGTCATTAGGAACACAATATCTTCTTCTTCATGGCCTGGGCCACTGGGCCTCATGTTGAGCTCTGCTTTACCTGTACTGTGCTTTGTTTGCCAATATTGGCACAGATGGCTGGAAACTATTTGTCAATTGATTTAGATAGCATAATCCCCTGGTCTCTATTGTGTTGCCCTGGCCTTCCTGCTGAATGGAAGCACATTGCTACACCTGAGTCGACTTGATAACTTTATAACCAGGGGTCCATTTCATGAAGTCATCACATGAAAGTCTATAAATAAATCTCAGAGTGACCAAAGTCGTTCATGTGTAGCCATGAAAGACTTTCAAAGAGAAGTAAAATCAATCCATTTCATGATGTCTGTCTCAAGTGTCTCCTATGAGTGAAAAGTCTCTCATATGACTTTCATGAAACACATCCCAAAGAGCAATGCAGATTTAGTGAAAGCAGCAACATTAATAGCACATATATCAGTGAAAGTTTGAGGAAAATCGGACAATCGATGCAAAAGTTATGAATGTTTAAAGTTTTGGTGTTGGAACCGCTGGATGAGGAGATTAGTAGAGATTATGACGTATGACTGGACATCAATATAAAGAAAATATAATTTGTAATAATTTTTTATGAAAATTACAAAATCCATCAACTTGATATTGGCAGATGTTATGGGTTGCAATTATTCCCCCTCCTTTCTAAAATCGGCTAATCAAGTGCTCTTTCATAATGCTAGAAAAGTTGATTTTATTGAAATTTTCTTTACATTTTCTTTATATTGTTTTCCACTCATGCCCATAGCCTCTACAATTTAGTAGTCTCCTCATCTAACGGTTCCAATGCCAAGACTTTAAAAATGCATAACTTTTGCATCCATTGTCCGATTTTCCTGAGACTTTCACTAATGTGTTCTACTAATGTTGCTGCTTTCACTCAATTCACATTGCTCTTTGGGTTTTGATGGATAACTGAATGCTGAGGAAAAAGCTTGGGGAGTGTAACTACTGCAAGTGCCTTGGTACACAAGGGGTCAGGCGACCTCTTCATAGCAAAGTATGGTGGATTCAGAATAGAAATGGACTGAGCATCATGCACAGACCACCATGAAGGGAACTTTGTCATTGATCAGTATTATACTGACATGGAGAAAATGTTTTGTTATGTCCATGCATTCCCACCATTCCTACTGAGGGTCAGGTAGATCCCAAGAGATTACATACCTGTACATTCATGTATATGGTGTGATGATGCCAATTGTCATGTACTGAGGAAATTTCATGAGTGCTTGGAGGGCTTGCCAGTGATGGGAATTTTTCAAGGACTTCATCTTCCTAACTCAGCTGCGACAAATAGAAAAAGAAATAAAGGACAGAACAAAGCAAAATATACCAGTTATTATTTCTCAAGAAGGAATTAGAACCATTGCTGATGTCATTATTTACCTCAGCAGACTGTTTGTGATTCTTGCATTGATTTGTATTTTGCTCTGATAAGGCAACAAAGGGGTACAAGTCACATGCGTGACACTCATTTACTGCAGAACAGAAAGTTCTTCCATGCATGACAGAGGCGTGTATTCGGCAATGCTTGTTGACTTTATTTCATGTGTGTCATTCAGCATCATACACACCCTTTACGTGGGTGTGAACAGGTCCAGCATTTGCAACAGAAGAAGTAGAAGGGCATAAAAGTAGAAATTCCAATCTTGACTTGCTGATGCATACCGTTGCACAATTGTGTTGTTGGAAATTTGATAGTACACTGTATCACCACTTTTTTGCCTTTGACATGTACCCTTTGCTGAGCTGTTTGATGTTTTTAATCGTAAGTGCTGTCAAACTGCAAGGTATGAAATGTGTTTATACAATCATGTATAAGTCAAAAGGATTCCCTTATTGAAGCAGTGCATGCACATTTTCGCATCACACATGCAGGAATGTTTTCGTCAAGCAGGAAAGTTCCAAGGCAGAATTATATTTTACAGTTTCTTCTTGTTTTTCTGTATTTTTCCCTATCCTCTGTCTAGCACCTACATTTCTTTAAAATGAAATGCCACACAGTTTTAATTTGACTTTCATAAGTGGAGATGATCAAATCAGTAAGATGGCAAAAGTTTCTGAAATTGTGATGTATCAGAACAACATTTTGACCTGTAGAAGCTTGTAAACAGTTCACTAGTAGCAGTGACATTGTTCACTACCACAAATTTAGAAATGATGATGATGAACCCTCACACTCCTTCCCTTGGTTTGACCAATTTGACAGGGAATCCTATTTTAGTTGATAATTCAAGGGCTACTTTCTTGGAGCACACAAAAATTTGTGAAGGATACGAATTCATGTGAAAAAGGCAAAATTCAGCATTCATATTGTTCTCTGTAAAAGATTGCCATGCTTCTAGGAGAATTTGAAATCATGTACTCCTTATTTTTTATCATGGTATCAGTAACTTATCAATCGATGGTCCTGCCATTGTGATACCATTCTAAACATGTAATGTTTGTGTTAAGTATGAATAAAGTGAAACCAAACAAGCAGAGGGACTTTTCCCAGCTATCAAAATTTTTAGTGCCGACATGAAATTTGAAAATTCCATTTACATAATTCCCAGTTAAGTTCGTTGTTGTCAGATATTGTACCATTCTTTGTAGTTCATTTATCTAGAGGTTTCAAACTTCTCTTTAATATTCAAGTGGCACATCACTCGAAGTGAACCAGTAACTAGCATCCTGAACCTGCACTCATTAGCCACATATATTTCAGGATACCAGTAGTAGCCTTGAAACACAGAATATGTGCGAATACGAAGAAAACAAGTCACAAAAAAGTGACATTCATTTCTATAAGCAGTGTCAAATTTCAATCAGACTTCTGCCATTTGCATTTTTATTTCATTCCACCTATTCAAGCCAACTTGAACACTGGAGTGGAATTTTACTTCTTCAGACACCAGGGCAGAGATGCCATCCAATACAATTTTATAGTATTTACAATTGTAGTACGATAAACAGAGCGAAATTGGTAATACCGTATTGCCTCTTGAGACTGTAATGAGAGTTCAACCCCCCCCCCCCCCCCAAAAAAAAAAGAAAAAAAAAATGAAGTCCCTGAAATTGCAGAAAACTGTAAAAACCATGTCATCATTCAGAATGATGTACTACTAAATTCCTGCAACCCCTACAAAAACATTGAACGACGAGCTTCAATGGCTGGGAAATGTGCAGATGCTTTACAATTTTCTCATCAATGTTGATGAAGTGAGTAACATTTTACTTGCCCATTCTTACCAAGAAAACTTTTTGGACATTTCACTGGCCCAGGGCCAACAGGCTGGTGGTGGCGTTGAGATTTCATGAAAATCTGAATTTCCTCTCCAAAATCTGTTGGTTTTTTTCCAGGATATTCTGTCTGTGTGGTTTTTTTTAATGTCAAGAAGTTGTCATCTCCGCCAGTATAAACAGGTTCTGTCAGCTCCTCCATTCATTATCTTTACTACTGAACATTGATTAGGCCAAGTAAAAAAAGAAAGCAGTTTCTCGTCCGGGTTTTTTAAGCAAGGCGACGAGGGAGGTCCTTACTATTTGATATCTTACTATTTTTTCGAGGATTGTCAAAATGAAAGTAATATGTGTTTCTCGTCCGGTAATTCTGAGAAAGGTAATGAGAGAGGGCTTTACTATTTTCTATATCCAATTTATGAAATGGAATATCACTCTGTTAGCTGTGTTATGAGAGACCAGGTCCAAAGTGTATGTCTTGCCTGCACTCTGTGCATTTTTAAACCATTATGTACCATACTTGAAATGAAACTTCATGCATGCAGAAATACATTTGCTTTTTCTTTCCACTACAGATGTCAAGGGAAAATGACCATCTTAATACTGGTATTTAGTGTTGTAATGGCATTTCTGATACCAGTGTACTTGCAATTCTGATGTATTGTGCTATTAATTGAAACAGGTATAAAACATGTCTTTAACAAATGTACGACTGAAATAAATTCCATGATATTCAAAACACTGCTTTATTTATCATTGGTGTTTGTGACTTTTTGTGTCCACACAGCTGGTAATGTATCTGCATCTCTTCACAGTACAATTGTAGCACATTCAACTGGAAACTGGCTTGTACAATTGCAGATGGATGTAAAAATGATACTGATATGGCATTATAGCATTAAACATTTAAAGATGTTTCTTCATGTTCTAAAAAGACATTTGATAATCACTCATCATTTGGATGATGAATGATTGTATACCACACTATGACAGGTGATACGACTCACGGCCGTGTCCGTGAATTTACATCGTAAAGAAAAGTATCCCGCAGAAATACGAGACAAACCAGAATCCGTGGAAAAGTTATTTATTTTGTAGATACACCCATTTAATAATTCTACATTTGCTGGAAAAGCGCATTCATTTTCTCTTCAAAATAGAACAATACATCGCCGGCAGATGCAACATTACAGAGCAGAGTGTACGGGCCTCTACACCTTTGTGTTCATGCGTGCGTACAGACAGCTGACAGACCAGGGGATGGGGACCCTGACAGCTACAGACACGCATATGCGGCCGGCACGGCCACTGCACTGGCACTGTACGTTCCGACACTGCACACACATGCACATAGTCACAATGACATGAAAATGTATATCGATACAATCCTCACAAGCATTTGTACAGTACAATTCATCCTCTTAAAATATGAGAAACGAGGAAAAATACGAACAATGCGCGAAATATGCGTGGAATATGATATCAGCGATTGTTCGCAAAACTGTTGCCGCTATCGCGTTCACGACGTACCGAGTACGCTGTACATCACAGCCCACACTCGCCCGCGCGCGCCCAACCAACTACAGTTCGACTGCTTTTATCGGTCATTCGTTCTTGCCGAGCTCGCAGTGTGAAATGCATGCGTTATTACATACGCACTACGGAAGCTACAGCTATACTACAGCTATTAAAGTAGAGGACGCAAGGCGTAATTAGAAATGAGACATCACGATTGGTAGGTGAATTGTCGAAAAATAGTAAATTTCAAAAAAGTCGATGCGGCAACTGAAAATCGATGCGGGCGGGGAGCGGGCTGTGACGAGAATTATGAATTTCTTGGTATTTTCAGCGCCATTTTGAAAATAGTAAATAGTAAAAAAATCGATGCGGCGGCCAAAATCGATGCGCGCGAGGACGAGAAACTGGTTTCTTTTTTTACTTGGCCTTATACGAAGGGTCCACCCCCTCCCCTTCCTTTCGCACTGATTTATTATCTTTCTGGTAATTTGTTTCTTAAATTCCATTTTGGGGAAAATACCACTGCCAGCAAGTAAATTGTAACCAATCCTCCTCTGACTCCCACCCCCACCCCCGCAAAAAAAAAGAAATAAAAGAAACGAAGCAAAAAAAAAAAAAGAGAAAGTTTATCATGCATTGTAACCATATCTCTTCCTTGGTAACACCAACGAAGATACACACTAGCATTAAGTGAGCTGAATTTGAGAGGAGCAGTGCAGCTTGTCTCCTTTGATTCTTGAACATAAATCATCTCAAAACACTTGACTGTAATATCACTCCCATAAATATCCACTTTGTGTTTGTAGTAGCTCTTTGGGCCCTGGGCCCTGTTTCATAAAGCTGTTCGTAAAGTTACGAACAACCTACGAGCGACTGGTGATCAGTTCTGATGTGCTATACTTATCAGAATTTCCATAATTCAGCACAAGAACTGATCACCAGTCGCTCGTAAGTCGTTCATAACTTTACGAACAGCTTTATGAAACACCCCGTTTCGTAAAGCTGTTCGTAATGTTATGAACAACTTAGTTTTGATGTGCCATACTTATCAGAATTTCCATAATTCAGCACAAGAACTGATCACCAGTCGCTCGTAAGTCATTCATAACTTTACGAACAGCTTTATGAAACACCCCCTAGGAGTGTGGAAAGGCTTCATTCCTGCCTTGCTGTTTCCACTTCAAAGACTTTGTATGCCAGTGAAATGCTTGTTTTTGTATACTAAAGTGGATTAGGTGTCCTTAGTACTGATGTCTATAGTAAAGAAGTGTTCAAACCCACCCCATTCATGTACTAAATAGTAAATACATTGTTGGTGATGTTTGTTTGTTTGTTTGTTTGTTTTAATGTGTGACAGTGATTTGATCAATTGAGTGGTTTTTTAATCATTTTTTCCTGTTTTTTGTGGAAGGGGTAGTACATTGCTGATTTATGGTCCCCCCCCCCCCCAATTCTCACCTGGGGGGGCATTTCATGAAGCATTTCAAATCTGCTCTCAGCCAATCAGATGCAAGGATTTCAGTGGCTTTTAACATTTTGTCAGTCGAAATATCTGACAAAACGCTTCATGAAATGCCCCCCTGGAGTTACTGATATGGCCATTGTTCCAGCACTCTCAGAATTGAATGCTGGACCATGTTTTCCCCACACATCCTGACATCTTCTGAATATGATGGGAACATTGCCTTTGAGTAATCTGCCATTTAATAGTAGTGAGATCACACAAAACATGCATGCATGCACACATCTAATAGTATGCTCTTCCAGTTGGGCCATCTGTGACTGTGTAGTCTGTGCCCTGCACCAGTACCTGTATGTCTCTTGACCAGCCAAGACAGACTGTGTTTCTTGTTCAGGTTGAAAGCCATAGCCCTGTGATTTATAGCCTTTCCCAAGAACAAGATTTTTATAGGGTAGTTTTCCTGTCATGGTTTTGGTAATGATAGCCTAGCATACACATTTCTATGAAAGAGATCATAACTTCCACTAAATTGAATATTCTGTTACTTCCAGGTCTCCATAAAACCTCATGAATGAAAAAAACAGCAACTAACATGATAACCATGTATTGTTAGTTTTCACTATCAATTTCCTCTCCCCCTCCCCCATAGTTTCTTTATCAAACATGTACCTTGGAATGTGTTTTCTTTGTGTTAGTGACATCAGATACATTTCCAGGAGTCCCTACGAACGTCCTTTGTGATTTACTACATTTATGTCATATATTGCCTCATTATGCGATTATCTTGACCAGAGCTGCAAAGGTCAAGCAAATGGCTGTGGGCCAACCTCCCACAAGACAATGTGCTTTTGTATGCAGAGTGATGTTTATCCAAGGCTTGAAACATTAAAGGTGTGTTGCATGGGGAAGATAAGACAGTCTGAACATTGGTTTCTCACATGAGTATAAGCAGGTTGATAATCAGATAGGCTGGAGTTCAGAGAATTGTTGTTTTGAGCTGGGGAACAAAATTTACAGTGTTTTGATCAGTGGAAATGGCACCATAAAATTCTGCCAAGAGTAAACAGTTTATAAAAAGTATGCATTTAATGGACACAAATAATGATGAACTGAATTGAAACCTGTTCCAGAGCTTTGGTTGGATGACAACTAGTGACTACGAAAGCATGTGTTCATCTGATGACTTTTACATGGAACAAATTCTTCTACCAGTGTGCTGCAATAAGAATCATTCACTGAAAGCAGTGTTGACAGGTTTTCATATTCTTTTTTTAAGATGCCCCTGTGTTTGTTCAATCACATAAGTGCTGATAAGATTGTTTACCTATGAGGCTGTATCTGGTGAAAAGCTTGGGACTGTAGGCGGGGTCTGTCTTCAACCCTTTTAAGGCCAGTGGAGAATATATGATATTACTAAAATCAGATGGATTTCTTTCATTCGTAGTACCCCTAGCTTATTGACGCCTTGAGTGATACTGAGACAGGCTGAATATTCCTACCCCCCCCCCCCTGGTTTTTCTTAAAGCCATACAGATGTGGGACCATGGTTAATATTTCAACTTCTGCTAGTTTTAGATTGATTGGAAAGATTTGAAACCATCCCAAACAACTTATGTAAATTCTGCACTACATTTACTAAATCTTTTACTCTTTATGTGCCACGTTCGCACACCTGACTCTGTCGACAGCATGCCAAGTTCACATATTCCACTCAAACGCACAAACTCGCCCAAACCAATCAATAAATCGCCAAATGCCACTGTTCAATGAAAGCGCTTCTTGTCATTCCATTCCTGTGACATGAAGCTTGCATTTTATGTGGTGATTGGCTTTCAAGCAGTGCTCACTACTGGATTTGCAAGTAAATTCTGAGTTTCTGTCACTGTTTTGTGTGCAAAATCAAGTCTCTTCAGTAATACAGGTCATTTGAATGGAAAACAATCCTAGACTTGTCATATGGTTTACATTGAAGCAGAGGATCACATTTTCTCTACAACTTTGCAGATTTCATGTCCAGGGCAATGCAATCTTTAAAATTTACACAGATTTGAAAAAACAAAGTGTTTTTCTGAAAGCATGACTACGTTGCTGTCTCAGAATAATGTGGCACACAGGGGGTTTATGTCATGGCACATAAAAAGTTAAAGCTAGGGAAAACAAATCATTGCTCTGAAGTATTCAGTGCTAGCTTTTAGTTTATAAAAAGTCTTTCTTTTTTTAAATGTGACCATCAAACACACACCACACCATGCCCCACACCCACACACACTTGCCTACTTGGATATTTCATTTGAAAAAAAAAAAGGAGCACACACATAAAAGTCCTCTCTGAAGGATGTGACTACCATTGTCTTGGATGATCTGAAAAAAATAAAAAAACAGAGTCCTTGCAAGGTTTTTAGCAGAATCAGAGAATACGTATCTTGTGAGAAAATGTAAAGTAAAGCAATATTTCATATGAAACATATTGAGGAATCTGTGGAATGCAACTTTACAGTCAAATTACCAAGAAACATAGTACACTGTACATGTGACTCCCATTACAACAAATTCAGCTGAACCAGCATTTTCTTTTGTTATATCAACATTTCATTACCGGTATATCCTAACATATGAAGTGTATAAGGATATCTAGGTGATGATTTTGGTCCTTAAATTTTACTGCAATGTATTTGGAAATTTGTTGTTTATAACCATGTTCATTATAACAGGAGTACACTACACATTGTGTTTTTTGTCTGTGTCATATTAGCATTTTCGTTAAATATGACTTTCTCTCTTAATTTCATTTCCCTTTGAAAATTGGTATTTCCACAATAAAAAGATACATTTCAGGGATGTCAGGTTATTTTCTGTTTCCAATGCCCCCCCCCCCCCCCAAAAAAAAAAAAAATGCTTCAAACAAGCAATCTATTAGAATTCGTGCCAAAATGAAAAATGAACACAAATTGAGTGAGATTACCAGTAGTGTGTAGATACATATTGTAAGTAGAAGACTAGTTCAGCCATTGTAGTATCACTTCATCTAATTTGCATATGTGGTAAATACTAATGTCACTTTTTCATGAAAATGTGAAAAAGTAAGATATCATATCTTTTTTATAGGTACAATGATGTTATGAAAACTCCACTGTTTGAATTTCTCTCAATTTGATAACATCAGCTTGCTTTGCGTTAACTCGTGCAAGGCTAGGTCTGGAATGTAGCCATGTATCACTCTCATCAATATGTGAGGCAAGAGTTAATATTGTTCATTTGTTTGTTTTGTTTGCTTTGCTTTGCCAGGAGGAATGCTTCCTTCACTTAGAGTCACCGATCCAGAGAGTGTGCGGCTGGGATTCCCCGTTCCCCCACATGTTTGAACCGTTCTATCTCCCTGACAAGTGGCGATGTCTGGATGCCATCAAAAAGATGATCAACTACTAGTCTTCGTCCCAGTCCTCATCTCAAATTAAACAGCATGGTGAGTCTGGAAGCTATATTACTTCCAACAACGAGATGTACTGGAGGCATTTCGTGAAGCGGTTTATCTGACAGGTTTGTCAGACAAAGTTGCTCTCTACCAATCAGATGCCATGATTTCGGTAGCTTATGACAGTTTGTCAGAAAAAATATCTGACAAAATGCTTCATGAAATGCCCCCCTGGACAGGACTTTGTCGGTAGTAGATGACAAAGTCGTGTCCTATCCAAAGAGGATATATAAGTAGGTACTAGACTGTTTTAATATTGGCCTTACGCCCTGTGTTCTGTATACGTGGAATATTTCGTGAGGTTTTTATTTTTACACATTTTTTGCGAGTCAGCTGCTATTCGCGAAATTTATAACATGCGAAAATATTGTCTCTGATTCTGAGATGAATGTGACATACGCATACAAATTTCTCCATTCAGTACAGGACTCCACAATTGCGAATTTAACCACTCGCGAAATTGTTGGGAAGTCTTGATTCACAAAAATTTAGACTTGCGAAATATATGGCTTATACAGTAATTGTTCTGTGAATGCGCGGAGGGACATGAGGGGCTAGGCTCACCCCATATGGCGGACATTGCTCCTTGCTAGCATACGAGCAGTCAAGGAACAGCCAAATCAAGGAGTGCGGACTGGCATAGAAGTTCGAAAATTCAAGTACGCCACGTATGATTATTCTGGAAAGCACGCACAGCGCACACGCACGCGGAGTGAAGTCCACCATTACAAAGTAGGGCACTCCAGCCCTCTGTGATCACAGACATGATGACACAATCTGCCCTCTATAGACAGCGAGTAAACCTCTTTGGTACGATCAAAGCTGCCATTTTTCTTCCGCCTCTCCCCATTTTCCTCCACCTCGTATTCTTCCACTAATCCCTTCTCCTCCTTGATCTTTCCCCTCATCCCCTCTTGCCTCTTGTTTTCCTCCTCCACCTCTTCCTGTGGTACATATTATTTGTCTGGTTGTAACCAATCACTGAAGATTACAGATCACCTGTGATTAACTGCAAAATGCTGTATGCTGTTAACTCATTTTGCAGAGGATTTATAAAACAGACAAATTCAGCAGATTTTTCCCCTCTTTTTCACATGAAGTGATATGGGTTGTTATGTTAAAAAGAACACAAAAATGAATGGGTGGGAGTGTTCTACACGTCGGTCCCTTGTTTCATGTGTCACCCACAGAAGAGAGTATTTGACGTTGGCCCGGTTTCTTAAAATTATTATCAATAACAAGGTGTGATAGTTGTTATAAGTTACTGAAATCCTTGCATGTGATTGGCTGAGAGCAAATTTGTCATAGGAAGGTGGCAGTTGTTACTGATATTTAGAAAACGGGACCCAGGTTGTGTGGAGAGACATGTTTATGTGGTGTAATTGCATCATTCCTTGTTCACTGCCCACTGGGGTACATTCAAAACCATGAATGGGGACCATCGCTGAGTATGTGCATCAAAGTGTCCACTCATCTGTAATGGTCAATTTCAGTAGAGATTCTTCAGCTATGTGTGTGTACTTTAAAGGCATAATTTACCATTTGGAGAAGAAGCAAAAACCCAGCATTAGTGCTTTAAATTATTTAAATTGATGTAGACATAAATGCAAACATTCAAATATACATGCACTAGCACAGAATAAATTTCCACATGCAGCACAACGAATAGAAAGAAACGTTAAATCAGCGGATTTATAGTACCATACGTTAAAATAATGGTTATAAAAGCAAACATGTATACGACTGTACATATCCTCTGAAAAACAAACAAACATTCTACTCATCTAATATCACATCACCTTACAGTACTAATCATTACTATCATATTAATATTGCATCGCACTTCAAAAAAAGAAAAAATACATGTACGACATGTGTATGGTGATATACAGCTGTACATACAATGTAGGCCTAGATAAACTATACGAATACATGTCCAACCGTGAAAAACAGGAAAAACCAGCTTCCATGTGTGTATATCATATCGAATATAAGATATATCAAATATGAAATCATATCAAATCCAGAAAAGAAAAACAAATCATATTAAACATCCCCCTTGGCATCGTGCCAGTAGTGATGGAGCCAGGTTTGGCATCATGCCAACTTTCCATGTTTGCCCTCAGGGCTCTCTGTGAATGTGGTAATCTTTGATCTGTTAGGAAAAATCTTACCCCCTATTCAGACACATGCCATTTTATACCAAAACTCGATAACGAAACGACGTATAAAGAATCATCATATAGCCGACAGACCGTTCAGACACTAATTTCAACCGTTCTGGGACACGTCGTATAGATGTGCAGTTTCCCACTGCGCATGCTGTTATAGTCATGAGTGACAGCTGTGGGGTCACCTTTCGTAAGCGCTCCCATTAAGCCCCGCCCATTTATACTATTATTCTATGGTCGCCATACGTTCAGACGCACACGGAATGCTGATTCGTTATCAAGTTCTAATTCGAAACGATGCTCTGACCGTCGTTTCGCTATACGTCGTTTCCTTATACGTAATTTCGTTAGTCAGCATTCAGACGTATAAATTCATCGTATAGCTATACCGTTCTAGTGTAAATTTTTTTTGCGTCTGAATGCCCTGTTAGTTTTACGTTTTTCTTACTTTTCCTGATATGGTAGGGATTGTCTAGATGGCCTCTAGACATGTTATCACCTTGACGATAAGGCTGTGCATTTTCTTTTTCTTTTCTTTTCTTTTTTTTGTGCTGTGTGGGAAGTGTTTTGTTATCATGCACAACCACAACATTTTCATTTCAATCTATCACCTAACAGGATTAGACCATTGTAAGCATTTCGAGAATGATAGTATAAAACGACTTGGCCCGAGCTAAAGTTAGCTCACTTCAGAAGCGAGCTAAAAGTCGTGCCCAGTATAAAATGGGGTATCAAACTCAGAATAGGTTTTGTGCACATTTGGTACATATATGTTTGCACTACTCTTATGTCTACTACTAAAACTGCAACAACTCGTTGACTTCAGGCGTAAGGGAATAAAGAGTTGCTTCATTATCACTTACTAGACCTCTCAACTTTTCTCCTCCTCAATGACCATTCCTATGCAGTTTTGATAATCTGGTAGAGCAACATGTATGCTGATAAACTAAATTACATTAGTTGCATTCACACACAGTTGCCAAACTTGAAGTTTAGATTGAAAATTTAACTGTCGTTGATTAACTCCATTCGTGATTGACGCGGGTTCACATTCGAACCTAAACTTTAAGTTACAACTTTTGAGTGAGCCCCACTCGATGATTACAACCGAAGTGCAGAGTCTTTGCTTGATGACCTTATGGCCATACAAAATAACGCAGCAAACGAGACCCGAGGTTCATGCTAACTCACAAGCTTATTGATTATTGTGTCCACACTGAGCAAAACTACTAGTGGGGACCCCCCCCCCCCCCCCTGTGGCTCGTGGAGAGAGCGTAAACCCTAAGATGTCTCGTGGTTCTAATCATCAACTAAACTTTAAGATTGCTAACTTTCGAGTGTGGCCACAAGGTGCTAAACTACAAGCGAGAGTTAAGTTTTCGACCTAAACTTTAAGTTTAGGAACAGCGTGTGTATCTAACTATTATATGGCATCAACACAGCACTAGGACTTTATATAGAACATTCTGTATATGAACTAGCCTTGCCATGAGAAGGTCCCATGGAAGGTATTGTATTTTGAGGTGAGATTACTTTCCTGTTCTTTTGTCATGATGCTTTATATCCTTGACGAAATATTTGATGGCATTTTAAAAGCAGTTTTTAAAATAACTGCAAGGTCGTGCATCTGAGCTCCAGGTGAAGATCAGACTTTTTCATGCAGACCCTATGCAGGAGTGGGAATTCCCCACAGATCCTACTGTACCACCAGTAGAAGTAAGCCAGGTCTGTGGGATTGCCCTTCCATCTCACTTGCGTGGTCTGGACACTGCCAGCTACACATATACCACACCACTATCCTTGTCCTATGTTAGTGCATTGACTGCTAGATGAAGACTGCAAGCGATACACTCTCTTTCTGGCAAAATTTTCAAGTTAGATGTGTGGAAATCCCAAATACGTGCAATACACTTTGTACCACAGAGTGTGATGTGTAACTGAATGATGTGAAGAAGTTAATTTATGGAATGAATCAAGTGGGGATTTTGTAGCTTTATCATACAATTGAGAGCACTGAACTAAAAGTTCATCCCAAGATTTACGCCAACATTCCATATCAAATTTCTTTGTCGTCGGTTGATCAGTTTGTGCTATTTGTCATTGAGTTCATGAGAATCAGGAATTGGAGCAGCAAATTATTAATGGGAGCATAGTATTACAGGCATGATATTCTGTAGATTTGAATCTGATTTCAGATTTTTTTTTCTCAAGTCTACACACATTTTGCTTTTTCCAAGTATCAAAATCACCTAAAAATTTTGATTTCTGATTTCCTTAGCAAACCTCAATATCATCCCTGTATTAAAAGCAGTGTAGTTGGCCCTCAGTATGTGAACCAGTGTATGCATTAGAAAAGTACCGGTATACTCTTGCAAAGCAAATGGGACACAGACCACGTGGAAATCACTGAATGTATTGATATCCACCATAACAATCAGTTTGTAATGTTGCTGTACTCTGTAGAGAATTCAACTTTCTCAAAGTTGACTCAGTTGTAAGCCATCTACTTAATGTATAGTGACTGATGTTATGATATTGTTGCATTCAACTATGTGTGCCTGGTATTGCTGAATAGATTGGTCAGTGGAGAGGGATTAAAGACACAATTTACCATTTGCACACACACACTCTAAAAACATTCAGCTTTAGTGCTTCAAATGTATCTCAAATGTTAGTGAGGGAAAGAAACAGCCAGTGTAAAAAGTTAATCAGTATAATGAATGTTAAGTATTGTTAAATGTTTAAAAAAAAAAAATGTGAGCAATAGTTAATAGCATTGTGTCTAGACTAAACCATCTACAGTTATGGTTTAGTGAGAAAAATAGTGATAACTCCTTACATTTTAGGCTTTATTGCAAAATTTTTATGTGGTAAGATGTTTTGTGATACAACTGATGACCTACTTATATGCATCAAATGTGATAACTCGAGCATCTTTAAAATCACCACTCCCAATGATAAACAGTACCTTTAAAAGAAGATTTGCATCATAAGAACATTGTGTGTTGCATTGCAAATAGCAGTGGGTTTCAAATATGAGGGTAGTTGCCACAAGTCGCTATTCTACGTACCACCCGGTGTACTTTTGTCACCTTAGTCCCATCTCACTATCCTTTTTTGGCAAGGTCTCGTGGCTGTGAAAGAGACTAACTGCGAGAGAACGGGTGAATGTGAGACTGAGCGGCGCAGCCGCGAGGCCTTTTGAAACCTTACATGAATTTCTTATCTTGAGCCTTGTTTCTCGCCGATTCTGCTACCCTATAGGGTAGCGGCCAATCAGCGACCGCATTGTCACCACGCCGTCGCATCCAATGAATATGCATAGGTATGCATGTCGGCGGATCGCTCATCCGTAGCTGCCTGCATTGCCAGCGCAGCTTTGACATGTCCTCATTAGCATACCAGCTGTGCTCTGACTCATGAATATATGTAAGAGTAATTCATATTCGCCTTCGTCGGGAGGCGGTAGGGAATAAAACCCAGGTTTCCAAAGGCCTCGTGGCTGCGCCACTCGGTCTCGCGTTCACTCGTTTCTCGCAGTTCTCGGTGTGGCGAGTTAGGATGCGTTTATGCTTCCATTTTGGGGGCCAAAATCAGGCTTTTGAAACGTGATTAGTGCAAAACGCTGTTGCGTTCATGCTCATCTTGATAGAAACGCTGATTCAAAACGCCGATCCAAAATGCACAAAAAGGTGCGTTTACGATCGGCGTTTCTGACTAATCACGTTTGACGGGGAAGCATGAACGCAACAGCGTTTCTAAACGCGTTTAGAGTGACGTCATCTAAATGCCTTTCCGGTTCACGTGAAAAAGCGCACGCCCGGCCAGCCAGCTACCCTGGCCTGTGCAGTTTTCCCATGTACTGTGCATACGCATGTCTTTCCCAGCTGCTCTCCCAGGCCAGGCCACCGATCACAGTACGTGCCCCAATTTGACCTGCCTCTGCTGAGGTCAGCGAAGCAATCGCAAACGCTCTTTCCAACTCTCTCAAAGAAAGTGAGCATAAATAGTAATAAATAATAAACGGCGCTTTGAATCAGCGTTTTGAATCAGTGTTTCAAAACACTGATTCTGCCTTCGCAAATTGAGCGTAAACACACCCTTAGTCTCAATCTTCAGCCACGAGGCCTTGTCAAAAGGCTACCTTCTCACCGACCTTATCATATTTCCTTGTGGAGCTACCACATTCAACAAACTGCAATGTGCACTATCACCCTACCATGCAAAATACTCCTCTTTCAAGAAAGATCTCCAATGAGTGATGAGCAAATCACAACTCACACACTTAAGAGATCTTTCTCCAATCATTCATCGCATAGAGCAGGAGGCGTGCATACAGTAGCCCAATGAAGTGGTCCACCCCAAGTTCTCACCACTGGACCTGATGGAAGACCAGGGCCCTGTTGCATGAAAGTGGAGATCAAACGTAAGCCAGAAAATCAAACTCAAGGTCTCTGATTACTCAATTCTGATTGGCTAATATCTGACATTAATATGCTTGATCTTTTTCACTTATGTTTGATTGCATTGTTTTATGCAACAGGGCTCAGCTAGTGCAGCTGCATATGGGCTGTCAAGCAATCTCGTCAGATGGAAAATGAAAACAGACAGACAAGTTAACAAACGAACAAACAAACAAACTAGAGAGGGGCCGTCAAAGGCGGCAGACCCACGCCTAAGTACAAAGTCGGGGTAAACATAATGTGCATTCGGTCATCTACCAGAATTCGGCCACTTAATTGCCAGTGTGCTTTATCACCAGCCAGTGAGTTCTACCAAAGATCGTACACTGAAGTGTACGATCTTTAGTTCTACAGTCACATCACACGCAAATCACATAATTACACATACGGTATTAACACTCATTCACGTACAGGAAAGTCCTTAAGTCTCCTCCAAAAATCCATCGAAAATCCCAAATTCCACCGTCAAAAGTGCAGAATCGGAACTTTTCCAAGCGCGCGCGAATTAAGTCCAGTTTTAAGAGTATTGTCTACGCGACAGGTCGCGGAAAAAGCGCTAAAAATCGAGAAATACGCCGTTTTCTTGCGGGATATTTTGATTATAGCAAGCCGAGAGTGTGATGATATCAAAGGTCGTATGAGTGTACGATCTTTGATGGTATCCACAAAAGCAAAAAAGAAAAACAAAATTTACGTACCCCCTAGGCAATTACCCCTATGATTAGTGTCTACGGGAATTATTCAATGCAAGGGTTGAATGCAAATGTCTACTGCACCAGTATTCGGCCACCAACGAGCGCCGCAACGTCCCCGGTGCAATTTTGCACCAACAGTGTAGAGCGCGATGCATTTTCAGCGGCCTTGCACACGCATTGACATTGAGCACGCATATCGTGCAGTGTGACTGCGACCGAGCAAAATGCTCCTCCAACGAAAAAAACAATCAATGTTAATTTGAAAAATCATCAAATATCAAAGGTCGTATGAGTGTACGATCTTTGATGGTATCCACAAAAGCAAAAAAAGAAAAACAAAATTTACGTACCCCCTAGGCAATTATCCCTATGATTAGTGTCTACGGGAATTATTCAATGCAAGGGTTGAATGCAAATGTCTACTGCACCAGTATTCGGCCACCAACGAGCGCCGCAACGTCCCCGGTGCAATTTTGCACCAACAGTGTAGAGCGCGATGCATTTTCAGCGGCCTTGCACACGCATTGACATTGAGCACGCATATCGTGCAGTGTGACTGCGACCGAGCCAGTTTGTGATGACGGAGAACGAACTTTCATAAATCTAGAAGGACATAGTCCCTCAAATAGGCCTAAACGTAAATTTCGGAATTCTTACGAACATTTGAGCAGCGAAGTCGGATCGTTGGGGAGTTTATGTCTTCGTATGGTAGCGGAAAATCGCAAAGTGAGAAACGGGAAATTTTCGGAATGGTCACTATACCATGGGGTCAAAACTTCAAGGTCACACAGAATTTGCAAGGGTCAACCGATTATCACCAAAATCTAATCGATTCTTTCCTGTCGTTATCCAAACATTCCGTGAACATTTCGTGCAAATCCGTTTACCCGTTCTCTTGTTATCTTGTACACAAACAAACAAACAAACAAACAAACAAACAAACAAACAAACAAACAAACAAACAAACAAACAAACAAACAAACAAACAAACAAACAAACATACGGAACCCTTTACATAACCCCCTGCCGATTTTCATCGGCGTGGGTAACAAACAAACAAACTAACTAACTAACTAACTAACCAACCAACTACAGACCCATCTCTACAGGATTCTCAAGTCTCCATAGGCTTTGTACATAATTGGCCATGTTCTAGCAGGTATACAGTGTATGTGTTGAGTAAGAGATGCAAAGCTGTTACACAACCATGGTATATTATTATGCAACATCTACAAGATTCTAGCTATCTGATTGGTCAATTGCCCCATTACATCACATATACATTCAAAAGTACCATTTGCAGTGTTGCTATAGAGTGTCCAATTTTTGTCAAGCAAATTTGGATATTGCCCAGCTATGATCACCATTTACATGTACATTTATTTGTGCTCTTTAATAATCAACTGCATAGTTTCTGCAGCATTACATGTCTCTGATGTTACAATACACACATGCCTTTGCTTCATGCACTCAAGGAAGTTACAAGCACGCATTCAGTCACTCGTTTAACCGTCCACAATTACTCAAGCAATGTCTTAATTTTGTTCATGACTGTGTTGCAAAACATCCTTTGCCGCATGGTGTTGCTGCCGGTTACAAGTGTGCACTGAGTCAGTTGTTTTGCTGTAAACAACAACCCATCACTGTTGCGCAAAGCTATGTCACATCACATGGTATATTGTAAGACCATTTGTCTTTTGTGCAGAATGGTTGCCATTTCTGTATAATGTTTTCAAGAATCAGTGTTTGCCACATCAGTTCATGTCTGTGGTGTTGTGTAAAAACAGATAGTATACCATGCAAGGTCTCTACTCATGTAACGAAACAAGATTTCACACTTGGTGAAAGATGAGACGCACTATTCAACTCAGCGTTTCCTCCTTGAATAGAGTTCCCCTATCTTTCACCTGAAATGAAATCTTGCACCATCCCACGTGTGATCATTCACTGTCATCCCACTGACACCATGGCACTGTTTAGCTAAACATACCTTAATATTTGCATTCAATGGCAGGCAACCATATAGACACTGGGATCCGTCACATAATGCCAAAGGACAACAAGAGGGAATTAAAAATGTAATATTTACACAGGTCCTGACTGGGCTGTTATGAGAAACAAATTTAGACATCATTCACTAAGACTTGAATAGTGCTTCGCAAAAACAGATGTAATAGTATATTTTAGTAATTGCAAAATAAGTACATTATACCTGCTGGCATGCATTATTGGTCCATAAATAAAAAAAAGTTCAGTTGGGCTGAGTTTGTGGATTTAAATGATCTTTTTCTGAATTACTGTCCGAATTTAGGCTGTCGGTTTACTAGGTTTCTACAATGGGGATGGGGGATTCAACATCTACATTGTAGGATAATGTTTATGATGACATACATGGCTGCTTTTTCAGTATACACGCCATTGAAACAGGAATTAAGGCTCAAACCAAGAATTATCTTAACTTTAATCCTTTCTCTGTTCCAGCCCTAATTCTAGTCACGCTTCATTGCGAGACGAATGTAAAGACAGTGTGTTTGGATACAGCATAACAAATCTGTTTTAATACAACAGTATTAAAAGGAATCTCTGCATCTCTTTATACTGGAAAACAGAGCAAGCATAACATGCATGCTTGGATGGCTTCAACATTAACCCGTTGAGGACGAGTCCCGAGTATACTCGGGCATGTGTCTATGGGAAATGCGTGTTGTAGCAAAATCAGTCCGTCCTCAACAGGTTAACACTAGATCTCAGATCAACACTGCATCCAGCTTTACACAAGATTAGGTGGCAGCAAAACTTGGAAAATTGCACCACAGTTGACTGCCGAGTTTGGAAAATGTGGAGAGTGATGTACAACATTGCTCAGTACAGGAAGGTTTTCCTCACCTCCCTGCTCAGTATAATCCTTGTAGATGGTAGATAGTGACATTTCTAGTTCGCCAAGAATGACATTTCCTAGGAAGTAAAGCATATGTACAAACAAAGAAATCATAGGACAACATCTAAAAACCAATTCCCTAAAGGAATATAAAACCCAAACACAGGGATGCCAGTTTTCCGGCAATAGCTGGAATTCCGGCTTTTTCATATTTTGGTGTCCAATTTCCGGCTTCGTGATATTATTTCCGTCTGTGTGGGAAAGCCGGAAAACACGAGAAAGAAACAAAGAAAGAAAGAAAGAAAAACGAAAAAATATGATCATTTAAACTTACGGGACATTCACTTTCACGATTTCCGTAGTATGTTTCGCATATACTTGGGCATGAGAATATCATAAAACGACTGTCATGCAAAACTAGCGCGATGTTGCTGCTGGTAGTTGGGACATGCAACACGTGCGATGATAGCGATCGAACAGTGTGTGGTGTTTCTATGCGATGTACTATGTGCGGTCGCTGTGCATGAATCATATCAAGGAGCTTGCGAAGCTCCTTGATCATACTGCGCACTCGCTATAGCTACAGCGCTGAGACGGTGTGGTGAGTCGATTGAGTCAGCCGAACGAAGCAAAACTACGGATTTTACGGCACTAGGACTTCTTTATTTTTGCTACAAATTCCTTTTTTTTTTCTAGAATACGACCACATTATTGTCTGGAAAGCGTTATACCAGCATGTGCGATCGCGATCGAACAACGTGTGGTGTTTCTAGGCGATATAGTGCGGTGCATGGATCATGCTGCACTCTCGCTATAGCTACAGCGCTGAGAGAGTATGGTGAGTCGATCGAGTCAGCTGAACGAAGCAAAACTACGGAGTTTACGGCACTAGGACTTCTTTAATTTTGCTACAAATTCATTTCTCTGGATTAGATTTGAGGGAAGAAAAGCCCTCAGAAATGCTCAGATTGCACCAGAGAGCATCTAAGAACCCCAGAGCTTCCAGGGCTCTTAAGCGGGCCCTGGACCCCGGCCGAAGGGACTTCGCGCTTCGCGCTCGTGATGTGCGCTTCGCGCACATCAATTTCGTTCACAAAAAAAATTTCCGGCCCAAGAGCAATTTGCCACTGGCATCCCTGCAAACATATGTCAATTGCATGAATGCAGCAACATTAGTAGAACACATCAGTGAGGTACATATGACAATCCATTGAAAAGTTATGAATTTGCGAAGTATCGGTGCAGCCATCGCTGGAAAAGACTACTTTAGCTCTTGACGTCACATATGTACAGCTACATGAATATGTAAAGAGAATTCCCCAAAATTTGATTTTTATGGAAAGTATAAATTTCTTTGACTTGTTACTGACATTAGGGTAATATCATTCCCCCTGTTTTTTGAAAGAGGAAAGTCAAGTGCTTTTTATTATGCTAGATGAGAGAAATTGTGTTAAAATTAAATTTTCTTCATAATTTCTCTGTACTGTCGTACATGATACACTTGTATGTGACATCACAATGTTTTTAGTCTTCCCATCCAGCTTGGCTGTGCCATAACTTTTGAAATTCATGATTACTTTATTGAACATATTGTCCAATTTTCCTCAAAGTTTGCTGATGTGTATATTGTCCAATTTTCCTCAAACTTTGCTGATGTGTTCTGCGGATTTTGTTGCATAACATCAAGTCACATATATATTTGGGTTTCATTTGCCTTTAAAGGCATAAGTTACCATTTGCAGATGGAACAAAAAGCCTGCATTAGTGCTTTGAAATAGGTCCAAAATGTGAGTTTGGGAAAGAAACAACCACTATAAAAATTTGAATCCGAATAACCAATGTCAAGTATTGTTAGAGAGACAAAATGTGAACAATAGTTATGATAAGAATGTTACCAGACTAAACCTTCTACAATTATGGTTCAATGAGAAAAACACTGATATCTCCTTATATTTCAGGCTTTAGTGCAAAAATGTTATATGGTAGGATGTTTCGTGATACAACAGACCTACACATAATGATTATGCATCAAATGAGAGATCTTGAACATTTTTTAAAATCACTGTTCCCAAAGGTAAATGGGATCTTTAAAGAAAGTAAGCAAAGTCAACGAATCATAGGAGGCCAACTGTGGGCAAGCCTGAAAGAGAAGTGAAGAGAGAACCTTTTTTAAAGGTAGAGCGTGACCTTGGGGGCCTCTCAGTGTAGGGTGCCTCTTGGGGTGTGAGTCTGGCTTGAGGTGATAGCAGCTACTGTGTGAATCAACGGAAAGTGGGCGGACGGTCACCTGTTCACAGCAATAGGTTAGGATGTTTCACCCCCATTTTTGTGTGGCTCAAGGCGTTCAAGGTGCAGGGTGGCGATAGCCAAAACCTTGGCCAAACTCCAGCCAATTTCCCGTCCACAAAGTTACATCTGTCCCTTGACTGAGCACAGTTTTGAAGCGATTGGTTTAAGAGGAGAGGGGAGGGGCAAGATGCTCAAATCAAGTCCCAGCAAACAGGCTCAAGGATAAAGTGCCTTAAGCCCTTTTTACACTTGTGTTTCTTAACCCCGTACTTTCTCTGACCCAGGACTATTGTTAATCCCGTACCAATTTTTTCAGCTTTTTACACTCGCCAATAAATCCCGTACTAAGCTCTTGTCCCGGGTTAAAGAGAAAACAGACCTTTTTACACTTGTGTTTCTTAGTCCCATACTTTCTGATTGGTCAGTGGGATTTGGGCTTCATCTCCGTCGCTTAACCCCGCATTATTTCTTCGTTCTGTTTACACTCGCTTGATTGGCACCGCAGTTGCAGGGTTAGCACCGCAATTAAGGGGTTAGTACCACAATTGCGGTGCTAACCCTGCTTTTTTGCAGGGCCAGATAGTACGGGATTATCGATGGGGCTAGCCCACTTTGGCAAAAACAAGTGTAAACAGAAAGTGGGCTAAGGAAAGTCTGGAACCAACGGTGGGGCTAAGGCCCCCCTTAGCCTCATCAGGACTAAGCCAAAATTTGCAAGTGTAAAAAGCGCAATAGACCCGCCTATAGAAGGAATAGAGCCTTCTCTTTGGTTGCTCCATGTCTGTGGAACTCTTTATCAGTCCGACTTTAGAATTGTGAGAATCTTGAAATCTGAAATAAAGACCTGTCTTTACCACCTATTCTATGAATAATGTGTTTTTACGTGGGCCTGTGAATGTTGTTTGCAGACAAATGGCACTATACAAATGGAAATGCTGTTTATCATCATCATTATCATATAATACAAATTTTGTATTCCACACAATGGTGAAATGTAAAAGCATTAGGCAAAGTACAGTTTGGTACATATTGGGCAGAAGAGGTGTTAGGCTTTGTCAAAGGCCTTCTAGATGTAGTGATTGCAAGAAGAGCGAGAAGAGAATTGTCAGGTCAGGTGAGACTATTCAAGTCACAAAGCCCATTCACAGGCACCAAAAATAAGCATTTGTGATAAAAATGATGTGTGCACGACGCAAGCAAGGAAGGTTGCTATGCGCAATCTGCATTGCGATGCGAAAATCAGTTTGTCTCAATTTTGTTGTAAAGACACATAGACCCGGTGGTTAAGTCGAAGGCGTAGTACGTGGGCGGACGGCGCAAGCTTCCTACAGACACCTATGCTATCGACCCCTCTTTAGCCCCTATGCTATGACCCATTTCCACAAGTCCGTTTTCTGGGTCTACGCATCTTTAAACCTGTTTTAAGATACCAGTGTGGGTGAACAGGGTGTTATTTCTTTTTTCTTTTTTTCTTTTAAATCCCACAATGCAATCAAAGGTAGAATTGCTACTCAATAGTTTAGCTGTAACAGGCATTAATGTGGATACTGAAAAATCATCATTAATTTCAATACTCAGCAGCATGTCCAAATTACCATGATCATTGCCATTGTCAGGACTTCATTTTTTGTGTGTGTTCTTATAAAGCATCTAGAGTTCTTCAAACCAGAGAAATTTCAGTTCTCTATCTCCTATCAAGGACCTTTGATCAAACCCACATTGCGTTTACATTTGTTAATACTGACAAAAATAGGTTGGACACCCAGAGTAAAGCACATTACTTTCAAACTTCTTGATGCAATCTTTAAGATTTTCAGATGTATTTTTATACATTCACTATAAGATACATGCATTTGAAAAAAAAAAAAAAAAACATATCTAAAAATGATACACACTTTAGAAATAACGGCATAGACTGAATTCTTCCTGTATGCTGTAAATGCATATCACACCTTTGGTGCCCCTCCCAAAAAAAACAAGAGACCCGGGTGTCACGCGCTCACCTGAGTATTGCAATTTCACCTTCCATGCATTCTTGCACATTCTTACCTGAGAACATTGGAAACTTAGGTCTGCATATGCCCCCTCCCCTCAACTCCAGGGAGTGGGAGGGGGGGGGGGGGGGCAGGCAGCCCTGGATCTGCAATGAACAAACTTGGAACTAAAGTCATCAATGTACAAACTCATGTTAGTAACTTTGCTTTATCATTTCTTGTTCTAGAGTAGAAGATTTTAAATATTCCTTAATGGGGGTGGGGGGGGGGGGGGGCTCTAGGGGCCCCCAAGAGGGACATGGTGCCCATTTGAAGTAATTGAGATTCTATCCCCCTAGGGATGCTACCTGCTAAGTTTGGTGAAAATCAGACATGGGGATCTCAAAGTGAAGATGAAAATGTACAATTTAGGCCCCATTAGGACCCCTCCCACTCCCCTCTCCTGGGTCCCAAGGGGGGGTGGGGGGTACCCCTGATTCCACCAATCCCATGAACAAACTTGAAACTACAGTCATCAATGTACTAACTCATAGTATTATCTAAGCCCTATCACTTCTGGTTCTAGAGAAGATTTTTAAAGATTCCTTAATTTTCGGGGGTTGGGGGCCCCATGGGGGCCCCCAGGTGGGCCATGGTGCCCATTTGAGGTTATTGAGATCCTATCCCCCTAGGGATGCTACCTACCAAGTTTGGTGAAAATCAGACATGGGGATCTCAAAGTGAAGATGAAAATGTACAATTTAGGACCCCTCCAAACCCCCCTCTCCTGGGTCCCGAGGGGGGCACCCCTGATTCCCCCATGAACAAACTTGAAACTACAGTCATCAATGTACTAACTCATAGTATTAACTAAGCCCTATCACTTCTGGTTTTTAATAGAGAAGAAGATTTTTAAAGATTCCTTAATTTTAGGGGGTTTGGGGGCCCCCCCTGCGGCCCCCAGGTGGGCCATGGTGCCCATTTGAACAAATTGAGATCCTATCCCCTAGGGATGCTACCTGCCAAGTTTGGTGAAAATCGGTCATGGGGTTCTCAAGAAGATGAAATTGTAAAAAGTTTACGCACGACGCACGCCGGACGAAGAGTGATCGCAATAGCTCACTTGAGCCTTTGGCTCAAGTGAGCTAAAAAAGCAACAACAGAAAGCCATATTTTCTGTATTGATGTACCATAGTAAAAAAAAAAATTGCTGAAGTTTTGACCCAATCTTATCTCTGTCTCTTCCACATTCATATGAAAAATTTTGTGGAAAAAAAAATACCACAATTGTATTTAAAACAGTTGAAATATGACATTTTGAATCTTCTGTGCTATAATCTCTTCAGCATTTCAAATATACCGGTACACGTACATATTTGCAATGTAGATCATCAAAGTACCTGGGATAGACCATACTAAGGAGATAACTTTTGTTTTTAGGAATGTACACTACAGTGTATGTCAAACCTTGGGGTTTGAAAATCTAGAATACTGTAAAACCTGAAACATTCACAGCATGAAACTATTGTGAATTGGAGCCAACTGCCTTTTTCACGGCATGAAACTTTCGCAAATTGCCACTGGCATTTAATGTGTTATGTAGAGAAAAATGTTTGTGTGCTTGTTACTTGCACAAATCTTGGCTGCTTCAGGAATTTGTAAAAGTCTCATGCACCCAAAAATTTCTGGTTTTACAGTAGATGATAGCTTCTGATGTCTGCATTACCCAAAGATATAGGCCTATGTCCTAATCTCAGGGTTTGATATGTTGTTTTGGTGAGGTCATGAATATCCCAACTTGGTGTGAGAAATTAATCCATTCCTCCTACAATTTTCTGAGAGCCTTCAATTGCCCCCAAACAAGATTTTTTTTTTTTTTTTTTTTTTTTTTTTTGGCAGTTTCACAGAAAATGAACAGGTTGGTGAAAGCAGTGAAGCAGTACATTTATTCCCTTTTTTCGTGCTCGGTCAGCTACATGTGCCATTGAACAATGAAGATATCAATCAGATGCAAGGTATGAATAGAGCACCATTTTTCCGGGTAGCATAACACAAATGAACATGAATTTAGACCACAAATGCAGGCACTTTTGTCTACGTTTTGAGAACCTGGTATACCAGGTTCCCATAAATCAGTTGACTCCACTGGAACCTGGTCTATCAGGTTCCTGTATTTAAGGAACGGGTTAAATATCCTCCCTTGATAATGCTTCATGCTCTTTGAAAGGAACATTCAAAATATTCCTTTCCCTTCCAGCCATCATCCAGATAGTGTTGCAGGCACTTAGTCTATCATTCCACTCTTGTCCAATGAAGTTCTCTTTAGTTGTTTAAAGGGGGAAGCTTTTTTTGCGGAGGCCATGTCACTTTTTTCGGCTCAAGAGGTCTCAAGTTAGTAAGGGAACCTGAGTCATATCATGACCAGACATAATGTTGCAGGTACTTTGATTGTAAGAAGAGGTAGTGTGGATGTGTGAAATGATGGTGTGTTTTGCTGCCAATTGGGAAGCAATTGGACCTTGTTTTACAATCATGGCAACTTATGCAATGAGGAAAGTAATCAATCTGAGCTGAAGTACCAACAAAGTAGCTTTTTTTTTTTTCAAGGGAAGCAATAAGGGATAAAATTAGGTATGCCTTGTTTGTTTTCTTCTCCGAGATGTGTCAGTGTAATCATGCTTCCTATCAGCTTGCATGGAGAGATGTGAATCAGCTATTACCCCTTTTGTACTTGGCGTAAGCTCGCTTCAGGTGCGGACCTGAAGCGAGCTAACTCTCAGTTTAAAAGGTCGAAAAATAGTTAGCCTGAGCTAAAGTTAGCCCGCTCTAGGGGAGTGGATCAGGTCCGCTTCAGGTCCAAGCTAACGTCAGTATAAAAGGTTTCTCAAGTTAGCTCGAGCTAAATTCACTGACCCGTGACTGGAAAGTGTGTACGGCGCTTCTGGGTTGCCAATATGTATGTTTTATACTGCTGTGCTGTTGCCTGCGGCACACTGTATTACGTATCACATGCACTGGTGTAGTATTGTATGCTGTCACTGTTCACTGTTCGGTAAAACTCTCACAGTGAACTTTTTGAACTAGCATTACAGCAGACAATACATGATTAAATCGTGAGAAAAAAAAAATAGACCGGCACAGTACGTACACTATTATATATGCCGATTCATGACTGGTTGAATTTCGCGAGTAACGTATAACAATGGAACTGAATTCATACTCGTAAGTATGCATGAAAACTATATTTGAATTTTCGCAGGCTGATGGGGAGTAGGGGGGGGGGGGGGGGAGCGATAGCTCGTAACCTTGGGTGGTCGAGATTGGCAGTATAAAAGATTTAGCCCGAGCTAAATTTAGCTCGCTTCAGAAGCGAGCTTAAAGTCGTGTGCAGTATAAAAGGGGTTCCAGTTACTGCTGAAGAGTGAGATTTAGTGTAGCTGTGAATAAAGAAATACGAAATTTGAAGAAAGGCAAGTCAAAGTTGCTTTTATAGTTCATCCGATCAAATATGGTATCTAGGTAATTGTACTGTCCCAGGTAGGTAACTAGTGGAATTAAGGCCTAACCTGATGAAAATGAGACTACCAAATCTTATGCTTTGAGATTTTACTCTTTCTGAAGTAGTCTCAATATTAAAGCTTGTGATATGTTACATCTCAATGAATTGATAAGTGCATTAATGTTTGTCCGTCTGTATGTGTGTACAAATGTATGTACGTGTGTATGTTTGTGTGTAGGCCTATGTATAATTGAGTATATTTATGTGTGTGTATGTATGTATGTATTCATATGCACACAAATTGTTCATGAAACTGTCAGTGTCGTAACGTTACATCTCTACAAGTAGTTTCTCAGTTTGATGATAAGTAATTACAATGTATGTGCATACCAGCATATATATTTGCACGAAAATCATATTACTAATAGTGTATCTCAAGATGCTGTGATTCTATTTCACTATGGAAAACAGTACTTGATTACTAACGGGGCCACCCTGTATAAATAAAACGAAATAGACACCTTCTATTTTCCTGATTTGACTTTGCTATTGCCCCCCCCCCCACCATCCCCTCCCTCAATACCAGATGGTGTTTTGATTCTGTCAGCGGATCATAATAAGCGAAGTATTCGTCCCCATTCCGCTTTGCTGCTCTAGCTCCAAACCGTGACCAGTAAAAAGATATGAACCAGTCAAGCTTGCTTTTATGTTTCCACTGTGTTGTGTAGAGGTAAGTTTACCCTACAGCAAGGCTGCTGCTGATGGGACCATCACGCACCAACAATACACTGCAAATACTGTTGTTTTCTCCACTCATGCAAATACGATTATCGTTGTTCATCTTGTTTGCAATGTTCATGTTGTGTGTGCACATGTACATGTACATATAATTTATTGTACCTCCCCTTCACTGATTCCATTCTTTCCAAGCTTCTATGATAAAAGGGAAATACCTTGACTGCAAGCCACCTGTATGAGGAATGCTTTAATTAATAGATGACATTTTTAACCTTGTGTACAGAACAAAACAGCAAAGCTTGCATGAAGTGCAGAACTGTACATTGTTCCCCCAAGTTTGGGGAAAACATGATCAAATTTTTTCTTTTAGACTTTCAAGAAATAATCACTTGATGATCATGAAATACAAGTATGTTTCCAAACCCTTTATAAACCAAAAGGTTCTTTGCTATCAAGCTGAAATGCCTGAATGCAAAACCATTTGAAAGGGAAGAGATGAGGCATACCTGTATGTACATGTACAGTAATAGGAGGGGTTATCTCGTCGTACAGTTTGTTTGTTGAGGTGTTCCCACCTCCCTGGTTTTATTTATCAAGCAGTCCATTTTGATGAGAAGGAAACAATCTTCAGGGTATCTTAAAATGTTTGATTTTTTTCTGTTTCTGCTTGTTTGATTGCTGGCAAGTGGGGAATTTGGCCATTAGTACATTGTATCAGACTAATTATGCTCTTAATGTCCATGTCCACTAATTTTCTTTACAGTATGACTCTTAGATAGTCTGGAAAATGAGGGAATTGATATCAAGCAGCAATATTTTGGAAGTTTGATTATTACTGTCAGTCTGTCTTTCGAGATTCATTTGATCCAAATGTTGGGCAAAAATTTGAGAGCATTCCCACAAACCCTTTGCGGGACCAATGCCCAAACATAAAAGTACTGGAAAGTTAGTAGATGTCTGTACAAGAGGTTTTCTCCTATCTGATAGGCAGTGCTGCTAGAGCCCTGCAGAGGAGTCTGCCTTTTCATTTTGGCATTCTTTCGCATCTCGCTAGGAAATGAAAGGCTGCCCAGCCGAGCGTGACAGAATGATTTCGCTTCGCCTCTACATAAAGAGATCCCAGAATCAGCCAAGTGCACCGCCTGCCATTCAGGGTGATTTGTTGACAAGCCAACGGGGTGTTTGTCGTGAGACACTTGCAAATAACATGGTACCAGTGCTGCGAATGGAATAGACAGTTCTTAAAGGACAAGTCCACCTTTGTATACATGTGGATTGAGTGAATGCAACAATGCTAGTAGAACACATCAGTGAAAGTTTGGGGAAAATCTTGACAATCCGTTCAAAAATTATGAATTTTTAAAGTATTTGCGCAGTCACTGCTGGATGAGAAGACTACTACAGTGTATGATGTCATATGCGTACAACAATATAAAGAAAATAAAAAGAGAATTTCACAAAACTTCATTCTTTTTCAATAAAGTGCGCATTTCCTCGACTTGTTACTGACACATGTTAAGGGTAATATTATTCCCCCTGCCTTCTGAAAGAGAGAAGTCAGGTGTTCTTTTGTTATGCGAGAAAAATAAAAATATGTTAAATTTTCTTTATTCTTTCTTTATATCGTTGTACACATGTGACATCACAAGCTATAGTAGTCTTCTCATCCAGTGTTGAATGAGCAGAAACTTCTAATAAAAAATTCATAACTTTTAAACAGATTGTCCAATTTTCCTCAAACTCTTGCTGATGTGTTGTACTAATATTGCTGCATTCACTCAACCTACATGTCTATGAAGGTGAACTTGTCCTTTAACCCAGTGCATGCAGGTGCTGGGTTTACTGTGTATTTAATCCTGGGTGAATGTTTCGTCAGTCGGTAGAAGTAGTTTAAAGGACATATGCAATGCAAATTATGCATATTTACCTAGAGTATGGCGATTTATGACACCCTAATCATCACTGATGTGGCTAAAAGAATATCTAAAATCGATGATTGTCCATTGCTTATGATTTTTTTACTATTTTTTTTTTCAGATTACATGGACTTGCCCATTTTTTTTTTAATCTTTCAAACTAACATTGTTTATAGTGACATCTGTCAGTCATCTGTCAATCACAGCTTAAGTACCAACATGAATAACAAAAGACATTGCATGGAAACATGCAAGTTATGCTCAGTCTAGGGATAGGTGCATTTCAATGTATTTTGTCAATCATATTGATATGTTAACATTGATTGACAGTTAACGTCATTGACAGAATCTTGGTTTAGAAGGTTCTTTTGTGGGCTTGCATATTACTGAAGAACATAGTAGTAAAAATATAAAATATTCTGCACATATTCAGGTATTTTTTGGCCACATAAATGATGTTCAGGATATTGTAAGTCAATGCCAGCCAACATGAATTTGCATTACATAGGTCCTTTAAGTGAAATTTTCATCTGCCGTATCAAGGCCGTCACTTCATACCTCTTTCTTCAATCTGCATTCATAAACACCATTTATAATGCATAGTCTCCGTCAAATTTGCTGATGTGTTAGAAATGCTTATTAATGTATTAGGATTTCTGTGAATAGGTTGGTACATGTACCTACGTAGGTGTGTCAAATTCTGTGTAAGACAAGCTTTCTCTAGGCTTTGCACAAATAGAATTCAACTGCATGGAATCAAATAGTTTTATTCAGCAGTCATTGCACATATGCCTGTTCTTTAATACTGAATACACATACTGTAAAACACAGATTTGGGACAACTGAAGTGACTGGGGATTCCTACACAAAATGAGGTTATCACAAGCATATGGCATGTGTCCAGTACGAATCCATATCAGCATGTTGTGTATGAGATGAATAGATGTCCTTCATGAACATCAGATATGATGGCTTGTACTTCCTTGATACATAGAACAGGTGCAGGAATGCACACAGTGTCCCCAATTATCATTTAAAGGGAAATTTAACTTCATCATGTTCGGTTGTTTACTTGATCGTATTAAATCATATAAACGAAGCAGTGAATTAACTCTGTTTAGTTTCATGGCAATTCGACATGAGATGACACAGAATTACAGAATTACAGAATGACACTTAATTAAGGTTTAATATGTGACCATGCATCACAAAACAAACAAAAAGTCACACGCTTTGATTTTATAAAGTGAGGTCTCAAAACAGGTGAAATGGGTCAACTAAGTAAATCTTGGGTTTTCATATTTTCTGAAAGAGCTATCTTTTTTCTACATTATTCTTTAGTTTGGATCATAACACGATTGGGAAAGTGTGTTTTGAGCAGTTTTTCTGCAACCCCTTTTTTGGGGAGAGTAGAATGATCCGGTATGTATTAGAGGCCCCTTTTCATTTCTTGAAATCCTTTGTACACTTTTCACTTTTAAGTCTAATAACTTTTGAAAGGGTAACGCTACTGCTTTGAAAGTTGGCATTAATCATGGACAGAATATGTTGATAGAACATGCTTAATTTCAGCATAATCTGATAATCCTTCATTGTTGTTGCTCCGATGGTTGACATCCTGTGTTTTGTCCCTTTCATTGCACAGCTAGCGATTAAAGGCTACTTGAATAGGCCCTGTACTTCAGAGCCTCTTTTCTCAGTTCGCACTTTTCCAGAGTGTGTGCTTTCTTTCGAGTATTTTGGTAGGTTGGGGGAGTCCATCTGAATTGAGCTATACATCATTTAAAAGCTTAGAGTCTGCTCTTTCAAAATATGCCCTTAACTAAAAATCTATGTCTGGCAACTTTTTGTTGGTTTTGTGATGCAGGGTCATATATGTTTACAAGACAAGTATATTGGGCATCATTACATATGGAATTTATTACTGTAAAAGTGGTTTCTTTCGCGGTGGTTTTATTTTCGCGCTTTTCGCACTTTGAGGTTGAACCGCGAATTTAAATTCACGCGAAAATGTTTTGAACTCGTCGCTTGTTACAATGTCATCATTACCGACCGCGAATTTAAACACGCGAAAAAGTCGGCACCGATGGAAACCGCGAAAGTTTCTGTACGCGAAAGAAACCACTTTTACAGTACATGGTGATGAGGTCATAATATTTGTTGCAACATGATGTCTCTATGAACAGAAAAAATGTTCATTAGAGCTTTTCCAAGAAACCTCTTCCTATGGAGGCAGGTTTTTCTCAACCATGTACGAGGGATTCATGAAATGATGACATCATACAGCACACTGCAATCTTTTGAAATGATTTCACTTCTGGTTTTCCAGAGGGTTTCAATAGTAGGGCATACTTGCATACTGTATTTTGTTTGTTTTTAAGACTTACTGGTCAAAAGTCAATGCAATTCTAATCAAAACACAATTATTTCCGTATGTAATTAACTGTGTTTTGATAGTGCTCTCCAGGAAATTCTGAGATCAAGTTACCCAGCTAGAGAAATGTTGAAAGAAGGAAATGTTTTTCAAAAAAAATACTCTTGCAAAGATTAGTGTAAAAAGTACTTGCAATTTGTAGTTTAAAAAACTGTATGGGAAACAGGGGGAAGTGCAGGATATATTTCATATGCATTCTTTATCTTAAAGGGGATGGCTATAGTAACTGATCAGTGGGAATCAGTGGGAATGCTAGGGGATGATTGTTCCAATCCTCGTGGGATTCATTGAGTACATTATACATCTATTGTTGTGTGAAAATTAGTAGCTTCAGAATGGTCTCATATTCAAGTAATGTGCAGTTTAATGTTTCCAGGTTAGCATGCCTGTGCAGTGATGGGGCATTAAACTGCATATTACTTGTACATGAGACCATTCTGAAGCAAATGATTTTAACACAACAATAGATATATAATGTACTCTTAAATGAATCCCACAAGGATTGGAACAATCATCCCCCAGCATTCCCACTGATTCCCACTGATTCCCACTGATCAGTTACTAGTCATCCCCTTTAACACAGTTTGCAACTGATGTGGACTTAGTATATATCACAACAATCATCTTCCAATATACTTCAAATAATACACTCTTTTTATCTACAGATACTACCAATGGTGTCTCCATCCATTCCAGATGATAACACCACATCCTCATTACGTGTAATTATGTATGAGATTGTCATCTGAGAGCCAGAAGGGCACCATGGCATTCTAAGATTTGAGCATAAGTAAACACAAAACACTCAATTTTCATTTAATACAAATTTGTTCAATCAAAAGTGCGGGTAGATGTATTAGGGTAATTCCGTGAAGTTGGGGCACAAAGTGTTACATTATGGCATAACTCAATACTAATTATGCTATGCATATATTGTTTATAGGCTTTACATTTGTATTGAGACCATCCATTTTCCTGGAAATTTTGCACCTTTCAGACTCAATTTTGATGAAGTTATTAAAAAAATATGTAATGGTGTCCTGTAGCATCGTGACGTGTCCATGTAGCATCGCGATAGTTAAAATCTGGTCCTTAAAGACAAATTAATGCAATTAGCTTGACCAAAATTTGATATAATATGCATAATTACTAGATTAGTCAGATAGCTAAACATCTTAACTCTCCTTTCCACAGTTTTACTTTTACAAGAAAATTACACAATGTGTCACTATGCTATGCGGTGTCCTTCAAATGTAACAAAAAAGGACACCGCATAGCATCGTGATACATTTTGTAATTTTCTTTTAAAATCAAAACTGTGTGCAGGAAATTTGAGATATTTAGCTATCTCATTCATATCTTGCAAATGCATATTGCACCAAATTTTGGTCGAGCTAATTGCCATAATTTGTCTCTTAGGACCACATTTTAAAATATCACGATGCTACATGGACACGTCACGATGCTACATGGACATGTCACGATGCTACAGGACACTGTTACATATTGTTTAATAACTTCATCAAAATTGAGTCTGAATGGCACAAAATTTCCAGGAAAATGTGTGGCCTCAATGCAAATGTAAAGCCTACAAATAATAAATGTATAGTATAATTAATATTGAGTTATGCTGAAATGTATTTTTTAAATATCACGATGCTACATGGACACTGCCCCAACTTCATGGAATTACCCATTAACTTTGTTCCAAATATAGGATAAAAAACATCCTTGTGGTTTTATTTTGTAAAATTTTTTGAAAATGAAAATAATTCAAAATAAACATCATAATGTAGAGGAGATCAAGCTCTACAACATGATACCAAAAACTCAATGCACCCCAAAAGTGTGATGAAGCCCTTCTGGTTCTCAGCCAGCGAAATACAATTTTTATAGGCAAGAAGTAAAGCGTAATTTTGCCTTTGTACATAGATGATTGAAAAAAAGATTTTATTCAAAGGGATGAAGGTTCAGGTGCGAGTTTCTTCACTTTGTCTCCCTCTACAAATTAAATTTGTTAAGATCGCAACTGCTGATCTGTAAATTAACAAACATGTTGAAAAAAAGGAACCAGTGGGACTCAAATCTGTCATCTACTGCTTTCCGGGCAGTGACACTACCACCAGACTGTCCCTGGTTGCCGGCAGTGACACGATGAACATGGAGCAAATACCCAAGCTCCGAAATTCCGACATTGTCATGTTAAGTAGTCCAAGGCAGACAAGTGTTGCTGCCCGGAAAGCAGTAGATGACAGGTACGAGTCCCACTGGTTCCCTTTTTTCCGACATGTTTGTTAATTTACAGATCAGCAGTTGCAATCTTAACGAATTTAATTTGTAGAGGGAGACAAAGTGAAGAAACTTGCACCTGAACTTTCACCCCTCTAAGTAAAATCTTTCTTTCATTTAATATGCCTTGTTCGCCTTGGACTATCAACTCAACTCAACTATCAATTCAACTTTTCAATTCAGTAACCACTTTCAGTTATGAATAATTTTATTCTCAGCATCAAAAAAAAAAAATTTCGACTTCATTCTATGTAACCATGAAAACACATAGCATATAAAACAAAATATAGATAAGAAAATAAATCAATCCATAAACCAAAAAAACTTCCATTTTCCGAGTGACACATAGCATAGTGAAACATGTAATTGATAAAATTTTGGGATGGATTTCTCTTTGGTGTGCTGAGGAGGCAGGTAGCCTCCTCAGCACACCTTTGATAGAGAAATTATGTCACTAGACTAGTCCTTTAAGGAAGGATGAGAATGATCCACCACCTTAAGGTCCATTCTTGTTAGGAAATATTACGACATTCGCAATTGAGATGATTGAGCTTCCCATACACTCATCAATGAAGCATGGCAAAGTGATCGTGCTAGAGAGACAAGTTTGTAGATGATGATTATGCACACATGCACAATTTTGTGCATATATCTACTACATGCAATGTACAAGTGGCGAGCCTGCCAGCCATTTTACATCTCTTCACAGGACTTTCGAGGGAAAGTTCTGAGATAGAATTCAAGATTTTTTTTCTGTTGTTGTTGCTGTTGTTGTTGTTGTTGTTGCTGCTGCTGCTGCTGCTGCTGCTGCTGCTGTTGTTGCTGCTGCTGCTGCTGCTGCTGTTGTTGTTGTTGTTGTTGTTGTTGTTGTTGTTGTTGTTGTTGTTGTTGTTGTTGTTTGCTGCTGCTGCTGCTGCTGTGCTGCTGCTGCTTGTTATTGTTTGCTGCTGCTGCTGCTGCCACTTTTGTTGTTGTTGTTGCAGGGGTGAGGATTCTCACTATCTAACATCTTTACCCAGAGCTTGCAAATGGCACGCCCCCCTGGACAATTTTTGTGGCAGTGCTTCAGGCCACATTTGGTTTGGTTGTGTAACAATGTTTGCTGAAATGTCACAATTTTTTCTGATGTCACTCTCTTTCACTCTCAATGTGAAAAGCCCTTTTAAATTACATAACTTGGCTTGAAGTTCAGTATTAAGTTTTAGTTGTTGAGTGAGGGTTTACCAAACTTTTGCTGTCAAAACATGCTGAATAGGAATACAATTTACATCTGCAAAGCAACACGATAGTATATGTAAGAAGCCCAGCAACATGCAGGAATAAGTTGCTGCCATACAGCATTTATCTATTTTTGGTGCAGAATAAATCCAATGGTAACCCACTTGTCAGAGTGGATGTAGAAGTGCAGATTTGATCTGCAGCAAAGTGTTTCATATTCTTTCACCAAGGCAACTCAGTGCAGACCTACCAGAGTACTGTAAAAGTGGATATTTTTGCACTACTAATTTTTCGCGCACAGCCCAGCAGTAAGAGTATTGCATGTTTTTCAATGCCACGGAATCAAGATATCAACTACTGGAACATATGGCAAGCCAAAATATTCACATGCCTTCATTTTTGCACTAGTTTCTGCTTGCACGAAATGCGCGAAAATTTCAACACCGAGAAAATTTCCACTCTTACAGTAGCTCTGGTCTGCCTGTAAATAATTATGAAGGTGGGGTTACACATACTCTGTCGAGTTTTTTGTTTGGCAGATGTTTTACCTGTGCACCTTTGACCAGATCAAATGTCCCAGTTTTCTTACCCTTTATTGTTTACTTTTCACAGATCAAAACTTGGCATCTCAATTGATGTAGTCATGTAATTTCATTTTTGTTGACTTACTTCGGCGTGTTTGAGCTTGTCCTATCAGGGAGAATCTATTATATGATTGACCTTGAATTTTTCTATGCCTGGTAACAATACAGCTCTCAACATATGAAACACAATGTGGTCCAAAGGTGGAGTGAGATATGTTAGCACAGTTTTGTTGTGACCAAAGATTGTGGAGTTTGCCCTGGGCAGTGGAGAATGAACAACACGACTTCAAACTTGCTTCAGCCAGATTGCTTGATTTATCTTGAGCCCTGCATCTGTGCTTTTGTTGGCTCATTTCCTAGAATGTACATAATGTTGAATCTGTAGATTCAAACACATTTCATGCATTCTGGGCCTCATTTCATTGAAAAAAACTGGACATGATAGCAACTCTTGACGGAATGGCAATTGCCATGGTAACAACAAGAATCCAACTTCCCGATTGGCTGCTGCTATTGGAAGTTGCCATTCCAGCAGAAGTTGCTATCATAACATAACATCTTTAGTAAAAATGGGGCCCTGGGTTTTCCATCAGTGTTGCCTTTCTTTCAAGCCTGATGCATGGAAAAGAGTATGAAGTTAGCAGAGGACTTCATAGATCAATCTATGGCACACCATCAGTTCAGTTGATTTATTGAATAGAGTGAAATTAGATGAACAGAATAGCACAAGTTTATCAAAATCTGACATAGAATTGGAAAGTTATAGAATTGTGCCATTCATTCACTTGATAGTAATAATAATATGATATTGGCTGCAACCACACATTGATCAAGAGAAGGGATGTAGTTTAAAGGATATTAGGAATTGGCTTGATGAGAAAATGTGTAAAAGAAATGATTAATCATACTCACCGTTCAATGTTGAATTCGCAGAATGTCACATAACTTTGCGCTTCCAAACTGTGATTAGAGTTGATGTGAGGAGAAAGTGGTCCTTAGCATTAACTTGTGATATTGATTGCGCTTTCGCGTGTGTAGAAAATACATGTGTATAACACAGCACAACTGATTCCTGTGTATTAACTTTTTACATTCTATTACATAATGAGTGGAGAAGGCAAAACTAAAGATGAAAATTAGTGAAAGAGAGAGAGGGGGAGTGTAAAGTTTGTGAAATCAGTGATAGGAGAGTGGGATGATGAGTGAGTTGACGAGGTGACATGGACATGTTTTTGTGTGGAAAGTTTGTTGAGAAGTGTATAGTTCCAAAGTGAATTAGTAAATTAACATTCAACGAGAATTTGTAGAAAAGCATGGGAAATTTCTTGGAGAAGTGGATTGAAAGAATGCATGTAATTGATGGAAAGCTGAGTGACTGGTGGTGAAAATGATGTTCACAAGGAATTTATGACAAATAAGGAGCAGTCGGTTTAAAAAAAATATTCTTGGAGTCAAACCTTGAGTGGATATGGTCAGAGTTCAAAAACAAACTCGGTGAGAATGGCCAAAACCAAGTCTAGAGAGACTCGAGAGAAAAAATGAAAGTATTAGTGATAGTGATGCTATTACCTTACAGCTCTATCGGGAAAATTTAATTTTGAATATGTCCTGAAGCAGATTTTTCAGGCTTGTCTTTGAAATAATGTCTGGTATGACCCAATTCTATGTCCCTTTTAGAATAATGTCTAGTATAACCCAATTCTAAGTCCCTATCATATGCTAAAAAACAAGTCAACACTCCGCAAATTGTGCCAAGCAGTGTTCTACACAAACAGAGAAAGTTTCTCTCGGTGGTCAGGTCATGATCAAGATCCCAACCTGTTTCTTTCCATGAATGAACCAATATATCAACGTCATTGTTTCCCACCAACAACACAACAGCCAGAAATTATAAACATCGGCTTGTGTGAGTCAGCACATTGTATATATTCACATGTGGGCTGTTGTATCCTTTAAGTAAATTGCAAACGTACCAACAAAGAGTACATAGAAAAAAACAGGCTTATGTGAGGCCATTATGACATTGATCGCCTTCCTTCTCCTTCCATGCTGTTGTCATGGGAAAGAAGCAGGATGCTTTTATTGAGTGCTGGCGAGTAGGAAATATAAGTGCTGGTGTCTCTCACTCTCCATGATGAAAGTGATATAAAAAGAGCAGATCAGTGAATACCACATAGATTTGCAGCATTTGACCATGTAACAAAGAACTTGAAGAACATTTGATTGAAAGTGAAACTTCTTTGATAAATCGTACATCATTACCACCTACGCAAACCTCAATGGCTATTCAGTCATGACCCTGATTTCCGAATGTGCCTTTATTTCTCGTACTCTCAAAAGACCATGTTTATTTTTAATAGTTGTTATGAGTGCATGGACAATTTTTATTGACAAGAAATTGAAAGAAAAAGACGTCACGTTTTTCACATCATGATTAGGGCTTGGTCAATGACAATATTCTTCTTTCAGGAAATGTTGAAATCAACAAAAGATAGAAAGAACTTCTTCAGTTAACATTGCATAATTGCTAATAACTAGTACATGTCTTCATGATTCCATGTTTCTTGTTAATGTTCATATTATAAGAAAATTGTCTTAAATTTTGCATTGTTTTTTCCTTCATTGATATCTGTATTTGACTTCTGTACTGTTTCCATCATCGCATCCACTTCAAAAGTGATTTTTAGCTCACCTGAGCTGAAGGCTCAAGTGAGCTATTGCGATCGCTCTTCGTCCGGCGTCCGGCATCCGGCGTCCGTCGTGCGTAAACTTTTTACATTTTCATTTTCTTCTTGAGAACCCCATGACCGATTTTCACTAAACTTGACAGGTAGCATCCCTATGGGGATAGGATCTCAATTTGTTCAAATGGGCACCATGGCCCACCTGGGGGGGGGGGGGGGGGGGGGGGGGGGGGGGGGCGGGCAGGGGGGCCCAAACATCCTAAAATTAAGGAATCTTTAAAAATCTTCTTCTCTAGAACCAGAAGTGATAGAGCTTAGTTAATACTGTGAGTTAAATGTAGCAAAAAAAGCTGCTGAAAACTGCTTATCCAATGAAGGCGAGCCAATGAAGTAAAATGGAGTCAAAAGGGGCCTGAGCTTTCGATCCTAGCAGAATCTTCGTCAGAGGCAAAATGACAAACAGGCAGGGAAAGCAATCACATATAAGGACTTCACACAACAAGAACAGACAGGGACAGGCTGGGTACACAAAACAAAGAAAACAAAGGAGAGGGTGGGAAGTCATGGGCAAGGAGCCCAACAGGTAAAGGGAGGGGATTAGAGCGAGCAGGAGGGTGGACAGACAAAAGGCAGAGGAGAGCGGACAGACAAAAGGCGGAGGAGGGTCAGTAATGATCATGAGGATCAAGGAGGCAACCATTGAAGGAAAGGATGAATAGGGAGGCAACATCAAAGAAGATAAGGAACACCAGAAGGATATGGAAGGGGAAAGAGTGAAAAAAGCAACAGCAAGGGAAGGGGGGGGGGGGGGGGGGGGCTGAACAAACAGGGAGCCCTAAAGGTGTACCAGGAGGAGGCAACAAAAGGAAGTAATCAAACATATCAAAGTATATACACATATAGTAATGGCAAAAGTGACAATGGAATAACAGTAATGAAAAAAAAAAAAAAATAATAATAATTAATATATATATATATATATATATATATATACAGATAGATAGATAAAAGAAATAAAATAAAGCACATGTGAAAACTAGGGGAGAGAAAATTGTATACATGTATGTAGATAAGCAGGCAGGGCAAAATAAGCACAAGTATGTATAAACAAACAAACCTAGTGTGTGTATGTGTAGGCGGAAAAGGCTGTATAAAAAAGATTCGGGCTATAGGAAGGAATAAATTGGGGAAAAAAGGATCTGCAAATGAAAAAAGCGCAAAGAAAGAACAAAATGAAATTAAAAAATGAAAAATGAAAAAGAGAAAAAAATAATAATGGTGGTAATAATAATGAAAAAATAAAGGTGGTTAGTCATTTCCCTCCTGGATGTTGAGGCCATGGGGTTGGATGGTGTGAAGTCGTCTCATCCAGAGCTTCTCTCTGCTGGTTCTGACTGTGTCTGGACGAGTGCCTAAAGATTCAATGCCCTGTAGAGTCATATCAGTGATGGAATGATCGGGTAGATTGAAATGGTGGCCCACTGGAGTGTCGAGCTTGGCTGTGTTGACAGTAGATCTGTGTCCATAGAAGCGTCTTTTGAGTGTAGTCTTGGTTTCCCCAACATACTGGATTCTACAAACTCTACAAGTGATGAGATACACAACATTAGTGGTAGTACAAGTGATGTTTCCTTTTGTGTGGTGAGAGAGGCCGGTAGAGTTGCTGGTGAAAGAGTCACTCTCATGGATGTGTATGCTACAAATGATGCACCTACTGGCTGAACATTTGAATGTGCCATGCTGTAAAGGAGAAGAATTGTTAGTGAGGGAGGGTACTTCAGCACGGACGATGAGATCCTTAAGGTTGTGGGGGCGTCGGTATGCCAGGATGGGAGTATCTGGGACGGCCTGTAAGAGACGATCAGAGGTGTGAAGGATATGGTGATTATCACGAAGGATATTGTGGAGAGAGGGTAGATTGGGATGGAAAGTGGTCACAAGGGGTATTCTGTCAGTGATGTCCTGCTTGTTGGTTTTCGGTTTGAGAACTTCAGATCTTGGGAGAGAACGAACTTTGTTGATGGCTTGTTGAATTCTCCTGGTACCATAGCCCCTGGCTGCGAGATGTCTCTTCAGGTTCCTGGCATGGAAAGAAAACTCAGAATCCTCAGAGCAGATACGGCGAAGTCTGAGGGCTTGACTGTAAGGGATACTGGTTTTGCAGTGGCGGGGGTGGCAGCTGGCTGAGTGGAGGTACTGATGGGTGTCTGTGGGTTTAGTGTAGAGAGTGGTGGTGACATGGTTAGACTCCTTCCTAACGGTGACATCGAGGAAGTTGGTCTTTTCTTGGGAGAAATCAGAAGTGAATTTGATGGTTCTGTGGAAAGAATTGATGTGGTCAATGAAAGTATGGAGGCTTTCTTCCTCCCTGGTCCAGATGAAGAAAATGTCATCGATGTAGCGCCACCAGATCCATGGACGACAGGGGGCTGAATCTAACATCTGCTGCTCTAGCTTGGTCATGAAGAGACAGGCGAAGGAGGGAGCCATCCTGGTACCCATAGCTGTGCCAGATACCTGTAAGTAGTGCTTGTCCATGAATGTGAAGTTGTTTTTCGTCAGTACATGTGACATGAGGGATTTGATGTCAGATATGGGGGGGTTGGAATGGCCGCTGCAAGTCAAAGCCTCACAGGAGGCTAGAATACCTTCATCGTGGGGAATATTGGTGTAGAGAGAGGAGACGTCGAAAGTACCGATGATTGCTGTCTCGGGTATCTGGTCCTTGATGTCATCGAGTTTCCTGAGAAAGTCTGGTGTGTCATGAATGTAGGAGGGTGCGAGTGAGACAAGAGGTTTAATGTGGTGATCAACAAAGAGGGAGATGTTCTCTGTTGGGGAACCATTTCCAGAGAGGATGGGACGACCGGGATTGCCAGGTTTGTGGATCTTGGGGAGGAGATAGAATCGGGCAGGTTTGGCATTAACGGGGGAGAGAAATTTGTGAGCCTTCTTGGTGAGGTGTTCATGTTCCTTCATGTCATCGAGTGTCGACTGGATCTGTTGGGAGAAATTATCGGTGGGATCAAAGTCAAGAAGTGTGTAGTGGGAAGGATTGCGGAGATGTTTCATGGCTTCATCGATGTACTGCTGGCGGTCCATTACTACAACAGCTGATCCTTTGTCTGCGGGCTTGATGATGATGTCAGGCCTGTTTTTGAGAGATGAGAGAGCCTGGCGTTCTTCCTTTGGGAGATTGTCATGTGATGCAATGTCGAGCGTATCTGCGGAGTGGACTTGAGATGAGACAGCTTCGATGTACGTTTCCAGGGAGGGAACTCTGTTCTTGGGGGGAATCCATGAGCTTTTAGGATGAAAGGGCTCAGGAGCAGAAGGGGGTTCATCGAGAAAAAACTCTTTGAGGCGTAACCTGCGGTAGAAAGTAGAGAGGTCTTGGCTGAGTGCTATCTGATCGACCTTGGGTGGAGTGGGGCAAAACTTGAGACCTTTTGAGAGAAGAGACGTTTCTGCTTGAGATAGGGGAGAAGAAGAAAGGTTAACGACAGAAGTGGAGGATGCATCAGTGGATGTGGTGTGTCGCCTGAATCTGTTGGACCTTTGACGTTTCTTCGTGAAGTTGCCTATTTTCTTGTTCCTGCGAGCAGTGAGGTCAGACATATGTTTTGAGAGACAAGATTCAATTTCATCATTGTATTTGAGCCACTGGGTGTCGGTGCAGCAAGAGCGAAGTTCAGTCTCCAGTCTGTCGATGTCAGCTGAAAAGGAAGTGAGAGAGGCAGCACACTGTTCGGAGAGAATGTTAATCAAACGGATGGAAGCTCCATGTAGAGTCTGGTTCCAGCGTTTCCGTAGTTCAGGCGAGAGTGTTCCAAGAGCTGGAGTGCAGTGGAGTTGGAGACCTGTGGGTATCATGCGGTTGAGGGAGTAGAATCTGTAATTATCCTGGTGAAATGAGAATCTGAGGGCCTTGAGCTTGGTTTTCCTCAGTTGATGAAAAAGAGATAGATGGTTAGCCATGGTAAGCATGGGACAGAGAAGAACAATGATAGCCAAACAAGGGAAGGAGAAATACATAGCCTGTCAGAATTGAGGGAAATTCAAAAAGGGGAGCAAGATTGACCTGTAAGGCGGATAAATCAAAGGGAAAAGGGTAAGTACAGTCGGTCAATGTACAGCTAGGCCAACCTGTGCTAAGCAGAAAAGTGAGTGAAGAGAAATGATAAAGGGAAATGAGACAAGCTCAGAGATAAAGGCACGGAACTGAAGAGAAAAGTACCAGGAACGGAGACAGACACCTGAAAAGAAAGTAACAAATACGATACAAACAAACAAATATAACACTGTGGAAACAAAGATACTACAAGTCGAGAAGTGGGAGGGAAACAGGGCAAGGAAGGAGACTGAACTGGAACAAAGCAATAAAACAATTAAAACAGAACAGAGAAGACAAAGAGGATAAGGAGGATCACGTGGGCGTGATGCAACAGCAGAAAAGGAACTAAATGTAGCAAAAAAAGCTGCTGAAAACTGCTTATCCAATGAAGGCGAGCCAATGAAGTAAAATGGAGTCAAAAGGGGCCTGAGCTTTCGATCCTAGCAGAATCTTCGTCAGAGGCAAAATGACAAACAGGCAGGGAAAGCAATCACATATAAGGACTTCACACAACAAGAACAGACAGGGACAGGCTGGGTACACAAAACAAAGAAAACAAAGGAGAGGGTGGGAAGTCATGGGCAAGGAGCCCAACAGGTAAAGGGAGGGGATTAGAGCGAGCAGGAGGGTGGACAGACAAAAGGCAGAGGAGAGCGGACAGACAAAAGGCGGAGGAGGGTCAGTAATGATCATGAGGATCAAGGAGGCAACCATTGAAGGAAAGGATGAATAGGGAGGCAACATCAAAGAAGATAAGGAACACCAGAAGGATATGGAAGGGGAAAGAGTGAAAAAAGCAACAGCAAGGGAAGGGGGGGGGGGGCTGAACAAACAGGGAGCCCTAAAGGTGTACCAGGAGGAGGCAACAAAAGGAAGTAATCAAACATATCAAAGTATATACACATATAGTAATGGCAAAAGTGACAATGGAATAACAGTAATGAAAAAAAAAAAAAAATAATAATAATAATAATAATAATTAATATATATATATATATATATATATATATATATATATATATATACAGATAGATAGATAAAAGAAATAAAATAAAGCACATGTGAAAACTAGGGGAGAGAAAATTGTATACATGTATGTAGATAAGCAGGCAGGGCAAAATAAGCACAAGTATGTATAAACAAACAAACCTAGTGTGTGTATGTGTAGGCGGAAAAGGCTGTATAAAAAAGATTCGGGCTATAGGAAGGAATAAATTGGGGAAAAAAGGATCTGCAAATGAAAAAAGCGCAAAGAAAGAACAAAATGAAATTAAAAAATGAAAAATGAAAAAGAGAAAAAAATAATAATGGTGGTAATAATAATGAAAAAATAAAGGTGGTTAGTCATTTCCCTCCTGGATGTTGAGGCCATGGGGTTGGATGGTGTGAAGTCGTCTCATCCAGAGCTTCTCTCTGCTGGTTCTGACTGTGTCTGGACGAGTGCCTAAAGATTCAATGCCCTGTAGAGTCATATCAGTGATGGAATGATCGGGTAGATTGAAATGGTGGCCCACTGGAGTGTCGAGCTTGGCTGTGTTGACAGTAGATCTGTGTCCATAGAAGCGTCTTTTGAGTGTAGTCTTGGTTTCCCCAACATACTGGATTCTACAAACTCTACAAGTGATGAGATACACAACATTAGTGGTAGTACAAGTGATGTTTCCTTTTGTGTGGTGAGAGAGGCCGGTAGAGTTGCTGGTGAAAGAGTCACTCTCATGGATGTGTATGCTACAAATGATGCACCTACTGGCTGAACATTTGAATGTGCCATGCTGTAAAGGAGAAGAATTGTTAGTGAGGGAGGGTACTTCAGCACGGACGATGAGATCCTTAAGGTTGTGGGGGCGTCGGTATGCCAGGATGGGAGTATCTGGGACGGCCTGTAAGAGACGATCAGAGGTGTGAAGGATATGGTGATTATCACGAAGGATATTGTGGAGAGAGGGTAGATTGGGATGGAAAGTGGTCACAAGGGGTATTCTGTCAGTGATGTCCTGCTTGTTGGTTTTCGGTTTGAGAACTTCAGATCTTGGGAGAGAACGAACTTTGTTGATGGCTTGTTGAATTCTCCTGGTACCATAGCCCCTGGCTGCGAGATGTCTCTTCAGGTTCCTGGCATGGAAAGAAAACTCAGAATCCTCAGAGCAGATACGGCGAAGTCTGAGGGCTTGACTGTAAGGGATACTGGTTTTGCAGTGGCGGGGGTGGCAGCTGGCTGAGTGGAGGTACTGATGGGTGTCTGTGGGTTTAGTGTAGAGAGTGGTGGTGACATGGTTAGACTCCTTCCTAACGGTGACATCGAGGAAGTTGGTCTTTTCTTGGGAGAAATCAGAAGTGAATTTGATGGTTCTGTGGAAAGAATTGATGTGGTCAATGAAAGTATGGAGGCTTTCTTCCTCCCTGGTCCAGATGAAGAAAATGTCATCGATGTAGCGCCACCAGATCCATGGTGGCGCTATTACATTACTGTTATTCCATTGTCACTTTTGCCATTACTATATGTGTATATACTTTGATATGTTTGATTACTTCCTTTTGTTGCCTCCTCCTGGTACACCTTTAGGGCTCCCTGTTTGTTCAGCCCCCCCCCCCCCTTCCCTTGCTGTTGCTTTTTTCACTCTTTCCCCTTCCATATCCTTCTGGTGTTCCTTATCTTCTTTGATGTTGCCTCCCTATTCATCCTTTCCTTCAATGGTTGCCTCCTTGATCCTCATGATCATTACTGACCCTCCTCCGCCTTTTGTCTGTCCGCTCTCCTCTGCCTTTTGTCTGTCCACCCTCCTGCTCGCTCTAATCCCCTCCCTTTACCTGTTGGGCTCCTTGCCCATGACTTCCCACCCTCTCCTTTGTTTTCTTTGTTTTGTGTACCCAGCCTGTCCCTGTCTGTTCTTGTTGTGTGAAGTCCTTATATGTGATTGCTTTCCCTGCCTGTTTGTCATTTTGCCTCTGACGAAGATTCTGCTAGGATCGAAAGCTCAGGCCCCAATACTGTGAGTTAGTACATTGATGACTGTAGTTTCAAGTTTGTTCATGGGGGAATAGGGGTGCCCCCCTTGGGACCCAGGGGAGGGGGGTTGGGGAGGGGTCCTAATGAGGCCTAAATTATACATTTTCATCTTCACTTTGATATTCCCATGTCTGATTTTCACCAAACTTGGTAGGTAGCATCCCTAGGGGCATGGGATCTCAATTTGTTCAAATGGGCACCATGGCCCACCTGGAGGGCCCCCAGGGGGGCCCAAACCCCCTGAAATTAAGGAATCTTTAAAATCTTCTAGAACCAGAAGTGATAAGGCTTTGATAACACTATGAGTTAGTACATTGATGACTGTAGTCTCAAGTTTGTTCATGGGATTGGCGGAATCAGGGGTATCCCCCCCCCCCCCCTTGGGACCTAGGAGAAGACCTACACTACAGTTGTAATAGGGCCTCAATTTTACATGTTCATCTTCTTCTTGAAAACCTCATGAATTTTGAGCAAACTTTATAGCAGGTAGCATCCCTAGGGGGATAGAATCCCAATTCCTTCAAATGGGCACCATGTCCCCCACCCCCCCCCCCCCCCCCCATCCCCATATTAAGGAATATTTAAAATCTTCTACTCTAGAACCAGAAATGATAAAGCATAGTTAATACCATGAGTTTGTACATTGATGATTCATTGCAGATCCAGGGCTGCTTGCCCCCCCCCCCCCTCCCACCCTGGAGTTGAGGGGGGGGGGGGGGGATCCATATATGCAGACCTAAGTTTCCAATGTTCTCAGGTAAGAGTGTGCAAGAATGCATGGAAGGTGAAATTGCGATACTCAGGTGAGCGTGTGACTCCCAGATCTCTTGTTGTGAGTTACTCTGAAATGGAAACAAAGAGTGCAGTAGTTTTATGATGTGGATTGGATCATGAAGGTTGCAGTGTGATTAATTCCTTTGGCTTTGTGTTTGTTTCAATTCAAATGCAGATTTCCTCACACAGCCACCATGGAAGCATCTGTGAAGGAAGGCAAGCATGCTATTCAAAATCATCAGAGTCCACAGCTATAGTCTAAGGGTCCACACATCATAATATCACATCATGGAAAAGTTTTACGTACAAGAAAAAAAAATCATTGACCTGATGTAAGGACTGACTTTGTAAGCTTTCTGTTGTCCATTTTTCTGTGTGGAGGGGTGGAGGGAGAGCAAGAGAGAGTTATATTTTACATAATCATAGATTTATTTGATTTTTCTCCACATCGCTGTTTCATTATAGGCTGTTTTGAAAAGGGAAACCTCTTCCATTTGTAATGACTGTTCTTCATGAAAACATATTAATAATACCTCTGTGGTCAATACTCTGACTTGGATTCACAGCTGAATGAAGAAAAACGAAATGCTTTGAACCTATTTCACATATTCATCTGACTTTTCGAATCACATAACCTTTCTAAAAGATTTGTGAGAGTAACAAGTGCAGTCAGAGATCATTACATAAGCATTAAATGTGGCACGAATCTTCTCCAACCCTCTTCATCAGGTGAAGGGAGGTGTTTCAAAGTAAAGGTCACAACTTCAGTCATTCATGTTATGTTCATCATAATGCTGGAAGTTATTTGTATCAAATTTACAGTAGTCTTCAATTTTGTACATCTCAGCTAAACCTAATGAAAACTCATTTGCCAGCAAATGAATTCCCTGTGCTATGAAAAGACAAAAGATATGCAACCACCTGACATGAAAATGAGTACAGTTGTTTCCAGTCTCATGTAAACGACTGGATTTTTCTCTATGTCTACAAATGTGTAAATTGGTATTCAATGTCAATATTATTGCCACCTTGTTTAATCCCACATTTCATGGGAAGTACAAAAGGTTCTGTTATGTACATAGAGATTGACACTACGTCTTGATACTTTATTTGTACATGATGTGTGTGAAGGTGACACATGTGCAGTATTGTTTTAATGGGATATTGATTCTTAAAATAACACAGCTGCTGCAGACAAGATATGTAGAACCAAATGGAAGAAAATGATCACGGAAGAAGAAAAGGATAGATGGGGGCTTTATTTCTTGAGAAAAACTGAATGTTGTTAACCTGTTTGAATAGCCAATTCTGTTTTAGAAACATCCGTGGATACATTTGGTAACTAGGGGAAACAAAGAACCATGAAGTAAGACAACAACAAAAGCTGTAATTCTAAAATGTGTAGCCTTAATACTCGGAATATGCTCCCGTCTTCCCTAATGGTATAATTCTGTGACCTTTCAGATATAAAACTGCTTGTTCTCCTTGTTTCCATCAAGTATATAAGAAATGACTGCATATTATGTGTTGCAAAGTTTGATATAAATCAGCAAATACAGTCCTTTTTCTTGATGTGATATAAAGTTTGGTTGAAGTGCTTCAGTTCTCTATGACTGTTTCATTTTGTGAGTCTTGAGATAAATATGGAAAACTTGTTACATATTCAGATCATAATGAATAAACAGAGAATTATGTGCATGTTTTTTTTTCTTTTTGCCCGAAGTGTTGCTGATATCTATCTGTAGAAAGGTATGGTTATGTATTGGTATAATGGGCTAGAAGTGGTCATGCCATATAGTGGTGTTGGAAATTGGTGTCTCGTATGTATGTATAGAATGTATGCTGTGCTTTCTTTATTACCTGATAATGTCCAAGATGCCAAGTCACATCTGTACATGTATTATCAATATGCTTCATGTGGAAAGGGAGATAGAGTGTGTGGTATGCAGTCTCTACATCGTACAAGAAAGTGTTCATTTTTTACTTCCATGGTGTATTATAAACGTTTTATATAAGATATATTTATGATTGTCTCTTGTTTAAGTTGGATACCTATAAACTTATGACAATCTTGCAACTTTGGGTAGTGGTTTACCAGTTTTGAAGTTTATCAATGAATATTATACTTAATAGTGAGTTCATGCAGTTTATCCAGGTACCCTAATGTGTAAGGCAAACTTTGTTGTCAAGGAGAAAATGCAAATGCAAAGCTGACATGGCTGAAATCATGTGTTTAAAAACTTTTCTATGAGTTTGGCATAATTTGGACAGGACTCTGTGACAGTTTGATTGTGACAAGGTGTAATGTATCTGTATTTGGCAGCCGCACTGCAAATATACATATTGTAAGTGCCAAATAATCAATCATATATTAAACATGCATTTCCATCCAGGCAAGCGACAGATGAAAAAAATTCTTACTTGTCTTTTCAGCAAATACATTGCACCAGCAGGCCCTCATGGGGAAACACATGTAATAGAGCAAACTTACCTTTGAGTTTACCCCCAATGTGTTGATGTAACATTTGCGTGAGGAGAAATTACCTTTGGGAGACCCCAGTAAATTAATACATGAGAGATGAGTGAAAGAGGCAGTAATAGTATCTGTAGATTTTATGGGAGGCTCCTCTAAAGAGTCTCACTTGTAAACTTTGGGATTTTTCTTGCCTATTGAAATGCATGCATCACACAAGTACAACTCTTGATGGTTTCCCCGTGGGACCCAAGTTTGATCTCTTAATGTTGGCAGCCCTGTGAATTCTTATGATAGAGTATCCTTCAGGAACTTAAAATAGTCATCACCATTGCTTGACCAGCATGTCACATGCCAAAAAATACATCCTCACCTTGTTTATGCAAAAGAGGAAATGTTATTTTTTAATCTCAGATTTGTAAGGTGTCAAGTTCATCTGGTACATACACAGTGGAGTGACGTTCCAAGAATATGCATACAGATATCTTTACATCAGTGACAGTATGGGGACCAAGATCACCGTTGAAAACATGCTAACACCCTGGAAGATGATTTTGGTAATCATAGCTTTCTTCACATACTAATATCTGATGTCACTCAGGATGTTTCATGGCCTGTTCCATTTTGTTTATTCTACATGCCACGCAGTTTCAACATGAAGCACTTTCTTCCAGAAAAGTTTACAGGAAGGATGGCTTTATATTGCAAAGAGAGGATTCGGTTTTGTCGCTGGTTCAAGTGTGTCCATAAAATGGACATCTAAACTTCAGCAAAATGGGGAAAATTACACCACCAGTAAACACAATAAGTTTCACCCAAGATATCATTATGTCTTGAGTGAAACTTATTATGTTTAGTGGTGGTGTGATAGCTTCATATTCAACAGTTGTGAATCATTTGTGACAATGCTAACTTAGTCTTAAAGGCCAACTGTTGTCCTATTTGCACTATTTTTTAACTTTAGAAACAAAAACTTGTTCAGGGTTTATCAAGAAAAATGTCCCTTTTGTGTAACAAAATATCTCTGCATTAGGAGAAAATAACAATCAGAATAAACATCCAAAGTAAATGATCACATATGAATTTTTCTTTATTTTTGAATGCACCAACTACTGTACGAGCTGAAATTTTCGCGGTGGTTTTATTTTCGCGAATTTCATGAATCGCCTTTGAACCGCGAAAATAACGTGCGAATAACTAAGTTCAGCTAGACCCTTGCAACCATGAAATTAACAACACGCAAAAATGTCCTCCAAGTAGCTATTCGCGAAAATATCTGTACGCGAAAATTTCAGCTCGTACAGTAGTTTGTAAACCCTGTATGTTCCTTGTTTGATCAGTCTGGTGCAAGTTCCTGAAAACTGTCATATGAAATATATGGTGGTAAATGTATTCACATGACCACTGTGTAATCACAATTGTTGAACTTGAAATGTTAATATCAGACACTGATGGCAATAAACGTCTGGTTGATGTCATGTGACAAGTGTATGCTGTCTTTCATATTCTTGTTGCTGTTGTGTGGTTTACCCAGCTTTAAAGATGTTAGTTGACCAATCACCTGTCAGAGTACCCATAATTTTGATTGATTGATTGATTGATTGATGGATGGATGGATGGATGGATGGATGGATGGATGGATGGATGATGATTGATTGATTGATTGATTGATTGATTGATTGATTGATTGATTGATTGATTGATTGATTGATTGATTGATTGATTGATTGATTGATTGATTGATTGTTTGATCGATCGATCGATTGATTATTCTCTATTTTTGTTAAGTGAAGCCATCAAGTCCTCAGGTAATTTCGATGCAAAAAGTATCACCTTATCATCATTGGATTTGTACAATTTATTTATGGCATGGAATTTTACTGCATGTTTAATATTGGAGAAAAATTACAGAAAACTGGCTTCATTGATTGAATCTCCACAAACTCTGAAAGAAATTAGAAAAAAAAAGCAGTCATCGAAGGAGAAATACACACGCACTCAAGGACTTTGATCTTCTAATGAAAATGTGTGGTCAGTTCTGGAAATGAATTTACCATTTAAGAGGCTCTTTTTTTTTTTCTAATCCTGCGAAAGAAACAACCTATTATATTTGAATGACAAAGAGCTCAAAAAAGAGAAATTTTGACACTACACTGTGAAATACATTTTAATGCCAATGCCTTGTTAAAATAACATTAAAGAGATAAAACAGACAACTGAAGATTTTGCTTTCTTGAACATGGCGAGTTGATGAAACTGATGCAGGACCATCTGGAAAAGCAGTGTTGATACAGATCAGAGAGGTTACCCAGGACAAATAAAACCATAATGGCTGCTACTTGTAATGATAATCATCATTATCATCATAATCATCATTGTCATGGGCTGCCATTTTTGATGGAGGTGATAATCAAAATTATGGAGATGACAGGTGAGGCCCTAAAAAAGGGAATTGTCAGTTTAAAGTAACGGAGTACTGAGTATGCCATCCTGTGGAAACATCAATAAAATCACCAATCACAGTCCCTTGCTCCAACTCAGATGGAATAACCATTATATTTTGCACTCACACATCTACATACACACTTACATACAAACACAAACAAACATGCATGTGCACACACGCTAATATCTTTATTTATGGTCAAAAGTAAGAATAGAGAATCTATACATTTTGTTGTTGCTGTATGGTGTGTAGGAACATCTTACATGTATTACAAATTTATCTCAGAATGATGTCATGAAGATGGGGTTTTCATTCTAGAGTTATCTGCAGCAACTGACATTTTGTGTTACACAGCAAACGAGTATCACAATTCCATCTCAAGTGTACAGTCACATTACAAAGCACTGTGATTGTGGGCTTCAGAAATTAAAGCGCTATCAAAATTAATGTTCTGATTGATATGAAACTGTGCAATGATGTTCCTGTAACCAACTATATCTCACTTTGGGGTGATTTTCCATGAATGTTGCCAAGCTTGCCTGACATCTAAAAAGTGCAAGGAAATCATTGGGCTTATTCTTCACCCTGCAGTCGAGTGAAGTGTGTGTGCAGTGATCACCTAGCAACGTGTGATGCTGTTGGGATGCCAATACATTATACAGTACTAACAGTTATGGTTTACTTTGTTCTGTTTCATGGACGGTGTGTTTGTTCAAAATGATCTTGTCATGAATATTGTATACATCTCTAAAATATGCAAATTAATGTATTCATAAATTTGTTCAAGGAAACTTGTGTGGGACCGATAATTACAAATGATTAAGAGAGATCACACACATGGCTCTTGAGAAATAAGTCAGTTCTTATCGATTCCTCCTTCAAAGTTCGGTGGTGATGTAGCCTGATTACTGTTCAGTGTCACAGAAATGTTGTGTGTGTGCTGTTGTTGTTTACCACTATTTCCTTCTTAAAGTTATGGCAATATATAAAATAATATTTTTTATCATTATTATTCTGCTCAAAACTTGCTGTCATTATCCTGATTGTTATGGCCAGGTGCCAGAGATTAACCCGACTGATTGTCACTGATGCTATCATGTGTAATATTACACACAGTGGTATAAAGGCACAGAGTATCTAAGCGCTCATGTCTCATATGTCTACTGCCCTGTTCATTTGCTGGTGCGATAAATGCACTGATAGGTGATAGTCCAATTAATGCATTAGATAAGACAACCACGGAGAGAAACAGATTACATTTCACAGCCAGAAATTAATGATTGCTAAATGGCCCGTGTCATTAGCATCTCATACCCCCATCTGTGAGGTATGGCTAAGATTTCCAGTGGGTATCCAGTTACTGCAAGGAAGTCTGGAGTTTCAAATGTGCAGGCAATATCCTGTGAGCATTAGATTTAGATTGTTCACATTTCAGTGGGATAATTATTGTGGTTAAAGTGGATCCACCCCTGTTTAGTGATAGTGCATGGTGCTAGAAATGAGGATGATGTCATGATTCTTTGAATGAAAGTTTTTTACTCACTCTGATTGGTCCCAAAGCCTTAATAAATGCAAGGTCATGTAATCTGGATGTTGGAATTTATTGTTTGCATGTTAATTTGTCTTTTATAGACATCTCAGATCCCCACATATGAACAAATCTGTGGAATTTCTGTTTATTAACCCGTTGAGGACGAGTCCTGAGTATACTCGGGCAGGTGTCTATGGGAAATGCGTGTTGTAGAAAAATCAAACCGTCCTCAACGGGTTAAAATACCCTCAGACTCCCAACAAGTGAAGATACTATATCTTCTCTTTGAGTCAAGGTAATCCAAGCATCATTATTCATCTATTTCAACTTATTCTACCGGTACTCATTATTAGACAGGGAATGGGCATTCCATGGAGGAATGTTCAATTTCTGTTATGTCTGTTCACTTGTTGTTGTTTTTTTCTGGGTTTATTCTTTCTTTCTTTTGCAAGTCAACAAGTCAGCAAGTCTGCACCTGTTCTTGGAGTTTATAAACTGTTATTTTGTGTTCAGTCAGGCTTTGAAAGTATGTTTGGTCTAGTGGAAGTTGTTTAGCTGAATATCAAATATCAGGTTTTCAAGGAAAAGTTAGAATCCGTACTCTTTGTTCATTGTGTGTCAAGATAAACTTATGTTTTTGCCCAAATCATCAGTCATGAAGATTTTTTTAATGACATTATAATTGTTGATGTTTCTTTGTTTGTTTATTTATTTGTTTGTTTGATTTTGCAATTGATGGCATCAAATTTCACCTTCATAAACTTCTCTTAGCCTGAAATCAATACCACTGTGGTTTGTGACAACAGAAATCATGCGAGCCAGAGATCACATCAACAGACAAAGTTTTTCTTGTCCTTATTTGAACAACTATATTCAGGTAATCAGAACAGCAAGGGGTGGATTTTTAAATCCCACCCAGGCATGTATGTCCATGATTTTTTTTTTAATGTATTTACTTTTTTTTACCATGGCTACTACTCAAACACTGAAAAATTAGTGTTTATTAACTTTGATAAAGGGCAATTTGTCAATCAGTTGCAGTATGAGCACTGTGGCATAGCATATAAGGCTCTGGACTTAGGCAGATCTCAAGTTCAAATCCTTGTTAGCACATCTTTGGATGACTGTGTCCACTTTATCCCAGGTGTAGCAATAAATAAGCAGTCCTGATAACAATGACAGACCTTGAAAGAGCAGTACTGACATTAAAAAGGCTACACTGGATAATGAAAAGACCAGTATTGACATCAAATTGTAGGAAGGTGCACCCAAAGAAGGCGGTTTTTGGCACCGCAGTCCAAGACTGATAACATAACTCCTTTGAATCCATCAGATTAATTGAGGCATATATTGTTCCTCAGTCTTCAATTACATGTATCTTACCAATGAGCAATTTCACTGGTCTAGACTAGCAAAGTATTGCTTTTCTGAAAGACATTGCCACTGTTTTACACTCTTCCTCAGTAGGGTTGGCGTCAACAAACTTCTGCAAGACTATAATGGCAGTCATCATTCGGCTGAGCTATATGTATATAAATGCATCTTGTATGCAATTTGATGATAATCACGTAGCAGAGGGCTTAATTGGTCCCTTTGCGTCATACATGGTTGCTTCATCTGGTCTGGAAAGCTGAGATGGTCTTAAGTGATGGAGTGACAGTGCATGGTGGTAGGCCCTATACCCTTCAGTTCCAGAGATATCATCTGTATAATCCTCTTTGCCTCCCGACACCCACGCACAGACGGTTTTATTGTGCACAATCATAAAGAGCAAAAGGGATTACACAAGAGTACAAAGAGATTCAGGGAAGACCAAGGATGATCTTGGTAGTATGGACCAGGTATAGCCCTTAGAACCCCTGGATCCAAATGAGTGGGTTGTAGACAGACTCAGGACTTTAGAATTTAGGAAGTAACTAAATACCTCCTGTACACCCCTTCCAAGAGACTGTTTTGTTGATTTAAGTCTTACATGTCTCGCATGATAGACAATGATGGCAGAAGATTCAGATTGATTACCTATGATGGTACATACCAAGGAGGTACTAGGCGAGCCTAGTACCTCCTTGGTACACACCACAGTTGATTTACTACTATAAAACCATCAATTTTTCGCATGGACAAAACTTTTGAAAATTTTGCAAGGAGCCAAGATTTGCAAAAATAAAATGCATGCAAAAGTTCTTGTCACAATACACCGAATGTCAATGGCAATTTTTGAAAGTTTCATGCCTCAGAAAAGACCATCCGATGGTCAGCTCCTACTCACAAAGTTTTATGCTGCAAATTTTCTGGTTTTACAATACTTTATAGTAAAAGTTCACATCTACATTTACAGGGATGCCAAGTTCAAAAAATTTTTATGAGTGAGATATTCATGATTCGACATCTCGCCGAGCGAATGTGTGCGCGAGCGAGGGTGTAGGAGGGGTTTTCCCCCTGTGGCCTCCCAAGGTAGGGAGCCTTTTCAATTTTTAGCTCTTAATGGTGTGATCAGGTGCGTACTTAAGTGACTATTTTTTACTTATTTTGAAAGACAAAAGGAAAATATACCTTCAATTGCAACTATCACTTTAATCTTTTGAGCTATGCTCCTTATTGTAGGCCAAAGTGGCAGACTTTGCCCGATGTGTGAGAAAAATGGGTGTCATGCGTGAGATCGTGAGACAGACCCTAAATGCTTGAGTCTCACTCAGAATGCGTGAGACTTGGTAGCTCTGCATTTAGGAGAGATTTGAACTGGTCTTTCAGTTCAGCTGGCCTCTTTAGTAAGACCAATACTATACCAAGAAAAAAGAGACAGGGGTGGGGGGGGGGGGGGTGGAGGAGGGGGAGGAAGCAAGAAGAAGATGAAAAGCTCAAATACATTCTCTGTTTACCTCTCTGTGAATCCTAGCCCATGTACTGAGAAGGGGAATCAAGCTTTGTAAATTGTTGAGCATTTGGTTTGCTTTGTTAATGGTTACTCATTCAAGGCAAAAATAAGACCATAATGCAAGACATCTTGCATTGTAGAGGATGAGTATAAACCGAACCCAATGCTCAATGAGGCAAAAACACTTGATAGTAAGATATAAAAGCTACTGATTTGAGGATTTGTCCTGGCATGTGATCTTTGCCATTAAAAGCTCATTCTACGTACTACCTACTCTTCAATCGATAGAAAACATCAGCCCAGTGATATGAAACCGGGCATGTACAGGCAGCTGATCAATTGATCTTTGGAGCAACACACACACACACACACACACACGCACACACACAATGAAGAATGTTACATCTGAATGTCACTATACTCTATTTAAGTAATGACATGCCCTTTTTCAATCTGCATTGTTCTTCATGACAAATATTGACCAGGAACACGTCTAGAATATGTTGGGTTGTTATTGTTGTTGCTTTTTCACTGTCCCTTTCGCACTTGAACTACACTCCCCTTTTGTGTGTTGTTTGTGCATGCATGGTTGGAGGGGGGGTTGTCTGGTATGATTTGCGGGAGTTTCTTGATGTTGTTGGGGGGGGGGGAGAAAAATGGGCAATAGACATTGTACTTGGTACTTCAATTTGACCGCCACATGCACCATGACCCTTTATCCATGACCCAAGTGAAAGATGTGGTATTGAGTGTTTCACCAACTAAACAAGGCAATATTTCTACCAAGAATGGGTCACTATCCTGTTTGAGCGTGATCTAGTGCTTCACTAGATATTGTGTATCAAGGCCTGCTTGTCTAGTGTTTAATTTGGACTACAAATATGGAATTTCCCTGCATTTCCCAGTGAGAGTTTTGAGTACCAGTAACTTGAGTGTAACTATGAACAATGTCTTCTGTATTGTGTCATCATGTTTATTTTTTTTTTTCATCTCATAATGAACACACACACACACACACACACACACACAAACAAACACAAACACACACACACATAGTAAGCTGTGGAGGTTCACACATATAAAAGGTGCTGTACACGCCGGTTCAGCGCTGTGCATATCTAAACACAGGTTATTCCTGGGAACTTTGATAAGTTTGCCTGAAATTTGCCCAAGACCTAAATGCAGTCGACTTTGCCGAAGTCCTATCGATTTGGTCTGAAGAAATAGCTTCGACTTTGAGAAAATTCGACTTATGAGGAATTAAAATCGATAACATATAAAGAGAAGAGGACTTGAAAAGACCTTCGACTTAATAGGTGATTGTATGAGTTATGCGTGGTCGACTTGAGCAAGGTTGACTGTAGATCCTTGTCATTTGCTTGAATATTTGACATTGATCATTTGTCCCACTTTACTACTGCGTCATTATTCATGCAATAGTGGCTTCATTTATCATCCAATTTTAGATCCAAGTGATTTGCTCCATTGCACCCACGCCGAGAGCCCAGCACACTACACGTGTGTACAAAAAAACGCTTGCATTTGCAGTGTGTATGGGATCAAGTGTATTGACAGCTGGACCTTCTCACTTGTTCATAAATTCATAAAACATCAAATGACAAGGTTCTATTTTTAGGTGTTAGCATATATGAAGCAATTTTTTTTTTTCATTCACGTAATGGGCAGAATGTATTTCATTTGGTGAAAGATGAACTTACTGATCCATTCAATGACGTGCAGCCGAGTTGAATGGATCTCTTCACACAAAAGGACATACATGTAATCACAAAATTCAATCACACAAAAGCACAAATTCAGTGTTGGACACAGAAGGATGCAGATAAGTCTACAAATATGTACACTTTTTCTCAAATAGATTTTTCTTTATTTATTTAACTTTGAGAGGAAGAATCAGTATTTCTTGCATAAAGGGTCAATCATGACTTAATAAACATAAGACCAATAATCTCTGGGTTTCCTTTATGGTCACACTCGATAAGACATACACAGCATCACAGTACATGATTTTTGCCCTCAAACACACAGACACAATAACATAAAGAGAACAAGATAAAAAAGAATTGATGACAAACAAAAAAGCACAACAACAGAGCATAAAATGTACAAATGTACTAAGGGTGGCTAATTCATCACAGAATATTTACATGTTGATGTTCACACATTTTTTCTTCTTTGTGACAGGGGTTGATTTAAAACAGATTGTCATTGACACAACACACATTTTATTTATAGCCTGCACCGGAGAGAACTTTTTTACAGTGGAAGATTTGTTTCAGTGACAAAATTATTTTTCTTTCTCAAAGATAATGACTTCAACCCTAACTGAAATACAACTTGATTTTGAAAATTCAAAGGCTAAAATATGCCTCATTCACAAATTATGGTACAACATTGATGTCAATGATTTTCAGCCCAACACACAACTTGGAGTATGTATATATACATACAGGCATTACATAGAATAATCCCAGTTTATGCTGAAGGACTTTACCATCAATAAAATGAAGCATGCCACAATGTGTGTATGGCCATGGTCTAGGGGTTCAAGATTCAGTTCGGCAATAGAATAGAAATCACTAAGGATGTTTCAAGGTTTATCTTCTACTGGGTAATTCCAATGAAATAAAAAAATATGATTACAATGTTCAGGGCTTCTCATCCTGTATGTAACATTAATGTGACTTTTAATGGATGAGGACTATCATATTACAACACAGAATCTTTCTATTTTCTTCTTTTTGGGGGGCTAATACTCAAAAAGTGGCATACACATCTCTACATGTATATATATGAATACAATAATTGCTCCAGGTCACTAAGAGTCATTCAAAAAAATGCTTCTGCCTGTAGCGATAATTCAAGATTCAAGAAGTTCACAAGAATAGATATTTCTCTTTTAGAATGTAATATGAGAAGTGCATTTACACATGTGAATGTGCATGCTTACATAATATCCCCCTGCTTGTCTTACCTGTATTCCCTAATTATAAGGTGATTTACATCAGCAAGTGGTCTATTTCATACATGGCGTAGGTCACTATAGTAGTCACTACAGCATTCCCGGTCATATTTTACCTTTCGAAATATGGGGGGGGGGGGGGGGTGGGGGTGGGGGGCAGTTATCATTTCTAATTCCTGCTTGAAACTTTGACTACCGGTATGTCAAAGGAATACAAAAGTGAGCTACTGTCAAGCCACATATACATCTTAGTTCTTACAATAATAATGTAAGTCTTAGCACATATTCCATACACTATACCCTACGTATTGTGTAGTACGAGGAGAAAACAGAAACAGACATTTTGGTCAATTGCTTCACAAATGTACATGGGCATTATAAACCCAAAGAAGAGATCAAAAACCACACAGCATGTTACAATGTAAGCAGTACATTATTATATACAGGTACCTTGTAACACTGAATGTACACGTCTTCACAACTGAAAGTGTGTTCACATACACAGATTAAAGCTTCTTCATCAGTTGCCCATTTGCAAAGTTTTACCATACATGGCAAGCATGCATACTGGACTTCCTAGTATCGATCAATTTAAGAAAAGTAACAGCAATCTTAACAGTAGCATCACAGAACTTGAATATTGAAGGCACTTCAGTTATCCTGTGCTGCTTTAACAATTTTTAAGAATTAGGACGATCTGCTCACTCAGACATATTCCCGACAATTTACAACAGACTTGAAACATACAGTTCTGGCGTAAACCCAGACAGACCATTTTTAGCAGGGCTGAGACAAGTGCCACAGTGACACACCGAATCGTACAGTGTTATAAGCATACAATGTTCAAACAGAAGGCCAGATATGAGCGGGTGAAAATCAAAAACCTGCTCAACACTATGTGCATGACGATTAGATCTTATTAGATTCTTGCCAGCAGTGCTGTACAAATTGGAGTGTTTTGAAACAACATACATTGTATAACATTGTAAATGCCTTAACATTTACAACATCTAGCTACTACGGCAACAGGATAGGATGACTGTTTCACAAAGATGTCAAAGCATTTAGCACAAATCACAATGAATGAGGGGTTTTTTCCCTTCAAAAGCTATCAATTCGGTATTTTCTTCACATTACACAACTAATGTGACAAAGTAATTAGCACAATACAACACACAAACTCAGTATTGTTGCAATACAAAGATTTATAACACGGTTAATCCATTAACTGATTTATGCAACCAAATCGACAACTTTACACATAGAAGCACTCACAGGTTTTTTTTTTTAATTATATTTTGTTTTTACATTACATGTGTATACAGGTTTGTTACTGCACATTTAAAGGTTATATTTATTTAGGATTGATCATCAAAATACTGTAAGTTTAGAAGTGCTGCAATCTAACCTGTTATTTAAAGTGTCTCCAATAACAAAAGAAACTGTTATTACAGATTGTATTCACCTGTATTCATATACAGCACAGCAAATGTGCTCGGAAGAGCCCGATGCAAAGATACAGTTTTCATCCTGTACAAGGAGATTTACAGTTCCTAAAATGCTCAGGCTACCTCAGTTTGGTGGTTAGTGATAGGACACTGTCCTCTCTAGAAATTCTCAAATATCACATCGTTACCATCACAAGCCATACCTACATGACAAAGTGTACATAATGTACAGTACCTCATCCCATATCCTTTCGTCTCATAAATACTCTTTACTTCGATTCACCCTCGCCCTCCTAGCTGCCTTCACAGCTGGAGTACTGGGCAAGACTCAAATGCAGCCCTGGTCTCCACTCGAGTTACTGTACATACTTCCTTTCAGCACCAATGATCCTTCTTATCATACAGGTTACAGTGTACACTGTATCCCTCATTGAAACACAGCTCTCCGTCTCTACACAATATTCTTATAATCTAGTGGCAACTCCTCAAACAGGCCAAAGCACATGTACAGCATACTCTGCTTTAGGGTGTTTTTCTCTGTTCTTTAGGTTAAATGCGCTCTTTGCAGAAGTATAAAAATAACATTCCCTTTACTGAAAGTCACACAAATAATAATAACCCAGGAAAATGAAGTTGCTTCCACATGAAGATATAAACATTTCTTGCACAAAAAAAAAAAAATAATAATATGAAAAAGAGAAAAATAAAGACCATATCATGCTGTCTATATCTTTACATACAAATGTTTGATAAGCAACTACACTTGTAGTACTTAACAGAATCTTGTAGTACACTGTACATATACTGGAATGCAAAATAACATTGTCAATGTTCACAGATACAATATACCAAGATATACTCTTTAGTGAAGGTTTTTTTTCTGTTTGAGAACTTAAGTTTCAGACATTTTTAACATATACTTTCTAAAATATCTTTTAAAGTGCATTTTTTTTTCTTTTTTAAACAGCAAAAGGAATGCAAACGATACCTCATACAAAGTACCTTTGAAACATCAGCTTACATAATTACGCACACATACAGAGTATGAGATCGGTGTGTATGTTGTAGCATCACTGTTCATGCAAATATACAGATTACTAGTGCATGGAGGGAAAGGAGAGACGAGGGAAGAGAGAGATGTATAATTATGTGTGATTGGGGAAAACCATAATGCCCAGGCAAATGGATTGGGAAGGGGAAAGAGAAAGCACAGAGTTTATGTCCACTTACAGCTGCCACAGCTCAAGTGTCTGATATACGGAAGCCCAAAATCACCTCAACATTACGACAAAAAAAAAATTAACAACAGCAGTTAGAATGAATAATACATGTGCAGAACTATATGAAATTCCAATCTCATTCAGTAAATTAATATGCCATCCTAATACTGGCACCTCAAAATTAGTACCCATGGTCATTTGACCACTTTTACTTGTGTTGGCTTCCTTACTTCATCAATCATTTTGCCACCACTTTCTCACTTTTTGAAAGCTCTCCAAAGTCTTTTGGACAATAATACAACTTCTCCCTCCTCCATGTTCAATATCGCTGTCAAACAATAATAGCAATACAACAAGAATCTTGGTTGTTCAATCAGCTGTGTGGTTCACGTAACAGTAATTACAGTGTGTCAATAAGTTGACTCAACCTGCTTCATAAACAAAGAAATTTATAACCTCATTAAGTTATGAATCCACCGACATTGATATGGATATCATATCAGGAGAGCAGAAAATGTTCATTCCTGTCAGTACTGCCACAAAAAAAGAGGAAAAAAAAGGTTAAAGCTCATATGGCCAAATTGTTACATAATATGAGAGAGGCCCAAACAGCTACACTAACGTACCCTCGGTGTCTCCTGTATTGTATTGTGCAGCTACCGAGGCAGCAGTCTGCACATATCACTCAAGGATTTATCTGTTTATTATGTGCAAAATTGAAATTGTACTGTATTTAATATGTCATATGAGAAACATTCTGCACCTTTATGCACTGTACTTTAAGATATGGTCTACATATTGACAAATGGAGTGGTTGCAAATGCTGTACATGTGTAATGCAGCTGTTTGCTACTTTTCAGCTTATCCTGACGAAGAAAAAAAAAATTGGCACAAACTATACTTGAGCTGTCTCCAGAAAGCCCTTACTATATCACACATACCATACTTCAGTCCAGTCACCTTTCTCTCTGTTCATATACGTAGACACATGTGTTGTATAATGCATCAGACTTGCATACTCTTGAAGTCCACTGTCTGTGAGGTGGAGTCCACGACATACCCGTATAATGTATTTTTCACCCTCGAACACCACACTTCAAGTGTGTTCAAGTATTTCTCAAGCAAAACTGTGGCCTTTCTTTGTAGCTCTTTTGATATACACTTTATGAATACTACATTGTACATGTCAAGCTGCTCTTGTGATGAAATTTTTCGTCAAATTATAATTACGTACATGATACATACCCACACCTACTACACGTGTATTATCATTACAGTTAATCCTATAAAATTATAATCTCTCTGGTGACACACTCGCCTGATGCACACATCTAAAAAATAGAAAAGGCTAAAGTTTCATTTGCACATAACATCACCCAGCACCCAACTCTGTGTTTAGATATCATCTCCACAGAACATTCATCAAAAATATGCTGCACTACTGCAGAAAACACAAGTGAATCAAAGAATGACGAGTACTCGCTTCAAACAAGAATCTAGACTACTTAGCACTTTAGTGCAAACTTTCCATCACTCATATAGTGACCTTTGCAGTGATACAAGGTCAATACCCTATGCAGGTTTCTCCTCTATCATAATAGCATATGGCAAGATCTGACTTTCTTCTGACATCTGCCAGTCTTCTTGTGACTTTTATTTCTGGCACGACGAGCAAGGGGCACAAAAATTTCATTCTCAACAAGCAGAGTCATTCATGACGAATTTTGGGTGCAATTGCAGATTCTATGGATGAAGGGAACTCGATGCTTTCTTCACCTAGGCTAGACGTATATGATACCATGTCTTGTACTGATCACTGACCAGTCATTAATTTTCCACATTATAATTGCCATATACTGCATGATTGCCCATAGCCAAAGAGAACCACTTTCCCCAGCTAACTCCTCTCAAGAGGTACAAATCGGGATTTTGTGCACTGCGTCTACATTCTGCCTTGTTTGCTTTCAGTCAAAGAAGGACTCTTTTTCATAACCTCTGCATGGTGGCACAATAGCATGATCATTTGATCACTATAACACCTACTCATTCAACCATCAATCAAATTCACAAATCACTTTACATTACTGGTACTGCTGATACACTGATTTCTAACTCATTGGCAAAGCTTATGCAACATGAATGTAAAGCAGGACATGTTTGGTCTACATGTTGAATATTGCTTAGGAAATCTATGCATACAAATACATAGACAGGTACAATGAACTTCTGGTTGAAGAACCTTTTGAAATCAAAATGTTACACTTACAATGTATCTTTGTTTCAACCTTGAGAGTACCATACAGTGACTATTTTGGCACTACTTTGTACTTAAAATAATCTTAAACTTGACAACACAGACACTACTGAGTGCAAACAAGCACACACACAATCACCTTGAAGTTTACAAATCTGTCAAATGAATTACAATTTATGTGCACGTTGCTCTATCCTGATCCAAAACAGACTCAATCAGAGTAAATGAGGTCACATTCTATTGACTTCAGGAACTCTTGAATAAATTTCTTGTGGAAGTAGCTTTTCCCCTTTCGCACTGCACCCCAGTCATAGCCTGTACCATGTGTGAGTAGGAGATTGAATTTCTCAGAAAATACACTGTCAGCAAAGTAGCATTCAACAGACAGGGTTGAGGAAAAACAGCTCTTTCCTCATGTATGGAATATAAATAGCACTTGCTAAAAACAAGTTGTCAAACACAATACTTCAATTGAGCGTGAGATGATTTTCAGAGTATTTGGGATAGTGACTTTAATCATTAACGTTTGTACCACTTTCAGTATATGATTTCCATTTTGAGGACAGAGATATAGGCCCTACACAAACATCACAGGAGCTTGATGAAATTTAAACATTGTAAATCTGATGCAATTCATTAGTACTTTCAAGAAAAATGGATCTGAGAAACTTATCTTTTTTAAAAAAATCAATTTCACACTATCGATATGTGAAATAAATGAAGCATGTAGTAGTTTACACCATAATATACAAATGTACAATGTTATACATGGCTGTACTGGGTACACTGTAAAATCATGTTAACACCATGATATGAGGAAAGAGACTGACTCACTTTTATGTGAAAAGATAGTCCTCGCAGTGGATAGACGAACAAGATAATTATTCAAAAGAAAACAGATTACCAGTAGCAAAAAAAAAAAAGATAAGTGCATGTACAGTAAACACTGCACTCTGCCTATTACTCTTCCCACGCACTTTTTTTTTTCTTGCAGATCCAAGTTGCATGTACATGTATTTCACAGAGTCCAAAGGTCATGCATTCAGGCTTCTGTAAGCAGAGCTGCATATTGCACAACTAGAAACTTTGGGTCATACCCAGGGGGCCATACCCAGGGGAGCAACCGCAAACCAGGACATACAGTAGGGCCTACTGGTACATCTGCACTCGAAGATCTGTCAACAGTCCTCTGTGTTGTGATCATGTCTTTTAAGTTTCAAGACCAAAAATACTGCATTTCAAGTTGTCAGCAGAATTTAAGTATGGGGGTATGGGGGAGGGGGAATCAAGTACAAAAACAACAAAACTTTTGATAATTTCAACAGAGGTTTGCAAACATGATAGCTCTCACTCAGAGCAAGGGTATTCTAATTAAAAAAGAAGGCTTTATACTGCAACTCCCTCACCTCAATGTATAACAGGTACTTTATTAATATAATAATGAGGTTGTCAGTATTGAAAGTGTTTGGTTTTCATTCTCATTATTGAATAGAGGGATCACGCATTAGGTCAAACCCTAACTGAAAATTTCAACATGCACATGTTAAAGTAATGTGGGAATGATGTCCTACTGTTTGGTACTGCAAGAAACTGTGTCATCATTCAACCAATTTTCATGCCTTTATGTTGTACCTTGCAATACTTGGAAACTGCATTTCTGATAATTCTCACTTTGGTTGTGAAAGAGAATTATGTGTTCAACAGCAGTTATCGATTTTATCCAAAATTACCATTGCTTCCTCGGATTATACATGCAATCTATATCATAAACAAAGGAGGAAGGGGACTAGGAGAATGCCAAAGCATCAAGATAAGGACTACTACAATGTACAGCTGTACACTCCCTGTACACTTACACAATTATCAACCTCCATCAACATGTAAAAATAACATACTTTCACCAATGCTCAATCTAATTTGACTGTACAGAACATCAAACACTTTACTGATTACATGTAGACAGCTGTAACTCATCACATACTTTTCATTATTGCCACAAACTGTGAGTTAATCAAGTATTTTACAGTGTGACCTGTTTAATGCACTTGCGCAATCTTAGCACCATCTGTATGACTTTACCATGTGTAATCAAGCTATCATTCTGAACTGAGATGACAACAAAAGCATACAATGAAAATGACTGCAGTTCACAGAGGGCTGCAATGCAGTCTACAAAATTCTGTACTCAAATCAATGGCTTTGAGTATGAAATCTATTGCCAAAGTTATATAAAGCGCACAGCAAGTATTGCTGGTTTAGCCTTCATATGTCAGTCACTAGTACCTTATCACAACATACTTGTAACCAATTTATAGTACAAGGGAATAAACACAAATTTAGAAAGATCAAACTATTTTTTTTTCTTTGACACAGACTGTACATAAGCATGTATTTCACAGCCAGCATGCACAAGATTCAAGGACACGTAGAGCATGAGCTAGTAGTACTTTCAAGTATTGTCGAACGAAGATCGAGTGGAATTACTCTCTCCAAAGAAAAGAGGTTTTTTCATTTCATTTGGTTGAGGGCCTTGCACAAATATCGGTTACGGCATCATGACGACCACTTTTGTTGAACACTTCTGGAAACGTTATTATTGGGGTCGTGCCTGTAGTGGTAGGGTCTTGGCATGAATTGTGGCTTGGTGAAGTGATTGCTGGAGTTGTGCATTGCGTATTTGCCCTGTCTCGACCTATATGGAATGATGGGCTGCCTTCTCTGTCCAAACTGCTGATGATGAAACTGTGGATGCATGTGCGGCTGCACAGGGTGCCAGCTGTTGTTGTTGCTGCTATATGAGTTTAATGAAATTGGCGCGTGTAATGCCATGGGAAGCTGGGAATATAACCTCATTGGTTTCTTGGGTTGCGACTTGAAGGCCAGTGACCACTGCACACTCTGTGCAAGATCTGAAATCAGCTTTAATGTCTGTCTGCGCTCGTGGCTCATCAGGCACACAGTACTTGCATCAACCACCCTATGAAGGATGAGTAGGTATTCATACTTCTCTACGTCGTCTCCAGCAAAATGTGTGTTCAGGTAGCTCTCCAGTTTCTGCTGCTGCTGAAGGAGATCGGAGAAGTCTATGAAGAATCGTGAACACATGTATCGTTCCATTTGCTTGATTTCCTCTTGGCATGCAGGGCTGTAGTCACGAGTTAACAAATTGCAGTACTTTAGCAAGCCACCCCCACGAATTTCCTCTGGATTCCGTGTAGCGATAAGCTTATTGTGTAAGTGATAGAGGGCCTCTTCAAAATTTCCGAAGACACTCTCTCCGATCACGGTGGGATAGAAGTGCCTCGTCATGGGTACTTCAGATATTTTGTTGAAGAAGAGGAGTGAATCAAGAACAATCTGAAAAGAATCGACACTGAATTCAAACTGTCTCCTCATTTGGTCCACAAATTTCAGCTCGATATTCTCACCAGCAATGTTGAGGAGGCTAATGAGGCTCCACCTGTCATTTTCATTGTATATCTTCACCATTTTCTCTGTGTAGGCTTCCTGCATAGTACAAGCATTCATTCGCTCTTTACTGACTTCCTCGGGTAAGAAATCGAGCAGGCATTCGAAGACGGCATCTCGAATAATACTTGTATTCTCGGCCTTAGACAGGTCAACTCCAAATATCAAATCCAAATCGTTGTAGGACTGGTCCTCGGCGGCGCTGTTGAGCACGAAACTGGCTGCTCCCCCGTTGAGTCGAATGCACCGCACATCAATTTCATTTTCTTCAAGCTTGTCGCGAACATTCTCCACCAAATCCAAAAGAGTCACTTCTAGAGTTGGAAAATTACCCCTACCGTGAACGTTCACTGGGGTTTTCAGTACTCCATCCAGGCGTCGAACCTGCGGATAACTCAGAACCTGGAATCGAGCCGCAGATTCGATGGAAGCCATGGTGAAAATCGGATTACCAGTTCTCCGAGTTGAATGCACGTACAGTCGGAATGTTCAGACTTTGCTTGCACCGACAAAATGTAGTTATCTCAAGCTTCGGAACTGACTACTAAAACGGCTTTCAGCCTCACTTACAATAATTATATAGCATTTATATTCGGCGTTCAGTCACAGCTGTTTGGTTCGTAGATTTCTCACACACGTTCGTTCGCGAAGATTCCTACTGCTGTTTTGATAGTAATGCCCGATGGCTGTGTCGCATGTATGCAGCAGATGGCTGGGATGGACGGACAGCTATGGCGCAGAGAAGAATCACACAGTTCACGAATAGCACGAACAAACTTCAATGTGAAGATTATGTGTTATGGGACTGGTCGGCCTAACAGCTGTTCGACGTGCGTGCAATCGCGACGCAGCGTCGTACGTACGTATTTGGTACGATGCGTGACACAGAAGTAATTTTCCAGCTGGGACTTGCCCGAGCAAGTCAATAATATCCCTCCGCACATGAATTGCAACATGGGGACGTAAATTAACATAAAAGATTGTCTCAGACAAATTAGCCTACTGGTCCGAACGTTAGAACTATCATAAGTTCTCGAGACACGAAGAACACTCTAGGGACCCATACTTCCATATGTTTATAGGTTTAACATAAATCTACTGAAATTATAGCAGAAAATTTATGCAGGGGACAGCCAGTGGTTATTTTCCCATGTAAAATCTACCTTACACGAGTGGTCCGGTCGAGTTAAAAAGTGAGTTGTGATTGGGCAGCTGTAGTATCCCTTGGTGATATGTAATCGGAACAGCTCCCATGCTTTGAATGGTGATTGTGCAAGTCGTCGGCAACTGGCACACTCCCCAAATATTGAAGCCATTGCATAACCAGTGGTAATGGAAATGAAATTTCTGCAATGGAAAATCTTGTTATCTTCCTTCATCGAGGATTTCCACCCGGTCATGAGTCATCGCTCAATCCTATTTGCGGGGTATTTCAACCTATATATAGATACATATCATATACTTATTGTTTCCATTTTTTTTTTCCATTCCACTCATCTACATACAATTATACATCCCACTTGAATGCACTAAAATATACAAATCAAATAAAAAAAAAAAACACACACAACTTCTCATATCAAAGAATTATACAATAAACAGTTGCGAGGGAAGTCTCATTAAAAATGACCCTCCTCCCCCTCCCATATGCATACATACTATAGGCCTACTCAAAAAACCTTTTTTTAATCATTTAGCTATCAAAATAATTTCTATATGATAAAAAAACACTTTCTAAGTGCGGCCTTTTAAAGCATTTGTAGGCATAAAACAAATGTTGAATGATATGAGAATCAATATCACGAAACAAACGAGAACCTCTCCCTTCCCTAAACATTAGGCCCTTATAATGATAATTATTCTTCCTATCCTGGATTATAAGCCCTTCTCGGCTTCTCCCCACCCTCCTTCTTTCCTACCATTCCTTTACCTTCTAAACTGGCTAACGTTGTTTCGTAACCCACGAACACACACCCCACCTACATAGATCGCACACAAAACACACACATACAGTTATTGTCATAATTGTCATGGTTGTTTTCTGCATAAAAATCATAAAAATCAATGTGAAATAAAAACATACACATATTTTTTTTTCATTCCGTGTCTGTATTGATTTCATTCTTTCTTTCTTTCTTTCTTTCTTTCTGTTTTTTTTTTTTTGGGGGGGGGGGGTAGGGTGGCTAGATTTTTTTAATGCGTTGTTCGATGCAAGTGCATGTCGACTTGTGTCGATTTTAATACCTCATCATTTACGTAGTCAAATGAATATCTCACTGTGTGCCGCATTTTTCATATTATTTTTTTTTTTGCCACTATAGGATACGCCAAAATAAAAAGAACTTCCAAGCCAGAATTTTGAGACAACATATGATTATTTTTGCTAAACTCCCATCATAATCATTAACAAAAGACATTGGAATGCAATTTCCCGTGGTTGAGACATGATTATAATAACTTTATTGTTTAAAGGTTGAGCATATTGAATTTCTGTGTTTCCCTGCAATGTCTCTCGTTAAATATTAGTAGTATGGAAACATCCAAGCTATGCGCAGTTTTGGAAAAGGAGCGTTCTAACGTTGTTTGTTAATCAAATTACTAATTTAGCATTGATGGAGGGATGACATCATCGACGGAATCTTGATTTGGAATTTTTTTTGCGGGGGTGCATGGGGCGTATCTAAGTATAATCTGAAGGAGAGTAGAAAAAAAGAAAACATTATAAAATATATGGTACGTATTTAGATATTCATTTGGTGACAGAAGATTGATTATCAGCGTATCATAAATGAGCACAATTAAGTTAACATGCATTAATTTTGCATCACATGTGCACGGTTTGTTTGAGGTGCTCAAGTGCATCGTGCGATAGGGGGCGTAATCAAATAAGACGCAACAATCTACGTGTATCAGTTATCATGTATAGGGTAATCACCGATCGTTATACCTACAGAGATCAGTGGTGTTTGTATAATATGCTATTTGGACAGTTATAGATGATGTACAATTTTTTTTTTCTAAATCATCTCCGTCGACTATTTTCCTTTTAGAACGCAAACATGATTTGAGAGAATGGAAACTGTATTAACTGCAGAGTATAGGGATATTGACAACAGACACATTTGGAGCATTTTAGAATTCAATAATGTCACATTCAACAGTTGAAATTGGATAAGGCAATGTTGTTAAAAAACCACGTCACATACCGAAAGAAAATTTACATTTGTACATACTAATAACAAAGTCAATATAGTGAGTGCACAAACCATGAACACTCATCGTATATCCAATTTGGTTTTTAATCATCGAGAAAAAAGCATTAAAGTGTTTATCTTTATCAGTTCCTTCCAAGAAATATTATGAAGACAGAATACTTTATCAAATTAAGACGTTGCTACTGGCTGCTTATGAAGTCAATGAGGAAATTCATCTCTCCGGTCAAACTGCGCACTTCCGGGAAAAGTATTTCAATTCAAGAGGTCGCAGAACCACCCTCTGACCACTGCACATGCTCTGACCGATTTCCCGCGCACTGAACGCCCCCGCAATAAGCACAGTGGAATCAGAGGGGGAGCGAGTCAATGTATACAAAATCGAATAAAAGAAAACAATGCGATTTCAAACAATTAATGCAAAAAGAAATATTGTAATTTTTTCTGCGTCCCTTTAGTAGACGCGTGTAATAGAAGTTTAGATGATTAATTACGGTCTCATATAAATTGTGCGTGTATGGTTCTTTTTGCGGTCTTTTCCTTGTCCAGTGCGTTGCCATACCTATAAAAGTGGAATGACATAAGTATCATTACATAAATCATTGTTGACTCGTCTTTCAGTGGAAAAATTAACTCATTTTATTCCTGATTTCAGTAGAAACCACTTCCTCTTTTCTCTAACAGTCACTCGTTATATACTCACAAAAGATTAGAGATGGACTGTAGAATCACGCTGGGACAGGAATATTTTTACTTGGTTTGTTTGTTTGTTTTTTATTTGACAAAAAAAATACAATGCTTATAAAATACAATATCTCATGATCATCATTTTCATATAGAATACTGAGCCATGAAATATTGGAAAAGTATGTAAAATTTCACTTTTGTATACTTGTAATTGCCTGAGTACTCATTATTTCTTTGTGTATAATGCTCACCTTCTTTTTCATCTATCATCCACGTATCACAGTATATAGTTTAAACCTCATATAGTAAGCCCTTACCCCTTTGGTAAATGAAATAAACGAAAAAAAAAAAAACACGTTATACTATAATGCCTGCATGGGTGTTGTTCTGACGTATACGAGTTTGGTAAGTTACTCGAGCTGAAAGTGGACATGCACTTTTCGTTAGAAAACATCCGTTCAGAATGGTCAGAAAGTGTCTTTCAAGACTGTTTCCCCCCATTTTTCAAATGATTGTAGTTTGAGTTTATTATATGGTGTTCTAGGGGATACCACAGTAGAGAAGAAAAAGACGAAGTTGTCTTCAATAGCATGTAAACGAGACGGCTTGCAATGCAACTGCGCTGAGATGATAATGTTTAATAGGCCTATCGACGATGATTCTAACTAACATAAGTTTGGAAAATAAATGTTTTCTGCATTGTGTAGGTGTCATTAAACTTATGCACATTATATATACATATATATGTATATATATATATATATATATATATATATACATATATATATATATATAAATTATATATAATATATCGTGCGCATTAAGTTCTCACCTATATCCAATTCAGCTTGTAAAAGATGATTTGTATGACACCTATGAGCACTTTTATGGAGGGCATAATTGTTACGTCTTGTCGCCAATTCGTACCTTTACAAAGACAAAAGGAACGTGAGCAATGTGAATATGTACCATGATTGTACCTCACATCTATATGCACCACAAAACGGGTTAATCATTGTTGAATCTTCTTCCTTCTTAATTTGTCCGTATGGCTCATGATTATATTCCTGCTGCCCGTTTCCTCCCTGACGACGATCGCAGTCGAGATCGAGTATCATTATAGTCGGTTGCGAAATCCCACTTAATGTATACTGTTGCTTACTCTTCTGAGTATCTTTTGGAACACACGCAGCGACCTTCGATCACTGCTGATGTCATATCTGCCATACAGTAACGTTGCCATGACAACCAACACGTGGTGTAGTGTGTCTGTTTATATCAAGGTTGGTTTCTTCGATGCGTAAGGCCTTAATGTCGAGAACACACTGGATATGGGATATTTATTTTCATGAAAATTTTATAATGCTTCAGAGATGATGTAAATGTTTGATATTTACGGAAAGTTACAGTCCATTGTTTGAAAACGTTCATTAATACGAGTACCATACTTTCATTTGAATATAATGTCAATGTTTTTACTTTGATGTGATTTACACACACACACACACACACACACACACATATATATATATATATATATATATATATATATAAATTATATATATATATATATATATAAATTGTATATATATATATATATATATATATATATATATATATTGCATTATTGCTGTGTTTGATAGTTCAACGCCTTCTTGTTGACATAGCGTTGCGCAAGTTTAAGCAATCTGACGTCATGGAAAAGTCAGATGACAGCATCAGATACCGGTTTAACATCGTTTTCACCATCAGCAATGACTACGACCATCCTGAGCTGCCAAGGTGTGAAATAGAATAACTCATCATCTACGGGAGATATGAAGACCGCGTGCGACGCTTACTGTCGCCCACGTGATTCTAGAAGCTCCCACACGTTGTAAGACAATTCTATCTATTCGTTGACCACTTCCATTCATACTCTCCTAGAATGAGTAGTAAACATTGCCCACGCATTTCATACACCCACACAACAGCATCCAAGACTGGCTTGGGAGTTGTGATGCCGCGGCGTCACCATGGGAAACCACAACCAACCAACGTGCGCCCATCTATTCATTCATTCATTCATTCATTTGCCGAAGTAACGAGCTACGCTCCTCCTTAGGATGGCATCACCGAAAGTGCAGATGAAAATAGTTCCGTCTGCGCTATCAATAATACATGAATATTAAAGTAACTGTGTTTAGATGACAAGATGATTTGGGATTCAGCACCTGTTGTTTACACGTTGATACAGTTATTAAAATAGCTCTATATTTCTCTTCTTGTTGTTTTCGTCTAAGATGATTCTGTAATCAAATGAATATATGTTTCCCATTTTGTTGCAAATAGTGCATTTTGCTTTATGTTTGATGTGCAGTGTGCCTGTATCCGTATTTTCCCCGTTGGATTAACCACCTACGCAAGCATGGCAAGTTTGACGTCAAAATCGTCACGACCCAGCCATGAACTGCGCATTTCACAGCGTTTGCTTTAAGGCAGACATTCTCTCAATCTTGACCCACGGCGCCGTGCAAACCTTGGCACGAAAATAGATGTCAGAAAGGGGGATTGCAGCCTAAGGATATCGTTAAACAAAATTGTTTCCTAAGACACGATGGGATTATCCTTCAGCACTAAAAATCATGGAATCATGAATAAAGAAATTAATGCTTCAAAAGCTCACATAACAACTTACACAGGCAACAAAAATAATATACAGTAATCCGTACTGCCCATATGCTAAGACCTACATCACATAACAACTTACACAGGCAACAAAAATAATATACAGTAATCCGTACTGCCCATATGCTAAGACCTACATAAAAAAAGATAACGCTGAACGGAAACATGAGAATTTTATAGTGTCTCTTCCTCTATACATAGCATGATATGTGTATCTTAAAGTTATAAAGACATAATGTTTCTGTCACTGCTAATGGGTTGCAATAAGGTATAGATTCTGCATGTACACACAACAGTGTGAAGATTTTTTTTTTTTTTGGGGGGGGGGTGGGGATTCAAATTTCATTGGCCTTCTTTCGGCTGCAAAATGTTTACTTGAACAAACTTATTTTCTCCAGAAAAGCCAGCAAAATATAAAACCCATTTCCGATCCAATCGGTTCTTGATTTACAATCGATAACCTTCATTAATGACCGTGATATAACTTAACTCAACATCTGCTATCATTACGTGTATATTGGGCGTGCGTCACACGGTAGGTGCATGTTTAAGCGTGTTTGGTTCATAACAACCATGGGCACATCAAATGACACTAAATTGAATATGAAAACTGGAGAAATCGTCTTGGTGGATTTCCGTTGTTTCCTTCTAAACTGATCAAAAGCTTATAGGTATTTACCGTCGGGATCACGAAATACACCATTGACATAATCCACGGAGCAGATATCGTGATCATCGATGCACTTTAAAGAAAAATACATTTTAAGCACCACTTGATGCGATGATGCTAAAGTGAGGAAATGATTTCCGATTTATAATACCTGACCCAAAATAGATGTTTTCGTTGGGTTTCAAGTGTGCCACAACTTGACTCTTGCTCAGGGGCAAAAGGAGAATAACACAATTCCCCTATCTATTCATGGAAATCTCGCAGAACGCCCTTTACAGACGATAATCTGTGCCTTAAAGTCGTGATTTCGCCTACGAGACTTGTCTCCATTACGTTGTCATCAGCATGGTGCCTGCAGTGTTAGCAACCAGTTTGGAAAATTCCAGTTGCTTGGAGAATACTTCGGCGCGTATGACGTCATTGCTTGTCATTATGTCACCATAGTTCGATGTACAGCGATAAAACTGATCGTGGATCGATGTCTTCTATAAATTGGACTTGGTGTGTAGTGTATACCTAGCTGATGCTGCCGCAGAGAGGAAAGTATTGTCACCGGCGCCTCTATGACAATGGAAGGAGAAAAAGAGACACCCATTACGATAATGAAATTAAGAATTAAAAAAAACTTACAGATTATCATTTTCATAGTCACTGTATCAACATTATTTGCTAATGACACCTGTCTTGTTCTAACAAATTGTTGGTCATAGCCTATAGGGTTACTTATTTTGCTTTCTTTATGGGGATTATCAAAGAATGGTTTTATCAATTTCCTTGACGGCAGATTATGGTCTCGAATACAAGGGGATGAAAAGTAGTAAGATAGAGTGGGGATTATCGTCTTTACCTGTAAAAGAAGTTACAATTCACAAAACATCTACAAATAAAAACTATAGTATTTGCACAGTTGCACTAAGCATACGATCCACTGTCCTTATTGTGCGTTGTGTTGCTTCGTTCCGATATTTTTGTGTGTTTTTGTGTTTGTTTGTTTGTTTTATTCAAAGGTCTACTGAGATCATTGCCTGCTTGCACCATTACGATATAAAGTGTATAGCTGCTTGTTAACGCAGACTGTTTTCTGTCAGCAAAATTGCACGTATTGACATGTCATTGCCAGTCAAACACACGCATGATATACACGCACACACACACAGCACACGCATACACGCACTGAACAGAGCAATTCAGATACGGATACTTACATAAAAATGAATTTTTATCTTCACCAAAGTCTAGAAAGATATTTTAATGGGTCAGTATGATATGTACTGATGGACTTATAACATCACACTTGTTAATTCATTAGTAATGAATCATGTTCAAAATTTGATTTGCTTACTCGTATGCAAAACACTGACTAGTTCAAATGACTAAACAAATCATAGTTATAATTAAAGAGTAGTCTAAATCTCGACTGATTAGGAAAAGCTCGTGTGATTCGCTGGATTAATTCACTAGCAATCACAAGTCACCTTCTGCATAAGTGTAAGAATTGCCGAATCTATTTATCATTTCCTTTAACATGCCTCCATGTATGCAATGCATATATAATCATTACTTAACACCAGCAAAAGCACTCCGAGAGAGTTAAACTTGCGCTAAGCAGCCGTGACTGAAATATCGCCATTTCGTATTAGGCAGTATAACCTCAACACAAGGTAAAGAGACATTTACACAATACATTTGGTGAAAATCTGATCATCCGTTCTTGAGTTTTGGGAGATTAAAGGGATCGTAAAGTACTGGTGGAGATGAGAATTGGGCTTTTAACTTTTTGTGAGATATCGAGAAACTATATGAAATAGTACAGGGCGTACCATTTTAAGAGGAATTCAAAGTTTATCAGATGAAAATCGGTTTTGGAATTGCTGAGACATCCAAAACGAAGTAAAACAAAGCGATCCTAATAAAAGGTGCATGTGTCCCCGCTTTTTATGAGGAATTGCTCTTTTCAGCCATTTTAAAACCGATTTTCATCAAATAAACGTTGAATCCCGCTTAGAATTACACGCTCTTTCATATTTCATGAGAGGTTCTTCATCATCTCACAAAAATATTAGAAACCTGAAGTTAGGTCTCAACCAAAACTATACGCTCCCTTTAAGCTTATCATGTCCTATGACCCTATTACCTTTGACCTTCGACCTCAATGACCCAAAATTTTATCGTTCCTTTCTTACTTTATATTGAATACTGAGTACACCCTGCAAATTTGGTGCAAATTCGTTCATCAATTCTCGTTATTTTGTACCAAAAAAAAGACAGACAAACATACAGAACCGAAAACATAACTTCCACCGACCGTATAGGTTTCACTAGACTGGCAGAGGTTATCAAAGCGACGATAGTCCCATATCATGCATATGCGATTGCTGTGCACAGACCACACGCACACACACAGCTATCAAAAGCTTTTGTTTGGGACATTATTTTGTGTTTGTTTCAGGTTTTTCCTTCTTTTGCATGTAACTTATACGCCACAGATATTTCCTGACATTTTCTTGGAGCCATGTAAGACACAAACATAACCTCACACAAAATGTCATGGCACCAACGACACTTCAATATTCGCCTTATGATAAGTAAATGTTATTTTTGATATTAGGCCTACCGTGAATTATCCGTGTATTGCACCATGTATTGTAGAATCAGCTGCAGTAGGCATGGCTGCAATAATCTAGTACACAATTCTGAAACCCAACGAATCACTGCAAATTCAGTGCGACGTCATCCACGGCAATCGAGAGCATCAGTACAAGGGCATATTATAATGTCAGTAATTATGGTTTAGATTCGGTATACATGGATATAAGATTCATTCATTCATTCATTTATTCTTTCATTCATTCGTTCGTTCGTTCATTTTCCATTTCCAACAACAACACAGCATGTCATGTAAATTACATCTTTTTTTCTTTGCAGAACGTAAGTGCATATATTGACATTAAAATATGTGATTAATAAGGGTAGGTGTAAACAAAAATGATAAAAACATTTTAAAAGATGAAAACGTTGGAGATGGGGAGGAGAGCTGAAAAAGCAGCAGTGCTGCACATAATAAAGCAATACTGACCTGCTATCTATATATACTTGATAAGCGGAATTGCAAAACCGAATTACATTGTTTTATAGATAATAAATTTGTGTTAGAATAGATGCTTGTCACATCTTGGCCGATGCGCTGTGATTTCTCAACAGGTATGAGGTAAGACGCTTTATGATGTCATTTCATAGATGTCGAAACGCCATCTTTCCCGAGGAAGCGTCTGTGGTGTCAAGGCGACACTATTTTAAGCGTTTAAAGGGCCATTCACATCATGTAGTACATACATCGATAGCTCCATGTATAGATTTGTGGAATTTATTGCGGTCCTTGAGCAGAGAAACCAATACTCTAAAAAAATCTTAAACAAATTACACTGAACAGTGTTGATGACATAGTTAAATAGGAGGCTCACATATTATTTCAGAAATGTAGCAGTATAGTTCCATTACAATACTGCTTGCTTAGCAAATGTTCACCTCTATAGAATCTATGCATGTCTTCTTCTTTTATTCTGCTTCCTTAACCCTAAGCCCGAACTCATGCATTCTTATGGTGATCGAGGCTGCCATATCATCATCCTTGTTCATTGAAATTTGTGATAGATTTTGAAAACATTCTCATTCCTCGTCCTAATCACTATAAATTCTGAAAGTCTGTACTCAGTATAACTAATGTATAGTTGTTCAAATGTTAAAGTCTGAACATCATCCGGAGGTCTCCTTCAAACTGACCTGTTGTTGCAATGCATTGTACTCTTACAACATTGATTATGCTGGGGGAGGGTTTGGGATTGAAAAGACCCTTTTTTTAAGCCCTCCTGATTTTGTATCCTCCTTTTTTATATAGCAAGGGATTGTATTCTGCCGCGGGATTCTGATTGAAAAGAGGAAAACACTAGAATTAGACAAGCTGATTATAGCATTATATAGCTTTTTGTCTTCAGGGACGTGCTACGCATGCATGCTCTGCATCCTGGCCCATTGGCAAGCTCACAGAGATGTACCAATAATACATCCGTAATCCCAGTCCCGTGTAAACCAAAATAAACGGTTGCAAGTTTTCAGAAACAATAAAAGTCAAAAAATAAGATGCTACTTTCAAAATACAATGGTGGTACTGATGATAATAATGCTAATCACTTCTAGCTGAATTTGCCCCAGGGATCTGCAATCCCTTTTAAAAAATAGATAAATAAAGATATGTTTGGTTTGTTTTTAGTCCAAGGGGAGGTGCGTATGCCAAGAAAATTTAAGCACACTTTTCTTATAGGGCCCTATACTCGTATAAAAACGGTGAGAGGGGGACGATTTTCCACTGTTATACAAACATATATAGTATTATTTTTTTGTAGCTCAAAATCGTGGCGGGGATGTATACGTATACAATGTACACACACACACACACACACACACACACACACACACACACACACACACACACACACATATATATATATATATATATATATATATATATATATATATACAAAGGAGAGGGAGAGAAGGGAGGAGTTATATAATAGATATACATATGTGCAATATATCAAACGTTGTAATAATGCCATAACAAGGATGTTGATTTTTTTTTCCATTTTTTATTCTAGGAAAGAGATCAATGTTTAATTTCGTTTTCCACTTTCTCTCTCTCTCTCTCTCTCTCTGCGATTTTCAAACTTCCCTTTAACGGAAACAGCACCGCAGAATTTGAAATAGCGATAGAAATGGTGCACGAATACATATTTGTGCATATTTTTTAATGTGTGTCGGATAAAGGCCATGACAGGGTAATACGGGATAATGTCTGCCAGGAGGAAGTGGCCACCTTGCATTCGGCTCCGCCATGACGTCAGCACTCATTCAACGTAGCGCAAAATCCCGACCAGGGCAGAAACCGTCTGTCCCTCCGGCTATTTTCGGCCACTCGGGTTACACTTCCTCCACCCTTCGCCACCAATGTCGGATTTTCCACTTATGATTTCCCCTGACATTTTCAAGCAAATAGCAGACAACAGCATCGACAGACAAAAACTGGTTCTAAAAGTATCCGAACCAGATATGTCCATCTCGAGGAGTTTGATTTTGCTGTTGGGCTGAATATAACACACAAAAAAATAACGGCACTGTGCTTAAACAGACATTAACTAAAGGTGATAAACGATGTATTTCTTCGGATACCTCTTTCTATATACATGATTTTGAATTCCATCACGGCAATTTACGCCTGGCAGTTAACATCACATACTTTCACATCTAGCAATTGCTAAACAGGACCAAACAGATCAGTGTGAACACGAAAGGAATGGGGGAAAACAGGCCCTGCAAAAGGCATTTTATAAAGGCGAAACCTCTGTGCATATAACGGTTCAATTCAGTCAACCTCGTCCAAGTCGAAAAACTTACTAAGTCGAAGAAAAATTCACCCCCCCCCCCTCCCCCGATTGATGTTAATATAATAATATGCTGATTTTATTGTGTAAGTTAAAATTCACGTAAGTCGAAGAATTTTCTTCGATCCCTCGGATTTGACGTCGGCGCGGCTCACTCAAATAAGTCATTGTAAGTGGTCGTGGATTGAGGGTCATCCTACGAGACCGACACCCACGCCCCACGAGTCATACAGCCCACGAGTTCGACATCGACAGAAAAAGGTCCATGAGTCCATGAGTTCGACACTACATAGGTAAATAAGGCCCTTTGAGTTCGACCAGGGAGGTGTCTCACCTCCCTGGTCGACTACATTATTATGGCCTATAGGTAAAAGCAGCCCACGAGTTCGACACTACAACACGGAGCTTAATGTCTTGGTCTACTGGGCCTTGTTTGCTTAGTGTCGAACTCATGGGCTGTATGACTTGTAAGCTGTCGGGTCGTGGGCTGTATGATTCATGGGCTGCCATGGTGACTCATGGGCTGCGTGACTCGTGGGCTGACCCTGTACGATTCGTGGGTGTCATTGTGGGTATCTCAGTTGTTGCGCTGTTTTTATATGAATTCAGGCAGATTAAGGAAAACAGCTCCACGACTTGGCTAAAGGCTACAGATGAACGAGAAGTGCAAATCATAATCGAAAATATACCCTCGGGTCTGTCACTGAGAAATCTTATTATCAATTCAATTTCAACTCCTGGTCTTTAAAAAAAATATATATATGAAGGCAAAATCAGAAATTTTATAAAGATGCATTTCTTCCTATTAAGCGAATCTCCTTTTCTGCACAGTTGAAAATAAAATGACAAAGTAAAAGAAAACATGATACATGGCACAACATTGATGAAACTTCATCCAAAGATAGATGCAGGACTATTCAGACATTGCAATATTAGTTCTGGTTTTCTCATTCATACACCACACTTGATAGCTAAATAAGACTCAGTGATTGCGAAAGATTTTGATTGATAGCTTCGGCTAAGACATTCGTTACCATATTAGTTTCAGTGCCTGTGTAATCAACAACTCTTGTCAAACGTAGATCCGCTCCACCCAGCCGCTCCGTCACTTTGTTTTTATACATGCATATCCCAAAGTTGTCCTTCCGAAAGTCCGGTTTTCATTTTTTTTCTCCCCGAAATTGTGCATTCACATTCCATCATGTTATTTGTCCGGACTCTATTTCTGGCGCTTTGACAGAGTGAGGCGGAATCGGTAGTGTGGAAGTTAATGATTGCCTTATCCCGGCAAATGCAATCCATATTTTTTTTTTTCTCTCTCTCTCTCTATTTCTGGCTGCACAAGCTGCGCAACACTGCCGTTTAAAAAAGGCGATTTCCTGCCCAAACGAAGAGAGCGAGTTCAATAGAGCGGCGATCGTAGCAGCGTTCAGAAGCATACAATATTGCGCATAATATGCAACAGTCGGTTGTCAATCAAGCGTGTGGAGTGTTGTTATCATTTTAAGCATCAAACCTGTAAATGCAATCAGACTTTGATTATTGTAGTCCTATTTGTTTCTTAATCGAATATTCTCGATTTTATTTGTAAATATCATTAAGATAGGGAACAACAGTTCGAAAAATAACTTGCTAGCCTTCCAACATTATACTCATCATCGGGAGCCTGAAAATGTTTATTTCTCCCTCTCTCTTTAAAGCGAATGAATAGATAAATAAATGAATAAAAGAAGTAATGCACATAAACATCGTGCTTTGTTTATTTGAATTCAGGAAAAGAATCGCACAAAGTGAAAGAAATGAAAATGATGATAATTCGAGACATTACGCTACAAAACAATAGGTGTATTAATACAAACTGGAATCATGTATGCAGCTGTGGAACCTGTGAGGTTTTGCGAACGAAAGATGGCGCTCTACATTTTTACACCTTTGTGATACAATGTGTAGAGTTGTACCAAGGATCTTGAAGCTCCTTGGTGATATAGAGACTACGACCCTTATCGTTGTACATGTCGAGTCAAGGGAGGAAGAAAGATGAGGAATGGAAGAGAAGAAGAAGAAGAAGAAAGGAAGAGAAGAAGAAGAAAAAAAAGAAGAAAGAAGAAGGAGAAGAAGAAAAAGATGAAGAAAGGAGAAGAAGAAAAAGAACAAAGAAGAAGAAGAAAGGAGAAGAAAAAAAAGAAAGAAGGAGAAGAAGAAAAAAAAGAAGAAGAAAGAAGGAGAGGAAGAAGAAGGAGAAAGAAGAAGGAGAAGAAGAAGAAAGGAGAAGAAGAAAAAGAAGAAAGAAGAAAGAGAAGAAAGGAGAAGAAGAAAAAGAAGAAAGAAGAAGAAGAAGAAAAGAAAGAAGGAGAAGAAGAAGAAGAAAGGAGAAGAAGAAAAAAAGAAGAAGAAAGAAAAAGAAGAAGAAAAAGAAGTAAAGAAGGAGATAATTACGAAAGACAGAAAGAAAAAGGAAAAAGAATGCAAAGCTGATATAGAACAAAAGTAGGAAGGCGAAGAAATAAGATAAAGAGGAAAAGAGGAGCAAGAGGAGGAGGAGAGATGGAGACGACGAAAAAAAAAATGAATAAAAAATAAGAAATTATAAGCGTAGTTATCACCGTAATTTGACGGGGTTTGTCTTTTTTTTTAGGGGGGGGGGGAGGGGGATACTGAGTGTTGATTTAAAAGGGATGTGTAAAGACAATCATACCAACAAGCAAACAAACTTTCTTTAGAAAAGAACATCTTAGAACATTTTTAGAAAAGAGTCTCAACCGCACCAAACAATGGTTATCTCATTCTGCTAGATATGATTAGGAACAACATGCCCAGGATAATATAAAGCTATGAACAAAAATAGACCTGTATACATGAAACGCTCCTATTTCCTTACACGACGCGTGCATAGGATCCTATATATCGCGTGAAATAAAGTAGTTTTTGTTATATATGAAGAACAGTACAGGTCACGTGTCACGCACTGACACGTCTTCAGTGTATGCTGCGCCTGCGCAGTGCGAAATAAAGACAGCTTCGGAAAGGTACTTCTTGGCGTGCACACTTGTTATTGAGTTCTCCAACTTTCCTCCTATTTCATACATAAGTATTAACGCGTACATAACAAAATTGGCGACGAGGATAAACTTCATCAGTTTGATTAGTTTGGTTATACTCTTGTCTACCAAAAATGGCAACTTTTGGTAGTATCGGCGAGTTTAACGACAAGGATGGCAGTTGGACTCAGTACGTGGAGCGCATGAGCCATTACTTTGCTGCGAACGACATCTCCGACGGGGGTAAGCAACGTTCGATACTTTTGAGTGTGTGCGGTGCGTCCATGTACAACCTCATATCAAGTCTCTGTGCACCATCAAAGCCAGGAGAATTATCGTACTCTGAGTTGGTTACCCTGGTAACTAATCATCGAGAACCGAAGCCCTCGGTGATAGTCCAGAGATTCAAATTCAACACCAGGGTGCAGAAAGAGAGGGAGTCTCTCGCAGAGTACTTGGCTGAACTGAAACGATTGGCCGATTATTGTGAGTTTGGCTCGATGCTCAAGGAGATGCTGCGAGATAGGATGGTGTGTGGTGTGCGAGATGAGCGGGTTCAAAGGAGGCTGCTGGCAGAGCCCGACCTGAATTACGACAAGGCAAAGAAACTCGCCCTCGCCATCGAAATCGCAGACAAAAACACGGCAGATTTACGTGGTTCTACCCAGTCTGGTGAGGGAACCGTAAACAAACTTGTAAACTCCCGTGGCCGATCGCAGAAACCCTTGGGTCAACGGACACCCCACCCTCTTACGCAACGCCCGAAATCCACACCTCGCTGTGGGTGGTGCGGTCAAGCCGCCCATAAACAACGCAGTAACTGCCCGGCGAAGGACGCAGAATGCTTCCAGTGTGGTAAGCGGGGACACTACTCGTCTGTGTGCCGAGCCCAGCCCAAATCGCACCAACCAGGGGGGACGCGAAACCGAAAGCCAAAAGCAAGGGGCTCTCGAAATTATCAGCTCGAGGACGGAGGAGAGGAAGCGTATGGAATTTTCAACAAATCTTCCAGTCCAACGAAGTCTCCTCCGATAACAACCGCAGTACTGGTCAACGGACAGCAAGTCGGGATGCAAGTTGACACTGGTTCCTCTGTCAGCCTAATTAGCGAGGGAACTTGGAAAAAAACGTGGAACGCAAGTCAGAGACCAACCTTGCGCCCCACCCCCACGGTTCTCCGTACGTATACAGGGGAAGCTCTCCAGATAGCGGGGGAGTGCGACGTTCGAGTGGCTACATCACAAGACGCAGATGCTAAGTCAACGAAGTTGCTTGTTGTCAGGGGCAACGGCCCAAGTCTGCTCGGTAGAGACTGGCTGAGCATAGTCAAACTTGATTGGCACACGGTCAACGCAGTTACGGCCGAGGGGAAGCTTGACCGCCTGCTTACGCAATACAAGCAGTTGTTCGCCCCAGAGTTAGGCAAACTGAAAGGTGTTCAAGTGGAGCTGAGTGTGGACACGAATGTACCCCCAAAGTTCGTCAAAGCACGCTCAGTCCCCTTCGCGCTGAGAGACCGGGTTGATGACGAAATCAACCGCCTCGTAGGAGAAGGAATACTGGAGCCGGTCAAGTACTCGAAGTGGGCGGCGCCCATAGTGCCTATCGTCAAAGGTGATGGATCTATCAGAATATGCGGTGACTACAAAACAACCATCAACACTGCTTTGCGATCAGACACCTACCCGATACCGCGAATCGAAGAGCTTTTCGCAAAATTAGTCAAAGGACAGCACTTCACGAAATTAGACCTGTCGCATGCGTACCAGCAGCTAGTCTTGGATCCAGACTCTCGCGAATTTGTGACGATAAACACGCATCGGGGACTGTTTCATTACAACAGAATGCCATTCGGTATTTCTACAGCACCGTCAGTCTTCCAGAGAGCAATGGAAACTTTGCTAGCGGACATTCCAGGGGTAGCTGTTTATCTGGATGACTTGCTGATCACAGGTGAATCAATCAGTGATCACCTCGCCAACCTCGAACGCGTTCTTCACACTCTCGAGGAAGCAGGACTCCGACTCAAGCACGAGAAATGTGTCTTCCTCGCAGATGAAGTCCAATATCTGGGACACACGATCACGTCCAAAGGACTCAGCCCGACCGCCGACAAGGTCAAAGCCATCACCGATGCACCCCCACCCAGCAACATCAAAGAGCTGAGAGCGTTTCTGGGAATGCTGAATTACTACGGCAAATTCCTGCCTCACCTTCCGACCACGCTAGAGCCCCTGCACCGTCTCCTTCGTAAGGACGAAAAATGGAAATGGGAACGCGAACATGTGAACGCGTTCACACGGGCAAAAGAATTGCTCAAATCGGCAAGTGTTCTCACTCATTTCGATCCGAGCTTAGAGTTGATTTTGTGCTGTGATGCAAGTCCATACGGCGTTGGGGCTGTACTAGCGCACAAAATGTCTGACGGATCGGAAAGGCCCATTGGATTCACATCACGTACCCTGAGCAAAGCGGAACGCGGTTATTCGCAGCTAGACAAGGAAGGACTGGCGATCGTGTTTGGCGTCAAAAGATTCCACCAATATCTCTACGGAAGGAAATTCGAAATTGTCACTGACCACAAGCCTCTCTTAGGTTTGTTTGGAGAAAACAAAGCGATACCCCACATGGCATCACCGCGAGTTGTGCGTTGGGCAATCACTCTTTCAGCGTACGATTACCAGCTAACGCACAAAGCGGGGGCAGCGAATGCGAATGCTGACGCATTGAGCCGCCTTCCGCTGGCACCTATGATCGCAGCCGTACCCGTACCTGGTGACATTGCCCTCCTCATGGACGCGATGGAGAAGACGCCACTCACACCAGCGCGAATACGCGCCCTCACATCGAAAGATCGAGCGTTGTCGCGAGTTCGGCATTTTGTGACACATGGATGGCCAGATACGCGGATGCTGACGAAAGATGATGAGCTGAAGCCATACGTCAACAGACGCGATGAATTGAGCGTACAAGATGGTGTGATATTGTGTGGATCTCGTGTTGTGATACCACAACAGGGTCGTGCACAAATGCTAGATGAAATCCATGCTGCGCACCCAGGAATTGTGGCTATGAAAGGGAGAGCTCGCAGTTACGTATGGTGGCCACAAATCGACAAGGAGTTGGAGGAGCGAGTGAAATCGTGTGCTCAGTGCCAGATACACCAACGCGATCCAGCAAAAGCGCCACGGTGTCCCTGGGAACGACCGTCACAACCTTGGTCACGCGTTCACGTCGACTACGCCGGTCCCATCGACGGCAAAATGCTCCTTGTCGTCATTGATTCCCACACAAAGTGGATGGAAGTCGCGATCACAAAGAAGTCTACCAGTGAAGCGACTATAGACAAGCTGAGAGAAATCTTCGCCACTCACGGTCTGCCACACACGCTCGTCAGCGACAACGGACCGTGTTTTGCGAGCGAGGAGTTTGCGACATTCATGAGCAAGAATGCCGTAAAGCACATCCGAGGAGCGCCATATCATCCCGCCACAAACGGGCTAGCGGAGCGCGCGGTCCAAACTGTGAAGGCGGCGTTGAAAAAAATGAGCGGACCTCTTCACGTGAAATTGTCACGGTTCCTTCTCAGCTACAGAACAACTCCGCACTCAACGACGATGCAGACGCCAGCGGAGCTGCTCATGAAGCGACAACTGCGAACACGACTCTCGGCAGCGGTGCCTGATGTCGATTCAGTTGTCGAGGGAAAGCGAAATTCGCAAATGCAAGGTCGCCGTTCTCCACCACTTCGCGAATTCGAAGTTCATGCGCCGGTGTACGCGCGAAACTACGGGCAGGGAGACAAATACGTGCCTGGAGTCGTCATCGAGCGTGCAGGGCCTATGTTATACACGGTGGAGGTCGTCTTCAGGGGTCAGAAGTTTCGCTGGAAACGACATATCGATCAGTTGAAAGCGAGAATGACGCACTCCGTGAAAGAAGACAATGACAGAGCAGTCGAGATGGACGCGAGTGTCGCGTCTCGCGATGACAAAGCAGAGACCGACAATGCAGTCAACAATCGTGGTGAAAATGCAGTCGACAACCATGATGAAAACGCGGTTAACGATCATCCAGTTGACGGCGAGCACGATCACAACGACGATGTTGCTGTCGAGACGCGTAAAGGAACCGACAACGAAGTAGTAGTCGAAGCAACGCGCAAGTCGTATCCCAAACGCGAAAGACGGAAGCCAGATTACTACGGATTTTAATGAACGGACTCGAACTGACCATGATTAAGGACTTTGATTTTCGGACTTGGTGCTTAGTGATTATCTTAAGTCATTTGGGTTATTAAAAAAAAATATTAATGTATGAAAACAAAGATGAAGAAAATAAAAGAGTTACAATTATGCAAATATTTGGCGACATTACTTCAAATGAAAAAATAATAGTTTTGTGGTTTGAGAAGAAATATTTTGTTTTTTGGTTTATTTGGAAGTTTATCATAAATGAGTTTTCAGCTAAGGGGGGAGAGATGTTATATATGAAGAACAGTACAGGTCACGTGTCACGCACTGACACGTCTTCAGTGTATGCTGCGCCTGCGCAGTGCGAAATAAAGACAGCTTCGGAAAGGTACTTCTTGGCGTGCACACTTGTTATTGAGTTCTCCAACTTTCCTCCTATTTCATACATAAGTATTAACGCGTACATAACAGTTTTTGTTTGATAATTGTATTCAGTTATTTAAATGAAACTACACAGAGCACACTTTTCCTCAAGTCCACATTAAAAATGCTATCATACAATATCAAAAATACTGTCAGGCACGATTCCACTGAATTAGTATATGCAAAAAACAAACAAACAAACAAACAAAACCGGCAACTGTTCTAAACAATCAAGAAAAGGTACCATGATGTACAAATCTATTCTTTCAATTTTAAACCTAAAACACAGAATTAAAAACTTTAAAAGAAATCAAGAAAATGTAGATATAGAAACAAGCAAATTGTCTACGAGGATGCACGAGGATGCACGACTCATCAATGAGGTGCGAAAGCATGTGAAGGTCAAACGAGTTTGGACCCTGGATGGCAGAATCACGGCTCTGACGAACGACGACAGGAAAGTCCCAATAACCACAACTGCAGATCTTGAGAAGCTGGAACGCAGGCACAACTGACTGTAAGAGAATCAAGTGAGCGATATACTCTGTATCTCTGTAATATGCCGGTTCGATTTCCATGTATTGCATGTAGCACTCCGGTTAGAAATAATCAAAATGGTTTGATGTGTGCATATTGCCAGAAGTGGTGTCACTTAAAGTGCACAAATGTACATAGAAAAATATTTGAATCTGACTCTGACTGGATTTGTGATCTGTGTTTGTTTAGAGAAATTCCGTTTCATTCCTTGTCAGATGATACCTGTGCAGTACCAATATCAATATCAGGCGTTGTAAACGAGCAGAAAGGTTGTTACGTAAGTCCTTGTAAAGATGACCATACAGATGTTCTTATTCAAAAAGTCCGTCAGTGTAAAGGATTCACATTCACTCATCTCAACTGCGTGTCTTTGTTGAAAAACATAGAAGAGATTCGATTGTTGCATGAACAAATTCTCCCTGATGTGTTCGCACTAAGTGAAACGCACGTAAATGAAAACATTGATGATACTGAACTCAAAATAGATGGTTATGATTTAATACGCAAAGACAGAGACAGAAATGGAGGAGTTGCCGCATATATTAAGTCGAGCGTTAATTACGAATTACGTGTAGATTTAGTAGATGAAAAGTTGGAGATATTACCGATTGAAATGAAGTTTACATACATGAAAAATATTCTTGTGTTGGTATGGTACAGACCGCCAAACTCTGGTGTAGAAATTTTTCAGAATTTTGAGGCACTCTTCCAAAGAATTGACGATATCAACATGGACGTAGTTATTATTGGTGATATAAACTGTGATATGTTAGACCGAACTTTGTGGCAGTCGAAACGGTTTTGTCAGATATTGGATAATTTTGATTTGAAGCAAGTCATAACTGAACTAACTAGAGTAACAAATGTGACTTCAACATTAGTGGATCTCATTATTACAAATAATTCTGATAAAATAAGACAGAGTGGAGTTATTCATGTAGCTCTAAGTGATCATTATTTAATCCATTGTACGTGGGGATCGGAACACAGATCAAACGCAAACCCCCCAAACCAACACAAGTATATTATGGTACGTAACGTAAAGCGTATAGATATGGAAGCATACGTTAAAGAAATTGCTGATATTGATTGGCATGAATTGAGAACTAAAGAGGATGTAAATGATGCTTATGGTTATTTTGAAAATACGTTAGCGGTTATTGTTGATAAATATGCTCCCATTAAAAAGCATACACACAGAGAAATTAGGGTTCTATTAGGGTTCATATTTTCACCCTACGAGCAAATCTAACTAAAAGGCACCTTATAGGGTTCGGGATGGGTGTAGGGGTGCAAATCCGAACCCTAAAGGGAGCCAAGTCTTAAGGGTTCGAATTTGGAACCATTCCATAGTCTTTCCCGAAAGCTGACATGTGGGTGTTGAATGGTGTTTGCTTGAAATGCCACACTATTTTTGGATATTATCGTATATTTTTATTTGAAAATATAACTACACGTTGTTAAAGAGTAACAGTGTCATCAGTAATATTGTACTAAAAAAATTACTACTTGAATTAAACATTTGTTTTTTCTTCTCGCACCGGGATCAAGAATATCATTTCAATGACGTTATCATAGAGTACACGTATTATGCGTGCACGCGTGGACCGTTCAGCACTTGGTCAATGGCAAAGCTAAAATCGCATGCGCACGCCACGCCGTTGGTCGCGCGGTATACGTACGTACGTGCATACTACTGACGTTCCTCGTTTGAAATGGACAGACGACCGTGAGGTTGGGATGATGAATTAATCTTTTTGATGAGCCAAACGTTGTGAGTAGATAGTTGTACTATAATTCCGTTGAAAATATTTCACAGTAATCGATGATGATATGTGTGAATTATGCTAATCGAATGCTGAGTGGTGAAAACTGATGCGAAAGAGTTGTATCGAGGTACATGTGTACTAACATGTCAGAAGTGCGATCATACATATCAGGTACATACAGTAAAGCATAGCGAATAAGTCAATGAAAGTGCACGGTAATACGGAAAGCCTCAACCAAGGTACTAACTACGACCAACAGCCCCATACGCATAGCCATAGCGTAATTACGCTATGCGTATGGGGCTGCTGGACGCAGTTACCAAGGTACGTACGTAAATAGGTGACCGGATATAGTCGCATCATATTCGTTAATAGGAATTATTACGTTTGAGCCGAGTTGAGACTCAGTTGGATATTGGTTTCTGTGAAGTTGACACGAAGAACGATGTAGGCATGTATGATGTGCCTAATGAAGAAAAATAGCGTTCCTGGTTCATTTAGGAGAATTTAAGACATGTATGAAGATTGAAGTCAGAAAATTTAGGTTGGCCTTGACTCCTTGTTGTCTATCAATGAAAATAGAATGTGTGTTATAAATTAGCAATGCCATAGTCACAGAGCATAAGCAATGATACACGATATGTGAATTTAGATAATATCTACTGGAGAAGTTGCATGTGCTAGACATGACATAAAATAAGTCACACAAACAAGGTATGTAAACGGTTAATCACTTCAGAAGTACAACTACTTGATCCCATACTTTAGCAGGTAGATATTCCAATATTGATTGTATGATGAACTTTGTTTTATTCAATTACAGGTTGAGCCTTGCTGATCCATGCTGATGCATGGTGTTAGCTTGGTCTCATACTGGGCCAAAGGGACCTGTGATTATTCATCATCGAGTTCACTATGCATCAAGTTCAATAATGGTCTTCAGGATGAGTGATGCAGGTCAACCTCGAGAGACTGGTGAGCCATATAGGATGCCAGAGCTGGAGATGGAAGATGTTCAGGATGTCAATCCTGGTTCCTCGTTGAGTCAGTGTGGAAGCCATGCCAGTCCTTCTGAGAGTGATGGCCAGAAGGGCATACTATTTGGCAGCTGAAGCAGGTGCTATAGAAACGCATCAAAAACTAGAGCTCGAGGAGTTTCGACTTATGCAGCGTAAGATGAGATTAGCTATGAAGACCAAGCTGCAGGTTGCTGAAGCAGAGGATCAGATATACCTTGACTACGAGAACAAGAAGTTGGGAGTCGGCTTTCCTGTGAAAGCAGAGAATGAAACCTTGCTGTACCCAACTGAATGCGCCAACCAACCAGTACACACGAGCACACCGATTTCCCTGACTAGAGAAGTAGCAAAAACGTTATTTTCAAATTTTCTTTGACTTTTAGCAGATATAGTCCAAAAGCCAATAAGATCATCAGCATCATGTAGTATCCCTGAACCAGGTTTGATGAAAGCCCATCAATTTTTCCGTAGATACATCCGCACAGACCGGGAGACAGACAGGCAACCTGAAAACATATGCCTCCGGCACCATTCAGGGCAGAGGCATAATAATGAGACTCCTATGTCATAGGCTATGTCATGTATGTTTAAACCATATAAAATTTGAGACGGGTCACATTGAATCCCCCCCCCCCCCCCCCCCATTAGAATTGCTAAACACCACGGCTCTAGAAACATCTTTCCATTTTAATCCAGAAAGTAATCACCTCCCTGTTTTTAGCCGAGGGTGAGCATGAAGCCACTCCATGAAATGAAGATTAGCATTTTTTTTTTTGCAAAATATATGTGAAAATGTCTAATTTCATAGATAACGATAACTATTTATTCTGTCTTCTAAACTGTTGTCAGGTTATTCCCTTTCTTAGAATGCACTGGGCTTGAATATTTACAAGAATACTCTAAAGAAATATATAATAGAAAAATACAAGAGAACGAACTGGCAAATTACAAATTTAAACACAACCTAAAGAGAACTTGACTTCTATTCACTTTTATCTTTTTTTCTTTTCTTTTTTTTTGGGGGGGGGGGGTGGATTATGGATGAAAATATGAATCTGCTAATGGATATGAAATACTCAAATTATGCTTTCCATTATATTTCATACTAGATGGGGTTAGTTTGTATTGTTCATATATTAGATATTTCTTCACCATCGATAGCCTCAGTGCTTCAATAACACATGCACACTTTGAATTGATTGTTTAAGTAGGGAACAAAAAAAAAATAAGTCGCCTGCTGTTTTTTTGTAGTAGACAGCCACACAATGTATGTCAATTTTGGGCAATCTCTGGCAATGCAATGTCATAAGTGTAGTAGCTTTGTGACACTTGACAGAAGCATGATTTTCTCACAAACCCTTTATGTATATAAGGATTGAAAAATAGAGTTTGTTCCAAAACCTGAGAAAACTCAACATATCATATCTACTTTTTTTGCATATAAAAGAACACTGGACTTCACTCTTTAAGAAGGCAGAAACTACATGTATTATCATTGCCCTTACATACATTGTACGTCAGTGACTTGTTGAGGAAATGTGCATGTTTTACCTAAAAGAAAAAAAAAGTGAAATTCTCTTTAGGTTTTCCTTGAATTGTTCTATGCATGTGACATCATAAACTCTTCTCACTCTGCTGCGACTGCACAAATGATTTAAAGATTATTAACTTTTGAACTGAATGTCCGCTTTTCACTTTTTTTACTGATGTGTTCTAATAGTATAAGCGAGTTCGGGGTACCAGTTTGAGCATGTGCGGAAAAAGGTTATTTGTACCGAGAGACAGGTTGGTTTTTTAATTTCACTGAGATAAGCATCTGTAATGCTAGGATTATTCATGGAATCTTTATAAATATTGCCTGCCAGTACATCCACTTGACAGCAAGCCTGGTATTTGGCAATGTTAACACACAAAAAAAGTTTGTTAACATATTCAAAACAGCACTTAATAAAATAGATGATTCCCTAAGTGTTGATTGACGAACCATACTGGTCACTTCATCTACACTGGTTAGGTTCATTCTTTGTTTGAATATGAGTTCCATAAATGGCTATGGTGGGCAAGCTGCTGCATTATGTCACTTTGAATTGAGTGAAGTGCCTAACCAACTGAGAAAAATGAAAGGTCAGTTGTACCTATGTGCACATGAGCTATCTCCGGACCGGCTTATTGCTGCGCATTCACTCAATCCACATGTAGGTCTATATGAAGGTGGACTTGCCCTCTAACTTTGATTATAATTTTAAGCTTTCTTTAAGTAGGTTGTATAAAGTGCTGATATATTTGTGTAAGGTTTGGTGAAAATTAAGTGTTAAAATGATTGGAAGAGTTGTGAGACTGTAACATCAACACTTGAGGTATTTCTCATGCATGATCATAAATCTCTGTAAAATATTGATGGTAATACATGTAGTAATAATGATAATGATAATAATAATAATAATAATAGTAATAATAATGATGATGATAGTAATAATAATGTATTTTGCTTCTGATCATTATGCTTGTGATGGTGCCAATACCAATACCTGCTTTATGAATGTGAACAATCGACTGCTCTTTACAATATTTTGAATGTTGGGGCTAAACTGCATACATTGTGTAATTATATTTATGGTCTACTGAGTACAATGTGCTTCTTGTTTCCATCGCTTGAAAAAACAACAACAATGTATCAAAAAAATTGTTTTTAAACTTGTCTCACAAGACCTATTCCTTCCTCTTTATGTCCAGTTTGTCATGCCACTGATTGGTTAACTTTATTTTCCCTTTCTGAGGTCACATTTTCTGTGGAATTGTTAATGTTAATTTGATGCAATGAAAAGTGTTTTCAGATGTGCTATTCTGCCCAAGATTTATAACTGGGACATATCTTTAGCTGTGTGCATAAAAAAGTAACCAAATTTAGATGTGCATTCTTCATTTTTTGATTCTTTTTTTCACCTTTCTTATCATTGGTGTAATTGTATATGAAAAACAAAATGTGAAGTATACTAATTGTATAATGGCGCACATTCGCTAGCTCTCAAGTTTGGAATTGGATGGAATATGTCAGTACAAGTAGTGAGTTTCAAATATATATGACAGAACTTTGCCATACCCTTCATTGTTTTGGCAATAACTTGTGTACGAGAAATCAGAGTTGACATATCGCTGTTAATGTCTAAGAGCGTCATAAAGGTGCTTTTGATTACACATAAAGGTGCTTAAGATGTACCGGTAAATTCAAGGTACATATCTATGATCCATTCTAGAAGTAGAAGGACAATGTGAAAGATATTTGTCACATAGTTTACTATTACTCTGCACAAGCTTCAGGGATTTTTTGAATAAAAAGAATTAGTGCTTTTTGTCAATGTGGTAACTTCCTTTAAAAGAAGGAAAAGTAATCATTTGATGGAAAGAACAAATATTTTTTTCTTTTTCAATGTACTGACCAAATTTCATACATTTTTGATTTACATTGCCCTTTTTATGACAAAATATGCATCTCGTATTAGAATTTGTAGAAATACAATGTATATTTGATGTTCACTTTAAAGTAAACCATGAAAAAGAAAATCGCTGTTAACTTGTCCCTCTTCCATTAGACATATATTAAAATGTTAATAATTTATATGTAAGTATGCACTGTATTCATCATGTTTATGTTCTATTTGTTGTTGAATTGAAGTCTCTGACTTCATTTTTCGAAAGATTGTGGATTTAATTGACTGAGAAACTGTGTGTAAATCTATGCATGCTATTTTGCGTCATGTCTGGAGTGTTGTCTTAGGTAATTGTTTGTGAAGTCAGTGAAGGCATCCAGTAGACATTAGGTAATTGTTTGTGAAGTCAGTGAAGGCATCCAGTATATAATTATTTTGGTTTAAAAAAAAAGGTTATAATTTTCACCATATGGGGTGCAGAAAGGTAACCCTATATAGAGACGTGTGCAAATTGTATTGCATCCTATATTGCGGTGACTTTATCACCCCATAGGGTGCAAAATTACAACAATAACAATATGAACCATAATGGGTGCAGGTATGAGGTGCAGAAAGGGAACCCTGTATAGAGGTCCATATTTGCACCTTATAGGGTGTTGAATATAGGGTGCTAAATAAGAACCCCCCAAAATAGAACCCTAAATGGAGCCGCTGGTGTTACAACGATATGAACCAGAAAGGGAGCAAATTTGCACCTGAATTTTTGTTCACCATATGGGGTGCAGAAAGGGAACCCAATGTAGGGGTGCAAATATGCACCAGATATGGTGTTGAATATAGGGTGCTAAATAAGCACCCCCCAAAAATAGAACCCTAAATGGAGCCGCTGGTGTTACAAGGATATGAACCCTATTGGGTGCAGAAAGGGAACCCAATGGAGGGGTGCAAATATGCACCATATATGGTGTTAAATATAGGGTGCTAAATAAGCACCCCCAAAAATAGAACCCTAAATGGAGCCGCTGGTGTTACAACGATATGCACCCTGTAGGGTGCAAATTAGAACCGTAATTTCTCTGTGTGTAGAGTAAGAAAGAAAAAATCCCCGTGGATGACAAGAAGGATATTAGAGTTGATTCATGTAAGAAATACACAAAAGAAAACAGCAAAGAAAACGAAAGAAGACAGAGATTGGAGTGAGTATAGAATATTAAGAAATAAGGTCACTACAGAAATAAGAAAGGCTAAATCTGAGTATATCACTAAGACTGTTGAAACAAATGATAGAAATTCTCATGAGGTATGGAAATCATTGAAGCATGTTATGCCATCGAAGAAGAAAGATCAAGATCCAGTGTATTTACAAGGTAAAGATGGTGCATTGATGAGATCAGAAAAGGTTGCAGATCGATTTAATGTTTATTTCAGTGAAGTTGGTCAAATCATACAGAGGAGCGTCACACAAGATAGTAATTTTGGCTACAGGAAGTATGTACCAGTCAATCAACCAAACTTTAGTTTTCAGCCAATCTCTGAATCAGATGTTGAAAAAGCATTGCGGGCTCTACCGAACAGAAAATCCAGTGAAGGGGGTAAGCTACCTCTGAGTCTGTTAAAAGCCGTTTCTGAGTATATCATTGCACCATTAGCCTTTATATTCAATTTGTCCTTTAAAACTGGTAAAATTCCGACTTCACTGAAATGTTCAAAAATCATCCCTATTCATAAAAAGGGAAAGAAGACAGATGTCAATAATTATCGACCAATCTCCATTCTGCCGATCACTGTGAAGATGCTTGAAAAGATTGTGTACAATCAGGTTTACTCCTATTTGCATTCAGTAGACGCCATTAACAAAAACCAGTCAGGTTTTCGCCCACAACATTCAACAATGACCACGCTATTGAAGGTTACAGAAGACTGGCTCTCCTCTATGGATGATAATAGAATGACAGGAATGGTTAGTATAGACTTAAGAAAAGCCTTTGATACAGTGGACCACGCCATACTTGTAGACAAGCTGGGAATGATTGGCATGGCTCCCCATGCCTGTGAATGGTTTAAGGATTACCTCAGCAATCGCACACAATATACTGAGGTGAATGGTTTTCAATCGAAATCACTTAGCGTAACATGTGGAGTCCCCCAAGGGTCCAATCTTGGCCCACTTTTGTTTACAATCTATATCAATGATTTGCCTAACTGCTTACAACGTTCATCGGTTGCATTATATGCTGACGATACGTGTATTTATGTGTCTGGTAAAAATGTAAAACAGATGGAAGAAAATTTAAACCATTGATATGGCCTGTATTGCAGATTGGCTAATATGTAACCGATTAGCCCTTAATTTGGAAAAATGTGAAACTATGTTAATAGGATCTAAAAAAAGGTTAAACATGTGAATTTGAATGTGATTGTAAATGATGTTAGAATAACTCAAGTTCCTTATTGTAAATATCTCGGTGTGTATATTGATCAGTCACTAGACTGGAGCCATCATATTGAACATTTGTGTAAACGCATTATCAGAGATTTGTATCTGTTAAAGAGAATAAGACATTTTATATCAATTGAAACAGCTGTTGCATTCTATAAATCCATCATTCAAAGTAACTTTGACTATTGTGATGTTATATGGTCAAATGTTAATCAGAGTTATATTCAGCGTCTTCAAATTCTTCAGAATCGTTCTCTAAGAGCAGTGTTGCAGGTGAATTCGAGATACCCAACTAATTTGTTATACTCACAAATTAATGTTGACACACTTGAGATGAGAAGGAAAAAACATATGTTGTGCACAATGTATAAAGTCGCTTATAATTTAACCCCTAAATATATAAGTGAAATGTTTGAGTTGAAAATTTTTGATTATGATTTAAGGAATACAACGCTGATATTCAAGTTACCATATATCAAAACCTGCTTTAGGCAAAGGAGTTTTAGTTATCAAGGTCCAAAATTATGGAATACATTGCCAACATGCGTAAAACAGCAAACAATTTTTAGCGGTTATAGACGGAGTTTGAATTTGTATCTGACACCACAGTGATATTGTACCCATTCCCCATCTTTTTTTTTCAAGTAAACCAAGCATGTATTTATTCTTTTTTTAATGTAAATATTTTTTTTTCTAATTTTGTTCTGATTTGTTTCATCTAATTGTATTTTGTATATATGTTTCATGTACATGTGTATATGTTTTGAAAAAAAAAAAGTATGTCATTTTTACCTCATGATGCACGGACATGAGGAAGAACAGCCGTCTGGCTGAATCATGTGCCGTGTTGAAATAAATAAATGAAATGAAATGAAATGAAAATGAAATACCAACACATGCGACAGGGAACTAACAACCTGAATTCTAAGTAGCTTTCTATCTTTCACCCTTTATCCAGGATACAGTATAGTATAGATTTCAACTCGTTACTATGTCGGAAAAAATCATATCCTCACCGAACGTAATATAACCGAGCTATATCTATATTCAAAAACAGTGGGAGTCTATACTTACAGATATCGGAAACAATATAGCGGGAACTATTTATATCACGAGCAGCAGTGACTTTTTGTATCTGCTGTGACTTTACCGGTTTGCGAGTGACACCCAATGCAAGCTGAATCAAATGAAATATACGGGCGGATGTGGGTGTGGCGGAGATCTTCGTCTCTGTCTGTTTTTTGTTGTTGTTGTTGTTGTTGTTGTTGTTGTTGTTGTTGTTGTTGTTGTTCGTTCTATACTCAAACATGCCAACTGCAGCAATGAATGAGAAATAAGACACGGTACTGATCGTTGATGGAGTGACGAAATACTAACGGTGTATGGCTGCTCGTATTATAACTTCATGAAATCAGAAACATGGTATGCCATGCACATTAATTGTATAGACTTAAACGAGGTTGGCTTTTGTGACCATGACTGAAAAAGCGCGACAAACAACACTGCTCCCTCATCTAGCGAGCGATCGTCTGGTATGTGTTGTCGCGAAGCAGGTCCTGGCCGAGGAGTATGCTGAATACGATACTCTAGGTTCGTCGGTTCCAGCGTCGCACAGTGGGCCAGAGAGATACCAAAGTGCGCCAAAAGTCACTTTGGGCACTTGGGATTTTTTAATTTTTGACATGCGCTCTTGAGAGGTAATGCTTTGAAGAATATATCATTAAAATATTTGAATCAGGTATGTACTTTAAAGGGGTATATTTCCTACCTGAAGTAGCAAAATACAATATTTTAAGAGTTTCAAAGCAAATTGTAACCTCTTTAATAAATAAATAATTTCAACATGTAGTTTTTGAGATATCAACCTGTAATTTCTCCCACATATTTCTTAGAGTTCATTTTACGTTATGAATGCCATAAAAATGCAAAGAAACTTAATGTTCATGAACATTTTACGCTAAATATCCTGGAAAAGAGGCTAATTATTTGTCTTTTTAATATATCCTAATGAAAAGTTTAGATTGCCACGGATTTCCAACTAAATTTTATTACCACCACATTCCCTGATGTCTCAGCTTTAAGCTGATACCAGATTTGGCTGCCACCTTTTGCCACTTTTTGTGTTAGAGCCGATTTTCCGCGACACATTACGCCTATTTTGGACCTTGCAGCCGCTTAGGAATGCTGTTATATCATACGGGGCCGCATGAGGGCGGCATTTTTTTTTTATTCATTTATTTTTTTCTCGCACGTTAAAGACACAGAAACATGAATAACACTGAATAAGAGGCAAACAGAGTTATAAAATACATGTATAGGGCTAGTCCGGCACCTAAAAGACCCCTCCGAAGAAGAAAAAAGAGTACATAATTGCACATAGCCAAGGCCATGTAGCCATATTGTCCATAATTGTCATAGCCACTACTGTAAACATAGCTATTCCCACTGCGATACATATTTTATGGACACCTAAATACATGTACTTCGATGCTACTCTTGACATATGCAGATAAACCGTTAAACACCAAAACACAGAGATTTTATTCTCATCGGCTGCTCGTTGGAAGCAAAGACTGTTGCTTTCCGGCCGCTCAGCAAAGTGTATAGTATCGCAGTTTGTGAATCCGATTGCAGGTCAATGTCAGACATTGCTCGCGTGATCCTCATCGGACGATCTTGCCTCATCGGATCATGCCTGACATGTCTGACATTGACCTGATAGGCGACCAATACAAGTCGGATTCATCAGACTGTGATCCCATACACTTTGTGGGTTGTCGGAAGCAAAAAAACTTTGCTTCCGACGTGTGATGAGAAAAAAAAATCACTGTGGAACGTGGATGAATTTATAATTTCATATGATTGTGATTTCGATAAATTTTTCGTTAAAAAAAATCTTATTATTCTAGCTTTTCCAAGTAAACTTTCATACACGGCAGACTCATTCTTAGCTGCTAAGTCATAACCTTTCATTTTCCTGATTACTGACTTCACAATTTGTTATCCTTCCATTTAAATTAGACAAAATGGTTTTTGCGCTTGTATGAATTGATATGGCATAGGCCTAAGGTTATATATGAAGTAGAGAGATAAGAACTATATCGGAGATTGATTTTATATCGCGCATTTATGTCCTGCTATAGAATAAAGTGAATAAATTCACCCAAACGTACAGCGTACGTCATAAACTTATATTCTAATTAGTTTACACGGACAACAGTATCATTTTGCAGTACGTGTGTAATATGGAACTTTCAGCATAAATTCGATTCTTTTAACGAAACCCGAATGTTTATACACTTTCTTTGACATGTAAGCGTCGTGTATTCAATGGTAGTAGATAAGCAGTGTCAGTGAAGGTGAAAAGATAAATTAATCTTTAAAGAAAAAAATAACAGCCTAAGATTTGCATTGCTTTATTCGTCATTTACAGACAGATTTTTGGTAGCCAATGAAAAAACAGCATCACAGTGACGTCATATGAGTTTGAAATTATGTTCAATCAATTCTACGCCCCTAATTACCCTAAGACACCAAATTTGGGTAAAAAGAAACCACGGAATATAATTTTGGCGCACTTTGAGCTCATTCTGGCCCACTGTGCGTCGGCGTAAAAATCCATCAGTCACTTCAGAACCTATATAAACTTCAGCGTGTAAAGTAAGATTGGACGAACAGAGTGATGAAAGTAAGGGAATTTTTACGTTTCACACATTTTCCCCGTCTAGTTATTTGGTTGAAATATTATGCAAGTATAGCGGAAGTGATTACGTAATCAACTCACAACTCCTCCTTCTAATATTTTGTGCACAAAGATATCCCGCTATCGTTTTGCTTATTATTTTTGAGACTATTCCTTTATCCTAAAAGTCTCTATCTCTAGGTATTGCAACACAGAAAATAAATAAATAAATAAACAAATGAAATAAAAATAATATAAAAATATTAAAAAGGATAAAAAGTTTCTTTTTTTATTTCTCGAGAATAAGGGAAATTAAGGGTAGATTTCATAAGAGCTCAATGAGAGACTCATAAGATTATGACATTATCTCATGTACGTGGTGTCACAAATGTATCACTAGTAGTTATGTACATGTATGATGTACTGCATGCATGGTTGTTTTAATGTGTATGTACACAGGTTGACCAGATTAATGGAGAACATTCTATGTGGTATAGATATAGTACATACAGGATGACCAGATCAGAGGAGAATTTTCTAGGTGGTATACAATGTAGCTATACAGTACATGCATGTAACAGGAAATACATTATAGCTCACTCAATCTAGAATGATTTCACCCATTCCAGAAAGTTCTGGGAAGTGCTTACATGTTTGGCTGAGTGAGGCACTGTCCCTGTAGCCCAATGTGATTGGTAGTTATTCTTGGTAATGATGTTTTGTACATAGTTAGGCAGTGAGTCATCCAGGTTTCCTGGAACTTGGACTGGCTAGTAGGTTGGAGAGAGTTATAGAATGTGCTAGAAGGGGGTGAATGGATAGTATATAAGCCAGAGAAATTCTGCAGTAGGCAGAGTACCCAACACCTCTGCTCTGAGAGTTACGTCACTTCTGGCTCTGAAGCGACTTGTTATAGTCAGTCCTGTGTTACCTGCTGACCTGTTATGTTTGTGGAGATACTTGGCCTGGGAGACATTTTGCCTGCAGATAATTAATTTGCCTTCATTGGGGATGGACACCATTTTTATGTCAATGGACATTGCTACGGAAAAGCTGTGACGGGCTGGATTCCTAGCTGGACAATATTAAGTGAATCATCATTCAACGCATCAACTGGACGTGGTCGTCACAACATTTGGACTCTGCACGTTTCGCCGTGGACGTATATCGTGGATTTTACCCCGGATTTATACCGTGGACTATCGTAACCTGTGCCTCTGGAGTTACGTCAGAGGAATCATTCATCGGTGCATCGCGGATTATTCGTTTGTGCATCGAGCATCGTATTTGGACATTTCCAGGGATATTGCGTGTAATGCGTACGTAAGTGATTCCATTACTGACTTATATTTGTTTCTATTGATCATTATTGTACTGATGTGAAACCGATTACCAGTCTGTACCTACAATATCACTGTTAATAAACCGCCTGAACATCAGTTGATTGTTTCTTTTGTGCGATCATTCTCGGAGTGATTTTGGTCGTAACAAAATTGGGGGCTTGTGTCCGAGAATTGAATTTAAGCCAAAACTTAGAATTTGGAACGTTCCGGAATCCAGAACATTGGTACAGACAAAAATACGAGTTGAGTTGATTGTTCAATTGTATATTGTGTGTAATACAGTGTGACAATGTCAATCAGTACAATGGATGTTCAGGCATTTGTTCAGAGGACAGATTTGTCCCTCAAAGATTTGCAAAGGTTACGCAAATGTGATTTGACCGCTGTTGCACAGCATTTAAATGTTGATGTTCCACAAGGTGTAAGAAAGGCAGAGATTCTTGACTTAGTAGCTGGTCACATGGAGCTCAAAGAAGAAATTGACACTCAAGATCGAGCTCAAATTTCAGATCAAACGAGGCTTGAGCTTGCTAAATTGGAAATGGAGAAAGAGAAGATGAGATTAGAAATTGAAAGAGAAATTGAAATGAAGAAACTTGAGCAACAATTGAAATTGCGTGAGATGGAATTGGCTCATGCACAGACTGTAAGAACTCAGGAAAGGGCTCCCTCTGAATTTGATTTGGCAAAGAACATTCGATTGGTGCCAAAGTTTGAAGAAAACAGAGTTGATGCATATTTTGTGTCATTTGAGAAGGTGGCTAACAGTTTGAACTGGCCACAGGAATTTTGGCCCTTGCTCCTTCAAAGTGTGTTTGTCGGCAAAGCAGCCGATGTGTACTCATCTCTCTCTGAAGAGCAATCACGTGACTATGCTACAGTCAAGAAAGCAGTGTTGAATGCTTATGAGTTGGTGCCAGAGGCGTACAGACACAAGTTCAGAAATTCGTACCGCAAACCAGGCCAGACACATGTTGAGTTTGCTCGTGAAAAAGAAATGATGTTTGATAGGTGGTACAGATCCCTGAAAGTGGATCAGGACTTTGATAACCTACGTGAGGTTGTTCTCTTGGAAGAATTCAAAAAGAGTGTTGCTTTCAGTGTGAGGTCACATTTGGATGATCACAAAGTGACAAGTTTGCATAAAGCAGCCTTGATGGCTGATGAGTATGAGCTGACCCACAGAAATGACAACAGACCACCTTTCAGGAATTTCTCTGGAAATAAGAGAGACAAAAATCAGTCGAGCAGTCCAAAGAATGCTGGTTCTGAAAAAGGCACGAGTTCTGAAACTTCATCGGCACCAAAGCCTCAATCTGACAAAGGGTCCAGTACAAGTGCAAATGTCATCAAATGTTTTCACTGTAACAAGACAGGGCATGTAAAGTCACAGTGTTGGAAGTTGCAAAACAAAACAAAGAAGGACTTGGGATTTGTCATGTCAAAAAGTGTCCTACCCGAAAACAGTGTCCCGTTCAGTGAAACACAGGCCATTGAAAGTCAATCTCCCAAATTCAAAGATAGGCTGAAGCAGGTGGATGAGAGCTATCGTAGCTTTTTGTTTGATGGTGAGGTGACCCCATGTACCTCTGGTGAGGCAGGTAAGCCAGTAGTCATCCTGCGGGATACGGGGGCCTCTCAGTCGTTGATGGTGGATGGTGGTATGACTTTTCCACCAGACAGTGCAGTGAATGCAAAAGTATTGATTCAGACTGTTGATGGCAGTTATATGTCAGTGCCACTGTTTAGAGTGGATTTGAAGTGTGACCTAGTTTCTGGTCCTGTTACTGTTGGAGTTGTTCCTGAGTTGCCCATGGCAGGCATTGACTTCCTGTTGGGGAATGACTTGGCTGGGGACAAGGTGGTTGCGTCTCTAGTTGTTTCGGATAAACCAGTGGTGGTTGCTGAAACTGAGCAGTTGCAGGAGGAGTTTCCTGGGATTTTCCCAGATTGTGTTGTGACTAGGTCTCAGGCTCGTAGAGCTGTTCAAGATGATGTGGATTCTGTTGATGTGGAGGAGAATTCCGGTGTTTGGTTGGCAGAAACCTTTTTCAAGGATTTGAATGATGGGGTTGCTGTATTAGGCTCCGAGGCTAACAGCGATGGGCTGTTTAGCAAGTCTTCCTTGGTTGAAGCACAGCAGGCAGACTCTGAGTTGAAAGGCTTGTCTCAGACGGCGTGTTCTGAGGCTGAGGCTGAAAAGGTCCCTGAGTGCTATTATGTCAAAGATGGCATTTTGATGAGGAAGTGGAGACCTCCCCATAGGCCAGCTGATGAGGATTGGACGGTGGTCCGTCAAATTGTTGTCCCTCCCTGTTACCGCGGTGAGATCTTGAGGATTGCTCACGAGTTACCTGTTGGCGGCCATTTAGGCGTCAGAAAGACAAAGGATCGGATCATGAGGCATTTCTATTGGCCAGGGTTGAATGTGGATGTGGCTGAGTTTTGCAAGACTTGTCACACATGTCAGGTGGCTGGTAAACCACAGCATTCAGTGAAGCCGGCGCCATTGATTCCGATACCTGCGTTTGAAGAACCATTCAGTCGGGTTCTAGTTGACTGTGTTGGACCTTTGCCTAGGACTAGGTCGGGTCACAAGTACCTCTTGACAATCATGGATATGTCTACACGGTTTCCAGAGGCTATCCCATTGCGAAATATCACTGCAAAGACTGTGGTAGATGCTCGAGTGCAGTTTTTCACTAGGTATGGGTTGCCCAAGGAAGTGCAGTCTGACCAAGGGTCAAATTTCATGTCAGGCATATTTCAAGAGGTGATGTATCGTTTGGGTGTGAAGCAGCTGAAGTCGTCAGCTTATCATCCCCAGTCCCAAGGTGCGTTGGAGCGCTACCACCAGACCCTAAAGACAATGATTAGGGCATTTTGCCAGGAGTATCCCGAGGATTGGGATAAGGGCATCCCTTTCCTGCTGTTCGCAACGAGGGACTCCCCAAATGAGTCGACGGGTTTCAGCCCATTTGAGTTGGTGTATGGTCATGAAGTTAGGGGCCCACTGAAGCTCATCAAAGAGAAATTCATGACTGAGGATGATGAGGTCCACCTACTTGACTACGTGTCAAAGTTTCGTGAAAGGCTTTCAAAGGCTTGTGAGGTAGCTAGGGAACACTTGAAAGTATCACAAGACTCTATGAAGAGAAAGGCAGACAAAAATGCCAAAGCCCGAACTTTCAATCCAGGTGACAAAGTTCTTGTACTGCTGCCCATACAAGGTGAACCACTGAAAGCCAAGTTCAGTGGCCCATACTGTGTCAAAAGGAAACTCAATGATGTGAACTATGTGATCAGTACGCCAGACAGACGCAAAGATCAGAGGGTGTGTCATGTAAACATGCTGAAAGAGTACTATGAGAGAAAGGCTGGTCAGCCGGTAGGCGTAGCTCAGGTGGTAGAAGAGGAAGTAGAGGAAGAGGGAGAAGCTCAAGATGAGCATGGAAGTGAGCCCTCTAGTGCCAGGTTGTCTAACTCAGAGATGTTAGGGAAAGTAGATGAGGCACTGAACTACCTACCTGAAAATCAGAGGAAAGATGTGACTAGTCTGTTACATGAGTACAAAGAACTGTGTAAAGACAAACCAGGTTGCACCCCTCTTGCTGTACATGATGTTGATGTAGGAGATGCTGACCCTATCAAGCAAAACCCTTACAGGTTAAACCCGAGCAAACTGCAAAAAGTAAGGGAAGAGGTTCAATACATGCTAGACAATGACATAATAGAACCTAGTAAAAGCAGTTGGAGCTCCCCAATCGTCATGGTGCCCAAACCGGATGGGTCTCAAAGATTCTGTATAGATTACCGAAAGGTGAATGCCGTGACGAAAACAGATTCTTTCCCCATTCCCAGACTTGAAGACTGCATTGACAGGGTCGGCAATTCTGCATATGTCAGTAAAATAGACCTTCTAAAGGGATACTGGCAAGTGCCCTTGACCGACAAAGCCAGAGAGATTTCTGCCTTTGCTACACCAGATGGCTTGTTCCAATGCAAAGTAATGCCATTCGGCATGAAAAATGCTCCGGCCACCTTCCAACGGCTGACGAACCAAATCATTGCCGGACTTGACAATTGTGTAGTATACATTGATGACATCCTAGTGTACAGTGACACGTGGGAGGAGCACATTACACACTTGCGGCAACTTTTTGATCGACTCAGGGAGGCTGGATTGGTGATTAATCTGGCAAAGAGTGAATTTGCAAAGGCCAAAGTGGTGTATCTCGGGCATGTAGTCGGTCAGGGACAAGTATTGCCAAGAGAAGCCAAGGTAGAGGCTATACTAGACTTTCCCATTCCCCAATCCAAGAAGGAGTTGCTCAGATTTCTGGGCATGGCTGGTTTCTACAGGAAATTTGTACCGAATTTCAGCACTGTAGTCACCCCCCTAACAAACCTGCTGAAGGGCAAGGCGAAGTACACGTGGACTGATGAGTGTCAAAGAGCCTTCGAGAAACTAAAGGCAGTCCTTGCTAATGAGCCTGTTTTGGCAGCTCCTGACTTCTCAAAGCCATTCAAGGTGGCAATAGATGCTAGCGATGTAGGAGTGGGAGCGGTTTTGCTCCAAGAGGATGACGAAGGCACTGAACGACCAGTTAGCTACTTCCCCAAAAAATTGAACGCATACCAGAAGAAATACTCCACAATTGAGAAGGAGGCTCTCAGTCTCATCCTTGCCCTCCAACAATACGAAGTGTACTTGACAAATAGCAAAGGGGAGATCACAGTCTACACTGACCACAACCCCTTGGTCTTTTTAGACCGGTTCAAAATGAAGAACAACAGGTTGTTCAGATGGAGCATGATGACGCAGCCATATGCACTCAAAATCAAACATGTGGCAGGCAAAAACAATGTAATTGCCGACGCTCTGTCAAGAGTGTAACATGAAGGGAGTATCAAAGGTGAAAAGTTTTCACCGCATATCATTTTCAGTGTATGTGTTTAGCATATTCATTAATGTGTGCAAAACAGTTCGATATGATTGTATAAGCTCTGAGAATCCAAGCAATATCATTGTAAATGGTATCCATGAAAAGAGAACGTGGAATGAATACAGCTATCCAAAAGACATGTGATAGTATGTGATTATTGTAGCTTGACTTGGATTTTACCTCACATTCACTATAAATAATAATGAGAAATTGTGAAGGTAAAAGAAACCCTTGCTACGGCAAGGCTTTCTTTTTCCCATGGGGGATGGTGTCACAAATGTATCACTAGTAGTTATGTACATGTATGATGTACTGCATGCATGGTTGTTTTAATGTGTATGTACACAGGTTGACCAGATTAATGGAGAACATTCTATGTGGTATAGATATAGTACATACAGGATGACCAGATCAGAGGAGAATTTTCTAGGTGGTATACAATGTAGCTATACAGTACATGCATGTAACAGGAAATACATTATAGCTCACTCAATCTAGAATGATTTCACCCATTCCAGAAAGTTCTGGGAAGTGCTTACATGTTTGGCTGAGTGAGGCACTGTCCCTGTAGCCCAATGTGATTGGTAGTTATTCTTGGTAATGATGTTTTGTACATAGTTAGGCAGTGAGTCATCCAGGTTTCCTGGAACTTGGACTGGCTAGTAGGTTGGAGAGAGTTATAGAATGTGCTAGAAGGGGGTGAATGGATAGTATATAAGCCAGAGAAATTCTGCAGTAGGCAGAGTACCCAACACCTCTGCTCTGAGAGTTACGTCACTTCTGGCTCTGAAGCGACTTGTTATAGTCAGTCCTGTGTTACCTGCTGACCTGTTATGTTTGTGGAGATACTTGGCCTGGGAGACATTTTGCCTGCAGATAATTAATTTGCCTTCATTGGGGATGGACACCATTTTTATGTCAATGGACATTGCTACGGAAAAGCTGTGACGGGCTGGATTCCTAGCTGGACAATATTAAGTGAATCATCATTCAACGCATCAACTGGACGTGGTCGTCACAACATTTGGACTCTGCACGTTTCGCCGTGGACGTATATCGTGGATTTTACCCCGGATTTATACCGTGGACTATCGTAACCTGTGCCTCTGGAGTTACGTCAGAGGAATCATTCATCGGTGCATCGCGGATTATTCGTTTGTGCATCGAGCATCGTATTTGGACATTTCCAGGGATATTGCGTGTAATGCGTACGTAAGTGATTCCATTACTGACTTATATTTGTTTCTATTGATCATTATTGTACTGATGTGAAACCGATTACCAGTCTGTACCTACAATATCACTGTTAATAAACCGCCTGAACATCAGTTGATTGTTTCTTTTGTGCGATCATTCTCGGAGTGATTTTGGTCGTAACAGTGGTTTCTTCTTAAAAAAAAACTCAGAAACTATATTGTGACATTGAGCATGAAACTTTGAAATGTCAGAACCTCTTTTTTTCATTGCTTCCCATTCATATTATGCTAAATTTAAGGCCAATCTAATCACCAGGCTCATTATCAGCATTAAAAGCAAAATAGACTTACAACTTAAGGGACAAAATGAAACATATGGTAAAGACAGAGAGAGAGAGAGAAATGTGTAAATAAAGTTGGGGCAGGTGATGCAAGCAAGCACACACACACACACACACACACACACACACACACACACACACACACACACACACACGCACACACACACACCCACACTAGCACGCGCACACACACACACACACCCACACAAGCATGCACACACACGCACAAGAAGCTAAACTGCAAACTTATCAGATAAGAAACACATGCACACAATTGTGACTTTCTGTTTTGAAATTTTATTTTGTTTGACAAAAGACACATGTCTTCTCCTTTTTTATTTTTTGGTGTTGGTGTTTAGGTTTCAACCATCCTCGCTGCAATGGGGCACAAATAAACGTAATGTGCGCCGGAGCTTGAGTAACATTTCTGTTCAGATTCCTTCAGTTCTATATCTGTCTTTACTTCTTATGACGGCACTTCAGCTATGCATTCCCATGTAGTGATAAGAGAAAGGGATGGGTATCTTGTAGCTAGTCTCAATGGCATTTGAAGGGTGTGTGTGTGGGGGGGGGGGGGTGAGGATGTCGAAAAAGAAACTGATACTGTCATTTAAAACATCATGTCCTATGCAAGTGTTGCCCAGTTCATGCATTTATATTGATTTCACAAGGTGAAGATTGCTTGCCTGATTATATCTCAGTGTAGTTCTGATAACGAAAATTCCTACTTGCTTGGAATAACTGCATATTATGCTGCCAGACTGTAAAACTTACTCCCATATTTGGTGCAGAATTTCATGGACCAGCCACCAGTACATCAAAGATGCCAAGCCATACTTGAAGCCCATGTGGATAACCAGACGGTACCAATTTGTACAAGCATATGGGTATATAGAACAACATACCGTATTGTCTAGAATTCATAGCTTTGTCATTCAATGACTTAACTCAGATCCTCTGAGCAATCTTTGTCAAGATGTACCTTCAGTCACTACTAAATGACCTCTTAATTTAAACCTTATGGGGGCACTGACAGAGGGAAACCTGCAAATAACATTACATGCGACATTCCTTCTGAACACATCAACAGCTTCAGGTCAACTGGCATTTAGCAGTAAATATAGTCCTATGTGCCCTGGAACTTTAATAGGCAATCAGGCAATATATTATTTGAAACAGCACTGCAAGACACCAGGTACACAAACCAGGGTCCCTCTGGTTCAGATGATCAATATCTCTGACATATAGTCTGTGCACATGTCCACCAGGGTGAAGGAGACAAAGTTTGACCCGGATCAATAAATTTACCTATCTGACACTGTGTCAAGTCAAAATGGCAAGCAGATGGTGTGTAGACAACTAAATTGATTTGGTAGCATCACTGGCTAACTTGGGATTAATTTCCAACAGCACTCCTTGCAAGGCAAATATATTGCAGGAGATACACATACCGGGTATAACTTTGCAGCTTTACTTCCACATTAAAAAGAATGCAGACAGGGATTTACAACATTCATTGCTAGCTCCAATATATAGCTAGTCCCTTCTCTTTTTTCAGCTTAGAGCACATTTTTCTTTGATTTTAGCAAGATATACACCATATCATAGATTTCAAAATGAAACCTGTAGGGTAAGTTGATTGGGTCAGTAGCTGAAAATAGTGGGTTTCTTCGAAACCTCCATATTTGGTTCATATATTCTTTGTGAGCCAGACTGTGTAGGTAAGATGGTAAGAGGTTTGTCATGTAACTGAATCTACATTGACACTCTATCCCTCAGTTTCACCATGTACTCAGGCTTGTGGCTTCTTACTGCTGGTACATTACACTGCCTTTTGAATGCAGGGAATTACCCATGATGCCTCACCCATAAAGGGAACCCTAGTTGATACAAGAAACACATGCCTGACTTGTAGAGTGTATTTACTTAAACAGCAGATTGGCTAATGCTCATTTCAGACATTGTTTTTCTTTTTGAGTGACAAAAAGAGGCATGTGCCAAAGCCCACAGTATTTTTCTGCGTATGTTTACCGAGCTTGGGTCACTGTCACTCATTAACTAAGGGAGCTTGATGGAAGATGGCATTAACACGTTAACTCATTGTCAAATATTAGCAGCTTTTATCGAAATGATGCAATGTTCCACCTACACCATAGTCAAACGGTATGTAAATGGTGAAAATGCACATTGCAAGATTGAACTCTTGCATCATCATGTTCTTCAAACCACGAGGCCACTTTTATTTGTTTTTAATTTAGCCAAAATGATTGTGGCATGCTTGTTTAGATGGGGCAAACTTGTTCAATAACCTCCTTCCTGTGTAAACTTACAGAAATGCACAAACCTATGCGTAACACAAATCATTCACATATGTGTGTACCAGAATAACTGCTCCAACACATGTATGCAGTATGCTTGATAATGTATGCTAGTGTAAGGAAAGTTGGCAGGTTGTCCAGATCCACAAATTTTCTTTCCTGTTGGCACGTCATCCACATAGAGCGCAATACATGCCACCATTCTGCAAAATGCCTTATTGCAACAACCGTTTTTTGACAGCAATCACTTCAATTGTACATGGTACACATCCTGACATATGATCGCAGTCATGCAGAAGTTTAAAATACATGAACATCTAGGTATTACAAATTTGACAAGCCACAGACTGCCCAGCTAGATCGAATGATGCTCACTCACACTTCCCCTCTGGTGTGCATACCAAATACCAGCCTGTGAGAAACAAAAACTTGTGACTCTGGAGTAAGAATGCTACAGATATTACATTAAGTCACAAACAATATCATGCCGCAAAATCCATGTTTATATCATTGTATGATTTCAACATTTCCCTCTCACAATATATTTCCTGTGCTGAGGAACAGCATTTATTTTTTAGCAACAACATTGCAGACACTTCCTCCTTCAGCTCTACTGTCATGGCGTATAGCGTTAGTAATGTGACACAACGTACTGCTTGCCCAGACATGACCAAATGATTTTGAACTTCACCTTGAAGGCTGCCCTCTTTAGTTCCTGCAGGAAAAGATCTTACACTGGTACATGCACCCTTGCTCGGTACACACACCCTATCGACACCATAACCCTGTGCTGGCATATTGCTACCTTTCTCTATCACACTACACATCTCGCCAGGTAAACACTATAGAGGTAGGTATTAACACACAAGCCAATCATCGGCAAGGTCAATATTTTTACCTTTACTCTCTCATTGTTTGTTTAGTTTTAATTTATTTGTTTGTTTGTTTGTTTGTTTGGAGGGGCTGTTTGAGGGGATAAATCTAAGACACTATTGCTGCTTCCTTCTACATGGGGGGGGGGGGGAGGAGAAGGGGGTAGGTTTCAGCAGCATTATTTTGAGAATGGCGACACATTTTCAGGCATTCTCCTTCAGCCGTTTCCCTAGGAGAGCCGTGTGTCACATCACATTCAAAATTACCAAAGTCTGATATATTGTAGTACTAGTAACCTTATCATCTTTAACTTGTACAAAATAAACCGGACTGAACTGTAGAGAGAGAGAGAAAGAGAAGGGGGAGATAATTGTTCTTGAGTTACAAAATCTGACTGCATGGGTAGTGTGATAGTTGCCAAATAAAACTGCCCAAGCCAAAATGGTAGCTGTCAGCACGATGTCACAATGAAAGGTCATCTGTATGACAGCTGGACAGCACAGATGTGAAGTGCTTGTGTACATCATACCAAACCCATTCTTTCTGCCCCATCATAGTCCTGACAAACTAATTGAAATGGAGCAATTCAAATGGAGCCCCTTTCAGATGTTGCGCTGAATTCTGGAGCTGATTTGGCAAAATAAACAATTGCATATTCAAGTACAACAAGCACCTTGGCATAAACACAACAGTCACGTGGCTGATACAGGCATAGGATATGTCAGTAGTGCAAGTGATAACTGTGTTTGCTTGTCATTATTAGCCCACAGGCTTTACATATGGAGTTATACTGTGCACCAAACAGCATCCACTGCAGCACACAACCTCAGGGCTGCTAACAAACATCTCCTACATCAAAATCAGGAAGGATTTATTTAAACTTGTAAGCAATCAGGAAGATACTTGTGGTGTGTCACATGCATTTCAATGGGCAAAAAACAATTCCCAAATCGGGAAGACTTTCACATTCTCCTGTTGGGACATGAAGAGATACTGGTACTTTACTGGTTGAAGACGAGTCCTGAGTATACTCGGGCAGGGGTCTATGAGAAATGTGTGTTGTGGGAAAATCAGTTTGTCCTCAGCGGGTTAAAGGGACGGTATAGTTTTGGTTGAGATTGAGCTTCAGGTTTCCAGCGGGTTTTTTTTTCTTTTCTTTTTGATGTTTGTTTGTTTTTTTTTTTGAAATGATGACAAACCTCTTGTGAAATATGAAGGAGCATATAATCCTAAGAGGAATTCAAAGTTAATTTAATGAAAAATTGGCTTTGAAATGGCTGAGACATCCAAAACAAAGTGATCCTTACAAAAGGTGGAACCAACATTTCATTAGGATCACTTTTACTTTGTTTTGGACATCTCAGCCATTTCAAAACCAATTTTCATCAAACAAACTTTTCATTCCTCTTAGAACTGCATGCTTTTAACATTTGATAAAGTGGTTTTTAAGTATCTTGCAAAAAGTTAAAAGCTGAATCCTCATCTCAACCAATACTGTTTTCAGGGAGCCTCCTAAAAAGATCAGGGAGACTTGGCAGCCCTGATATGCTCTAAACTCTTACCAGTTCACTGATGTGATGGTTGTGTAAAAGGTTTACCTATCATATAATGCCTAACAATGCCATTCAGCAGACAGACTCCTACTCCACCATGATTTATGGTCCATCTCCACAGTTTAAAACATGTATATTAGCCACGTAGCTCACACAAAACATCCTGCTTTATTCAAGGCTTACTTTTTGTGTCTCGTTTTGAGTGTCATGTTGATGTGTCATGTAGCTTCAAATATTACATTATATGGCTGTGTTTGTTGGCAAGAGCTGGAATTCTAACTTTCTTTTCTTTCTTTTTTTCACCAAACTTGTATCATTAGCAAACAAGTCAATGCAAATGCAGCATACACATTTTAGAACATGAACCCCCATAACAACCACATTAAAAATGATGTGAGATTTTGTTATTGGTGTTTCTGTTTTTGTTCCAAAATTGAAAGCAACTCTGACCATCAGAGCAGGACATACTGGGTATATAAAGCTGGACACAACAAGCTGATTTTGCTGTAAATTTAAAATGCTTTGCATATCATGCTGTTCTGCAAAGCACTCTCCATAGATGAGGTTAGTTGTCCATCTAAGCACTAAGCCAAGACTACCAGAATGGGGGCATACTTCCACCCAAATCAGTCTGATGAATGTTTGAAAAATTGATAAAGCTAAGATCTTGATATTCAACTGGGGTACTCTTGTTGATGAATGCCTGCAATCTTAGCTCAACTTACTGACAAACATGACCCACACGCAGACAACCCATCAGTTCTAATACAGCTGGCATGACATCCATTAATGAGTCCACCTTTGCTTTGCTTTCTGAATGAGCATGTACAAACATCTGTCAATTGTCACTGAGACTGAATCTCTGCTTGGCAAAGAAGCGACAAGTTTGGCATGGCCCAGGCCTGTCCTCCAAGACACTGGTCTGGCTTGAAAATCAGTGACACTTTGTTAGCCGAACAAGAAATGTGATGTGACGTCATCACGAGAGCACCTCCTATACTTCTTTGGGGTGGAGCATAATGTACTTTATAAGCTCATCCTTCTACAGGAAGACAGGGACCACTTTGCATCAGTTTGCATCACATGTTTTCAGAGAGCGTTAGGAGCTGTGTGCGTTGTGTGCATCCATGGACATATGACTGCCAAAATTCACAAAGGTCACACACCCACAGTTAGATGATCGATTGCATTGTTAGTGGAAGATGCCAAAAAGGCTGATTTGACAATAACTCTGTTTCAGCCAATGCCATGTTGTTCATTCTCTATCAATGTATTTGTGACCTAAATCCCATAGAGCTAACACAGTCAGCTTGAACAAGCCATCTGAACTTTCACAAATCCTGTAAGCCTACACCAGTAAGCTGCATCAGAAATACATGTTTTCAAATTTACCTACAAATTGCATCTGGATCCTGCAGTGAAGTGTTAACATGGTTACTGAATAATATGAATGTCTTACCAGTAAGTACTTCTTATAAATACAATAATGGGCATCACAGTGTTGCCTCCAGATTCCTTAGGAGTTTAATGTCATCAGCAAACTGCCCTCTCAAACCATGAACCAATACTGATATTAACCAGCTTAGCTCTGTGATGGGGACGCTAAGCCTCCCGGGTTGGACAACGGAAACAGTTGTCTCGCGTATGTGTAGAACACCATTTTGGCTTCATTAGCATCTTCTTGGCATTCGCATCACAGATCTAAAGCTTGCTATTGAAATAACTCATGGTGAATTTAACGCGACTTTCCCCAGCATGCAGAAAAATGTGTTCCAGTGCCAAAGAAAATATATGAAATAATTGCAATTTCAATATGGCCCTACGGCCCAACACTCACTACAAGTTAGTGAAGTTGCTCTTGAAAATATAGAAACAGTTGCTTGGGGTTGGATGTAGGAAATATCTGTGCCCAGAGTAGGACAAGCAATGGCTGCCAGACTGGTGAAATGGTAGACGACATCCACATTATCATACACACCTTACATACATTTAAATGCCTATGCCTACAGCCTGGTCGTGTCATTTTGCATCATAAAATGTGGCCTATTCCAAATAACATCCAAAAGATACAGCATGACCTCTCCCTTTTTTCCCCGCAAAGTATGCTTTAGGAAGTTCATACAAGTAAGTGTTCTGTCGTATATTATCAATTCTGAGGGGGAAGAGAGAATATGAGCAACTTTACGAAAGTTTGTTGCTGTCTTTTATTGATGTGTACACCTAGTGACATGGTGCTGTTTTACAAAGGAGAATGACAATGTTGGTAGGATGGCAGGATTGGGTGGTGGTGGTGGTGGTGGGGGGGGGGGGGGGGGTTATGAGTGATCAGAAACAGAAGAAACAGATGACAACTAAATGGGAGGTTACTGCTATGTGTCAGCATGGCATAGCACTCCAAAGATCTGTTATAGTTTGGTGCACAAAGAGAGCATTTTGAAGTTATCCAAGGAATCAATCGCTAGTCGTGAAGAGAGCATATATCACCAGTACCATACTATAAATGTCTGCACTGCCATGAGCATCTATGAGCTATATGGCACATTCACATCCTTCTCTATTTGAATAGAGATCTCACACTTCACTGTGTTTTAATGAGCATCTTCTAGGTCTCCTGGAGAACGAAAAAGGTGTTTACAAACAATCTACATTATGTCTCCTTTCCATTACCTTCAAAAAATACACAAATCCGAAACATCAAGCCTGTCCACAATGCTGTTGTGGGTTTGGGGGTTATTTGAGACGCAACACAAAGCTGCTGGCACATGGTAAAGGTAACCTCTTGAAGGTTAAGTGCAATATTCAACAAAATGGGTTATTTGGCATGGGAACTTTTTCTTTCTGCTCAGTACTTCTGAACATGGTAACTAGCCTCTAACTTTCCCACTGGAACCCCTCCCCCAGGCTTTCAGTCATTATAACATTTTTGCTGCATTGTCACTAGCCCTCTATGTCCTTCCAGAACATGGTTATGACAATGAATGCAAGATTTAGGGGGAACCTTGGGAGTACACACTGCAGCACAATTGGGCACTAATTATTTCACTATAACATGGGCCTTTGTTGTTCCAATAATGGCACACACCATTGCAATGACAAGACTGCTACCAGGTGATTGGTTGTTGCTTGGCTGTTGTCACAGTGACCATGATTATTGTAGACTGCAACTGTTGCAAAGTTCTATATGGAATGGCATTCTGCAGCTGTGATGGTTCCTTCAGATTACATATCAAGAGATACAGAAGAATTTTAAGACATGTGACATATTATGCCATTTTTAAAGAAGTTTTTGCTGAAATATATTCCCAATGCACCACTTTTCAGATTACAAACAGGTGTGATGGCAGAGAACACAGAGGGCCATGAGAAGTCTTTCATCCATCCACACCCCTTGTGGACATCTACCACAGATGTTGGTGAGTGATGTGTGGAGGAGGATCACTTCATGACACAGACAGGAAAGGGAAATGTGCCGTGGCAGGTACACAAAGAGGAGATATGGCAAGATTTCTAGAGAGACTCCGTGTCTCTCATCCCTTTACAGAGGTAGTGTGTTTGGTAGCTAAAGATGATTCTTGTGGTCGACAAGAGAGGGCAGTCTACCATGACTACTAAGTAGCTTGTAAAAATATCTCTTCCTAGGAATGGGTGACTAACTTTATTGACAACCTCACATATTGGAGTACAGATCTATGACAGTACCATACGCCCTGGAGTGAATCCGATGGGCCTTAATATTACGCAATCACTTAGTAAGAGTGTGCATATGAAAGGCAGAATCGTACACATACCACATACCCCCCCCCCCCCTCAATGTTAGTAACATTCATCCATCAATGTCATATGCCTCCACATGAACACCTGTGAATGGCTAAACTGGTTGAATATGTATAAAATCAGCAAATTGGGTCTAACAGATCCATAACACAGACATGCTGTACAGTCGCAAAATTGTTTCTGCTCCTCATAATGCAGTGTTCAGACACAGGTCCCTTTCAGTGATTTCGGTTGAAGAACATCTCAACTTCCATCCTACAGAGATGTCAAAAATATCTTACTCTCAAGCTGAATTTCTCTACCAACTTAGCACAACTGTGGTGACAAACTCTTTTACATGTACACTGCCATGGACAACACCTGCAACCAAGCACATTCATGATATATCTATTGTACTTGTGAGTGGTCACTGTGGCGTTCTTCACACTATTCCAGCAATGTTATGTTGTCATGCAGAGGCCAAAACCAGACAGCATTATGAGCTGTAAAATTGGCAAATACATGTGATGGCCTGCATTCCCATTTCAAACACCTACACGGTCAAGATGGCATTTCATCATCTGACATTCGTGGAGAAAAAAAAAAACATTCCAAGGGTATCGAACTGGCAAGGAAAAACAAACAAGGAAGCAAATATTTAATACTGGTTTTTGCAATCATCAAGCATTAATAACAACCTCATGACACCTTCATGCCCAAGAACATGTTTACACGGTGCATTTACGATGCAATCATTGAAATGCCTGTAGGGTATCATTGTATAACTGTGTTTTAACTGCACCTCACCAAAACCCCTTCGGCAGAAAGTGAGAGTGAGAAAGAGAAAGAGAGGAGAGCTCAAAGATAACTAGATCATATTTCATACACTGTCAGTCTACAGAAACTAGTGAAAGGAAGCTGCTCCATTATGTGCTAACTGAGAACTAACCCACAAAAAACTACTCGTACGTTACACACCTTGCAAATACATTAACAGTCATGCTCTTTCTCCACAATTCTGAAACAATGACCAACAAGCGAGAGAGAAAGAGAAACAAACAGTAACAAGCACAGAGACATGAAACAATGCATCACATTTAATGTATGCACACATTTTTCTTCTTTTTTTGTATGTTTTTGTAAAGCTCATTTAACTTTTAACTGTAGCATGTTTTTCCAACACTTGAGAAGAATAACAAGCTGCACAAAGCCCTAGTTACTCTTGGGTCGGTAGACTGCGGCATTAGGGTCCAGCACCGATGTCTTTGCGGGGGACGTTCCCTGGGACTGTGGCCCTGGGGGAGGAGTGCCAGGGTTGGATGACTGCTGCTGGGATGTTGTGGGAGGCTGCTGGGGTGGTGTCTGGACCAACGGAGATACCCCAACCACTGGCTTGCTGACCACTGGGGCCTGGCCAACTTCTTCAGGGGGGCAAGGGCTGCAGAAGTAGCGGGGCGTCGCCACAGGGTTGCTGGTCGAGGTGGGTACTGGGTAGTTAGCCATAGGCATGACAGCCATCAGGTCAGCTATGGTTGCCTTCAGATCCCGAATCTCCTGATCCCTATGGTGAATCTGATCTACAATGACACATTAACAAACGGCAAGATTGGTGTTATCAATAGACAGCTTGTCTTTATGAGCCAATTGACTGTCCATCAAAGCAAATGTTGGCATATCTGATATGTAAACTGTATGCACAGTAAAAGGAGTGTAGGCCTGTGTTTCTCAAGTCAACATGAACAGCACCTTTGATACAGCCAGCAAAGACCGTAATCTGAAAGAGATATTCTGCAATGAAATTGTGGATCACGATCAATGCAATAGCATTTGTCCCTCAACACTCATGGAAGTCATTATAAACAGGGGTAATTTTTCACGCATGATTCCTGCACAGAGGTTATCCCAAGCAACACAGCTCCGATGACAATGGCCAGATGCACACATGACCAAGTACTGGACAGGTGTACTAATAAATTTCTATAATTCCAACTCTACTTATACACAGGTTACACATGAAATGATTTGTTTGCAACAAGTCATTTTATAAACAGACATACATATTCAGAAATCCAATTGGTAAATGCACGTAGTAAAATAATTGTGTTCATTTTCAATTTTATTCTTCTATTTCCTTTGTTTTAAGTTGAATGACAAGTAATCATGTTTTGCTTTCCTGTTTTATGTTGTAAATTCATAATAATATTGCTTCAACTGTTTGTTGCTGGGTCTTTTTTTTTGGGGGGGGGAACTAAGCTGACAAGACCTCAGGTCTTTTGTAGTTTCAATGTTTCATTTATATCATAATTAGCACATGTTATGTATTGCACATTAATACACTCAATTTCTGAGTTCTGTTTGTTTTGTACGAGATGTTATGGTTTTTAAATGAAACAGCATAAAGTTCAAGTTCAAGTTCAGTTCAAGTCATTTGAATGGGTAAAGTCGGTTGGAAAGGACTTACTTTGAGCTATTTCCACCTGTCGCCGTGCATCGCCCAGTGCCGAGAACAAGTCCAGCTTGAGTCTGGTCTCTGCACTGAGGCTTGTCTCCAGCTGGGTGTTCTTGTCCTGCATGGCGACCAGTGCGTTCATCAGCCTCTCCGTCTGGCTCTGCACCTCCTGGCGCTCATGGAGCTGTGAAGGTTAGAGGTCACGAAACACAACGCTAAACCAACATCGCAAGTAATGCAATACCATGCAAGCATATGCTCCTTTTGTTGTACAGAGGACTTCCGTTATAACAAAGTCCTCAGGACGAGCAGTTTTCTTTTGTTATATCGAAGTTTCATTATGACCAAACAAATAAACAACGAAGAAAAATAGAACGGATAATGTAGCACTGTGAATTTTTATTTCGCTGTTAATAGAATTCTTTTATAAACCATGTTTGTTACAACGGGAGTGCACTATAGTCCTGTGTGCAACCAGAAATAAATGCAGCATCTCTTCTTCATGAAGATCAAGGTACAGATGTGATCTGTCTCGCTCCACTTTTGTGATCTAATATGCAATCCTCTTTTACGATATCGGCATGTGGTTTGTATTTCACATAAACTAGCACTGCACTGCAGACAAAATGATTCTCATCTTGTTCATTCCTGTTTGTAGAAAAGAATAGAAACATTTCAGCCCATATCTTATGTCATCTTTGAAGGTTTGCATGGGTGGTGTGAATATCACGAGGAGAGGATTGTGGTTTCATTGTGTGGATTGTCCTGATGAGGATTGGAGAGATAAGACACGAGGATGATAAATAGAAAGGTGGAAAGGTAGGAGAGGGAGCATAGAGTAGTCTATTGCTTGAAATTTGATGAAGTGGCGAGGATGGATAACCATGTGGACAGTCTTATTAGTAAGGACTGATGGGTGTTCTTTTGCCATTAATGGATAAAGTCCAGAGAAAATTGGTCACCATGTGGATAGCCCGAATAATGACTGTTTGGTATTTTTTAACTATAAATTGTTGAAGTCCTGAGAAACCAGAACAATGTGTTGACAGCCCTGGTATTAGTAATGACTGATTTTTGTTTTTTGGTGTGTTTTCTTTCTTTTTTTTTGTGGGGGGGGGGGGTGGCTATAAATTAATGAAGTCCTGAGAAAACGGATCACCATGTGAATAGCCACAATAAGGACTGTTTGGTGGTTGTTGCTTTTTGTTTTTGTTTTTGTTTTTTGCTATAAATTGTTGAAGTACTGAGAAAATGGTTCACCATGTGAATAGCCCTAATGAAGACTGTTTGGTAATTGAGTATCTGAATATAAGAACGACCCAAGTGAAGTCCATGGAAGACCATTTCGAGTACATTTAAAAAAACTTCATATAATTTTTATTTGTCCAATAATATTCTATTTAACTGTGATGGGAAGGCAACATTGTATATACAAATTAGAACATATATCATTATGACAATTAACATTTACATTATTTGTGGAGAGGCCATTTTGTGTGATGGACTTGGGTCATTCTTTGATTCATATATATGATATTCTGCTATAGAGATGAGAGAAGGATGAGAGAGGGCGTTATAATATGAATGTCAGAATGACCGAAGTCCTTCATTCTTACATTAATATAAGATTTAACTCATTCATTTCAGGCACTTGCAGGGGTAATTAGGATTTATCATTTATACACAAGATGAGTCCATGCATAAGCTACAACTTCCCATGTCAAACATTTGGCCAAAAATTGGACTTGAGTCATTCTCAGGTCTTCAATTTTTTTGGGGCCATAAATTGTTGAAGTCCTGAGAAACCACATCAATGTGCAGATAGCCCTCAGAAGGACTGCTTGGTATTTTTTTTGCCACAAATTGATGAAGTCCTGAGAAAATGGATCACTGTGCGGATAACCATAATAAGGACTGTTTGGTATTCTTCCACTAAAACTGGTAAAGTACTGAGGTAGACAGATACGGCTGTTAGGCTTGGAAGAGAAGAGGGAAGAAATGTAGAGAGTAAACAGAGGAACAAGAAAGTAAGTGAAAGAGAATACACTATTCTTTTTTATGTTTTGGGTAATAACTAGTGTATGCACTTGAGTGAACATTTATTGAGAGTGCACACTTTCCTTTTGAAAACACAACCATGACTAACATTAACTTAAGCTGGACTATAGAAAACCACTGCTGGATTTGCATGGTTGGTCACATAAAACTGTCCTTTCTCTTTACTGGCAGCAAATAAAATTGAAAAAAAGAAGAAGAAGAGAATCTCATGGCTGATCAGGAGTGTATATGACCTCATTCAGACATATGTATGTAACAGCTTAACTTCTTTTCTCAATGCAATTCCAGTATTGCTTTTGATACAATTTGCACAGTTACATCATACCGTACCTCTAATTTTTGTTCTAAATCACGAAGTTTCTCGCCTTTGTCCCTTGTTTCTTTCAGTAAGTTTTGTATTTCACTTTCCTGATCTTGGCGTCGCAGGCGACAGTTTTCTGAGCATTCACCATCCCTGCATTTAACAGAAAACAAAAATATGCACAATTCACCAACATTTGCAATGTGTATCACATTTTTGTACGTAAAATGTTCTTCTTCGCTGTGAGTTTTGGCGGGTGGACAAAACATATCACTTACAACTTTAATAGCAAGTCACAATGAATACAATTGTAAGGACAAACTAAGTGAAAAGATGTGTGAGATTAGCTATAAATGTAAATAGATATCTTGTGTCATCAGATGACTGTCTCACAGCTGATCATCCTTTTCACCGTGATTTTTGTACATCACTGGGCCAATGGCATTTTTCATTTTCATTTGCATCTCAATTCTAACTACCCAGTTGCAAAGATCTGCTTCTAAGTTTATGGGACAAAAGCATTAATAATGAAAAAATAATAGATAAGCAAAACTTCTGACGAGACATCCATATTTTTTCCTCTGTGAACACATTTTGGACTTATTCAAATATTCAAATCTTTTAAGTGCAATTCTTAACCATGTTCACATTGAATTCTACACATAGAATGAAATCAGAAGAAAAGAATGATAGAGATGTCAGACACAAAAGTTATGGAAGGTCTCATGTTTTGACCAGACAACACACAAACTGGAAGAGGCAATAATATTGTTACCTTACAAACATCCTATTGGTGTGTAAACATAATGTTATTTATGGCTGAATTACTTAAGAAAAATAATGATCAGTCAGACATATTTGGGGGGGGGGGGTGTTTCATCAATTTAGTCAGCGCTGACAAGTTGTAAGTCTATGACAATTTCAGCAAAATCTTTGGTTTTGATTGGCTGAGAAGCTTTGGTCACTGACTGTTACTATGGTGATTGTCAGAGACTGACAACTTGTCAGGGCTGACAACTTGTCAGGGCTGACAACTTTCATGAAACGGTCCCCAGGACTTGAGGCTGGAGCACAATTGCATTTGAAAAAAACAACTAGAAATGACGCTTTGGCGACTGGTATGCCTCTGCCATAATGCATGGTTCTCCTAATAGGACTCTAGTAAAATGTCTTTGACAATGTGTGATGACAGTTTCACACAATTGGCAAAATATTAAAATGACAGGTTGTCATAAATGTATTGAATGTTCACTTCCCTTGAACTAGGTTTAAATAGATGAATGGCTATACTGTCTAAGGGTGCAGATATTTGGGGATTTGAGGATTTTTACCGACTTTTGACTCTTTCATAAGTTTATGCATTGAGTAGTTTTCAAGGTATGAAGAAAAAGTATAATTTCAGTATTAAAGAGTAAAATTTTAGCATTTTAACCCAGCCTTTGATCCTTGACCTTTGACCCTATGATTCCAAAATTCCCAAGAGAATCACTGTCAGGTAGAACATGCATGAATTTGTACAAAGTTTCACGATGATACTTTGAGTCACTTTCGAGATACAAAGGAAGAAGTGAAATTTAGCACTTTCACTTGACCTTTGACCTTTTGGCGAGAAACTGTCCAGAGAATCTCTATTGGATAACACATGTATATATCAAGTTTCAAGAAAAATCCTGCAGGCATTGCATAAATGCGGGAAGAAAGAGGGAAGAAAGAGGGAAGTAGTGAAATTTTGAGGAGTTGACCTTGACCATTGACCTGACTTTTGACCCATGACCCCAAATTCTCTAGATAATCACTGCCAGTTAGTACATGCATAGGCCTATGTGTACTAAGTTCCATGAAGAGACCTTGAATCATTTACGAGATATGGAGAAAAACGTGAAATTTTAGCATTTTCACTTGACCTTTGACTGTTAATCTCATGACCCGAAACTCTCTTTGGAGAATCTTTATTTGGTAGTACATGTCTGCAGTAAGTTTCAAGAAAATACCTTCAGGCATTGCATAGATATGGGGGAAATAGTGCAATTTTGAGCATTTGACCTTGACCTTTTGACCTTTGAATTTGAGCATGTGCACCCAAAAGTTGATAGGCACAACTTAGCCCATTCATACATATATACATGCCAAGATTCATTAGGATACCTCAAATGGTTTTTTAGTTACGCTGTCCACAAAATTGATTACGGACCGAACGGACGGATTGAAGGATGGACACAGACGGACGGACGGACAACCCGAAAAAATAATGCCTCTGGCGACACTTCGTGATGGGTTATATACAGCTCTACAAGCTATATCTGGATAGCACTAGTGAGGCGATGACATAATCTATTCACTATTTGAATATGAATATATGGACTTCTTAAAAAATTTGTTTTGTGAAAATTAATGTAATTTCACAATTTCAGAACTTCCTAACTTCTACTTGATTTTGATGAAATTTTTGTTGTTGTGCTTACAGAATTCAACTTTTTCTTTTCACACTATCCTTTTACTGGTCTGGAATTCCCCTTTAAGCCGACTTGAAAGTTGTGATGAATTGCACTTCAACAATATCACATTGAACCAGGAAATAGAGCAACCATATTTCACTCTCATGTATCAACCCCATGTAAGGTTTTATTCCTTGCTTAGCAGGCATACTACTACCAGTCTACACTGTGATAGAGTTTGATATGTTCCCATCAATATACACTGTACTTTCAAGACTGCAATATTGTACAAGCTGTTTTTTCGCATACAGACATTTTCACAAATGAGGAGGTCACAGACATACCTGCGAAATTTAATTTTCATGATTTGACACCGAGGCTGTCACAAATGCACTTACGCCTGTTCATTTGCAATATTTTAGTGCAATATTAAATTCGGGCCCCAGCAGTGATTAGCAAAATTCACAAAAACTAAACCCTGGTGAAAAAAAAAAATGGCTTTTACGGTACCAAAATAAGAATACCTGAATCATTGCCAGTATGGAAAGCAGTGTTAAAATTCACAAATATATTTCTAGATCAGACAAAACTTATTGTTATAATATATGTATGACAAGCAATACACAGAGAGACAGAGAGAGAGAGGTACACATGTAGGTTAAAACTAGACATATCGCTACGGCGACTGATATGCCTCCGCCATAATGCATGATTCTCCTAATAGGTGTATAGTACAATGTCTTGACAATGTGTGATGACAGTTTCACACAATTGGCAAAATATTAAAATGACAGGTTTGACACAAATGTGCTGAATGTTCACTTTCCTAGAACTAGGTTCAATTGGATGAATGATTAAAATGTCAGAGTGCAGGTATTTGGGGAAATGATAATTTTTACTTGACTTTTGACCTTTTTATAAGTTTATGCATTGAGTAATTTTCAAGGTATTGAGAAAAAGTATAATTTCAGGATCAAATGGGAAAATAGCATTATCTAAACCTTTCGTTTGACCTTTGACCTCACAGTTCCACAGAGAATCACTGTTAGGTAGAACATGCATAAATATGTAAGTTTCATGATGATACCTTGAGTTACTTTCGAGATATGGAGAAAAAAGTGCAATTTAGCACTTTCACTTGACCTTTTACCTTTTGACCTTTGACCTTTTGGCAAGAAACTTCCCCAAAAATATATATTGGGTAATACATGCCATGCATCAAGTTTTTTAAAAAAAACCTTCCGGCATATTGCATTTTAAGGAAAGTAGTGATATTTTGAGGAGTTGACCTTGACCTTTGACCCCCCCCCCCCCCCCGACCTTTGACCCATGACCCCCAACTTCCCTAGATAATCACTGCCCATCGGTACAAGCATATATACTAAGTTCCATGAAGATACCTTGAACCATTTGCGAGATATGGAGAAAAACATGAAATTTCAATTTTTTTTTCACAAAATAACCTGTGACCTTTGACCTTTGACCCTGTGACCCTAAAATCCACACAAAGTATTATCCTCCAAGGATATACCCTCATACCAAGTTTGATGTAAAACCACCACACGGTTCTTGAGATATCGACAAAACAAAACGGGACGGACGGACGTACGGACGGACGTACGGACGGACGTACGGACGGACGACCCGAAAACATAATGCCTCCGGCCACTTCGTAGCGGAGGCATAAAAAAATTAAAAATGATTTAAAAAAATCCTGTTTCTTGAACAATTATTGGGTACATGTATGGTTATAAAATCAGTCTACTGTTGCCTTCAGTTGATGATATAACACTCCATTGGGTATATAAATACCATGGCCGTGCAGAAACCAGAAACCATGAAGTACAACATGGAAATGATAAATGAACTCTTTTACTCTCACTTCTTTGTAACCATATGAACTGAAACTGAGTTTGTTGTTTTCAGCAAGTTCACTATCACACACTTTATCTAGTTCCACAGATTGGTAGAATAAAAGAGGAGGAAACCAAAACTTGAAATAAAATGTAGTCCTACTGTGAGTAGGAATGAGGAAAATGTGTGTGCTACATGAGAGAAAGAGAGGGAGAATATTTTCATATATATGATGCACACTCTCAATTACAGTTAGATGTGAAAGTGGTTTAAGGTTCACCCTTAATTGGGATTGTGGGGGAAGTTAGATGTAATGGCTCATACAATATCATGTCACTTAATGCAAAGCCAGAATTGAAAATCATAACATTTGAAAGTGGTGTTAACTTTCATAGCATACACAGCCTACAGTTGACATCTTGGCTTCACTCATACCATGGTTTCACTCATACCATGGTTTTTATGACAGTCAAAAACTCAACTTCAGGATATGGTTGGTAGCATATTCACACTAAAATTACTAATTGTTGTAACCTTTAAATGCTGACTGCATGCATGGCAGAGAACATATGTAACATAGATTATTCGGACGTTGTGGGTAGGCTTCCTAAGACCATATAAAAATTCATTTTAAGTATTCAAACTTGGTTTGAACTTTATTCTACACGAAGAATCGTAAATCTGAAAAGCATTGCTTTGCTATGATATATCCTGGTCTAATGGATGACTCCAAAAAACTCTCTCATTTCTTACCCTGATGGTTGCACAACCTGCCTGCCTGAGACCTCCTCAGCTTTTCTACTCTTTCGTTCTTCCTTCAGCTGGTTTTCAAACGTGGCGCGGGATTCCCGCTCCTGCTTAACTTTCTTCTCCAGCTGAACAATATTCTGCTTGTCTTGCTGTTTCTGAGATACCAAATTATGCAGTCTGCAAACAAAAGAAGAAATTAAAAATAAACAGGCATTAAGATATTACTACACAGCCTAGGGGGACTTGTGATACATAGGGGAACCTATGTATGGTACATTCTGTATGCATCACACAATGTAAACAAAATACAAGCCAGTAATAGTTCTTATCCCTTTTAGCAGGGGGTACTACAAATTTATTCAAATGTACATATATATACCATTCTTGTTTCAAGTCAATTTTATTGCAATGGGTTTAAATCCCACCCTACATATATGCTCATAACGTTTATCATGAGTATTTATGCTATGGAGGGCAATGTGTTAATCAGTTGCAATATAAACAACAATAATAATAGAAATAGAACAACATAAAAAAGAAAAGAATGAAGATGAGTGAGAGAATTAACCTGTTCTGCAAAGACTCATTGTCTTTCCTGGCCTGTTCCAAGTACATCTTGTCTTGCTGCTCGGAGGCCAACAGGCTGTTCACCTGGTTGCGGAGGTCACTTTCGACTTGACGACTAGCTTGTAAGTCAGCTTTCAGCTTCTTGACATCAGTCTCCAGTCTACCACATTGGATTGCAAATGGAATCTCTGCATTTATACTGTTCTTACCCAGCATTAAATAATTTCTCTTCATAGCCTCTGTTAGCCTAGCATTAAAGCATGCACTGATTTTCTCAGCCCTGAGTGGGAATGCCCTAATAAACTGATGAAATGTCAAGTTCTTTTCATTACCCAACATGTTACCCAAACAATTTTTCCTGTCACACATATAATCACATATCAATACACAACCTTATTTTCTATCAACAGAATAAAGCAAAACAGACCCGACATAAATCAAGACCTGGAAAATGACCAATATTCAAGAAATCTTACCATTTGTGACCTTGCATCACAAATACACTAAAAAGTCACAAGACAAGCAATTTTAGTTAAGGGCAGATTATGAAAGAGCATGCCCTAAGCTTTAAAATGATGTGTAACTCAATACAACTGGACCTTCCTACCCTGTCTAAGTAATAGAAAGAAAGTGCACTCTCTGGAAAAGTCTTTACTGACAAAAGAGGCTTTAAAGCTTAGGGTCTATTCAAGTGCTAAATCTCATCTAGTTGCAAAGCTGTACAATGAATGGTACACACACAAAAAAAAAAATCAGGATGCAAAACTCTGATATCGACAATGAAGGGATTATCAGATTAGGCTGATAATTTTCACACATACTGAGCGTATTCTATTCATGACTGATACCACCTTTAATTACAGTAGCATTATCCTTTCAAAAATTATCAGTCAAAAGTGAACAGTATGTAAAGGGTTTTTTTATGAAATGAAAAGGGGTCTCAAAGACATACCGACTCATACCATTCAAACAAAAATAGAGTTCCATAAAAACTGCTAAAAACACAATTTCCTATTTGTTTTATAAATCCAAATTGTAGAATTGCATAGAAGAAGAATCACTCTTCCAGAAAATATACAAAACGGAGGATTGGCTAGTTCACCAATTTCACCTACTGTAGAACATGATGTTTTCGCGACATGAATTTTTCGTGAATTGGAGTCGACGGCCTTTTTTGCGGCATGAAATTTTTGCGAACTGCCACTGGCATTCAATGCATATACACGTGTAGTGTAGACAAGAACTTTCGCGTGCATTTTAATTTCGCAAATCTTGGCGCTCGCGAAATTCGCAAAATTAAAATGCACGCAAACGTTCCTCACTTTGCAGCATTTTGAGTCCTCACACCAAATCAGGGTGTGCAATTTGTTGGTGGTTTTGTGATGCACAGTCACATTTGTTTTCACTGTCCTTTACGGGCCAAATGTCATCTTCCAAACTCATTGCTCATTGTGATGGACTGAGGAATTCACAAGCATTAATTCATCATTAACTCTTTATGTGCCATGGTGTAAACCCCTTGTGTGCCATATAATTCTGAGACAGCAGCGTAGTCATGCTTTGAAAAAAAAAAAAAAAAACATTCTGCTTTTCAAATATATGTAACTTTTATAGATTTTTGCTACCTTGGACATGTAATGAGAAAAGTTGTAGAGAAAATGCCATGCTTTGATGTAGATGTAGATTGTATGACATATCTATAACTGCTTCTCTTTCAAATGACCAGTACGTAGCTACATTACTGTAGAGGAATGACTTTTTCACACAGAACAGTGATAAAAACTTAGAATTTTCTGGCAAATCCAGTAGGGAACATCGCTTGATAGTCACATAAAATGCAAGCTACAAGTGATAGGAATGCAATCCTGAGAAACGCATCCATTGTACTGTGGCATTTGGCTATTTTATCGATTGGTTTGGGAGGGTTTGTGCGCTTGAGCAGAATATGCAAACTTAGCATGCCGTCGACTGAGTTGGGCATGCGAACGTGGCTCATAAAGAGTTAAGTGAGGTCATACAAATCAGGTAACTGGAACCCCCAAACTGATGGACGACAGAATTGAAATGGAGAACAACTGTACACAGAATAAATTCATTTGCACCTATACTTCAGTATTGAAATGAATCTCTCATTCTTACCGTGTGATAATGTATTTTGACTGGTCCGTTTTGACTACTTGGGTTGCATTCAATGTCCTGGCCAGGTCAGCGCTGACATTTGTGTCTTTCTCTTTGTTCTCCAGCTTGGAAGGCAGCGGTTTGGGCTTCTTACTACCCTGGCCTGAAGAGCTGTTCTCTTTCATCACCGGTGAGGGATTGCGCTGCCGGGTCGACGACCCTACCGAAATTTGCTTCAGATTTTTTGCCTGGGTCTGCTCGTTCACCAGATTCTCCTTCACATTATCAAAGTCATTCACCGAGTGGCTGTTGCCAGTTGAGGATGACGATGAAGAGGAGGATGAAAGCGACCCGGACGTCTTTGCGTCTAAAATATTTGCATCTGTTGGTGGGGTGGGGGAGGCAGATTTGGCATTATTTGTCCCAATGTGTCTATTTCGAGTCTCTTTTGCCACGCTACCACCCCCTCCTCCTCCACCTCCTCCTCCTGATTTTTCCACACCACTACCAGTCTCTGCACTAGACTGATTCTTTGGTTGTTTACTACTCGGTGATTCTTTCTTGGCTGCTGCAACCCCATTTGCCACAGGTTCATCTGCTTTTTTACTTGAAGCTGTGTGGAAAGACACATTATGAGAAGAACTGACATGGAAATGATCTTGACAACTATATTCACAAGGACAAAACTCTCCCTGTCATATCTGATATATTGCAAGAAGTCATATGGTCAATACATAATACTGTACTTACAACATGTAGCACACCTGTTTCCCATAAGCACTGGATTAAGTAAGAATAGCAATAACCATTATCAAAATATATGGAATAACATCTCCATCACACACAAACATACCTGGTACTGGAGATCAAATATCTACATAGGTACAGGCTTAAAACTTGATTGGCACATTAAGGATTTGCCAAGTTATTAAGAAAGCTAAAAACAGAGCTATTCAAACAGGAAAATTGAAGAGCCACAAACAACTGTGGCACTTGAAAATATGGCTTTCTAATCATTTCTATTTTTCTTTTCCTGTTGTAAAACACTTACTGCATATATCTAACTGACCTGATCTCATCGAAACCCAGACCGGATACACACATGGACCTAAGATCATCATCTGCAACCCAACTTAAACGTGGCCCTCGCACCCACAATCATTATGGTGACCATGCTTTTCCCGTTTGTGCCCCCCTTCTTTAGAACACTCTCCCTACTCACATTCAGACCTCCACCTCCGTTGACATCTTCAAAAAGAAACTTAAGACTCATTTATTTTTAGAGCAGAATTAATGATTATGTAGGTCCTGTATGCATTTGTAGTAAATTATTTGTTATTCTAAGTTGATTTGTATGTTTGGTCGTTTAGCATTGTAAAGCGCTTAGAATCATGTTGTATTAAGCGCTAAATAGATATTTTATATTATTATTATTATTAAAGTTCCCACTGATATTATCACATGTTAAGTACTTTCTGATGATACTGCCAACTAACAAAATCATGTACTTCAATATAAGAAACACCCTTTTATTCTTGGAAAAGGGGTATTTGATCATTTCACAAGCCTGTACTGTGCTGCTCAAAGAGGAATAGATATGAGAACAGAGAGTATGATTTGGGAAAATAACTGCTCAAAACAATAATAATATCGTTTTTAATGACTTGTTTGTTTAAGGTAGTGTGGACGGGTAGGCACAAAATTAACAGTAACGTGCAATTTAATACAGAAGTCGAGCATTCAAGACATCTAAATTGATTGTATCATGGACATACAATATAAAAGAAATCTCTCTTGAATTTGATACAAAGCAGTTGTTAAAATGAAATTTGAAATTCACTGGTACTTCAAAACAATACTTGAAAATGGTATACAACACACACATACTGAAGCTTTTCGACATGCACTTATCAGAGAAAAATCGCATGAATGAACAGAAAGCCAGAAACGAAACAATATAAAGGAAGCGAAGGAACCATAAGGGCGAAATGGCGAGCTGTGATCGGCTGTCAAGGTAAACATATGAGCCTTGCTGCCAGCCGTTTGGTTGATTAATGCTAAAATACTAAAATAATGCAAGCGTTCTTACTAACTCTTTCTGACGGCACAGAATGGGGTCCATGAATTGGATGTATACTGCTTCGAGCATGCGCAGATGCGTGAAACTTCTAGCTCGGCTGGAAACCTTAAACCAAGATGAACAGTATTGTTCCGCGCACTCTTGGTTGTTCATCAAGTGGTGAGCAATGGCCGAATTGCCACCATCCACCGCAGCACCCACACTAGGCCGTCTACATGCGCGCGAAGGTAGGGAACGCACGTTGTTCCTTCGCTTCCTTCATATTGTTTTGTTTCTGGCTTTCTGTTCATTCATGCAATTTTACTCTGATGAGTGCATGTCGAAAAGCTTCAGTATGTGTGTGTTGTATGCCATTTTCAAGTTTTGTAGTACCAAACACATATTCATTCAAAACAATATCGGTTGAAGTAGTTGATCATTTCTTTCAAATCTTCAAGTACTTCTTGTTTAAAGACAATTTAATTTATTCTAATTTAATCTAATCAAATTCTCAAAATAATCATTATCAGGCAAGTCATGCATATATACTAGCTTTTATAAAAATACCTTCAGGCATTGCAGAGATATGGGGAAAATATTGAAATTTTAAGAATTTGCCTTGACCTTTGACCTTACATGTGTACACCATAAAAGTTGATAGGCACAACTCTGTCCACTCATCCATAGATATGCCAAGTTTAATTTGGATACCTCAAAAGGTTATTTTTAAGTTATGCTGTCCACAAAATCAATTACGGGTGGAAGGATGGACAGAAGGGCGGAAGGATGGACAGACAGAAGGGTGGAAGAATGGACGGACAAATGGGCGGACAGACGGACAACCTGAGACGTAATACCTCCGACAACACCAAGTGCTAAGAAACAAGTGCTAATGATCCATGAACACTGAAATAAGTTAAGTACAGATTTTAGGCTGACCCAACTTTTCCCCAGTAAAGCATCTTGAGCATCAAATAGCCAAAGTCATGATGTGGGTTTCTATCTCTTTAAGCCACAGGCTCAAAGGCCCTCTATGGTACACTCTCTGAGCTAAGGACCTTGCTGTTATTGTCCTGGCTTGTTCGGGATATCACACATGATCAACATGTGGGGCCAGTATACTGTTCACGACATCATACCTCAAACCATCACAAGGCAGGTGTGGTGGATATGCTCACATGTCAACCAAAGAATTTCAGTATGAACAAAACCTTGCACATCACTGACCTTTGGGTTTGTCCCCTGGAATGACCGCCACACCGTTAGCTGGTTGTTGCTCAGGCGGCAAAGCTTGCTGCAGGAGCTGCATATAGAACTCATTCTCTTTTTGCACCTCTTTCTGCTTTCTCAGCCTCATGCGATAACTGACATAGCTCTTGAAGTTGAAGCCCAGTGTCACCACAGGATAGCCGATACTGACGGTAAAGGAAGAGGCAAATTATAGTCTTAATCATTTAATCTGAATAGTAGCAATATCACGTGACTGACTGGGGCAACTAAAACTAACTGCTGGGCAAGTGAAATGAAACATACCTGCATATCAAATATGTAGGACACTTGTCCAAGTATTTATTTGGGTAGGTGAAAAAAACCAACCTTGTGCTGCCCTCACTAACAATACATTACTATAAAATATGAGCCTAACAGAGCCATGCTTCCTCGGCATAAGTGATGAATTCAAACATGACAATGAATGGGCACTGAGCCTAATGATAATGGGATGAGCTATTGCTGGTGACTAATGACTCATTATCTGGTGTACACTGCAAACAACAAATTCACCTTAAGATATATCATATGAATTCTCTCTGCAGAGCTTTGTTGCATAAGTAATATGCTACCCAAACATGCACGTACATTGCAAATAGCAGCTTCCACAAAGCCACAGTAAGTCAAGAACTCATTAAACTTAAGTCGATGTAAGAAGTTTCGTGATCATTCTGTCTCGTGAAGAATCAAAGGATGAATTAGAACTTGAAGAGCATTATACCATTTAAAGATGGTAAAGATTTAAACATGGTAAAGTATCAATCACTTCTTAAAAGCAGTGGTAGATGTCACAATTTCATCTGAAAGCAAATTGAATAGAAACATACACACACACACAAATGCCCATGAATAAAAATTTGATTTGAAGTAGGCTAGAATCAGAAGGTTTAAGCTCTCTCATAAATCCCACATTTTCTAAACCTGTCGGAGACCGATGTCACACGAGTTTAGAGAAGATGTAGAACATCAATACTTTACAATTTTTTTCTGACACATTTAATTTCCTCAAAGCAAAGAAGCTGTCTTTAGTAAGCTTTTATTTCAAATATTTGATCACTTTTGTTGGTTGCTTATGCTCTTCTGCACAAAGGTTAGCAACAAAACAATATTTATTGTCTCAAGTTATAGTCGCTGCCATGAATTCCTCAGTATCTCATCACACATTACATAAAATACTTTTAAAGCTAAATTAATTCTATGGTGTTTTAAGATTACAATTGGTGAAATGCAAAGGTGGGTTTTACTCTTCCAAGAATGTCAAAACTTTCCAAGAGTTTCATGAAATTTAATTTACTGTCTTTGGTAAGGGGAATATCTTATGTGATAAAGACAAATTTATCATGGCAGCCTTCTGAAACAATCCTTCTACAAAGTGGATCTCAAACACAGGAAAGTGAATTCAAATCACATTCTGAGCGCACGAATGCAAAAGTCTCACCAGTGTGCTGCAAATGGTCGGCATAAATCGAGATGAAATGGCACCACGGATCTCAGCCCTCGCAGCCGCACCGATGCTTCGATGTAAACAAACAGAAGCCAGAGTGCCACTGTTGGCAGGCAGATGCCACGATCTACATTCAGATCGATGTATAGTGTGACAACAGTGCAAAGTCATTATCACATTCCAGGATTGTGATATTAGAATAACAGCCTATTAAGACTTGTAATCTGACAATATCTTGGCTCTCTAAATAAAAGATAAATAGATAAGAAATGGACAGAGCACTTACACAAACTTATAGAATTTATTAACTACAGTGTGTAAGCTTGAGAAAAATTTTTAAGGAAGTTAGAAATGAAGAACAGATACAATTGTATCTGTTCAGCATTTGCCAACATGTGCTAAAGAAATCAACTTGTCAGGATGACCACTTCTCAGCTCTCATCACAAAACTATGAAAGAACACCAGAAACCCTAGAGGTTTGGGGAAAATGAGCACACTCATTGCTCATGACCAGAGCAACAATATCCTATGCACATGCAGTATAGTACATACTTTGATAAATCGGTAAACAGCCAGTGGCTAGTGATCATGATTGCTGTCCAGTGGAAAATTGGATGAAAATCTGTCTGTGGGGTGTATAACCTAACAGTTCTAGATTTATTGCTATTGACTGACAAATTGATGTAAATACGTACAAACTGTACTACTGTCAAAGTGGACATTTTCGCGGTGTTTACATTTTCACGAATTTCGCGCAACCAGAAACTAGCACAAAAATAAAAGCACAGGAATATTTTTGCTACCAGTACATTCCAGTAGTTGATGTCTTGATTCCGCGGAATCTAAAACACGCAAAAGTCTTATTGCCCAGCCGAGCGCAAAAAATTAGTCGCACGAAAATATCCACTTTTACAGTATTAAAAATCAATCAGTGTTTTAGTAGTTGCGATGATAAACAAAATCACACCCATGCAGGATTGGAAGTAAAGATCTTCTGATCCAGGGACAGGTGTCTCATCCACTAGCCCACTGAGTAACTCAATGCAAGAATTTCATGAATTTGAAGTCTGGATTTAAAGAAGGGCTTTGTGTCATGATATAGTATGGGAAAATTTTACCCTCATTAGGGTCAAATATTGCACAAGTATTTGCAATGTGCAATATGTAGTATTAACTCATGCAGTATATTCTAAAACACAGTTTACTGCCACCCAATATCTAAATATTTGCCACTATATATTTTCTTTCCTACCAGTTCATCTTTTTTTTTTTCTGTTTAGAATCTATTTACTGTAATGATTATGAGTGTTGGTGCTGTCGAAGAGAGCGCAATGTGTGGTGTGGTGTACGCACCTGTGTGCCAGACAAACTGGACCCACACATATGTACTGGCTGCAAAGAACAGCCAGTGGACAGGGATAAACAGTAGACAGATCATGTCCGATGTGAAGGCGATGAATATGAAGAACACCGAGAAGGCCTAGGAAAGAAAAACAACATTAAAAAAGTTTTTGAAATACCAGTAACTGTACATCTCTGATGAAACTGTTCAACAGCTGATATTACAAATACAATAATTACAAAACATACAACCAAAGGATAATACAAACTAACACTAAGACTTAGAGTTGTTATGGGCGTGAAACAACTGGCATAGTTTTGTTTATATGTACATTTGTTTGGGTGTTTTTGTTTGTTTTTTCTTTGAAGTTATCAACTTAGTTACACAAATTTGTTTTCTTGCATGATTTTTCAAAGGTACAAGTAATAATGTATCAAACACTTTAAAAAAAACACACACACACATACACAGGGTGACATACAGACAGACAAATGGGATCAAATTGTTCATTTGGTTCTACAGGGCTGTGAAACCCGCGGACTACAAGTTCAGGGAACACTTACCAGGCCTTGGTACTTGTAGGAGTCGTAGATACTGCGAAGGAGGAGCCAAACTGGCCACAGGTACTCAAACCGGAATTCCAGCAGAAAGTCAAGCAGCAGAACGAAGCCCCATATCGCAAGGAATTTCAGATACAGGAAAGTACTACTGCAATGGGTATAGGGAAAGGGAGATAAAACAGATGAATCAATTCACTTTGGAAGTTTATACACTCTGTTAACCAGAGCTTACAGAAATGACAGATGAATAAACAGCAAGAAACACACCAACATTAACTTTCATTGTTGAAACACTGATAAATATTTTCCGTAATGATAAGTTACATAATGTACATGACTGCTTGAATGATGAAAAACCCGAGTAAGCCTACTGAAAATGATATGAAGCATTATCAAACTTGTATACCAGCTTTTTTTTATGAACAAAATAAAGTAACAAATGTCTTTGATGTCTGTGATTCTGCTCAAAAGAAAGCAGACTATTGTCTCAGCTCCTGCACATCACCCAAGAAAGAGAAATTGTGTATTCTTCAAAATTCTCTTCCTTTCACAAATACAAAAACACACACACACACACACACACACACACTCACTCTCTCATACATTATATACATGTGTACAGCAAATGAATATTAATATCTCCCAGTAAACTATTCAGACATCTCCAAAGTGCATCCTCTAGGTAGCCTGAACTTTTCATTGTCTTCTCCTCATTAAAAATCATAATTACAATAGACAACCTGCTAACAGAGCTCTTATCAACTAACAAATTTGAGAAGACATGGTAAGAGTTGTAGAGTGACATAATTTGATACCTCTGTGTTTTATTCACTTTTCATGTGTTACATTAATGGAGTTTCTTCATCTACTTCCATGTCAAGCGCACTCCATCCATTATCTACAGTAGTGTATTATAACCTTGTATTTATAAGTACATTGTATAGCTTGATAGCTCTGACATAAAACTTACTGTATACCCATGATGTAAATGAGAAAGCATCAAAAGAAAGTGTTGTTCAGGGGGGGGGGGGGAAATCTAGGCCTACTAGTCAGGGCGTGATAAACGAATATGAAATAAGTCTAAGCCTTGACCTGTATGTGTAAATGTACACTAACTGTATGTATAGCTGTAGTGTACTGTACATGGACTCCTTCACATAATGAACTGACTGATGAATGACAACTAGCACTGCACTATTCCTATTGTATGAAAGTTGATTCACATGAAACTGAACAACAAAACAAAACCATGCATCCACATTTCGCTGCATTCATTGCCAGTATGCACCGGATATCTGATGCTATTAGACACCACCTACTGTAAAATGAGAAATTTTCGCGTGCATTTTAATTTCGCAAATTTCGCGAGCGCCAAAATTCGCGAAATTAAAATGCACGTGAAAGTTTTTGTCTACACTACATGCATTGAACACCAGTGGCAATTCGCGAAAATTTCATGCCACGAAAAGAGCTGTCAGCTCCAATTCGCGAAAATTTCATGCCGCGAATATATCATGTTTTACAGTACCGGTATTTACAATGTACCTTTTGTAATGTGTAGTGCAAGTACCGGTACTGATGACAAAGTACAAGCCAAGTGTGAACACCGACCCTGCATTCTGAGTACATGTACATTTAGTGTGCACATATGTACAGTGTAGGTCCCGTCTCCGGTCCTGGATCCGGAGAATGTTCAGCACTGCAGGACTTTCCAATGACTCCCAAACAAATACACAAATGTAGTTCGAATGCTAATCATTGAAAGGGGACTTCCCCTGGTGTCCCTGTGAATCTTGTTGGGGTTCGGAGGCATAATTTGGAGGGGAGAGTGACCTTGGGCTCATAATTGATAGAATCAAGCTGTATTCATTGAATGTGTGCACATGTGCAAATTCTGGTTTCAAATGGCAGGGTGTGCCCCTTCAGCACTTTGCAAGGCCTATTCCTGAAACACAATTTGTGCCAGAGAGTACAGCTCAGCTTGGGGACAGTCGCTGTACAGTGGATGGTCAGTCATTAAAAAGTGAAGATCTGTCCCGACTGTTCCAGCCAGGGACACAGGACTGAGGTAGATAAATTATTTGGCTGCATTACACTGGCTCATTGACAATTGTCACAATATCAACCACAGATGTTGGACAAAGCATGCAAGATTTACAGACAAACATGCAACTGTCATGTAATAACGATATGATGATTTTATAGGTCATTGTACTGGCAACGGAGAAGAGTCACTGAGATTACACAGAAACATGCCGTATGGTCTAATAAAAAAAAAAACACACACACAAAAAAAAAACAACAACAGGTGAACATTTCTGAGATTTTTACACTGATAAGTTAAGTGATGATAATGTGCTGAGCTGTACATACAAATGTACATTTCAGCGCTGGGCTCTCAATATCTACATGTATCTGTTGCTTTCTGTTCCAGGTTGCACTGTTCCAGGATTATCGGTGAGGTGCACATCGAGAAGTGTATTAACTATTATGGGAAGGGAGAATGGCGAGAGGGGGTTCAAGAAATGGCTGCGCAAAGGCTACACAGTACAACGCCAGGGACCACATAAGTCATAGAGTTACATTAGCCCTGAATACAGTTGTTCCAATTAGAGATAACCACATAATCCTGTCTGAAATGTAGTTGCGTGTGATGTGAATTCTGACCCTTCACTCAGTGTTAAATATAGACAGACAGCATAAACAATAAAGACAGAGAAAAAAAACACACACACAAATAGAATACTTGGTACAGTGATTAATGGCACATGCGATCGCCTGCTTTGTTTGTAAAACAGTCATGGAGAACGACTGTCTACAAATAGAAAAAATTGTTGATGCTCATTTCCTTGAATTCATCTGATTTATTTGTCCATAAACATTTGTCATGCATCCCGATAATTTGGCTACGACTGACACTAGCAGAAAGAGACATTCTACGTGAGAGATCTTGCCCCATCTACTGGACACACACACACTATATACACACACACAGCTGCACAAGCGAGACATCATGACATTGGTCACAGCTAGCAAAAATCAACTAGCCAACCGATTCGAGTTACCTGCTGTAAATTCCTTCCGTGATTTTCGGGCGTTTCAAAGGACGTCTAGGTCTGCCGCAGTCGGCATTTCGTCTCTTCATATTCCCGATGTTGCCCAGCTTGTAAATAATTTAAACGAAATTCCAAAGAAGGCAAGACTTTCTCTTTCACCTTTTTGGCACTTCCTCACAGCGTCGTAAAAAACACTATCGCTAGCGTGTAATGCATAGGTTTTACTCTGTCGACTGCTCGCTGTGCTTACGAAGGTCTACATGTATGTAGGACCACACATCACATACGCGACATCGACACAGCACCTGGCATATGGACAGCATGCAAAGCTTAGCTCACTAGGCGCACACACACCCCATACTACGGGAATTGAACATCTTTTGTGCATATTCACACACAAGTTTCGGACTGCGGAGATGTGTGTGTCCATATATCCCGTGTTGTATCGATCAGGCAGTATTTTGCAGCTACCCAAACTCACTTGAACTAACGTGTCGAAGATGTCTACAGTTCTTCGCAGCAAACAACCGATTACAGTATTATTGCTGTATTATTATTATCATCATCGCGCTTGCGCAATGAGGATGAAAAACCACTTTTCTCTTGTTTCACATAATGCAGCTAGCAGGACGGCATACTAGTAATAGAGAGAAATAATTGTGTTACTTTACATATCACAAGCATTTTATCTTTTTAATTCTATCACATTGGCAAATTGGAGGAATTTATAAGTATACAGAGCCACGGAAAACAAAATGTAAGTATAAGAACTTAAGTTAAAATCTAAACAAATAAAGGAATAGATCTAGTAAAGTTTCAGAGAACTGATAGGGCCCAAACTAACAAAAACAAAGAATTTCGATATTTGTCATGACTCATGACACAGGGAAATCAGGCAATATTTCCATAGTGGTCCTATAGGTTTGTGAAAAAAGAATGTCAAAAATATAATCATGTTTCGGTTAATAACTCAGCAACCGCATGCACATATCCCTTTGAAGTTATTGCTGCTAAGTTGTTGCACCCCTGCAATCATTATTTTGACGATGTGCATAATTTCATTTTGATTTTTCATTTTTTAAAACAAAAGAACAGTATAAGTCAAATTTCTACTGAGACTTGTTCAAGCGACGACTTTCGGACACAACCTAATTTGCATAGGGCTGCCTACAGTGTAAGCTTTTGAGTTCTCTATGTTTTTATTCCAATTCTACAGCCAACTTGTGGCAGGTTTATTCTTCTGTTTGTTAGATTTCTCTGCATTATCATAGCCAATTGAAAGAAAAACTAGAGCGGACACACTTTCAGAGACTCCAACCCCAAGCACCTTCTGATCTGGAGATTCTCCCGCCCGAAACCCCTAGCAAACGGGAGACTCCAAAGTTGATGTGAGCGAAGCGCGAAGTTCCTAGGGTTCTAGATGTTCTCTGGTGCTATCTAAACTTATTCTTTTCAACATACGATAGCAATAAGTAAGAAATCCTTTCCACCGGGAGACACAGAGCCAGGGCGGGAGAAATCAAATCTCAAGCGGGAGAACGGGAGATTTTGCAAAAATGGGCTTTCGGCGTGAGATCTCCCGTCGGAAACGGGAGAGTTGGAGTCTCTGCACTTTTGGAAGCAGAGAAAAAGTTTCAAAGGAAGAAAGTTATTAGCGTTTAACCATGGTAACAGAACTCTAACTATCGCTATACTTATAAGAATAATTTAAGATCGTGGGATGTGTGACTTACACAGAAATACAAATTTCCAACATTCCCTGAAGTTTATTGGAATTATATAATCATCAACAAAATCAAACTGCATTATTATTATTATCATTCTTCTTTTTTTTTTCTTTTTTTTTTTCTTTTTGCAATGGGGAATTTAGGCCTGTTATAAGGTTTTATCTTTTAGGCGTCTTGACAGATCATGATTTCCACACATAAGATCCTACATATCCAGGAATGATTCTGCATAAATACTAAGTAACCTACATAACGGTTGACACATAATTATTCACACACACATCGATGGCCCCAAACTACACATTAAATGCAAGCACAAATTAACACACCACGTTTGGCATCAGAGCGTCTATGAGTCGTAACACACGCCCTCTGACGTTTGATAATTAGATTCAGCAGCAGATGGCGCTATAGCCAAAATCGCAACAGTCAGGAATGTGAACTCCCAAAATGATGCTTCGTCGAGGATTCTGCTGTCCTTGAAAATGACTGGAAATCGAAAAGTCCTATTGAATAGATTGCCGATCTGATGTAGTAAAGTGGAAAAAGAGAATAAGTTGCCACCACAATGATGTTCAGGTGATGGAGAAATTAATTAAACCAAGTGGTTGCGTTAACCGATTCTCAACCGTCCTGATAGGCGGAGCTATAAGAAATTGTGCTAGAATTATTTTGATAAGTTTCTGTTTTGAAGTCTATTTCGAGGACAGGGCGTGGATCGGGGGGGGGGGGAGGGGGCAGTTGTTCAGTTCCTATCCATAGATTATGTGCACTTCTTTGATTTGACTATTTCTCAAATATTCCATCATGAATATGTATACGAGATATTTTAATTTCAACTCTTAAAATGCCAAAGCCCCCTTGTATGAGAGGGGTTGGGGTACACGGTGCACCCCCTTCAACACCCTCCCTCCTGCCACATTAGCCTCTCCTTCATGCATTGATTATGGCTGCACTACTTTACACATTCCATCAAAAGTGTGCGCCAGATTGTTGAATTTCGATTCTAAAAATGGGAAAGCTCCCTCGAATGGGAGACTACAGTAGTGGGAGGAGGATATTCCCTACCAACCATTCCCTACTCGCTCGGTCCCCCTCATTATAGACTCGGTACACTTTAGAGATTGGCAATATTATTAACGGATCGATGCCCTTGATCAACGATATAGTCAAATGTTGTTATTAAGATACATTTCTTGGATCAGACATTGCTCAAAATGAGGTGGCAGCCCCATATCTCATTTAAAAAAAACAACAAGTTTGTGCGCGTGTCTATTTGTTTCTGTCTTCTGTATAACCTTTTAGCCACTGAAGATTCGTTACATACAGTAATGATCTATCAATGCTATGGTTTCCAGGGATGGACAGCAATATTACTCTCATTTCGAAAAAAAAAATCTAAATGATATGAAATAGCTCGCTGCATTTTTATTTTTGTCTATTATAAGTTATTTTTATTTGAAAGCCGAAGACTTCACCAAGAGAATGGTGTGTCACAGAAGTAATGCTGACATATATTTGCTGACTTTTGACCTTCTCCAAGTTACATAATTGTATATTCTGTTAAAAAAAAAAAAAAAAAAAAAAAAAAAAAAAAACTGGCAAAGCATAAAACGGACAGGCGGTTTCCGGTGTTTCAGTGACTAAGTAATGGGTTAATGATATACCAATGGCATTTCATTCTTACGTTTACTCGTTTGGTAACACACGACAGCACCTCGACGGGGTCCGACAGCTGCGACCTGCCCTCTGCTACAGCTGAGGCGGTTAAATCTCTGCAAGTTCGTCTGGTGTCGCAAAGTCAACTGTATATAGGGTATGCGTAACAGGGCGTGCCGAGTTGTCTTGCGAATTAGAATAATAAATCCTTATGCAAACCCTAACATGCCTAACAAGCGCCATGTTGTAGATTTAAAAGACTGCTAATATATAACGATCCAACAGGAGTTTATTTCGCAGTTTCGTGTCAGTATTGATGTATAGCGTTATGCTTATTGTATGTTCATGTTAGATTCACATCATGACTTACAAAAAAATATTGTCACAATGATTCAATCTTACCTTGCCAGCCGTTCACAATATGTTAAGATCAATGACAGTAACTCTGATCCGGTAGCACTTACTTGCGGAGTCCCGCAAGGGTCTGTATGTGGACCTCTTCTATTCTCACTATCGCATCTTTCAAGGATTAGACACATTTTTGAAAGACACGACATTCAGTATCACTGTTAAGCAGATGATATACAAATATTTGTATCCTTTTCACCAACCAGGACTGAACTCACTGAAGCTGTAAAACGATTGGAATTATGTATTGATGATGTTAAGGCATGGATGGAAAGAAATGGTCTCAAATTTCATGACAGTAAGTCAGAATTTATTCTGATAGGATCCAAACAGATGTTGTCTAAAGTGAATTCTGATACATGTTTTGTTAGAATTGGCAATAGTAATATCAAGCCTTCGAACAAAGTTCGTAATCTTGGTGTTGTTTATGATGCAAATCTGACATTCAAAGACCACATTTCATATGTATCCCAATCTGTAAGATTTCATTTGCGTAACCTGGGCTCAATTTATTCGGAGATATCTAACTAGATCAGCAGCAGAAAAACTGATGCATGCTCTTATTTCGTCTCGTCTAGATTTCTGCAATTCTCTGTTTTGCAGCCTTCCACAAAAAGAACTCAGTAAACTGCAACGTCTTCAGAATTGTGCCGCTAGATTACTTACTTTCAAGAAGAAAACTGTGCATACTACCCCAATACTTCGGTCCCTACACTGGCTTCCTGTAGAAAAACGTATTAACTTCAAGATTCTTCTTCTTGTTTACCGTACATTGCGCAAATTTGCCCCTGTCTACCTTCAAAATACTCTTCATCTTCACCAACCACCACGTAATCTCCGTTCATCAAACTCGCTAAAATTACAGGTACCTCGAATCAAGCGTAATTGGGGGGATCGGGCTTTTTCATATATGGGCCCAAAACTATGGAATGGCCTACCAAAATCTCTTAGAGAAGCATCTTCCATTGATAGTTTCAAAAAGAATCTCAAGACTTATATTTTTGATTTGAATTGACAATATTGTATACCTGTATGTATAGTATGTGTACGTATATAGGCCTATTGTTTGTTTGGTTTATTGTCTTATTATTTTCTGTGATACTGTTGTAACGTGACACAATATTATGTACTCTGTTCTATAGCGCCTTGAGTATCTTTTTTAGGTAGAAATGTGCGCTTTATAAGAGTCTCACTATTATTATTATTATTATTATTATTATTATTATTATTATTATTATTATTATTATTATTACCCATTCTTTACCACACGGTCCGGGCACACAATGTGCTCTATATCTGATATTCTACTGTTTTAGATCACCGTATTATTATCCGATGCTACGATATATGAAAACGAGGGGAGAGAATAATAGGGATGGAGGTTGACAACGCACCTTCAGTGAGAACGCCCATGTCTTTTAGGCAATTAGAAAAATCTTGGATTGAGGAACATCAGAGTTCAGGGTGACAGAATGTTAAACAGAGTTTATAGGCAGTGGCGCAAATTTCTAATGATAAAGAGAGAGTTCAAAGATCTGAAGGGTGGTTATCATTGGAATATAATGACGGCGTGGTAAAATCACGGTTTCTTTTCTCTTCGTTGCCAAGTTGAAATTTTTTTTCTTATTGTTCTGATGCGTTTTGACATAATTATTTGCACTGCCTAACTGAAGTTCAATCTGTGGCTATAAAGCAGGTGCCGTGTTTAAAGTGACAATATTTTTTTTTCAAATATTCTACTGTTCTTTTGTGTCCATAATCAATAGTAGAAACGGTAGACTGCAACTTAACAAAGGATATTTCTTGAGGAAAAAAAAAACACACAACAGATTTCTTGAAGACAAATTGATTGAAAATAAGAGAGCCTAGATTTTGCTTTGTCTCTATGTATGCCTGCATCTGTTGTTAAATAACAACTTTCTAAGTGTACTATAACTTAACCAAGGCTTGATTGAGGTGTATGCATCACTGATATGCCAGTAGAGGTGTCCTATGTGATAGTTTTCGTATCAATGAACCAGGGTAAATCAGCCTGACATTACGAGGCTTAATAATGATCATTTTATGCCACCGGAATGTAGTCAATTTCAGGATCCGTTCACGAAGAGGTTTGCAATTATTGTAACAGGCAACAAAGATTGTAGTTAACGGTATGGTAGCAGCCAGGAAACACACAATCAGGCTTTAGCATTCTAATTATCACCTTCCCCGTACTCGCACTATTTTTTGCAAAGAAAACATTTATATTTACTGGACCCAGATATTGGAATGACCTCCCTCAGGATAATACTTCTTCCTTATCTTTATTCACCTTCAAACGCAAATTAAAATAGTTATTCCTTAGTGGATACACACTACCAAGTTTTTAGCAACTTTTTTTAAATACTCCCGGTCTTTTGTCCTTGTACGCAGTACCAAGTTATCTAAGTTATTTAATGGTACCGATACATCTTTTAATAAAGATCATACAGCATTTTTTTTTTCAAACACTGCGAGATCCGTATACAGTCTGATTTGTGCGATACCTATGTGGTTCATTAGTTTTATACTTATCGATTTTTGTACTGGTATAATTTTAGTTGGTCAAGACAAACATATCCGTTCTCCGTGTAAAATTATATGCCTATGAACTCGGGAACCTACAGTGTTTACAAGCTTTAAAGCTTTTATGTAGGCCCCATCATATTTCTTATACTTACTAGTGACATCTTCATACGATATGACCATGTACATTTGTGTCAAGTATATATTTTTTCTTCTTCTTCAATCAAAATACATGATTGTATACATTTTGTATTCTTGTTTTATTGTCAATAATTTTGTAATTTCATCATTGAGAAAATGGAAATATGAAATAAATTTGAACTGAACTGAACTGAACTGTAGTACGTAAGTAAAATCATGGCAACATAAAAAATACAATCCTGTCTATAAGTCTCATTAGTATGTCATTACAGCACAAGAATTAATTTGATATTTTTCGATGGTATTGCCTTATGTTTTCATTCTAATAGCATATATAAGAACCACAAAACACTGCGCCAAATTGTATGTGAAATTGACTTGACTGAGTCAAACAAGAAAATGATTCTCATTCATATCTTCTCGATTCGAGGTGTAGCAAATGTCACATGTTTGAAGGTGTGTCTTCGAATTATAAACGCAGACTGCAATAATCACATCAATACATCAAGGCTTGAGGCAGAATAGGCATTTTCTATATGCAAGATGTAGTATGTGATTATACGATATATCGTTAGAATCTTTTGCTCTTTCTGAGATAAAACCTTGAGGAGAACACGTATTATTATAATTGTTAATCCACATTATATATCGTTAAATAGATGATGCGAAATCAAGCAGACGAAACCGTGTAAGGTTAATCAAAAAAAGTTATAATATATATAAATGAATTATCAATAATAAATATGTCGTTGCCATTTGTGTAATTGTTTCGTTAAAACATATTAACTTCGCATATTGTTTTAAAGTTGATATGTTTTTCCCGAATCAATTATATAAGTTAACAACGATATGAATATTATGCAAAGTAAACGGAGAGGATGTCGTGTTTTCGCATGTTTCCCGTTGTTTTATTTCCTACAAAAGTTTCTCTAAATTTGTTGATATGAAAATAGGGGGGGGGGGAAGGAAAATGTGTCCATTTCCCGCCAGTAGAGGCTATGATGCGTTGGAATATAAGTGATGGGGAAAGAGCTGTAGTTGTTGTTGTTGTTTTTATCGACACAAACTTGATATTGTTTGTGCACAAACCAATACGAGAGTTACAAGGTGACGATAAACTCTGGTGGCTTTCATAATCATGTGATTGCAACTATAGCATTAATATCAGGGCCGATATTCATCTATGTCCGATGCTTGATGAGCCTTCCTTCAGTTTGCTCTTCCTATTTTACAATACAGCAGAGTCACCGAGGGCGTAGTGTAGAAACTCACTTATAGACCGTCAATTTCAACATAGTGACATTGTCTCGACGGGGTGGTATTCGTTATTGCGAAGGTTCGTTATTTTTTTCCGAAACGCAATTCCCTATACATAGATGTTCATTCGGAATGAAGAGGTTCGTTAATCCGAAAATTTGTAGCGTTATTCCTAAGGTTCGTTAACTCGAAACTAAAAAGACGGTGCGCACTAACGAGCCTTTGGAATTACGAACCTTATACTTCGCTTTCGAATTAACGAACCTTCGGATTAACAACCCTTTTATTTCCATTTTCGGATGAATAAACACTCGGAATAACGAACCGTACTTCGTTTTCGGATTAAGGAACCTACTGATACGAGCCTTCGGAATTACGAACTTTATTTCATATCTTATAACGGTCCTTTTGAGTAATGAACCATGAGAATAACGAACTGTAGTCGTCTCGACGTACTTCTATACTGGTGAAAGATCACAGAAGAGCTTCTGCAGTGGACCCGCCCTAGCCCCTACCACATGACTTTACCAGAACAAATCTCTTACGCATGTTACTAATATATAACACAACAAGACGCAGAGCATTGATCCAATTGTCATTTTATTCAAGATGATATAAATTTTCTTTCACGTTTTCCAAAAACAATTTAGGCCTACCGGTATAACACATTACCGGTATATAAGACATTGATATTTATTCTATAGGTGAATGTCACAACGCATGCAAATACAATCAAGATACAACACTTTTCATGCTATTGACATGAAAACAAAAGGTACAGTGTATAAACATTGCATTTCCGACGTAACTGTAGGTGTTCAGGGCACCGTTTCATGAAAGTTGTCAGCCCTGCCAAGTTGTCGGTTTGTGACAATCACCATAATAACAGTTAGTAACCAGAGCCTCTCAGCCAATCAAAACCAAGGATTTTACTGAAATTGTCAGAGACTGACAACTTGTCAGGGCTGACAACTTTCATGAAACGGTGCCCAGCAGGTGTTCACTTTAAAACACTTTACTTTCAAACCGCTAAATTGACTCTTACGCCTTCCAGCACACAGATAGACGTATTCCATGAACTGGGACCTTAATTTCTACTTTTTCCCCAAAAAAAATTATTCAGTATTTAAGTGAGATCTTTTCTCTAAAATATTGAAATAAATAAACAGAAATAAAACGAGTCGGTTCCCCTCCTCTCCTCGTTAGCTTAGACATTCTATGGTAGTCTTGTGTGTCAAATTAATTCTTGGTACAGTAGCTTATGGCGTGGGGATCTCAGTTGTAACTGATACTGTGTTCCTTCAACGTGATGAAAGATGTGGCGAAAAAAGAACGGTGGATTATAAACCGTTCATGATGAACGCCAAAAACCATTAAAAAAAAACCCCGACGAAATGTCCGATACTCTTATCTGTAACAGGCCACAATTTTTTTTACTAATTTTGCTCAAGACTCCCTGTTCACTTAAAAAGTATAATTCATAGGTTGCAAATTGTGTTTGTGTGATTTTGTGTGTGTGTGTGGGGGGGGGGGGGGGATGGGAAGGTATAGATAAACCCATTTCTGACAGTCAGACGGCATACCAGAAAGAAATCTTAAACATCTTTTTTATCGAGAACAAATGCATACTTTTTTGTATCAATGATCCAACGTAGAGGGCAGCAACATTACAATCACACCTATTGGTTTTATTCAGAGATGTATGTAAAGGGGCCTGGCAAGATCCCAGCAACTTACTGTTAGAAGGGCCTGCAATCCAAGTACTGTATGTTGACATCTATTTACGCCTTTTGGTCGGTACATAACCCAAAGCACTAAATACTAACATCATCACACATCATCCCGCTACACTTGAGTTGAACAATAGACACAGCTATGTGCCTTTTACCAAGCATTGCTATGACTACCAGCACTTGCTCACAAGAGCATCACATGGTTTTTTTTTAATGTTAATGTTTCTTACTTTTTTACGTAGCAATAAATGGAAAGGCACATAACTGTGTCTTTTGTTCATCTTAAGTGTCACAGGAAAATAATGTCACAACTAGAATATGAATAAAGATGATTTGGAGGATCTTTAAGAGGAGGGGCTTGAAAGGGTGCAGAAAAAATATGAAAAATGTTTCAAAATAAAAATAATGATGCATATTTTCTTGAAGTATCTAGGGATTTGGTTATTTACAGACGAAAAGGCGTAAATAGAGGTCAATATACATTTACTGAATTGCAGGGACCCTTAAAGCTTTCTATAGAACATAGGTGCGCAATGGCGTCAACAGTTGACAACCCTGCCCAATAGTACTTCTCATTTGAATCTTCTTTTGGCACGTTATTGATTCGAGTACTGTCATCTCATTTTCTCAATTTACATTCTTCATCCTCATTTTCCTTACGAAATACAAAGACATCGATTTACACACGTAGAAGAAAGACGCGACGTTTATATATGAAACTCTTTTCTTTCATATGAGTCTATCAAAGGCTTGTTTTTAAAGTCTTTTGTGAACAACACGGCCATAAACAGGTCATTTGCCAATCGTTAGGGGATACTAGTTTATCGAGATGACGACATATATTTACTAGAACTCGACATTAGAACGCAAAAAACAGAAAACTTCCTCAGAATTTAAAAATCAATTTTAATTCATCATATAAAATTCTTTTTTAAATACTTCATAAAAGGAATTTTATAGCGATTAATAAAAAAATGCTAAAATACCCTCCCCTTCCCACCCACCAATAAAATACAAAATACAAACATAGGAATATGTCGAATGTCAATCGATGTAAAATGGCTGTTGAAGAAGGATTAGAAGAAGAGGATGATGATGATGATGATGATGACGATGATGATGATGATGATGATGATGATGATGATGATGAAGAAGAAGAAAACAAAAAGAATGATTACAAACTAATTCAGATATTTCCGGATTAATCTCCCTGAAGAGTTCAAGAAGAACAACGTACACTCTTGTTATGGCCATCTTTTTACGAACGTTTTTTCCTTGTTGTCATATACCAAGCAAGCAGAGATATTTCCATAAGGTTATTAAAAGTAATGAAGTACCGGCATTTCTATTCATGTTGTGAGCGGGTTGAATGCATTGACAGCTAAAAGAAGCACATGACAACATGTAAAATCAAAGTATCTCGAGATATTATATAATGCTATAGAACGATAATGCATTGGATATTGCATTCACTAATAGCACTTCAAGTTCAAGCCATGAGATCTTTCGAAATATAGATGTGCTAGTAGAATGAATTGCATTTGTTTGAGCCAATAGGTTCTTCTTTTGTGGGTTCTTACAATGCGCATGCGATGTAGATATTGCACAACTTGTACATAAACTATGTTAATCCTATGAGTTGAATAATACAACCAAACAAACAAACCTGTATATGTATGATAGGTTAAATGAAACAATGCAAGTTGGTAGTTGGTGATTAAGAACACTAAGCCTAAGGTACAAAAATTGCAATATAAACTGCCTGTACACATTAATCTGCCAAACATTCGTTTGGTGGAAGAAATGGTTGTTGAATTTAGTCTGATATGCGACTTGTATACATTTTGTTGACATTGCATTACCAGGAACGGCGTTTCTTAATCACACCAGCATCGTATGACCTGGAGTGTGGAACAAAGTTTGAAGAAAGCTTTCTCGTGCCCCCTTTATTTTTTATTTCTATTTTTCACCAAATTTCTATCGAGTTCCTTTAAAAGATATAGATATTTCCTTCCCAAGTAAGAATAATTGAAACCTTTCATCATTATGATTCTTATTGTTGATAAGACAACACAAGTTTTCATAATACGACACACGTCATGACTTATATCGCATCAATGATAACACGCTTGAAAAGAAAAAGAAGTGAGTGATGCAGGGCAACGGAATATTTCATATTCATACCCTTTATGAAACTGTATATCATCTTTACCTCTATCCTTTTTTTTTAAAACTAAGTGAGAAATTGATGTCTTTTGTGACTCGAAAGTCTGACGGTGAATAGTTACACACAAAAAGTCTGACTGTAATTGACAAGATTTGTAGATACTGAATATGAAGTGTTGTAAACAACAACACGAGACATTTGCAAAATTATTGCGCCCTCTTTGGTAGAAAGCACACCTCCCCCGAAATGTGCAGTATAACCAGGCAGCATGAGCATCTTGTACTTCAGACATTGGAGTACATGTCAAAGTTTGATTTTTTTTAATGCCATCAAGCAAGAAGCATGTAATGATACGAACGAGAGATGCACGCGTTTTGCTTTATTACTTTGCGTCTTTATACTTGTGCATGATTTATAAGGTTACTGTTGGGAAAATGATATGAAAATAAGCAGCATTCACAATTCCAGACCTTCCGGCTTTCCGTAAGCATGTGTCCTTCAATTAATATCGTACCCAACTCAAACGCTTTGAAATCAGCATATCTCATTATCATTGTACAAAATCAAATTTGAATGGAACTGCGTATACTTGTCTTTATTGCACTTGCGCTGATGCAGGACATCAGTAATAATCACGTCCAGAGCTTCGACATTGAGTGCGACAGTACCGTTGTTATTCACCTTGGTGGCACTCACTAAAATGGGGACATGACTGAAAACATGGCGGGACAGAAAAAGGTCCTCCCAAAACACCAGTCGAGTTCACAACTCAGCAATGATAACAGGCGACAAGTCTTCGGATCTGGCAAGTCCATGCATCAGTTGACAGCACGAGGGCCTGCGTGTTTCGAATTCAATATCAGAGAGTATCATTGCTGTGAAGTATTATGCACAACAGCCAGATCCTCAAGAATTTAGAGTTGTTTTTTTACAGGAACCCAGCATCGGTCAAGGATAGATGGCCGACTTTAATCGAAGAACCAAAGTCCTCAGCTGCTGGTAATCGCGCTGTAACAGCGGCAGGCACTCCTCTTCCTCCTCCTCCTCATCGTCATCCTCGTCGTCCTCGTCGTCCTCGTCGGCAACTTCTAGACCAGTCTTGCTGATGCTGTCGATAGCATCCTCGTTCTCCGAGTCGATGAAACCATTTTCGACTGGTTCGAGCTCCTCTCCTCTCATGATCAAGAAAGCACCAGTCCTATTATTTCGGATATCCTATAGGGGAGGAGGAATGGGAAAATCAAAACCAGTTAAATGAAATGACCGTTGAAATGGAAGTGACAGTACGCACATACATACATACATACATACATATAGGCCTACACACTACGAATATTTATTCATAAACATAATTACAAAGAAACATCTAGAGATATACACTGAGAAAAAGACAGACAGACAGACCAGAAAGAGTAGTCTTGCGAGAGTCGAAAATAATAGCTCGGGTGGATGCACTTTCTTCAGTCTCGAGGACTTTGTTTCAGTTTCAGTAAGTTTTATTTCTTCACTTGTATTAAAAAAAGATAAGTATGACAATATCAAATATATTCATAAGTCAGGAAAATATAAGCGAGAGTTATCAGGTTTGAATTTTCTTCGGTTTGTCTCTCTCTAACAAATGAAACTTGTGAGATCGTTGAATTACAGATCAACAGTTGCGATCTCACAGATTTCATTTTGTTAGACGGAGACAAACTGAAGAAAATTCAAACCTCAACCCCTACCCCTGTACTTGATATATTATTTTCTCCCAAGAGTTATCAGTGCAAATAATCATGTGAATGATACATATATTTCATGACAAATCTTTAAGCATACAAGAGGAGGAGACCGTTATCAAGAAGCAAATCACTTGACTTGGACAACGGACCTTGACTCATACGAAGTTCACTTTTTTTCCTCCTTTTTATCAGATTGATTAAAGGTCCTGTTTACCTTTGTGAGCAGTGATTTAATGTTCAAGATATATGTGTAGGTCAGTTGTATCACAAAACATCCTACCATATATGAACTTTGCAACTTAGAACTTAAAATACAAGGAAATATCACTATTTTTCTCAATAAACCGTAACTGTAGACGGTTTAGTCTGGAAACATTTTTATCATAACCATTGTTCACAATTTGTGTATTTAACAATACCTACAATTGATTATACTAATTCATATTTTTACATTGGTTGTTTCTATCCCTAACTCACATTTTTGAACCATTTTGAAGCATTAATGCTGGGTTTTTATTTCATCTGCAATTGTAAATTATGCCTCTAAGGCAAAGTTTGCAAAAATAGTCAACATGTCAGATTGTGAACAGCATCATTTTTGCAATCCCTGAAGACAGTACTTCATGTATGTTGTTTTTTTTTTTCATGGACTGCATCTTAAAGAGAAGTACTTCTTTGAGAAAAGTATACATGAGATTGCTTCCAATGTGGCTCACTTCCGGTAATATGGATATTAAGTACATGTATGATTACATGATCCATCAAGGATTGAGTGATTTGAATCAGTAGATAACGTAGATTAATTCAAACCATTTCAATTTGATTTTTATTCATCATTATTTCGGAAAATTAAATGATGATAACAAAATACACAATGGTGCGTACCTATACAAAAAAAAGTAGATAAAACAAATAAAGAATGATAATTCATTGATAATGTGATTCCAACGAAAAGCAATGCCCTCCAGATATAGGTAACCCAGTAAACACAGACATTTGCAGTTTGTCATAAGATAGACGCGAAAGGGGAAAATCATCTGTTTACGTTTATGTCAGTCTGTAAAAACGCTTGGTGAAAAAAATAGAATATGATGATATACACACACACAAACGGCTGGGAAAGCAAAGAAAATAAGGAGAAAATTAGGAAACAAGTTTTGAAAGGGAAAAGGGGGAGAATTAACTCAAGAATCTGAGAGATCAGACTTGAAGCAACCTAAAGTGTAAGCTGTAGTGACGATTACGTTCATTTGGGTAACAACGAATGAGTTGGTCTGTGGACTTTCCATGAGAAGATAATCCACCGAGTCCGAGTGAAAAAGTTATACTGTGACTTATGTCCTCTTGAAGAAAATCAAATACCACGCTCTAGGTATTTGGAATTCCTAACTGATTGCATTCAAGCGCACTTGGCTGTATTCTTTCGAGGCATTACTGCAAAGAAAAGTGCTGAGTAAATATTGTGAAGAGAACTATTAGTATTCAACTTAGTTTCACGTAAGACTGGAAACTTATTCTCCTCTCATTCCTACACTGTATCTTAAAAAAAAAGAAAACAAATACTAATACACCAATCAGATACATGACTGTATACACAATTAAGTCCATGGACATCTTCACGATAACCGTACATGGCTATACTTTATACAAGCCTATAAATAACATATAGGGGGCCTACAAACACACAGAAATACAGACACGTGTGCGCGAACGCACAAACACACACACACACACACACACATCATAGGACACTCTCTTTTATGGGCTGTCAGGTATTCATACTCTACTTGATCTTTTTCACCTAATCAGGTGTTGTCGTTGTTGTTGTCATTGTTATACATGTATTTGTGTTCATGTTTTTCAAGAGAAAATAAAAGATAATAAGCTGAACAAATTACTCTCCCTTGGATGGCCATTATAGCCAGCTAGGTTTGACTGTATTTGTGTTCATGTTTTTCGAGAGAAAATTAAACAAAAATAATAGCTGAGCAATTAACACACTTCCCATTAGCAATCGACGAACAAAACCAGACCTTTCTACTTTGCCCGTTTTGCTATTTTTAATCTAAACACTGGTAACCAAAATAACGCGACTTCTGTATCTGATTTTCAGACGTGGAAACAAATATAGATGCGTGAAGACAGCACAAACTATGTAGCCCTGTTTCATGACTACGTTAACCACAAACTGTATACAAGAAAATTTATGAAATATCATTGGGAAAGAGGCTTTACATGTCGTTGACACTATAGAGACGGAACACGAGCGTAAGAAAAAGCTTCACTATTTTTAACGAGGGCACTATGCGGAAACTAGCAGCTCTGACAGTGATAATACTATAAGAGACCGGCCTCTGTACAGAGAGCTTGTATTGTTCCGCTTGGGTAACGACGCACGGTTGGGGTTATTGTGATTCCGGGACGGTGTAGCTTTAGGAATTCAGTGACAAAGCAGGAAACTACAGTGCAATCGAATTGCGCTGAGATAGTGTGAGAAGTTGCTCAAGAGAAATAGATGTCAAATGGTATGAGGAAAGGCGCCAAAGAACGTATTCCTCATCAACAATTGTGAACCAGCAATACAATGCTCAACTTCAAGTAGCTACTCTGCTGAAAAGTGCGCCAAGACAAGGATTAAACCAATGCAAAGTGGAAACCGAAACAGCACCACGCCGGGTTCGTATTGTGGATCACCAAACCTGCAGCGACAAAACATTCAACGTTCTCATGAACACTGACGGTAATGATTTGTGCGCTCGGGCGTGTCTTTCATTTTGCCGTCATATTCCATTCACGATTCACTATTTACATTATATACAGTCTTGCCGATTGTGTGTGATGATTATGTACGGCGGTGCACATGACATATGAGTCAGGTGTGTTGACTCTAGGGCTGTGTGGAAACAGTGTTCCCCTCAAAGAGTAAGTGTGCCGCAAAATAAGCCACAAAAAGCCTAAAAAACGCTAAAGAGTTGATAGCACTGCTGTACCCTGCAGGAAAGAGGACGGCGGAAAAGTGATCGTGGCCACGTACTGCACATTCACAGTAATTTCTGTCTGCAGCACAAACCGTGGAACCAGCTATGGCAGATAGAGAAAAGCTCCGCAAGTCTTTGGATCGCATTAGCAGCGAAGTCGATGCCCACTTTGAAGCTGTGAGGAATGAGATCGTTTCGGCTACCGACGACGAGATCGTCAGGACCACGGAAAAGCGACGGAAAACAATAGCGGAGATCAACGCTGAAGCTGAGCGCGAGATTCAACGGATCTGCGACAAAAGGGACCAGAAGCGACAGCATTGCTTCTTTGAGTCTGAAGAAACATGCCGAAAGATAGAACAGACAAAAAAGGCACTGCTGAAAAAACTCCACCACTTCGATATCAAACTTCACGCTTACATCGAAAAATTGAAGGGAAAATACCATGGATCACATGCATCAGAGGTCAATGCCAACATAGCGAAGATGGTGACGGATGTGCCCTCTAATGGGCAGACTGTACACGACGAAAGTCAATTGATAAACAATGGTAATTTCGACGGAAATGACGTCCCAGATGCAGCGATCAAGACTATCTTCGGCGTCATGCGCGGTGTGGCCTTCGAAAGAGTGGAGGGTGAGAAAGTTGGAAAGATACATGGTCACAAGGAAAGATGGGTGCTTGAGCACAAGATCAAGATGGATTCGATCAGTATCCCTGTCCTTAGAGGTACAGCTGGTGAAAATGAAGTTGTTGTCAGCGACGGAAAGACAAAAAATCTCTATGTCACCAACATTGATACAAAGATTTCCCGTCGAGTGCTGGACGACAAGACGCAGTTATTCAATTGTGCCTCACAGGACGGACGGATACTTGTTTGCGGCAGGAAGAACGGACAAGTGGACGTGTACGACGAAGACTGGAAGTTCCTCCGAAAGCTGACCCTACCAACCTCTATACAGACAGGGTGTGGCGCCGTATGCGTTGCCATCGACAACGATGGATGCATACTGACAGCACCATACGGAGGCAACAACATCCACTTCTACCATCCCTCTGGCGTTCGCTGGCTACGGACGATTAACATAGATGCTATGATACCGATCCACGGCATACACATCCTACGATCGGGCATCGCTGTCCACTCGGCAATGTTCGGCGAGCAAGTCTGTGTTGTGGACAAGATGGGTGCCACCAAAGCGACAGAGTTTCTTGAGGAATCGGAGGACAAATGTTTAAGCGTGCTGACGGCCAGTCGAGGGACGGACACGATGTTCCACTTGTACTGTGACTCGTCACGCGGATGGTGCGTCGTGGAGGAATTACAGGATATTTCTTCCGGGAAAGTCGTGATCGAGAAAGCCTTGGAGTTTCCGGCCCCACGTTTGGCCAACGGACTTATCGGAGCTGAGGGTTTCAGCGTCCTGAAGTCGGGCAAGATGGTGACGTGTGATGGAGAGCAGCTGCTTGTTTTCTCCAAGCAAAGAGGGATAGACTGCCTAGCCGATATCTCTGATCTTCTCTGAACAACGAGTCTATTGTGATGCTCGTAGATTATGTCCTTCATGTCACCGTTTTTTTTTCATGTAATCATCGGGGACAAATATCCTTCCATGGAACTAGGACACATAACATTTGTCACTATGCATGCATTAAGAACATCGTGAATTGATACTATTCTGGTCTATTGAAATCCATGAGAAGGATTCCTATAGAAAAAGAGAGATTCTGGAAACTAAGGTGTTCAAGAAACATTTGTCAAATTTTAAGTTGAGCCACTGGTGGGTTCAGCCTTGTAATACAGACGTATTCTTTGATTCACTCTTATTCGTGTGGTACAATGTATCTACCATTGTGACCCACAACGGAATATCGTGTGCCATGTTAATCACATAAGTGTCATTTAGGCAGGTCTGCTTACTAGTTTGATTTTGCGCGAAAAGGCTGTTGTTTATGATACTGAGAGACAAGTATGTATTCCTGGACAACTACTAGTATTAGAAGTGATGCAATTTGTAATGGTTTGGTTCAATTTGAAATTCGATATGTATGAACGTACTTTACGAAGTTCGTATCCTTCGTGATACACATTTAACGAATGAAACAATATAACAAATGTAATTTTGTAATGAGCAATCGACAAAGTTAATAGGCTCACATTTCTCTTTTTTACGAGATAACACAATTTTGGACTGTAAAAATAGGGTTCCCAACACATTTCGACACAGTTCTCCCATGTTGCGAATACTGAAATTTGATCCGTTTATCTAACTAAAAATATGACAGCTATAAGGTGAGAAGGAATTCACATTTGAGTGATCCACATTTGTCACATTTGACAAAACAATCCAGACAACAGGCTGAACATTACACAGTCAGTTTCATGTAGCTACCCAGCGATTTCTGGATGCACTGACCAAAAAATGAAGTTTATCGCATGCTTTGAAGTAAGAATTTTTCTAGGAATACTCAAATGGTGATGGAGTTAACTTCATAAATTATGCATACTATGTTTGCTGGTTTTGTAGAGTTCACGTATCTTTTTTTTTTCTTATTGTTCAGTTAGGAATGATACGGAGAATGAAGAAAAGAGCCATCTAGAGGAGAAAAAAAGGTAATTTCATCTCTCAAGTACGAGACAAAAGCGTGTCTCCCTTTCCATGTGTCAGCCACAGTTGCAACATAATTTATTTTACAGAGTAACCACATTTATGTCATGCTTTCTAGTGGCGGATCCAGGGGGAGCGCACTGGGCGGCTCCCTTTATTTTTTGTTAAAACAAAAGAAATAAAAAGAAAAATGGGGAGGGGTGCGTGCGCCCCCCTTTAATTTTTCAAAGGCGCCCCCTCTTTACGGATTCCTGGATCCGCCCCTGCTTTCAGTATGATACTGCTCAAATAATGCTACATTCAAACGCCGTTTAACAAAACAAATAATCAAACAAACAAATAAACCAAATTGAAGGATCTTCCAAGCATTATACCCAGAGGATAATCAAGTTTATTAAGTGCAGTACAGTAGTAAGGGCAGTGATGTTTTAAGCGTAGAAACAAATATATTAAGTGCGTTACAAATATAATGTATCATTATAATTATCGTTATGTCAATATCTTACGTCCATTGAATCAACTTTTCTAGTAATCAACATTCTTATGGAACCACCTTAAATTTTGGCATTTTTGTTATGGTTACCTTCATTTAGCACACATCATTAGTATTTCTTGTATCAATGTTTTGCTGTCAGATTGAGCCATACTCATCACGTGTTCGTCGGCCTTATGCGAAAAGGGCCTCAAAGAACTTCCCCTGTTATACCAAAAGGGCACTAATAGTGTACAAAGTCTAAAGCGTTAAGGGCCTACTGGCATGACACTGGTGGAATTGGTTTCAGGCCCTTTTGGCATAAGACCGCGAACTATTTTTTTAAGACGAGGAGAAATATGAGTCAATAACAATACATCTTCTCAAGCAAATGTATATCCGTTTTAGTAAGTCGTTGTAAGAGCAAGTAACCTTTAGCAACATTTTTTTTTCTCATTATATTATATGGTTATGGCAGGTCCATCGAACCTTTTACACAGAATAGGAAGGTAGAAGTGCATATATTTCTGTATACACTCCAAAGTGTTCATGATCAATCTAATATTTGGGTTGTGTTACACGTACACTCCTTTTCATGTAGTTTTCGTAGTCACTGGTAGTGGTCTACATTTTTTTGTTGCGTTTTGAGATATTATGTGAATCTTAGCTACTCGAAGGCTGTAAGCCTGATCTCATTTTTGTTTGTATCACTGCAATGTTATAAAGACAAGCAGAATGGGTCAATAGTAATATTGCCATTACGTTAACGTGTAGCTGCATGATATCACAACCAAAGCGGAACCACAAAGTATAAAAGTTTGTAAGCAGCTGATGAGTTGGGGAAGTGGACTTTAGCCTTCTCCAAAATGTGTGGGGGTGTAAGGACCAAGACTGAATGGCACGGTATGCGCTGAGTATATAATGCGAATCATATATATTCGTTGTGGTGTAGATTAAAGTACAATATTTGTATAAACGTATGTTATGATAAGGTGGGTCAAAGGAACATGTACCTCGCTTATATTTATACAGCTTGTTCGCGGGTGATTGATTTAGTGCACGCGCTGCATTGTACATGTAATATCTGCATTGTTCAGTGGTATGCTCTCTTCGTTAAAGCTGAAAGGTCAAGGATGAGAAAAGAAAAGGCAAGTCATATCCTCCCATGTTCAGCACGCTCTTTTCAAGCGCAATACAAATGTGATGCCAAAGTAAGTACGTGCATCAGATTTCCGCCAAATATTTGTCACGTAAACATTGTCTATCAAAGAAATTATCACCACACTAGAAAATACATGTACATACAAAATAAATCATTCATCAGTATCTTTTCTTTGCCATGCATTATGTATTTTTTTTCTGCGTCCCATTACAATTTGTATTTATTTCTGATAATATCATAAAAAACAGTGATGAAATTTTGCGACGTATATAGCGTGTCTCCATAACCTGCTCTCTCTTCTCAGTGGTAATGATATATATATATATATATATATATATATATATATATATATATATATATATATATATAATAGAAGTATTGGACAAGTTCACTCGGTTGACAGCAGGTTCATCCGTATTTTATTGCTACTCGGAGTTTCATGCCACCTTCATTTAGGGGCAATCATATATAATATATATTATATGTATATATAATATATATTATATATAAATATGTAATATGTATTATGATATATGATTATTAGAAGAAAGAGTCTCAAGTACCCCATGGATCCAACGAGAAGTTTTTTATTACAAAATTTTCGGTCTGCCTCAGACCTTCGTCAGTGCAAAGACAATGATGGACAATGATAAACATGAATCATAACAACATGTTTATCATTGTCCATCATTGTCTTTGCACTGACGAAGGTCTGAGGCAGACCGAAAATTTTGTAATAAAAAAGCTTCTCGTTGGATCTATGGCGTACTTGAGACTCTTTCTTCTAATTATTACAACATTCGAAGTCCAACGCGTGGAAAGTTCCAAGATGAACATTATATATATATATATATATATATATATATATATATATATATATATATATAATATATCATTATATATATATCATATGTATATGTCATATATATTATATATATATATATATATATATATATATATGACAACTCTCAGTAGCTTGAAAATATGTCTTTTATTCATGTGAGTAAAAACGAGATATGACTGTTGTATCTTTTGCGCAAATATTTTAGGCTGTTAACCGTGGCACACACCATCCTGAAAAGGAAAAAAAGAAATAGCATCTTTACTGAAGACAAAGAAAAGCCACGTTGTAAGAGCTCAAATTGTCGTTGTTGACGATCAAACAACGAAATTGAGAAATAAATTAATCAAGATTTATCCTTTCCCTGATTGCAAGGGGGTCGGTGGACTTGGCTCAAACGGTCAGGAAGGATATAATAAACGATGATGGGTTTGAGAATTATGCTCTCGGTTTCAATCCGGAAACAACATCTAGAAATAAACATGAGTGAGTCTCATAAATGTTTGAGGCTGTCCAACTATTTCTGTCTATACTTCATGCTTGTCTTTCTCAAAAAAAACCCGATATCACCTTTATTTGCTCAGAGAATAGTTTAAAGTCGAATATTTAATGAAACTTAAGGACAAGGACAAGTTCACCAAAATATATGTGTTGATTGAGTGAATCCCTTCAAAGGTTATGGATTTTTAAAGTTTCAGTGCCGCCACATCACTGGATAAGAAGACAAAAAATATGTTAAATTTCGATATAATTTCTTTAAACTTTTCTTCGCATATGAAGTCACAAACTTTAGTACCTATCTCATTCAACAATGGCTGCACGAAAACTGTAAAAATTAATTACTTTTGAAGGAATTGTCCATTTTTTCTCATACTTTCACAGATGTGTTCTACTAATATTGCTGCATTCACTTAATCCACACAAATATTTGGGTGAACTTATCCTCTAAGGAGGAAATGGCGTAATATCATACATCACCTTATCAACGAGAATGTAGTCTTCCGTGACGCGACCGTGCACGTAACCGTTTCGATGAAGAAACTCAAGCGCCCTGCCGACGTCACGTTCAATCACCATCACGTCGACTTCGGACAGGTAGAGACTCGGCGTGGATAAGTAGTGCGCCAGCGTAAAGGTGCGACATCGGCTGCTTACCACTGGCATGACCCGGTTCTCAGAAAGGTCTAGATTGATGGAGCGCACGAAGGGGCTGGCCAAATCCCCTGCTGAAAGGAGAAGTGAGAAGATTGAGATTCGTGAAAACTTGGAGTGCCTGAGATTTTAAAAAAATAGCATAATTCGTGTTCATGACGTCGTTAAACACTCTGTGAAAATTTCACTAACATCTGATCCAATCCAATCAGGATAATATTAATTCAAAACACTTTAAAAAAACAAACATCAGAGACAGAGTATTGTGTCAGTGAATTTCGCAGTTGAAAGGCTGAGGAATAAAGAAGCTGTTCATGTTCCACCAGCAGAAATGAAGAATTTGTTTGCAGTGAAACCATGAATGAAACGTTTTATTTGATTGATAATTGGAAAACACTTCTATCTGTTATCGGGGTCTATGTAAAACTGGTGTATTTTTTATAGACTTTGACGATGAAAAAAAAAGAATGGTAGTGGCAGTGGCGCTATAATGAAAACAGCAATATTTGACAATAATTATGTATCAAATAAGAATAAAGGCACTCTAACAAGCAACATATTTACAACACTGTTAAACAAAAATAACATTCAAAATATTAAGGTTGTTTCTTGAAATGATAAGTGCTGCTAAACAGCGCCTATTAACAATGTGCACAGCATGACCCTTTTTTTCTTTGGATCCAAATTCACATTGTAACTATTCAAACAAGCGAAAGTAACACAACGAAAGGGATACCTCCTTTGGATGACTGCCCCAACATTTAATTGCTGGCGATAAGAATAATTCCTAGGCATATTACGGGAATAATGGGGCTTACGTGACATGGTTGATAATGTTTTGAGTAGAATGACGGTGTAAACGACAAGTTTAATAACTCGTTGAAGTGAATAAAGAAACATAATCATCCCAATCGTATCTGGGTTTATGAGCTCTCATCTGAAGACAAGAGAAGGTATATCATTTTAAGATTGACACATCATTTTATTTATGATCAATTTGCACCAGGCTGTGTGGGTAATTTCCATGCTCACAGTAGAATTTACGATGAGTTTGGACATCATTCAATTTTAAGCCACTGATCAAACACAGCAATGTAGGCAACGAAGCGAGGGGACATAGATGCTACATGTAACATGTAGGACTGTTTTTTTTTTTTTCTATTCAGGTGTTTAAGTGTAATATCCCTCCGTACTCCTGGTATCTTTAAATGAATTGAGTAGATTATGAAAAAATAGCAACAGAAAGATGGAAGTTTCTTCATAGTGGGGAACAAGATAAGAGATCCATGGCAGTTTGAAGTTCCTCAAATTTTCACAAAATGATACAACTGATTACAACCACGAAAGGAGGTTATACTGTCACCTTACTAAACTCTGGTCACATACTAACATTTTTTTAAAGATTACCTTAATTGAATTGAAAAAAAAAAAAGAATTGCTATTTTACATTCTTCAAAGCACGTCATGGTTGTCTGCTTGTCTCAGTAGTGAGTAGTCTCATTGGGGGAGGAATTGTTTTATACTTCCTGCATTATCAGCCAAAAATATTATTTTCAAGATTTTGTGTGTGTGTGTGTGTGTGTGTGTGTGTGTGTGTGTGTGTGTGTGTGTGGCGTTTCTAGGGCTCCAACTGCTCGAGTGCAACTTCACGACTGAGTGGCAGTACAATTTAAAGGGATGATGTAGTTCTGGTTGAGATGGGGATTCAGGGTTTAATTTTTGTCAGACAATTCGAAATCCCTTTTATGAAATAATAAAGAGCGTACGAGCAATTGAAAGTTTATTTGATGAAATTTGGCTTTGAAATTGCTGAGGTATCCAAAAATAAAGTAGTCCTAATAAAAGATGAAATCCACCTTTCATCAGGACTATTTTGTTTTATTTTCTTTTTGGATATCTCAGCCATTTCAGAACCAATTTTCATCAAATAAACTGAAATTGCTGTTCGAGTCGCATGCATTTTATTATTTTATATAAGTGGTTTCTAATTATCTCACAAAAAAGTTAAAATCTGAATCCCCATCTCAACCAAAACTATACCATCCCTTTAAGCACACCTGATAGAAGGCATCTCTGTTCTTCCGCATTGGTGCAATATTAACGTAGCATGCAGTCTTATCTCAAGACTCGAGAACTTAAATTTGAAAATGGTTTCATAGTGCAGTGCATAAAAAGCACATACCATGCACTATATACCATAGAACATAGATCATGTGAAATACATTCGAAATAAATTAATAAGGAATGTGCCCTGAGAATCGCAATTATTCTCAATCCACTCGACTATAATGTTTTATATAGGATATGGGATGTAGGAAGCAGGAACTTTGAAATAGTTCGCCAGAAAAGTGTGTTAAAGACGAACGAGCACTTCCGCATTTACAGTGTACAAATATGATAATGCAGTGGTTACATGTAGAACAGGTATATGCTGTACTTTCAGGATAGGCAAAAAATTTGTTTGTACATGATGCTTTTCTGCTCCCTTCGTGATTGCGACCACGAATGATTTCTCTCTGGCAGTTTAATGACGAAATTTAAAGCCAAAAAAGGTACTGTGCAATCAAGATATAATAAAATTAATGGGTTAACTTTATTCACGCCTTTCATAATCACCAATCAATGAAGCTGGAGATATTTTGTTTCCTAATAACAACATCTAGCCGAGGTCCTATGCCTGAAAGGTTTTACTGTAAACATGCCTGCAACACATGCGTTTTGATGCAATTATGTTATCGAGCCCTGCTTTCACCAGCACGGTTAGTAGTGTAGGCCCCACGTCTAGCATGACAAACGTACAATTCTGCAGAGATATTTCGAACATTCACTATAAGAACAGAAAAGAGATGATTATCATCCACGTCGGTTGAGAATTAGCTTGCTAATCTACGAGATTTTCAATTTTATATACTCCTGTAAAAGTGGTTTCTTTCGCGTACAGAAACTTTCGCGGTTTCCATCGGTGCCGACTTTTTCGCGTGTGTTTAAATTCGCGGTCGGTAATTATAGCGTTGTAACAAGCGACGAATTCGAAACATTTTCGCGTGATGTTAAATTCACGGTTCAACCTCAAAGCGCGAAAAGCGCGAAAATAAAACCACCGCGAAAGAAACCACTTATACAGAGTATTCCACGCCCGACATTGATAGCCTGTGTGCTTTTGCCAATATTGACTCCTTTCGCGTTGTTGTTGTTGTTGTTGTTGTTTTTTTTTTTTTGGGGGGGGGGAGATGGAATTGTATAGGTTATTGTTTCGCAAGTTGCAATCGACCATACTACATGTACTACGTTTTTTTGTTGATGCCGTTTTTTTTTTTCCAAGCAGGCACGGTTTTCATTCGTACGCCTACGTTCAAGACCAGTCACTTCTGGCCAATCAGATGCCACATGCACGCACGCACACACGCACACACAAAGTGACTTGCGACCCGAGGTTGTTCGAACGGCACCTTTGGGAGCACCGCTGTCCCGCCGCACAAAGCGCACCATCTCTAGATCGCCCACACTAAGCTCTCGTGTGCACTCGCTCTTCCATGTGCTGTGTGTGGGGGGTGTGCCCTTACTCTTCTCCCGAGAGCGCTCCAGGGTGGAGATGGTGTAGAGGTAGGGGTTGGCCGCTGAGTTCACGGGGAGGATGAACACCGCAACCCAAGCATACATTTCCTGGGTAAAGAGAGAAAATGGACAAAGAGGGAGGGGGAGATG